>NC_138551.1:10409794-11009794 GCF_964273705.1 Natrix helvetica
CAAGCCAGATATAAGCAACCCTGCGGGACGGATGCAGCCCGCAGGCCTTGAGTTTGACACCCTTGATGTAGGGTCTCCTGCTTAGGCGGGGGGTTGGACTAGGTGACCTACAAGGTCCCTTCCAACTCTGTTAATCTGTTAATTTTACTTAAGAGAACAAGTGTTAATTTTGAAGCTGATGCTTGAAATATAAGGGTGAGAAAAAATGCAATTCCCCATAGATGAATATTAATCCTTGAGATAATCTTTCTGATAGGACAATCGTATGTATCTCTACTCAAGTTCTAGTCTAAACCAGGGGTGAAATACAGGAGGTTCTGACAGGTTCTGGAGAACCTGTAGCAGACGTTTTGAGTAATTCGGAGAACCGGTAGCAGAAAATTTGAGTAGTTTAGAGAACCAGTAAATGCCACCTCTGGCTGGTCCCAGAGTGGGGTGGGAATGGAGATTTTGCAGTATCCTTCCCTTGCCATCCCCACTAAACCACGCCCACCAAGCCACGCCCATAGAACTGGTAGTAAAAAAATTTGAATATCACCACTGGTCTAAACCCTAAACACAAGTTAATAAAACTCATCTGCCCAAACAATTAACAGAATTAATAGGATGGCATCATTCATCCAACATGTTCATTTTGATCTACCCAGAGCCATTTTTTGGGTTTACTAAAATACTATAATTTGTTACTAGGAAATCTTAGTAAAAAAAAATAGCATTGGGATAAAATTAGGTGAAGTAGAGCTCCATAAACTGGTCCCCCCCCCCCAAACAGCTGCTGGGTCACCTTGAAATTAAGATTCCGAACACATTTGCACATCCCTTCATTGGGAGTGGCTTTCTGAATGCACGGTCACACACATGCACACCAGTGCTGGGTTTCAAAAAAAATTAGAACCTCTTCTGTAGGTGTGGCCTGCTTTGTGGGAGTGGTTTGCCAGCCATGTGACTGGGTGGGAGTGGCTTGCCAGCCATGTGACTGGGTGGGAGTGGCTTGCCAGCCATGTGACTGGGTGGGCGTGGCTAACTTGTGAAATGTGGTGAAATTCACTTAACAACGCTCTTGCTTAGCAATCAAAATGTTGGCTCAGAAACTCTGGCATTTGAAGCACGCAAGTCTTAAAGCTGTCAATTTACAAGTCCCTTCCACCCCTAAACCTTTAGGGAAAAAACCCCCAGGGGTGTTCAAACTTGACAGCTTTAAGACTTGTGGACTTCAACTCCCAGAATTCCTCCTCTCGCTCTTCATCTTGATGATGTGCGGACCGGCGGGGGGAGGGAGTGGAACCGGTTCTAAACGGCACTGTAGATTTATGGAACCTCTTCTATAGAAGAGGTTAGAACTGGCAGGAATCCACCCCTGATGCACACACAGACACACTGATCCAGACACAAAACCATATAGGGGTAATAGGTCATGATTTTATTGCGTTGATTATATTCCCCGACTTAACCTTCTGAAAGAATTGTTCTTCCCCAAATCAGAGACCAAAGTCATCAACATATTCAGAAAGCACATATTTTGTCATCTTTTGGAAAAGTGAACATTTTCCCACAGTGGCACTCAAATTAAAATTATTCTACGTCATAGATTGTTTCTTACGCCAAGAGATGAGTGTTTCCCCTTCTGTTTTGTTTGGGTGACAGGAGCGGTTGTACTGCCGTGGCTCAGTTTACATGAGACCCTGGGAAAAATTCCAAGAAGCTGACGTAACCTGCAGCGAGACGCAAATCTCACAGGTATTCAAATCTGCCTTCACCCTCTCCTCAATTACATTCTCCTCCTAATGCAGAACGTGAAAATCAGCCTATTGGCCCAAGGAGATTGGTATATTTCCCAGGGAACTGGCCATCAGCTTTTCAGATATTCCGTTATCAAGTTATGAAGATAAATTAGAGCGGTGATGGCAAATGTTTTCGGCACCATGTATCCAAACTGGAATGTGTGTGCATGTCCGCACACTGGAAACCAGCTGGCTGGGCACAAATGCCTGTTTTTTGCCTCTTTTTTTGGCAATTTTGGGGCGTTTTCCAGCGCTCCAGCACCCGCAAAGACCAGCTGCGGCCTGCGTGTGCACACCGGAAATCAACAACACATACTGCTGAAGCCTAGCTTGTAGGGTTTTGAGCATAACCTTGCTAATGTGTGAAACAAGCACAATTGTACAGTAATTTGAACATCCTTTGGCATTGCCCATCTTTGGGATGGGAACGTAAACTGACCTTTTTCCAATCCTATAGCCATTGTTGAGTTTTTTTTCCAATTTTGTTGGCATATGGAGTGCCGTACTTTAATAGCATCGTCTTTTAGGATTGTAAATCGCTCAGCTGGAATACCGTTTCTTCGGCTAGCTTTGTTGGTGGTGATGCTTCCTAAGGCCCACTGGACTTCGCCTGAGGTCTGCAATCCCACCTTCATAATTAACAGGGACATCTTTAGACCTTCCTCGTATAGTTCTTTGGCATATTCTTGCCACCCCTTCTTCATCTCTTTTACTCTGCTATCATCTTCCTCGTCTTTGCAGGAAATGTTCCCTTGATCTCTCCAGTTCTCTTGACGACTTCTCTCTATTCTTTCCCATTCTATTGTTTCGCTGCATTCCTTTGCTTTGTTCATGGAAGAAGGCCTCCTTATCTTTCCTTCCTATTCTCTGGAAATCTGCATTTAGTTGGGTATGTCTTTTCCTTTCTCCCTTGACTTTCACTTTCCTTCTTTCCTCAGCTATTTGTAAAGCCTCATCAGACAGCCACTTTCTTTTCTCGCATTTCCCCCACCCACTTTGGGATGGTCTTAATTTTCTGCCTCCTGTCTAACAAGGGGAATTGGCTGGTGTACTGTGCAATGACAATATATTAGTGCTTTGCTAAACTGAAATGTGAGATAAATAATGTTAAATGCATTTAAATAAATACATTGCTGGATAATTCCCAATAATGAAACAATATTTCAGGACTATCTTAGGGTACCTCCAGGTTTCACCCCTTTCCGAAGTGCATTCCCTGTCGCTAATGGCCACCAACACAGACATGGACACCGACACGGCCACCGACACAAGCATAAGAAGCCAAAAGAGAGTTCTTCTGAAGAAGTTACAGTTCTACCCCCTGTTGAAACTCCAACTCAACTGCCTACTTCAAAAGCTTTTCTGGAACAGGAGGCTAGCAGTAGAAGCCCCCATGGAGAACCTGTTGGGTTTCCTGATGTCTCCACAGTAATCGGTTGCTCTACAAATTCCCCCGATCACCTGCCAGATCTTCCAAAACCACCAAAATGTCCTGGGACACCATGGAAGCCTAAAGGAGTTCGCGAGCCTGTAGATTCCTTGTTTAGCGATTTTGAGCTTTCCGAAGCTCTCCAGAAGCAATTTCTTTAAAAGGCAGTGAGTTATTTCTCCAGAAATGTCCTACTCTTAGAAATGATGAGAGTTCTCAGGATTTCTGACTGCGTAAAAAGCATAACACTTAAATATAGTTGCAGCCAAGGTTGGCCTGCTGCATCAGCTTGCCTAGTTTCTTAATGTTTTGCAAGAAACAATAGTTAGCAAATAATGAAACAAGAATTGTAATTCAGTCTGCTCGATCAGCCAGCAATATGCTATGCACAACTGCCTTCTGCAGGAATAGCATTGCCGGCATTCAACCCTGGAGAAAAAAAATACACATTTCCTGGAAGAGAAAGGGGCCTTTGCATGTCTACAGCAGCTCAGTGGGTGAATTGCGTTAATTTTCTCTGCAGTCAGTCAGGGTGGAATTTCAAATGTTGAGTTACTTTCCTACACTTGATTATTTCCTTGCACCATGATTATTTTATGATGAATCTGTAGTAAGTTCAATGCAAGTATATTAATTAGCCTACTCTTTCTATTACCGGTTTGCGATACATTTTGTTTGTACACTTTTCCTTGGCTATTGCAAATAAAAGACATGTACCAAAGCACTGGAAGGCTAAATTTGCTTTATTTAAAACATCAGAAAAGTCACTGAAGTTTTAAAGGGAGGCCTCCGGGAACCCCTCTTTTGGAGCAGGGGCCTGGCACAGCTGTAAAGGAGACCGTAACCTTCTATCCCCTCCTAGTCCATTTGGAAAAGAGAAAAGGACATTATTATTCTAATAAAAAAACAGGTTTGTATTTTTATGGTCGCTGCTACCAAAAAGGTTTACGCTCCTCCGTTACCGATACAAAAACTTTGGCTATTGGTCTTCTCCTGCAGTCATATCCCTCCCAGTACTCTATTTTCTCATTGCTGTTTATAAAAGCCCCCGGTAAGCTTGTTTGCAAGTTCCTATTTTAAACAGCAGGTTCCACTTTCCCTTTTGAGCTGTCCTGATGATTGACAGCTAGGATGTTATAGCATGAAGAAACCAATCGCAGCCACTTGGTGGCAGTCACTTTACGATCAGACCGCCAGGCACCCTGAAGAAATGTGTGGGTTTCTGTTTTTTCCCGTTTTGACCATTAGGGGGCAGTAAAGCTGTCTGTCCTTCATAATCCTCCTTCCTTGCTATCACTCAAATCAAATCAAATCAAATCAAATTTTATTTGATTAGCCGCAACCCTCTCCCGAAGGACTCGGGGCGGCATACAATCACAAGGATAAAATACACATAGGACACACATACATACGAAAAAACAAGGACAATTACATTTGTGCATGGAGGAGAGTAGACCTGCAAGTGAAAGACAATAAACACAGCTAAAAACACAGTTAAAACACAGTTTAAAATCCCCTAAATAAAATTGCTGAATTAAAAACCCCTCAGGAGCGTAACGAAGTTATGGTTGGGCCAGGCCAGATATTTGAAAAAGGTGGGTCTTGAGCTTAACACGGAAGGAGCGGAGGTCTGTAGTGGTCCTAATATCTGGAGGGAGGTCATTCCACAGGGCTGGGCCCGCCACAGAGAAGGCTCTGCTCCTAGGCGCCGCCCCATGGCATTGTCTAGTGGACGGCACCTGGAGAAGTCCCTCTCTGTGCGAGCGAATAGGTCGTAGGGATGTATGGGGCAGAATACGGTCCCGCAGGTAACTAGGTCCTGAGCCATGGAGCGCTTTAAAGATCATAATCAAAACCTTGAAACGCACTCGATAGACCACAGGAAGCCAGTGCAGCTCGCGCAGGTGTGGTGTCACATGGGAGTACCTGGTGCTCCCCATAATCACCCGCGCGGCCGCATTCTGGACCAACTGTAGTCTCCGAGTGCATTTCAAGGGAAGCCCCATGTAGAGAGCGTTACAGTAGTCCAGGCGAGACGTCACCAGCGCATGGGTGACTGTGCGTAGAGCGTCCCGGTCCAATAGGGGGCGCAATTGGCGCACCAGGCGAACCTGATGGAACGCCCCCCTGGCCACGGCTGTCACATGTTCATCCATGGACAGCTTGGCATCCAGGAGGACGCCCAAATTGCGCGCCCGCTCCACGGGGACGAGTTGAATGCCCCCAATGGCCAGAGATGGAATTATCTGGTTGAACCGGGGAGCCGGAACCCACAGCCACTCCGTCTTGGAAGGGTTGAGCCTGAGTCGGTTGTCATCCATCCAGACCCGTACGGCTTCCACACACCGGGACATCACTTCGACGGCCTCGTTGGGGTGGTTCGGGGTGGAAATGTACAGCTGAGTATCATCAGCGTACAGGTGGTATCCCACCCCAAAACCACGGATGATCTCACCCAGCGGCTTCATGTATGTGTTGAACAGGAGTGGCGAGAGGACCGACCCCTGTGGCACCCCACAGATGAGGGGGCTTAGGGTCGACCTCTGCTCTCCTGCCAACACACGTTGCGTCCTGCCGGAGAGGTAGGAGCCGAACCACCGCAAGACGGTGCCCCGGATCCCCAACCCCTCCAGTCGGTGCAACAGGATACCATGGTCGATGGTATCAAAAGCCGCCGAGAGGTCTAATAGGACCAGGATAGAGGAACAGCCCCTATCTCTGGCCCTCCAGAGATCATCTACCAACGCGACCAAGGCCGTCTCAGTGCTGTGCCCAGGGCGAAAGCCGGACTGGCGCGGGTCTAGATAATCATTCTCCTCCAGATGTCGTGGAAACTGAGAAGCCACCACACTCTCCACAACCTTCGCCAAAAAGGGAAGGTTGGAGACAGGACGATAATTGACCAGCTCCATAGGGTCCAGGGAAGGCTTCTTGAGCAAGGGTCTCACCACCGCCTCTTTCAAGGCGGCCGGGAGAGACCCCTCACCCAACGAAGCATTCACTAGGTCCAGGAGCCAGTCGCGTGTAACCTCCCAGGATGCCAGTACAAGCCAGGAGGGACACGGGTCCAACAAACATGTGGTAGGTCGCAGTCGCCCACGCAATCTGTCCAAATCCTCGATGACAACCAAGTCAAACTCCTCCCAAAAAGGTTTCTCAAGACTCGCCACTGGCGTCTCGACTGGGCCACTGAAGGGGACCCAATCCTTCCGGATTTGAGCGACTTTATCCTTATACCTTAAGCTTATACTCAGCTTACCAGCTCTCAGAAAAGGCTTAGAATAACTTTATTGTCACTTTAAATGTACACTAATCGGCATATAATAAAATGAAATTTTGTTGCATTCAGCTCTCAAACCTCCAATATACACTACATAAATATGAGAAATAAATAGATAAAAAATATGCATATACCCACATAGTAAAAGTAAAGGTTCCCCTCACACATGTGTGTAGTCGTTCCCGACTCTAGGAGGCGGTGCTCATCTTTGTTTCCAAGCTGAAGAGCCAGCGCTGTCCGAAGACGTCTCCATGGTCATGTGGCCGGCATGACTAAATGCTGAAGGTGCACGGAACGCTGTTCCCTTCCCACCAAAGGTGGTTCCTATTTTTCTACTTGCATTTTTATATGCTTTCCAATTGCTAGGTTGGCAGAAGCTGGAACAAGTAACCAGAACCCACTCCGTTATGCAGCGCTAGGGATTCGAACCACCAAACTGTGGACCGTTCTGATCAACAAGCTCAGCGTCTTAGCCACTGAGCCACCACACCCCACATACCCACATATATTATTATATGGTACAGAGAAACAATGCAGTGTAGTCCGGATGTATGCATGAAAAACAAATATTGTGAGTTTATTAGATGGATGGCATAGGGAACAAAGCTGTTACAGAATCTGCTAGTCCTGACAGAAATACTTTGAAATCTCCTCCCAGTGGGGGGCAACAGAATCACACTGTAAAGTGGGTGTGTGGGGTCTCTAACAATGCTTCAAGCTCTAAGCACATAGCGCTTATAAGCAGCATCCTGAATGACGGGAAGCGAGCTTCCTATAATCTTCTCAGCTGTCTTCACCACTCTCTGTATGGACTCTCTATCTGAAGCACTGCTGTCCCTAAACCAAACAAGGATGCACTTTCTTAAAACGCTCTCGATCGTGCCTCTGTAAAAAGTGGCCAGGACAGAAGGACAACGGTGCGCTCTCCTCATCCATCGCAGGAAATGCAGATGCTGGTTTGCACGGATGAAGAGAAGGGCTGAAAATATCATGCCAATCATGTTGGTTGGCATTATTATCACGGGACACCTCCAAAGGCTCCATTCGAGGACACCGTTCTCTGCTTCAGGTGATACACAACGGCACTCAGATTTGAGAAAGAGATCACACACACACACACACACACACCCTACAGATCATTTCTCACAGCTCTGGCACTGTCGGTTATTGAGCCAGGCTCATGTTTCCAAGCTTCCAAGCAAGTTTATGACAGGAAAATCTAAAAGAAACCCTGCACCAGGAAATCTGTCGTATTTGATACATACTGTATAACTTGAAGGTTTTTCTATAAATGCACAAAGTAGGCAGTTTGGTTATAATGTGCAGTTTTAAAAAAATCATTTTACCTAATATAACCCAAAGAAATGCATTATTTCATGAATAATATACTTTCCTAAATAGAAACAAACCATATGCTCTGATCAGCTTCATGTAGATGTTCTGGAACACAAATCCCAAGAAAATACTGGGGGAGGGGGGGGGAAATTAGGTTAAACCAGCAGACCTCTTTTTCCATACATCATATTTTAATGGTGTATTTTTCCTGCCCAGGACCCATTAAATGAAAATATAGGTCCCAGGTCTCCAGGCTGTGCAAAATATCTATTTCATTAAGTCAATCTTTCTGAGGAAGGAACAATAGATTCATTAATAGTGTTTTATGGAAAACACAAGTCCCAGGCCTTACAAGGAAATGATACCCAGAGTAGCATAGTCTGTACATGATGCATTGGAGAATGCTGTGCACATAAATTTGCGTTGTTACCTCTGGCTGAAAAAATTATCCAGATGCTCAGGAAAAGAAGGATTTCGTGCAAGGGTAGCCCACTGCTACGGGTTAGCCTTGGTTCAGGAGAACCCGTAGCTAATGTTATGGGCGGTTCGGAGAACCTCCAAATCACACCCCTGGCTGGCCCTGCCCACCATGCCCCACCGCTGCCAGTCCACCATGCCCCTCCCAGGAGTCTCCATGTGGCCCATTTTGGATGTGAGGGAAGTGCAGGGCCTGAGGCCTGGGGTGGGGCTTTCTGGGATGCCTGCTTTCCCCCACCCCAGGACTCACATCCAAAATGGGCCACATGGAGACTCCTGGGAGGGGTATGGTGGTCTGGCAGCGGTGGAGGTGTCCCGTGATAATAATGCCAACCAACATGATTGGCATGATATTTTCAGCCCTTCTCTTCATCCGTGCGAACCAGCATCTGCATTTCCTGCGATGGATGAGGAGAGCGCACCGTTCTCCTTCTGTCCTGGCCACTTTTTACAGAGGCACGATCGAGAGCGTTTTAGGAAAGTGCATCCTTGTTTGGTTTAGGGACAGCAGTGCTTCAGATAGAGAGTCCATACAGAGAGTGGTGAGGACAGCCGAGAAGATTATAGGAAGCTCGCTTCCCGTCATTCAGGATGCTGCTTATAAGCGCTATGTGCTTAGAGCTCGAAGCATTGTTAGAGACCCCGCACACCCACTTTACAGTCTGTTTCTGTTGCTCCCCACTGGGAGGAGATTTCAAAGTATTTCTGTCAGGACTAGCAGATTCTGTAACAGCTTTGTTCCCTATGGCATCCATCTGATAAACTCACAATATTTATTTTTCATGCATACATACGGACTACACTGCATTGTTTCTCTGTACCATATAATAATATATGTGGGTATGTGGGGTGTGGTGGCTCAGTGGCTAAGACACTGAGCTTGTCGATCAGTAAGGTCCACAGTTTGGTGGTTCGAATCCCTAGCGCTGCATAACGGAGTGGGCTCTGGTTACTTGTCCCAGCTTCTGCCAACCTAGCAGTTCGAAAGCATGAAAAAATGCAAGTAGAAAAATAGGAACCACCTTTGGTGGGAAGGGAACAGCGTTCTGTGCGCCTTCAGTGTTTAGTCATGCCAGCCACATGACCATGGAGACGTCTTCGGACAGCGCTGGCTCTTCGGCTTGGAGACAAAGATGAGCACCGCCTCCTAGAGTCGGGAACATGTGTGAGGGGAACCTTTACTTTTACTATGTGGGTATATGCATATTTTTTATCTATTTATTTCTCATATTTATGTAGTGTATATTGGAGGTTTGAGAGCTGAATGCAACAAAATTTCAATTTATTATATGCCAATTAGTGTACATTTAAAGTGACAATAAAGTTATTCTAAGCCTTTCCTGAGAGCTGGTAGGCTGAGTGATGGCAAGTAAGGAGGATTATGAAGGACAGACAGCTTTACTGCCCCCTAATGGTCAAAACGGGAAAAAACAGAAACCCACACATTTCTTCAGGGTGCCTGGCGGTCTGATCGTAAAGTGACTGCCACCAAGTGGCTGCGATTGGTTTCTTCATGCTATAACATCCTAGCTGTCAATCAGCAGGACAGCTCAAAAGGGAAAGTGGAACCTGCTGTGTAAAATAGGAACTTGCAAACAAGCTTACCGGGGGCTTTTATAAACAGCAATGAGAAAATAGAGTACTGGGAGGGATATGACTGCAGGAGAAGACTAATCGCCAAAGTTTCTGTATCGGTAACGGAGGAGCGTAAACCTTTTTGGTAGCAGCGACCATAAAAATACAAACCTGGTTGTTTTTTTTTAGAATAATAATGTCCTTTTCTCTTTTCCAAATGGACTAGGAGGGGATAGAAGGTTACAGTCTCCTTTACAGCTATGCCAGGCCCCTGCTCCAAAAGTGGGGTTCCCTGAGGCCTCCCTTTAAAACTTCAGTGACTTTTCTGATGTTTTAAATAAAGCAAATTTAGCCTTCCAGTGGTTTGGTACATGTCTTTTATTTGCAATAGCCAAGGAAAAGTGTACAAACAAAATGTATCGCAAACCAGTAATAGAAAGAGTAGGCTAATTAATATACTTGCATTGAACACTACAGATTCATCATAAAATAATCATGGTGCAAGGAAATAATCAAGTGTAGGAAAGTAACTCAACATTTGAAATTCCACCCTGACTGACTGCAGAGAAAATTAACACAATTCACCCACTGAGCTGCTGTAGACATGCAAAGGCCCCTTTCTCTTCCAGGAATCATGTATTTTTTTTCTCCAGGGTTGAATGCCGGCAATGCTATTCCTGCAGAAGGCAGTTGTGCATAGCATATTGCTGGCTGATCGAGCAGACTGAATTCCAATTCTTGTTTCATTATTTGCTAACTATTGTTTCTTGCAAAACATTAAGAAACTAGGCAAGCTGATGCAGCAGGCCAATCTTGGCTGCAACTATATTTAAGTGTTACGCTTTTTACGCAGTCAGAAATCCTGAGAACTCTCATCATTTCTAAGAGTAGGACATTTCTGGAGAAATAACTCACTGCCTTTAAAGATATTGATCCCGGAGAGCATCGGAAAGATCAAAATCGCTAAAAAAAGGATCTACAGGCTCTGGAACTCTTTTAGGCTTCCATGGTGTCCCAGGACATTTTGGTGGTTCTGGAAGATCTGGCAGGTGATCAGGGGAATTTGTAGAGCAACCGATTACTGTGGAGACACCAGGAAATCCAACAGGTTCTCCATGGGGACTTCTACTGCTAGTCTCCTGTTCCAGAAAAGCTTTTGAAGTAGGCAGTTGAGTTGGAGTTTCAACAGAGGGTAGAACTGTAACTTCTTCAGAAGAACTCTCTTTTGGCTTCTTATGCTTGTGTCGGTGGCCGTGTCGGTTTCTATGTCTATGTCGGTAGCCATGACCCTGCTTTTTTTCATGAAGGCGGTGTCCTCTTGGATCAAAATGGAATTTCTCCACAACTCTTGGTCCTTCCGGATCATTAGCGACAGGGAATGCACTTCGGAAAGGGGTGAAACCTGGAGGTACCCTAAGATAGTCCTGAAATATTGTTTCATTATTGGGAATTATCCAAGCAATGTATTTATTTAAATGCATTTAACATTATTTATCCCACATTTCATTTTAGCAAAGCACTAATATATTGTCATTGCACAGTACATCAGCCAATTCCCCTTGTTAGACAGGAGGCAGAAAATTAAGACCATCCCAAAGCGGGTGGGGGAAATGCAAGAAAGGAAAGTGGCTGTCTGATGAGGCTTTACAAATAGCTGAGGAAAGAAGGAAAGTGAAAGTCAAGGGAGAAAGGAAAAGACATACCCAACTAAATGCAGATTTCCAGAGAATAGGAAGGAAAGATAAGGAGGCCTTCTTCCATGAACAAAGCAAAGGAATGCAGCGAAACAATAGAATGGGAAAGAATAGAGAGAAGTCGTCAAGAGAACTGGAGAAATCAAGGGAACATTTCCTGCAAAGACGAGGAAGATGATAGCAGAGTAAAAGAGATGAAGAAGGGGTGGCAAGAATACGCAGAAGAACTATACGAGGAAGGTCTTCAAATGTCCCTGTTAATTATGAAGGTGGGATTGCAAACCTCAGGCGAAGTCCAGTGGGCCTTAGGAAGCATCACCACCAACAAAGCTAGCCGAAGAAACGGTATTCCAGCTGAGCGATTTACAATCCTAAAAGACGATGCTATTAAAGTACGGCACTCCATATGCCAACAAAATTGGAAAAAACTAAACAATGGCTACAGGATTGGGAAAAGGTCCATTTACGTTTCCATCCCAAAGATGGGCAATGCCAAAGGATGTTCAAATTACTGTACAATCGTGCTTGTTTCACACATTAGCAAGGTTATGCTCAAAACCCTACAAGCTAGGCTTCAGCAGTATGTCTTGTGGGAAGTATGGATGGATTTTTGTTCGTCTTCTCATGCACTTTACGCCGAAGAAACAGTGAAGATGTTTTTTTAAAAAAAAAAAAACATTTCCAGGGGTATCAATGAAAATTTGCAAGACAGCTAAGGTTGAACATGTGCTTTTCTGAAGGAATTGCAAATCGCTCTGCACTTGCATTAAACTTACAAAGCAACATTTTAAAAGCAATTTTCTTTAGCTTGATGGCTTCCGTATGTATTAGTTGGCAATCTCTATTCCTAGGAAATGTGAGAATTCTGTTCCAAAAGCACCACATTTGCTCCTGCTGCTCATGTATGCTATGCTCCAAGACCAATGAGGTTTTAACCATTCCTAAGAGGAAAGCAATTTCACAATTGCACACCATATCTCTTGCACTCCTTCTCTAATTCCATGATGGCGAACCTATGGCATGCGTGCCACAGCTGGCACGTAGAGTCCTCTCTGTCGGCACGCGTGCCATCGGCAGCTGATTATTTGATTTCCGGTGTGCACACGAAGGCCAGCCAGCTGGTCTTTGCGGGTGCTGGAGCGCTGGAAAACGCCCCAAAAATTGCCAAAAAAGAGGCAAAAAACAGGCATTTGTGCCCAGCCAGCTGGTCTTTGGGTTTCCGGTGTGCGGACATGCACACACATTCCAGTTTGGATACATGGTGCCGAAAACATTTGCCATCACTGCTCTAATTTATCTTCATAACTTGATAACGGAATATCTGAAAAGCTGATGGCCAGTTCCCTGGGAAATATACCAATCTCTCTGGGCCAATAGGCTGATTTTCACATTCTGCGTTAGGAGGAGAATGTAATTGAGGAGAGGGTGAAGGCAGATTTGAATACCTGTGAGATTTGCGTCTCGCTGCAGGTTACGTCAGCTTTTTGGAATTTTTCCCAGGGTCTCATGTAAACTGAGCCACGGCAGTACAAGCGCTCCTGTCACCCAAACAAAACAGAAGGGGAAACACTCATCTCTTGGCGTAAGAAACAATCTATGACGTAGAATAATTTTAATTTGAGTGCCACTGTGGGAAAATGTTCACTTTTCCAAAAGATGACAAAATATGTGCTTTCTGAATATGTTGATGACTTTGGTCTCTGATTTGGGGAAGAACAATTCTTTCAGAAGGTTAAGTCGGGGAATATAATCAACGCAATAAAATCATGACCTATTACCCCTATATGGTTTTGTGTCTGGATCAGTGTGTCTGTGTGTGCACCAGGGGTGGATTCCTGCCAGTTCTAACCTCTTCTATAGAAGAGGTTCCACAAATCTACAGTGCCGTTCAGAACCGGTTCCAGCTCTCTCCCCCCGCCTGTCCGCATATCATCAAGATGAAGAGCAAGAGGAGGAATTCTGGGAGTTGAAGTCCACAAGTCTTAAAGCTGTCAAGTTTGAACACCCTTGAGTTTGTTTTTTCCCCCTAAAGGGGGAGGGGTGCAAGGGTCTTGTAACTTGACAGCTTTAAGACTTGCGTGCTTCAAATGCCAGAGTTCCTGAGCCAACATGACTGGAGGAGGAATTCTGGGAGTTGAAGTCCACAAGTCTTAAAGCTGTCAAGTTTGAACACCCCTGGTTTTTTTTTCCCCTAAAGGTTTAGGGGTGGAAGGGACTTGTAAATTGACAGCTTAAAGACTTGCGTGCTTCAAATGCCAGAGTTTCTGAGCCAACATTTTCGTTGCTAAGCAAGAGCGTTGTTAAGAGAATTTCACCACATTTCACAAGTTGGCCACGCCCACCCAGTCACATGGCTGGCAAGCCACTCCCACCTGGTCACATGGCCGGCAAGCCACTCACACCTGGTCACATAGCTGGCAAACCACTCACACAAAGCAGGCCACACCTACAGAAGAGGTTCTAAAAAATTTTGAAACCCAGCACTGGTGTGCATGTGTGTGACTGTGCATTCAGAAAGCCACTCCCAATGAAGGGATGTGCAAATGTGTTCGGAATCTTAATTTCAAGATGACCCAGCAGCTGTTTGTGGGGGGGAACCAGTTTATGGAGCTCTACTTCACCTAATTTCATCCCAATGCTATTTTTTTTTTACTAAGATTTCCTAGTAACAAATTATAGCATTTTAGTAAACCCAAAAAATTACTCTGGGTAGATCAAAATGAACATGTTGGATGAATGAGGCCATCCTATTAATTCTATTAATTCTTTGGGCAGATGAGTTTTATTAACTTGTGTTTAGGATTTAGACCAGTGGTGATATTCAATTTTTTTTATTACCAGTTCTATGGGCGTGGCTTGGTGGGCGTGGTGTGGCTTGGTGGATGTGGTTTAATTGGGATGGCAAGGGAAGGATACTGCAAAATCTCCATTCCCACCCCACTCTGGGACCAGCCAGAGGTGGCATTTACTGGTTCTCTAAACTACTCAAATTTTCTGCTACCGGTTCTCCGAATTACTCAAAACTTCCGCTACAGGTTCTCCAGAACCTGTCAGAACCTCCTGTATTTCACCCCTGGTTTAGACTAGAACTTGAGTAGAGATACATAGGATTGTCCTATCAGAAAGATTATCTCAAGGATTAATATTCATCTATGGGGAATTGCATTTTTTTCACCCTTATATTTCAAGCATCAGCTTCAAAATTAACACTTGTTCTCTTAAGTAAAATTAACAGATTAACAGAGTTGGAAGGGACCTTGTAGGTCACCTAGTCCAACCCCCCGCCCAAGCAGGAGACCCTACATCAAGGGTGTCAAACTCAAGGCCTGCGGGCTGCATCCGTCCCGCAGGGTTGCTTCTATCTGGCTTGCGAGTCCACTGTGGAAACAGGAAAGCGCTGCCCTGCGGTGCCTCTGCCAGCAAAACCGGAGTTCCGGAGCACTGCGCGTGGGCCCTCCTAAGCTTCATTTTTGCTGGCAGAGGGTTGCAGGAGGCCATTGCAGCTGAAAATGGAGCTCGCAAAGGCTGTACGTGGCCCTGCTGAGTTCCGTTTTCACTGGCAGAGGTTTGCAGGAGGCCATCGCAGCCGGAAACGGAGCTCAGGAGCCTGTTTTCGGTGGCAGAGGTGTTCAGGCCACTACAGGCACCCCCGACATGAGTGACATCAAGCTGGCCATGCCCACCATACAACCCTGATGCTGCTCTCAATGAAATCGAGTTTGACACCCCTGCCCTACACCATTCCTGACAGGTGGCAGTGCAATCTCTTGTTGAAAGCTTCCAGTGATGAAGCTCCTTAAACCTCTGTATATTCTGAAATATTCCTCTTGAAATATTCCCAGTGTCATCCCCAAAGTGCTTTTTCAAAAGGCAATTGGACCTTCCTTGTTTTCCCTTGCAGCCATTTTGCTTCTTCTTGGAGGAGAAGCAAAATGTCTTCAAGGAAAACCAAGAAACTCCAGTTGGCTTTTGACAAAAACATCTTTGGGACAACTGTGACCTGGATGCCTGAGAATCTACATAAAGGTAATCCCAGTGTCTTACACCATCTTCAGCAGCGGTACAATCTTCATTTAACTTCTCAACTTCAGCCTTGGAGCAATTTGTTTTCTGACTTATGAAGTTAAATCGATATTTTATCCCAGCCACAACCTGAAATTCAAGGAGAAAAATGATTAGCAACTGCATTTGGACTGGCTACTGAATAGAATGAACCACGAAGGACAAAAAAACTTGGCTTGCTATATGATCAGCTCGTGTTGGATTGAATGGAGCAAAGGACCCATCCCTTCTCCAGGATTCTAATAAAAGGGCCAAAGAAAGATGGCACTCCCTTAGAGACATGTAAGAAGCTGCTGTGGATCAAGTCCAACCATTGACGTAAAGGTAAAAGTTCCCCTCGCACATATGTGCTAGTCGTTCCCAACTCTAGGGGGCGGTGCTCATCTCCATTTCAAAGCCGAAGAGCCAGCACTGCCCCTAATAAGTGCAGTGGTCACACACACACACACACACACACACACACACACACACACTCACACAAACACACACACACATATTTGTGTTACAACCCCTGGTATGCCCAAATATGGGAGGGAACTCACTACTCCCCCTTTCTGTCTATCGGCTCACTGCAGGAGACCATCCAGGCAGAAATCCATATTTTTAATTTTGCCTTTCATATATATAATAGATTTTCACGGGTGTAGGTATGATGGTTTTGTTGTATTCGGGTCTTTCTTCTTTCTTCTTCAATCCTACACGGGAAAAGACCCGAATACAACAAAACCAGCACATATATATACATACATACATACATATACATACATATACATACATATACATACATATACATACATATACATACATATACATACATATACATACATATACATACATATACATACATATACATACATATACATACATATACATACATATACATACATATACATACATATACATACACATACACATACACATACATATACATATACATATACATATACATACATACATACATACACATACATACATACATACATACACACACACACACACACATACATACATACATACATACATATATGTATGTATATTAGTCTCCCTTTATTTATTTATACAAACACAAATACAACACAAATATAAAAAGGCAACATTAAAAAAATAAAAATATGGGTTTCTGTCTGGATGGTTTTCTGTGATGAGCCGAAGGACCGAAAGAGGGAGTAGTGAGATTCCTCCCATATTTGGGCATACCAGGGATTGTAACACAAATATATATATAAATACACACAACCACACACACTTACTGTGTTTCCCTGAAAATAAGACAGGGTCTTGTTTTCTTTTGATCCCAGGAATAAGTGCTTGGACTTATTTTCGGGGAGGTTTATTATTTTTGAGGTGCAGGAGGCAGCGAGCATGGTCACCTTATGGCTGCTGCTGTGTGACAGTATTTTCAGAGATGGCTTATTTTCGGAGGAGAGTTTATTTTAGCGCATGCACTCAAAAGCCTGATTGAGCTTATTATCCAGGGAAGTCTTATTTTCAGGGCAACAAAAAACTCACTCAGTCCTAGGGCAGTTAGACTGTGTTAACCCATGCTTGGACTGTCCAAGCAGCGCACAGGAGAAGTCTTATTTTCAGGGCAACAGGGTATATATGTTCGATTATTCCAAAACCTAGAAGGGTTCAAGAATAACAACCTGCATTTATGTTGGTTTTTGTAATGGAAATAATGAACACACTTTATTTATTTTATTTATATATTTGTCACTTATAAACACAGTGTTTCTGCTGCCTGAGGGCCTGAATTGGAAAAGGATTCAGGTTCAAACCAGGTATCTGGCTTGCAGCCATGTTCCTTTTGGATCTTTGGCCTGCCACACTTTCTATTATTCTACTATGCTGTTTCTATTGTGGGAAAATGGGATTGGGGATGGTACGGAGCCATAATAACATTCTTTCTAGAAAGCCAAGGTCATTCTTAGTCTCTACATCTCTGTGCCTGACCGGAATTGGATGGGTGAAAGTTGCCAGCATGGCAGTGGAAGATTGGACCATGTGATGGACTTATGGGTGTGGGGGGTAAGATCTTGAACTTTCAACTGGGTTTGGAAAACCGGGAAGCTTTGAGATTCGGCTTTTCCCAGATGTGCCAACATGTCTCTCTTAATAAATTGGAACTTTGAGCAATCCTTTGCCTTGGACTCTGATTTTACTTTTGGATGCTATTTGGAACCCTGACAACAGATTTTCTTAATAAAATTGCAATACAGCGGTAGAGATAAAATTCAAACCTGTGATGTTGCTTCTGTGACTTCTACAATTTTGAAATAAAAGTCACTGTTGTTTTTTGCATTAAACCATTCTATAGCGATATGTAGAGGTATGTCCAGTTCTGGACTGTCGGTGGCCATCGAACTGGGGCAACCGGCACACACGCGAACAGGAGGTCCCACTTTTTCTTCAACTGATGACAAGATATCGATTAAAAACACAGGTTTATATCAGGTTGTTGTAAAAAAGGAAAGACAACAAGAATAGCAGCCTGTATCTATGGTTTTGGTTTTTTTTAATAAGAGATTATTGAACATGCAAAAAAAAAATGTGTGAGTGCCAATTGTTCTATAGCAGTTTGAAATTGACTGTGATTGGTGGTCACTATCCAGGGTTGCATCACTTTATGTACCAGCATCTGCATATAAAAAGATTGCCTTATTCCATTCTGCTATATAGTACTGCCTATTAGAGATAGTCCTTGACTTACAACAGTTCATTTAGTGACGATTCAAAGCAGTGGTGGGATTCAATTTTTTTTACTATCTGTTCTCTGGGTGTGGCTTGGTGGGCGTGGCAGGGGAAGGATACTGTGAAATCCCCATTTCCTTCCAATCAGCTGGGACTCAGGAGGCAGGGAATAGATGGAGGTGGGGCCAGTCCGTTTCCCGAACTACTCAAAATTTTCGCTACTGGTTCTCCCGAACTAGTCAGAACCTGCTGAATACCGCCTCTGACTCCAAGTTACAACATCACTGAAAAAAAGGGATGCATGGCCATTTTCACACTTATAACTGTAGCAGCATTGCCATGGTCACAAGATTTTCATTCAGATGCTTGACAACTGGCTCGTACTTATGACGGTCACAGAGTCCCAGGGTCACATGAGCTCCTTTTGTGACCTTCTGACAGGCAAAGTCAACGGGGAAGGCAGATGTTACTAACTTAACAACTGCAGTGATCAGCTTAACAAATGTGGCAAGAAAATTGTAAAATGGGCCAAAACCCACTTAACAATTTTTTCACTTAGCAACATAAATTCTGGGCTCAATTGTGGTCGTAAATCGAGGACCACCTCTACTAAAAATGGCAGTCAGCATTGTTACTTCCTTGAGCCAGTGGTGACTTTGAGGAACCACTGAAAATTGCTGAAAACAGGGTGTACAGGTGGTCCTCGAGTTATGAATGTAATGGAGCCTACCCATTCCATTCGTAACCTGAGGATTCGTGGGAGTGAATCTCGTACCTTGAATAGGATCACTTCCGCCTCTCGCCCATACATTCGCTAATCGAATGGGAGGCTTGTTAAGTGCACAGGAGGTATCTTAAGGGCGAGCAACTGCTGTGGTGCTGCAAGATTTGTAGTTTCGGGCCTTGTTTTCAAACACTGGGGAGCTCTTATTGCATAACTTTGAACATTTGCTAACAGAATATGCGTAAACTGGGGATTACCTTGATATAAAAAATACGCGGCATCAACATTTCTTTGGCTTGAGGAAGGAGAACATTTTTAGTAAGAGACAGCTCCTTCATATTTATAAGTTGTCCTTAAGTCAAACTTTCTTAACCCAGGGACAGACTGTAGGTACAGTATTTGTTTGGAGTATAAGATGCACCTTTTTCCCTCAAAAAAAGAGGCTGAAAATCTGGGTGCGTCTTATATACTGAATACAGCATTGTTTGCCCCTCAAAACCCTGTCCCCTTCACCAAAATGGCCGTGCATAGCTTTTAGGAGGCTTTCAGGGAGCTCCTGGGGGTTGGGGAGGGCAGAAATGAGGAAAAAATGGGCCGTTGTTTGTTCAATTTTGCCCCCCTGGTTTCCACGAGCACCCTATAAGCCTCCTAAAGGCTACCCATGCCCTTTTTTTTGGCCAAAAACGGGCTGTTTTTGCTCGTTTTTGCCCGCCCCCACTTCCCAGGAGCACTCTACAAGCCTCCTAAGGGCTATTCATGCCCTTTTTTTGAAAAAAAAATGGGCCCGTTTTCCGCGAATACTCTGGTGCGTCTTATACTCCAAAAAATATGGTAATTCTGGAAGCCAAATTAACTTGATGCTTTTTGGTCATTTCTGTTTTTAGATGCCCAATCCTTGTTTGCGATGGTAAATATCTGTAGTTCAGGAGTAGGATGAAGGTAGAGGTTCGGTCTCTGAGCTTGTGGGTTGGTTTCCAAACGTTTCATTACCAGGCTAGGTAACATCTTCAGTGGTGTTTAGGGGATCTGGTAAGGAAATGTTTGGAAACCAGCCCACAAGCTCGGAGAGTGAACCTCCGCCCTTCTATCTTTGTGCCTCCAAATCTTGAACCGCACATCGCATCAACCTCTCTACTTTGTCTGGTTGGCTGGGACCTGATGGGTTCTACCCTTTCCCTGCATCTTTTGGAAGTATGGCAGGAGGAAGAGGAGGAGGAGGAGGAGGAGGAGGAGGAGGAGGAGGAGGAGGAGGAGGAGGAGGAGGAGGAGAACTCTAGTTCAGCAATTTTCTCAGGACTATCATATCTACAGTAGGAGACCCTAAAGAACTGAATGCATGCAATATGAACTTGTCATCGTCAAGATACTTCAAACAATACTGAATCAAGTGATTGCAAAACAAAAGTTACAAACCTTTCACTTTGCAATTCTGCTCCGCACGGACCAGTGTGTTTGTATTGTCCACGTAGGCAGTAACTGTACACAAACCTTCTTTCTGGAAGAGGGGCAAAGAAAGTGAAGGCTAAACTGTGTATTTTATCAGGCAGCTCCTTTGTTTCACTCAGGGCAGTTTTTCCAGGCGGCATTCCTGTAAGTATGACTGGCACAAAGCATGAGCTCATGGACAGAATACACATTCCCTATTCCTGATAACATGCACCCACAGAGAAGAGCCTCTTGCTACATGCACATGGCACCAGATTATCTTGGCCTCTAACACTCTGCAGGATATAGGGAAAAGCTTTCATCCCTTCAAATCATGAGGCAGAATTCAGACAGAAGCTGAAAATGGGTGCTGGGGGAAAACCAGAGATCTAAGAGCATTCTACAGTAGTTTGATGAACAACATTTCCAGGGATATCCCCCAACCCACCCCCCAATCCCTGCAATTTTCCTCCCTGTGCTCTGGCCCTTCTGCCCTTCAACTGCTGCCTCCAACTGCCCTTCGCTGTCTCCTTGTGTGTCCAGCCTGGCCCCTCCCATGGCAAATGTTAGCTGTACAAAGTCTTCTTCTTGAGGTTGTGCGTGGTGGTTTCCTCATGAGACCTCAAGAAGAAAGCCATGCGTAACCAGCAGCTGCCTTGTGAAGGACCAGGCTGTGCGGTTTCCTGAGACAAGATGGCAAAAATCAGCTTGGGATGGCAGAGTGCACGGCTGCAGTGGCTACAGAGTGCAGAACGGCTGTAGGTAGGGTCTAGCAGGGGGGTATCGGTCTTCATGATGCACTGGTGGGCTTGGCACAACTGAGTCTTTGTGCTTCACTGGGACGACTGGGACACTGCGCCCTGTTGCTGGGTTGGGGTGCTCGGGCCTTTGCGCTGTGCTGCACTTCTCAGTTTGGGGTGGATGAGGCTTTGTGCTGTACTGCTGGGGCTTGTGCACCCTCTTGTGTCCAGCAGTAGCCACTGCAATCCAAGATCTGTTTTGATTTCCTGTTGGCTTCCCCATTGCCTTTGTTTGTTGTAAGATGATGACGGGAAGTTGCTTAGCTTAATCACCTGCGATTCTTGCTTCACAACAGCAGTGAGGACTGTTGATTATCATTGGTAACCAAGGACTATCTTTGTATAGATGTAACATTTAAAAATAAGCAAGGGTGGCTGTGCTATGTTTTTTTTTTCTTTTAACAAACTGTTTTTTTTTAAATCTTGCTAATTCTGACAAAGCCCAGATTGCTGACGCTGCTCTATCTTAAAAGAAGAATATTTTTGCATTATTTGTATTCTCTGTGTTTTTCCAGGTCTTAGTATAGTAAGAGGGAGAGAGAGAGAGAGAGAGAGAGAGAGAGAGAGAGAGAGAGAGAGAGAGAGAGAGAGAGAGAGAGAGAGAGAGAGAGAGAGAGAGAGAGAGAGAGAGAGAGAGAGAACTACCTACCTACCTACCTACCTACCTACCTACCTACCTACCTACCTACCTACCTATCTATCTATCTATCTATCTATCACCTATCGTCTATCTATCTATCATCTATCTATCTATCTATCTATCTATCTATCTATCTATCTATCTATCTATCTATCATCTATCATCCACCCACCGATCCATCCATCCATCCATCCATCCATCCATCCATCCATCCATCCATCCATCTATCTATCTATCTATCTATCTATCATCTACCGAATCTGTCTTTTATCTTTACTAGCCTAGGAATATAAGAAGTTCACTTACACCTTCAGGAAGCGGTCTGCATGCTGGGGTCAAATGTGGAAATTCATTCTTGGAACAATTTGTTTCTTTTATCAAATATTCCAAATCGTAATTCCATCCATTAACCACCTGCAAGAAATTTAAGAGAAGTTGCACAGAACAAGTATCTTGTTAAGAGGAAAAAAATTACAATGGTACCTTGGGACTCAGCTGCTTTAAAACTCATTGCATTTTGACCAGAACATTTTGACCAGATACTTGACATTGGTTTGGTACTCAACGTGGAAGCTAGAACTTGTTGGTGTCAGTCGCCTTGTGACTCACTACTCCTTCCAGCCAAAACAAAGGTGACACATTAGTTATGCAGTAGCTCTTACTCTGTGCGTATCTCCTTGCAGTTTTATCTTAGCGTCTACTCTACTCTACTCCACTCCACTCCACTCCACTCCACTCCACTCCACTCCACTCCATTCCATTCCATTCCATTCCATTCCATTCTATATACAACCATATCTTTTTATATACTGCCTTAAAATTGCATTGGTTTATTATTCCTTATGGGAAAAATTTGCTTGATACTCATCGGTTTTGGTATTCATCACATCTCCCGGAACCAATTAATGAGAAGTACTGAGGTACCACTGTAGTTTAAATAAAACCGCACTGACTACTATCAGAATTATATTTATACTTTGTGTGTTTTACCAAACATTTGACTGGGCTGTTTGGTTTTTTTTAAAAAAAAAACAAATAATAATAATAATAATAATAATAAATATTTATTTTTTAGCCGCACCCTCTCCCAAAGGACTCGGGGCGGCGTACAACAAAACATAGGAAATAAATATACAGACAAACATACATATACCAAAAACATATACCGAGACATATACAAAACATATACTAGGAGGAGGTGAATTGGTAGATAAAAACAAGTAAAAACACAATGTTTACCTAAGTAAATTGGATGCAATTAAAATATCCCAGATAAAAAACCCGTCAGGAGCGATAAAATTAGATCAGAGTAGAGCCAGGCCAGCAACTTGAAATAGGTGGGTCTTGAGCTTTACACGAAAGGAGCGGAGGTCAGAGGTATTCCTAATATCCGGGGGGAGGTCATTCCACAGGGCTGGGCCCGCCACAGAGAAGGCTCTACTCCTAGGCACCGCCCCCCGGCACTGCCTGGTGGACGGCACCTGGAGGAGACCCTCTCTGTGCGAGCGGATTGGTCGCAGGGATGTATGGGGCAGAATACGATCCCGCAAGTAACTAGGTCCTGAGCCATGGAGCGCTTTGAAGATCGTTATCAAAACCTTGAAATGCACCCGATAGACCACAGGAAGCCAGTGCAGCTCGCGCAGGAACGGTGTCACATGGGAGTACCTAGTACTCCCCATAATTACCCGCGCGGCTGCGTTCTGGACCAACTGTAGCCTCCGGGTGCATTTCAAGGGAAGCCCCATGTAGAGAGCGTTACAGTAGTCCAAGCGAGACGTCACCAGCGCATGAGTGACTTTGCGTAAGGCGTCCCGGTCCAGTAGGGGGCGCAATTGGTGCACCAGGCGAACCTGGTGGAACGCCCCCCTTGCCACGGCTGTCACATGGTCCTCCATGGAGAGCCGGGCATCCAGGAGGACGCCCAAATTGCGCGCCCACTCCACGGGGGCGAGTTGAATGCCCCCGATGGCCAATGATGGAATTAATTGGCTGAACCGGGGAGCCGGTACCCACAGCCACTCCGTCTTGGAGGGGTTGAGTTTGAGTCGGTTGTCATCCATCCAGACCCGTACGGCTTCCACACACCGGGACATCACTTCGACGGCCTCGTTGGGGTGGTTCGGGGTGGAAAAGTACAGCTGAGTATCATCAGCGTACAGATGGTATCCCACCCCGAAACCACGGATGATCTCACCCAGCGGCTTCATATATGTGTTGAACAGGAGTGGCGAGAGGACCGACCCCTGTGGCACCCCACAAGTAAGGGAGCGTAGGGTCGACCTCTCCTCCCCTGCCAACACACGCTGCGTCTGGCCAGAAAGGTAGGAGCCGAACCACCGAAGAACGGTGCCCCGGACCCCTAACCCCTCCAGCCGGCGCAGCAGGATACCATGGTCGATGGTATCAAAAGCCGCCGAGAGGTCTAATAGGACCAGGATAGAGGAGCAACCTCTATCTCTGGCCCTCCAAAGATCATCCACCAACGCGACCAAGGCCGTCTCCGTGCTGTGACCGGGGCGGAAGCCGGACTGGCTCGGGTCTAGATAATCATTTTCCTCCAGATGTCGTGGAAACTGGTAAGCCACCACACTCTCTACAACCTTCGCCAGAAAATGAAGGTTGGAGACAGGACGATAATTGGCCAGCTCCAAAGGGTCCAGGGAAGGCTTCTTGAGCAAGGGCCTCACCACCGCCTCTTTCAAGGCGGCCGGGAGAGACCCCTCACCCAACGAAGCGTTCACTAGGCCCAGGAGCCAGTCTCGTGTAACCTCCCAGGATGCCAGTACAAGCCAGGAGGGGCACGGGTCCAATAAACATGTGTTGGGTCGCAGTCGTCCACGCATTCTGTCCAAATCCTCGATGGCAACCAAGTCAAACTCCTCCCAGGTCGAATCCACAAGACTCGCCACGGACGTCTCCGTTGGACCACTGACAGGGACCCAATCCCTCCGGATTTGAGCGATTTTATCCTGCAGATATTTCCCAAATTCCTCTGCTCTGCCCTGTAGAGGGGCCTCCCGCGGCCTCTGAAATAAGAGGGAGCGGGACACCCGAAACAGGGCAGCAGGGCGGTTCTCCATGGATGCAATGAGAGTGGCGCAGTATTGGCGTTTGGCCACTCTCAATGCCACAAGGTACGTCCTTAAATGGGCTCGTGCCTGTGTTCGATCAAATTCGGAACGGGAGGATCTCCAACGACTCTCTAGGCGTCTCTTGCGGCATTTCATCACCCTTAGCTCCTCAGTAAACCAAGGGGCCAGAGTGGATCGTTGCCGCCGGAGAGGCCGCAAAGGCGCCACCCGGTTCAAGGCCCCGGTAGTCGCATTGTTCCACACGACCACCAGGTCCTCTACCCGGGGGCGGGTCAGGGTTACAGGTGGTGGCCCAAGCTCCGTCTGGAACCTATCCTGTTCCATCAGGCGCCTGGGGCGGAACCATCTAATGCTTTCCGGTTCCGCCTCCCCGCAGCGGGAGGTAGCACCAGGGAAGTCAAGACGAAGGAGTGAGTGATCTGACTATGACAGGGGAGTGATGGTTAAATCCCCTCCTCCCAGATCACTCAACCACTGGCCAGAGACAAAAACGAGGTCCAGGGTGTGACCTCCCTCGTGTGTCAGGCCCTGAATCAATTGAGTCAGGTCCATGGCTGTCATGGAAGCCATGAACTCCCGAACCCCCTCTGATGCTTCTCCCATCGATGGCAGGTTAAAATCCCCCATAACTAAAAGTTTGGGGGTCTCAACCGCCACCGATGCGATCAGCTCGAGGAGTTCAGGCAGGGCCGCTGATGTATAGCGAGGAGCCAGGTATACTATCAGCAGGCCCAACTGTCTCCCAGGGCCCCATTTCACAACAAGGGATTCACATCCGGACGTCTGTGGCACAGTAGACTCCCTCGGCTCTAAATCCTCCCGAATAATTGCTGCCACCCCACCGCCCCTTCCCTGGGCCCTAGGCTGGTGAAATGCTCGGTAGCCTGGTGGGCACATTTCCACGAGGGGTACACCTCCCTCGTGGCCCAACCAGGTCTCTGTTATTCCCGCGAGGTCCGGCTCCCCCTCCAAAATTAGGTCGTGAATGAGGGGGGCCTTATTAACAGCGGACCTCGCATTGCATAACAACAGCCTCAGGCCCTGGGTCTGCAGCTCCTGACCACCTAGACCGCGGGGATTGGTACAAGCGACCGGGTTTAACCAGCACCCACGGTCTCCCAACCGACTGCATGTTCTTCTGTCCTCGCATCTGCCCCTCCCCACGACCGTTGGAATCAAAGAGCCCTGTATAGGAACGGTATCCTCCCCCTCCTCCTCCCTACCACTCCTTCCGCTCGCGACCACACCTAATGACCTGGCTTTGTCATCACTCCTGACCTCCTCCCACCCCCCAACCCCAGAATCCCTACAAATTCTTAAAAAATATTTTACTAAAAAACCCCTTAATTTGCGCTTCCTCCACCTCTCAGGGTTAATAAACTCGTCCTCAAGGTGGGCCCTCGAAAGGGCTGGAGGCCAAACCTGCGAGAAAGGGGATTCCCGCAGCCGCAGTAATTCCGGCTTCGTGTACATAGAAATGGAATCATGGGGTGAAATTGGTTGGTAAAAGGTGCTGGAGAAATAGATATCAAAATCATTGTTTGTCGAGAAAATTTTCCTGACCCAAGATGAAAGGGTGAGTTAATGGGCTAGTCGCCTAACTGGGTTTCACTCAGGAGGGCAAAATGGTGTAGGAGCCGGCAAAGCAGATGTTAAAAGGTGTTTAAAAGCAGATATTTAAAAAGATGTTTAAAAAGATGTTTAAAAGCAAGCTACAAAGTCAAAGTCAGAGATGCGATAATAGCATCAAGAGTTCAAACCTAGGTTCTAGGTTTGCCATTCAATTGTGTCTGCTCTGCTCTGAGATACTTTAACCGGCTCACCCCTCCTTTAGCTGCTTCGTTCAGATCTTCCCACTTCTCACTTCTTGCTTCTCACACAACGAGGCAGTCCTCCAGGTTTCTGACCAACGCCCCAGCTAGCACACCCACACGCCAACACGCCAGCACGCCAACAAACCAACATGCTTGCCATCTTTCTTGTCATCTTCCTGTCTCTCCAACCTCTCCGCGCTTCTCGCCTCTCATCTCTCACATTCGTTTCTCTGTTTGGTGCCAGATGATCCGTTCCGCGCTCCACGTCTGACGCTCTCACCAGCCAGACGGGCAACCACAGCCAAACGAGCACCCACTTCGTGTCTCCGTTCTTCTCTAGCCGCCTGGCGCTCAGCTCAGCTCCACACTCCACACTCAGCTCCGCACTCCACGCTCCACATCTGGCGCTCTCACTAGCCAGATGGGAAGCCACAGCCAAACAGACAATTCCACAGCTCTTTCTCCGCTCCATTCTCCGCCCAAGCGCCTGGCAAGAGGTAAACGGTGTTCAGCGTTCAGCACAATCATGTTTAATCCGTGCTCGGCGTCCTCGGCGTCCTTCGGTGTTTCAGCTTCCCGCTAGCCAGCTGACCGCCCCAAACGCCCCAAACGCCCTGCCCGACCCCCTCCTGGCCAGGGCAGAGTTGGGGGGATGGTCGTCGACAAAGCACGACCCCTCAGAGTGGCATTAGGGGTCGGCAGCACCTCTCCCAGATGGAAAACCCCTCCGCAATTTTGCGGAGCTCACACGGCAGCCGCCATCTGCCTCGGAAGCTCCTCCTCCTCCTCCTCGTGAAATGAAAATTTCACAAACATACCCAAGGGGTGGAGATTCCACATTTTCAGATTTAACTATAAGGAAAAGGCAAAGGTTCCCCTCGCATATATGTGCTAGTCTCTCCCGACTGTAGGGGGCGGTGCTCATCTCCATTTCAAAGCCGAAGAGCCAGCGCTGTCTGAAGACATCTCCATGGTCATGACTAGGCACCGAAGGTGCATGGAACGCTGTTACCTTCCCACCAAAGATGGTTCCTACTTTTCTACTTGCATTTTTTACGTGCTTTCGAACTGCTAGGTTGGCAGAAGCTGGGATAAGTAACGGGAGCTCACCCCATTACGCGGCGCTAGGGATTCAAACTGCTGAACTGCCAAGCACTCTGATCGACAAGCTCAGCATCTCAGCCACTGAGCCACAGTGATTTAACTATAAATCCATCAGAATCACTGATTTCTGGAAAGCTAAGATGGGGAATTATTGCAACATATACCAACCTGACGGCGTGCCTTTTTCATTTCTCTAACTTCGTATAAGGAGGAGTGTTCACTCTGATTGTTAAATCGCTCTAGGGTGAACCTCACAATAGGAAGCAATTCCAAACTTGTAGGGTCTATGGAGTGCCAGCATCCCAGGCAGGCCACAAAAGTCTCTTCTTCATGCTTCTGCCCTGAAAGCAAGCCAGCCACAAATTAGAAAAAGGGAAATGAAAGCAAAGAAATTAAAAGTGAAAGTAACATGGAAATTACTGCAGCACTCAGTACACAAATAGGTAAAGGTTACAAATTAAAGAAAGGGCAAAGAATGTAAAGAGTAGTTTCTGAAAAGATGAGCGATGTGGGGCAATTCATCTTTAGAGAAATCAATGGTAGATAAAGAATTATACTGTTTCGGAGGCATAGTAAAGTTTTAAAAGTTCACAAAGTTCTCAGGTCATCAATAGGTTATGGAGCTAAATCCAATGAAAAGTCACTTTTACAGGGGTGAGGCATCATTGGTTGGCTCTCCCCCCTCCTCCTTCCCCTGGGGGTGAGAGCAGAATTTTTCCAAGCTGCTTGTCCAAGGGGGGGGGAATCCCCCTCCCTCCAGCCGCGCCTCCAAGGAAATCCAAAAGTTTAACGTTTTAAATTGCTGAAAAGTCCATCAAATCAAGAAAAAGGGAATGAAGAGGGGAAGCGCCTCACCACACCGCCGCTGCTTCCTTCTATTTTTACATCGTCCGATCAGCCTGTTGCGAGACGCACGCGCGCCCTCCGAGACTGTTCCTCGATGCCTGGAGCAAAGCGGAGGAGCCCCCACCAGCCGCTGCCGATGCCAGAGCCCCCCGCAAGCCGCTCCTTCGGCAGGACGCCTCTCCGGGGCGTCCTGTGCCCCCCAGAAGTGGGGAAGCCCACCGGGGAGCCGGAGCGGGCAAAGGACTTGCCCATCGCCGTCAGCCGCCGGAACCGGAAGTCTAACTTTACTATGCCTCCGAGCCCAAAGCTGGCAGGGCAAGATGGCACACTTCCGTTGTCTTCATGAATTGTGAAACCTGACTCCACCTTTAAAATTCAGGCTTCCGGTCTTTGTCTCCGTGTCACCTAGAAGAATCTCTTGTGGATTGTTATTTTCTTGAACTCTCTGGGGGAAAAATTCCTCTCTATTGCCAGACTGACTAAAGAAACTCTCTTCTGCCTGGATCTTCTGCCTCCTGGACTCATCTGTCTGCTCTACTTCTCCAGCTGTCCATTCTCCATACTGACTGATCTCTCTACTTTATAAACTATGTCTCCAAAAAGACCACCCCCTGGAAAACCTGGCTTTGCTACTTCTGCCCCGACATCTGCAACATCCAGTCCTGCCACACAATCAAAGATCACAGAACTGATGCAACCTAAGAGTACAGAGATGGATTTGCAACAAATGCTTCAACAACTTATACAGGGCCAGGAAGAAATTAAGAAACAATTAAAGGAAATGAAGGAAGAAATTAAAGAGAACCAAGTCCAAATCTACAAGAACTCACAGAGACTGGACCTTGTGGAGGGTGGGGTGGCGGAGGTGAGGGGGGGGGGTAGAAGCAGTGCAGAAGGGAAGCAAAGAACTTGATATCCAGCAAATGAAAACAGAATTTGAGAGAATGTCCTTTTATCTTAGATTTCAAAATGTCATAGAAGCAGATGGGGAAAATATAAGGGTCATTATGACTAACATTCTAGCTGAATACATACATAAAGAAAAACAACAGATGGAATGGGAGATAGATCTGGTTTACAGAGTGAATTCAGCTTATGCCAGAACACACAATGTACCCAGGGAGGTCCATATTAAATTCCTTAGAAAAAGCACAAGAGACGAAATTCTGGGTGTACAAAGGGGGCAGGCACTGACATACCACGAGAGGGAAATAACCATCCTGAAGCAGATCCCCAAGAAAATTAGGGGGAAAAGGAAAAATTATTCGCAATTGGCGAATAAATTATACCAGAAGGGGGTGTGGTTTAGATGGTTGATGCCTGAAGGTATGCTAATATTCTGGGAGGAGACAAGAATTAGAATCAATACACCCATAGAGGCACAGGCCTTTATGGAAAAAAACAAAACAGACCTAGAAAAAACAGAAGACTCTACAACGGTTATGCAGGACACGGGAGGGGCCGGAGCTCTGCCAGCGGGGGGAGAAGGGGCAACACCAAGAAAGCTCAGATCACAAAAATGAATAAGAAAATCACATTGTTATAAACAGACCGAAAGTAGTAATGAAATTATATCTAGACCATATATTACAATATCTAAACTGATTGAAAATATTTTTAGAATTAATATGCTGATTTCATATGATTATGTATTAATGTTTTATACTCAGATGTATTCCATGAGTTTGGAGGGAGGGGGCGCCTGCCACACTTTGCAACTGCCAAAATTTGTATACCTTTCCATTTACCTTTTTCCCTATAAATGTTAAAAAAACGAATAAAATTCTTTGAAAAAAAAAAAGAATTATACTGTTTGTTGCTTTCAACACTGGGTTTTATTACACCTAATCTTTGCACATATGGTAGTGTGGGAAGCCCCCCCCCCAACAGTGGAATATTTTGGGAAATATTAAAAAAAGACAGAATATTATATTTCCCTAAAGGAGAAACGGAGAAACATGTTTTTAGAGGCAGGAAGCAGCCCCCAGTCTTTCTTAATAGTCCACAGCAGATGCCAGCACTTAAGGAGATAAAGAGCTTATTGAAAGAGGAAGACAACTATTTAGATAGCTCCATTCATAAGCAAAGCAAACACTGCAGGTAGAAATCAGTTCAAGACAGGATATTTCGAAACTCCTTGCAGCAAAGTCTGACAGCTAACAAAGGCAGAATGGTAGGATTAAAAAGCTGCCCCTCCCCCAAGATCCAACACAGGATGAAAGCCAAGAGCCACAATAGGAATTGCCCAAGACCCTTTCAGAACACAAGCCCCTTCATTGCACAATCCAACAGTTGAAGCTTCAGAGTCACAGAAACCTATGCTTCCCAACCAGATTAGCTGCATTGATTGTGAGGATGTAAGTGACAGTAAGGTGGGAGACTTGTCACCTGCTATGCTTCAAAAGTTGCTGCAAAAATTTAACTTATTTTCCACATTGTAGTATCTGGGCTGAACCATGAACTTGTTCAAATTCAGGAAAACCATGTATCAGCTATACTGTTCTCACCCAGGCTTCCTGAGAGCATGAAGCAAACTCCTTGTCCCGACAAAAAAAAATCCTTTTGTTAATTTACTGGGAATTCTGCTCATTCACATCCATCAAAGTCTTTTAAGGGGGGATTTATAGTCACAGACCTTATCTGGCTTGGAGAGCTGCCAGGCCGATCTCTGCAAAACTGAGCAAGGAGTCTCGGAGAATCACAAACCAATTAAGCAAACTAATTGTCTCCTGCAAACTCCACTCCCCTTTCGCTCCTCTTTTATTTCCTCTGGGAGGGAAATTCCTCTGGAGTGCCCTGACAAATGGCTCCGCGTGCCACCTGTGGCACCCATGCCATGGGTTCACCATCACTGTGCTATAGAATTAATAGCATCAAATCTCTAATAGAGTTGGAGAGAAGGGATGGAGAAGATGTCCTAATTGTCTCTTTTAATTTGTCCCCCCCCCTTATCCAAGCGCAAAGAAGAATCTTTTTTATAGGCATAGGTGCATTTTTGGGGGTCATTTTTTAATTTTAACTTTGAAAACACAATATACTGGAAGAAGGAAGAGTTGCCTACCATCCAAGAATGGACGTTAAAAGTAGTAAACTTAGCAGAGATGGCCAAAATTTCAGCGTATTTGAAAGATCATTCGGATGAGAAGTACAAGCTGGACTGGACAAGATGGATTGACTATATTCAAAACAAATACCGGACTAAAAAATTTCAGTTAGCTTATGAATGAAGGCATAAAGAACGTTACAATTTATTCAAAGTTAGTTTAATAAAGGGGGAGTTAAAGCACAAGAATAGTAAAATGTTAAAATTAGTTAGCTTATCTTAGCGTATGGTTGTTAAATGTTTATACCCTGTATTTTGCTCTGGGAGGTCGGGGGGAGGGAGAGGGAGGGGGGAAGAGGGAACGGTAAGGGGGGTGATAATTGTAAAATTTATTTAAAAATTGTAATTAAAAAAAATAAAAAAAAGAAAACACAATATCCTGGCCACTGAATGCTGCTGACAGCTAGATGTCACCATTACATTGTGAATATATTTTAAAAACCTGCCTTTTTATTTTAAAAAGTTTAGTTCAGTGATGTCTCTTCACAACCTGAGATGCATCTGCACAGGGACTGCTGGAGAAGCACTAACTCTTTGTGACTGAATTCACCAACATAGATTACAAATCCTTAGAACTGATAGAGGGAAAGAAACAGAATAACAGAGTTGGAAGGGGCCTTGAAGGTCTTCTAGTCCAACCCCCTGCTCAGGCAGGAAACCCTATACCATTTGAGACAAACGGTTGTCCAATCTCTTCTTAAAAATCTCCAGGGTTAGAGCACCTGCAACTTCTGGAAGAAGTAGTCCCACTGATTAATGGATGTTAACGTTAACAGATGGGAAACTTTTTTACACTGAACTTGTGAGCACTGCACTGCCATCTCTGTTGAATTCTGTTTTTCAGATAGTTAAAAAGTGAGTGGGAAATAAATATCACTAGCAGCTGTTCCATTTTAGCTATTTGTCTCTTTACACATGCAGCTTCCCCAAACACCTTTTACTGAAAGGCTGGCTTATCATTAAATATCATAAATAAATGTCATTTTATTCTATTCTTACAACTCTAGGAGAAACGTCAAAGGGAAGTTGGGAAAGGCAATTCCATTGAGGTACGTAATAGATCTTCGTTTAATATAGTTTGTCACAGTGGACCCAATGTTTAGACTGGATTCAGCCCTCATCAAATTATTATTAGACTTCTAACTTTATTTATTTTCATTGATTTTTCCCCCTCCATTATCATCAAAAGGATAGGAAAACAGCCATTTTTAAAAAAAAAAATGCTAACTTAAAATTTACTCACCTGAGGCAAATTTGCAGTCCTGTAGTATTATCCTGTATCCGTCAGTTTCAATCTCAGCTGTACAGTTTCCATACTCCTGTGAAAGAAGAAAAAAGAGACATAAGAGTTGAACTCTTATGTATTCAGTGGGACATCACAGGAGTTGTCTGGAGTTTTGTTATACAATAGCAGAATTGGAAGGGACCTTGGAGGTCTTCTAGTCCAACCCCCTGCCTAGGCAGGAACCCCTATACCATTTCAGACAAATGGCTATCCGACATCTTCTTAAAGACTTCCAGTGTTGGGGCATTCACAACTTCTGGAGGCAATTTCTGTTCCCCTGATTAATTGTTCTAACTGCCAGGAAATGTCTCCTTAATTCTCAGTTGCTTCTCTCCTTGATTAGTTTCCACCCATTGCTGCTTGTTCTACCCTCAAGTACCTTGGAGAATAGTTTGACTCCCTCTTCTTTGTGGCAGCCCCTGAGATATTGGAACACTGCCATTATGTCACCCCTAGTCCTTCTTTCTATTAAACTAGACATACCCAGTTCCTGCAATCGTTCTTCATATGTTTTCGCCTCCAGTCCCCTAATCATCTTCATTGCTCTTCTCTGCACTCTTTCTAGAGTCTCCACATCTTTTCTACACCTTGGCGACCAAATCTGAATGCAGTATTCCAAGTGTGGCCTTACCAAGGCATTATAAAGTGGTATTAACACTTCACGTGATCTTGATTCTATCCCTCTGCTGATGCAGCCTAAAACTGTGTTGGCTTTTTTTGGCAGCTGCTGCACATGGCTGGCTCCTATTTAAATGGTTGTCCACTAGGACGCCAAGATCCAGCTCACAGTTACTACTATTGAGCAAGGTACCACCTATACTGAACCTGTGCATTTCGTTTTAGTTGCCTAAATGTAGAACCTTACTTTTTTCACCATTGAATTTCATTTTGTTAGATAGTGCCCAATGTTCACATTTGTCAAGAGCCTTCTGTATCTTAAGCCTATCTTCTGGAATGTTGGCTATTCCTGCCAGTTCCTGTTCATTCACTTTCCACTGTTAAGAAATACCCTGTTTCCCTGAAAATAAGACCTCCCTGGATAATAAGGCCAATCGGGCTTCTGAGCGCATGCACTAAAATAAGCCCTCCCCTGAAAATAAGCCCTCCCTGAAAATATTGCAACACAGCAGCAGCCATGAGGTGACCACGCTCGCTGCCTCCTGCACCTCAAAAATAATAAGACCTCCCCAAAAATAAGGCCAAGCGCTTATTTCATGGGTCAAAAGAAAATAAGACCCTGTCTTGTTTTAGCGGAAACACGGTAGAACTCATCACATTTTATAGCTTTATAGCATCAAGGGGTTGTTAGTGAGATCTTTGCTGCCTGTACTTAAATACAGGAAGTCTTTGACTTACGACCACAACTGAGCCCAAAATTTCTGTTCTTAAGTGAGACATTTGTTAAGTGAGTTTAGCCCCATTTGCGATCTTTCTTGCCTCAATTGTTAAGTGACTCACTGCAGTTGATAAGTTAGTAAGCCAGTTATTAGGTAAATCTTGGCTTCCCCACATCAGCTTTACTTGTCAGAAGGTTGCAAAAGGTGACCACATGATCTTGGGACAAAGCAATGGTCATAAATGCATTTGATCACATGATCATGGGGATGCTGGAAAGGTCATAACTGAAAAACTGCCATAAGTCATGTTTTTTCAATGCAGTTGTAACTTTTAACAGTCACTGTTAAAAGTCAAGGACTTTTGTTGTAAGTCGAGGACTTCTTGTATTGCGGATAAGATCCTATATTTTTTATAATGTGTGATGGAATGCATGTAGTAATTTTAACTGTTTTAATTGTGTTCTTTGACATGGACTGTACACCGCCCCGAGTCCCTTTTGGGAGAGGGGGCGGTCTATAAGCGCTAATAAATTGAAATTGAAATTGAATGCAGATAGATCTTTGGGGAGGCAAATAAAGCATCATATTTTCTCAGCTGGGTAGATGGTAATTTCATTTGTTATCATATAATTTGGCTATGCCTAATGGAATAAACAGATGGTAGATAGATAGATAGATAGATAGATAGATGATAGATAGATAGATAGATAGATAGATAGATAGATAGATAGATAGATAGATAGATAGATAGATAGATAGATAGATGATAGATAGATAGAAGATAGATAGATATAGATAGATAGATAGATAGATAGATAGATAGATAGATAGATAGATAGATAGATAGATAGATAGATAGATGATAGATAGATAGATAGATAGATAGATAGATAGACAGACAGACAGACAGACAGACAGACACAGACAGACAGACAGACAGACAGACAGACAGACAGACAGACCGACAGATAGATAGATAGATACATAGATACATAGATAAACAGACAGACAGACAGACTGACAGACAGACTTTCAACCTCGCCTGAAGTCACCCCTCATCCTGGATTCCAGCCAAAACAATAAATGTACATTTTTCCCACCGAAATTCGATAGAAATCTCTTCTTTCTTTCTATTGGCCTTTAAGGGTCAGGTGACACCACCCGGGCACAGAAGGTGGGGTTATTGTATTAATGGCCAACTGTTCCCCTCAACAGTCACATGATAATATAGGCCAAATTGGCAGCTTTGAGAAATACGGGCTTCCACTCCCAGAATTCCTCAGCTAGCCTATTAGCTAGAGAATTGTGGGAATTGAAGTCCACATGTCTTAAAACTGCCAAGGAATCCACCTAATAGTACCCAATCTTGAGGTTGGTGCCAAAATGCAGTTTCTCCACTCAGAGTCTGTCTCTGAGATGGAAGGTGAACAAAGAGCTGGCAGAGAGCGGGAGAGTGGCTCTGTTGGCTGTGGAGGAAACTGGGGAAGGGCAAAGTCAGGCTGGGCAGAGCAGGGGAGAGATAGAACAAGGGAGAGGGGGTTCAGATGAAGACCAAGGCTCACCCCTCCTCATCCCAGGGAGTGCAGGGAAGAATGCAGAAGAGAGCAATGTGGGTTGCATGGCTTACAAGGAAGGAAAGGGCCCCGATTCCCTTCACAAGGCACACCTGGGGATGGAGTTTAAAGGAGAGGCAGTTGGGAGGGGCGTTTAAATCATCTAGTGTGGAGAGTTGTGGCTTGCATTCCTGGCATTCCTCCTGACTGTTTGAATTATTGCCATCATCCTTTGTGCTTATCTTGTCTTGCTGGAATTATTCTTCGCTTCTGGGACTCATTATCTTGCCTTGCTGGAGTGATTGATTGCAGTCATTCTGCTTACAGCATTTGGACTGGAGTATCTACCGGTTTGTGGAAGAGATTGGGGGCAAAGTTGGTGCCAATAAAGGGACTCATACCAGTCCTCTGGCTGTGTTGCATTCGTGCCCTGCCCCAGATCATCACATCAAGTCTATTTTAATGGCATCTTTTGCCTCCTTGCATAAGGTGGTCCTGATAGCCCTTTATATTATACACCTCTCTCTTTCTTCTTGCTGTCCCCCCATACACCTCTTTCTGGTCACTTCAAAGGAAGAAGAATGAATACTTACTTCTTCCGAGGTCTCTAAAAGATCACAGTTTTGCCAAGGCTCATTCCTAACAGTTGAACACGCAGTTTCTCTTATTTGATAGATGACGTGGATTGTTTTTTCAGAACCTGCCTGAAAAGAGCATTTACATGAGTGCTGTTGCAATTTCATTTATTTATTTAATAAATCAATATGCCCACCCATCTCAAATACATGATTCTGAGTGTCTAACAGTTAAAACAACACAGGAATAAAGTTAAGCACAACCAATGATTAAAAATATAAATGACATAATTTACCCCAAAGTTGCATTTCTTATTTTGATGGCCAATCCACTTGTAATGGTTCATGGCCTAGTACCATATTTTTCAGAATATAAGACGCACTGGAGTATAAGATGCACCAAGGTTTTGAAGAGAAAAATTAAAAAAAAAAGTTTTTGCACTCTGCAAACCTCACAAAAATGGCCCATTTTTAAAAAAAGGCATGAATAGCCTTTAGGAGGCTTGTAGAGTGCTCTGGGGGGGGGGTCCCACCAAAATGAGAAAAAATGGCCAGTTTTTTGCGAAAACAGTCCCATTTTTTGTCAAAAACATTGCATGCATAGCCTTTAGGAGGCTTATAGAGTGCTCCTGGAGGCTGGGGGGCAAAATTGAGTAAAACACAGCCCGTTTTTTTCTCATTTCTGCCCTTCCCAGCCCCCAGGAGCACTCTGAAAGCTTCCTACAGGCTCTTCACCACCATTTTGGTTTCAGGAGGCAAAAAAGGCTGTATTCAGTTGTATAAGAAGCACCCAGATTTTCAGCCTCTTTTTTGAGGGGAAAAAGGTGCGTCTTATACTCCAAAAATACTGTAATTAAAACATCTGCCAATGTTCTTCTGTGTTTCTACAGCATGTAATGGTCCAAAGGACCTCAAAGAAATAATTAAAGTTCTATCAGTACAGGTAGCCCTCAACTTGCAACCATTCAGTTAGCAACGGTTCGAAGTTACCATGGCATTGAAAAAGTGACTTCCAACTGGTCCTCATGCTTATGACTGTCACAGCATCACCACAGTTGTGTGATCAAAATGTGGGTGCCTGGAAACCAGCATGTATTTTTCATATCATCTTGGGCTGATGTGATCCCCATTTTTTGACCTTCCCAGCTGACGTCTAACAAGCAAAGTCAATGGGTAGTGGTAGTCCTAGATTTGTTTAATGACTGCAGTGATTCGCTTAACAACATGGCAAAAAGAAAGGTAGTAAAATCGGGTATGACTATCTCTTTTTTAAAAAATAAATTTTATTAATTTTCTATTTATTACATTTCTTAGTGCTGAATAAAAATCATGTTGTCTGGGTATTTAACTTGCTTAACAATACAAATTCCCTTCTTACTCTCCACCCCTTTTCCCCAACCATTGATCAAGTAAGTCCCCTGTTTGATAATATTCTGGGTCTTCTTTCTGTTTGATTTTCAATGCAAATATACCCATTTCTGCACAATTTAATATCTTCTTAATTATCTCTTCATCTGGTGCCATAATTTGGTTGTAAGTTGAGGATTATCTGTAATGGGCTTTGTATAGAGCTTGAAAGCACTTTGGATTCAGAGAAGAAAAAGCGTTTTCCTAGGATTCTGTGAGCGCCTTCCCCTTCTGCAACATGATCACAGAAAAAGACCCATTTGAACCCGTAGAGTTTAAGACAGAGGTATTTTTATTGGGTATTCTACCAGAGAAATATAGTAAAGAAGATTCATATTTGATTGTACAAATAATAACAGCAGCTAGAATTGTATTTGCGTAAAATTGGAAAGCAGACAAAATCCCATCGGAAGGGGAGGTAATAAAGAAGATATTAGACTATGCAGAAACTAACAGGTTGACATTGAGAATAAAGGACAAAGAGGAATCAGTGTACTACAGGACATGGGGGCGATTTTATGAGTGCCTTGAAAAAAGATATAAATAGAAAGAAAAAGGAACAAAACATGAAATAAATACCTCAGATGACACATTATTAAATTAAAAGGAGGGGAAATAAGAAAATATCAAAATGTAAATATACAGGTGGGAAAATGATATGAATTGACACATGTTAAATAGCAATTATAAGAAGGTATATCTAAGAATGAATTTGAAAGGAAAAATAAAAAACTTTTTACAAAAAAAGAAAAAGACCCATTTGATTTAGGAAATTGTCCACAGTGGCTCTGCACCCACGCAGACTCAGGAATTCCGCCCTTTGGAATCCAAGCAAAACTTCATTCCCTAAATATTATATACCTGTAGGGCGGGGACATGGAGAGTTAGTGGTTAAGGACACTGTCAACTGGCTGAGAGCCTAGGTTTGAAACCTGATTGCCTTGCAATGGGCGAGCTCCAGTTACTTGCTCCAGCTCCTACCCACATAGCAGTTGGAAAGCTTGCAAAATGCGAGTAGATCAATAGGTACCCCTTTGGTGGGAAAACTAACAGCAATTTGTATTTTGTCCCATGCTGTGGGTGGCCACATATTGTCATCCTGGCCACACGACCATGGAAAAGTTTTTGGACAACACTGGCTATCTTGGCTAAGAAACAAAGATGAGTACCACCCCCTAGAGTGGGATGCGACTGGACAGGGAAACCTTTACCTTTATATCTGTACGATCCTAGATTAAGAAAGTGTTCTTCAGTATTAATTTAGGAAACCCCAATTGGGGTAGACTATTCTTCCATACAAAATAACAACGCTAACGAAAGCAGTTTGTTAGCACTCTTACTGATCAACTGTTTTTTTTTTCAATGTAGAAATGTTTTATTTTTATATCTACCCATGCAGGTAGATATTTAACAGATTAACAGAGTTGGAAGGGACATTGTAGGTCATCTATTCCAACCCCCCCAAGCAGGAGACCTTACACCATTTCTGACAAATGGTAGTCCAATCTCTTCTTGAAAGCCTCCAGTGATGAAGCTCCCACAACTTCCGAAGGCAACTTCTGTTCCATGGGTTGATTGATCCCCCTGGCAGAAAATTTCTCCTTATTTCTAGGTTGAATCTCTCCTTGCTCATTTTCCGTCCATTATTCCTTGTCTGGCCTTCGGGTGCCTTGGAAAATGTGCTACAGTCCAAACAGAGGTTTTTACACCTTAACTGATGCTTTGGATACAAAAATGCATGCTGGCTGGGGAATTCTGGGAGTCCAAATCCAATCTCTTAAAATTGTCAAGATTGAGAAATCTGAATAGCCTCGCCTTAAAGCGAACTAACTTTGGAATTATCACACCAGCTTCAAGAATCAAAAACATTAATAGAGTCAAAATTTGTGCACGTGTCAGGCCTGTTTCTTTTGGATCTTTGGCCTGCCACACTTTCTATTATTCTACTATGCTGTTTCTATAGAGGGGACTTGGGAGGGGGAATAGTATGCAGTAGAATATTATGTAGCCAAAATAAAATTCCTTTCTAGAAAGCCAAGGACATCCTTTGTCTTGGCACCTCTGAACCTGACCGGAATTAGATGGGTGGAACTGCCAGCATGGCAGTGGAAGATTGGACCATATGATTGATTTGTGGATGTGGGGGCAAGATCATGAACTTTAACTTGGGTGGGGAAAACTGAGAAGTTTCAGATTTGGGTTTTCCCAGATGTACCAACAGGGGTCTCTTAATAAATTGGAACTTTGAGCAATACTTTGCCTTGGACTCTGATTTAATTTTGGATGCTCTTTGGAATGCTGATCGCATGTGTCTCTTGTGCAGCAAAACAGTCCTTTCAATTTTAAGAGATTTATGAAGGCAAATCAAGTTGAAATCCAAAGCAAACTTCCAGTAAATGTGTAACTGAACAAATATTTAATCTCTGTAAACATTGCCTGATTTTTGCCTGGACCACATGAATGTTGGAGGTAGGAATGCATTGCCTATTTGTAACATCTACTGCTTTAATCCAGAGGTAAATGGCATGACTCCATTTTGCCCACTGGCTACAATCTCAAAAACTGAGCCACAGAAAGGGAGAAGTGCTGAAGTGGGACCAGGTCAAAAATATAATTCAATTAAATTTAAGTTAAATTAGGTGTGAGCAACTCCTCTGATCAACCCCCATGTTTATGCCTAGATACATAAACTAGGGTTGGTCATGTGGAGCTACTTCTCACAATATCCTATATCACATATAATTCAACCTCAATTTTGCTTAGTTTGCCATCCAATTGAATTCCATGGATAGATTTATTCGTACCCATTTCCTGTGTTGATGTCGATGTTTATACTTATGGCTGTTACCTTGTACATGTTTGACAAATTAAATTATTTTTTTAAAAAAATAAAAAAAAGTATTGGATGATTTATTACAGTGATGGTGAACCTATGACAAACATGAGTAACAACAGAGTAAGGTTCTACATTTAGGCAATAAAAACGAAATGCACAGGTACAGTATAGGTGGTACCTTGCTCAACAGTAGTAACTGTGAAAGAGATCTTGGAGTCCTAGTGGACAACCATTTAAATATGAGCCAAGCGTGTGCAGCAGCTGCCAAAAAAGCCAACACAGTTTTAGGCTGCATAAACAGAGGGATAGAATCAAGATCATGTGAAGTGTTAATACCACTTTATAATGCCTTGGTAAGGCCACACTTGGAATACGGCATTCAGTTTTGGTCACCACGATGTAGAAAAGATGTGGAGACTCTAGAAAGAGTGCAGAGAAGAGCAACAAAGATGATTAGGGGACTAGAGACTAAAACATGAAGAACAGTTGCAGGAACTGGGTATGTCTAGTTGAATGCAAAGAAGGACTAGGGGTGACATAATAGCAGTGTTCCAATATCTCAGGGGCTGCCACAAAGAAGAGGGAGTCAAACTATTCTCGAAGGCACCTGAGGGTAGAACAAGAAGCAATGGGTAGAAACTAATCAAGGAGAGAAGCAATTTGGAACTGAGGAGAAACTTTCTGAAAGTTAGAACAATTAATCAGTGGAACAACTAGCCTTCAGAAGTTGTGAATGCCCCAACCTGGAAGTCTTTAAGAAGATGTTGGATAGCCATTTGTCTGAAACAGTATAGGGTTTCTTGCCTAGGCAGGGGGTTGGACTAGAAGACCTCCAAGGTCCCTTCCAACTCTGCTATTGCATTGTATTGTATTGTATTGTATTGTATTGTATTGTATTGTATTGTATTGTATTGCATTGCATTGCATTGCATTGCATTGCATTGCATTGCATTGCATTGCATTGCAAAAGTGACATGCCACAAAGTGTTTACCAATGCCTGACAGCTGTTCTTGAAAGCATGCTCCATACCACTGTTCCCTCTAAGATGTGTGCCTGCGCGGCCGCACACGTGCCTAAAAAACGCCGCACAGTAGTTTCTAAGTGCCGCGCAGCGTTGTGTATTTGCTGGACACGGACTACAGAGCGGCTAGGGAATCGCAATCAAAACACCCTCCAGGGTCCCGCTAAACCTTTCCTACCGCAGTACATTGCCGCCTGACTTCAGGATTCTCCCTAATCAGTGTGGGTCGAAAAGAAAAAAAGGGAAAGGGGCGCTTAAAGGTTCAAAACAGTAGAGCAAACGCTTCAGAGGCAACAGTTTTCACACGGAATTAGAACAGAGAGCCCTGGAGTTTTGCTGCCCACCTGGTCGGACCTCGCTTTCCGCACGTGATCAGCTAATTTGCTACTGCCCGGCTCCCCGGTTAGATTTTTGCTGGGGGGGGGAAGCTCCTTGGTCTCCATCTCTTTTTCCCCCTCCTCGCTTCTCGGGGCTCCACCAATGGGGGAGCAAGTCCCAGCGCCAGGCTTTGGGCTAACACAGAGGTCTGGAAAGTTGGCTGTTTTAAGACTGGTGGACTTCAACTCTCAGAATTCTGGAAGTTGAAGTCCACCAGTCTTAAAAGAGCCAACTTTGCAGACCCCTGGGCTAACATGATTGATGCCCTTGGAGTCAGAAAGAGGCGAGAGAGCCCGGTCACATGACATGACATCCCGCTTTGTGGCCACATTGCTGAGTAATAAAAATTCCAGTCCCACATTGTAATGAAGGAGTACCCATATTTGATAACTCATTGAGATTTTCAAAGTCATTGAGAATATTTTTGCTTTTAATCTAATTAAACTTATCTGTCAGTTTAAAATAGTGACTTCCATAGTTAAATCATTTGGAGCAAACTAAAATCACTACTTTATAAACAAAAGGAAGGTGTGTTTTTTTCCCTCTTATTTGTTATGGTAGAGCCATTTTAACAATCTATTTATATTTGCAAGTAGTATGGAGTTTAGAATTTTTTTAGAATTAAAACCTTAACTACAATATAAGTACTTTAAAGTCATCCACACTGGGTTGTAGGAGGAGTAAGATTTGAAAGAAGTGTGGCTAAAATATTTTTCACTTCATTTTTTTAGAGTTTTGAATAATGTAATTTCCTATTCTGTTTAGCTATTCATTATTAGAATGTACTTTTTCCAATAGCAAGCAACTTCTGTGTGAGCAATCATGAAAAAAAATAAGATTTTATGAGTCAAATTATTTTTTCATATTAAAAAAAAATTTAAACAAAGTTTTATTGGTTTTTTTATATTTTACAAAGGGAAAAGGTAAGGGAAAGGTTACAAATTTTGGCAGCTGTGAAATGCGGTAGGTGCACCCCCCCCCCTCCAAACTCATAGTATACATTTGCATAAGATTCAATATTAAGTAATAACATATAGTCAGTGTGGTAAATTCAATTGGTAATTTCGATCAGTTTATATCAAGTGACTTTTCTTACTCATTTGTGTGATCTGAGCTTTCTTGATGTCGCCCCATCTCCCCCCACTGGCAGAGCTCCGGCCCCTCCCGTGTCTTGTATGTCTGTTGAGGAGTCTTCTGGTTTTTCTAGGAGTAGTTTATTTTTCTCCATAAAGGCCTGCGCCTCTATGGGTGTATTAATTCTAACTCTTGTCTCCTCCCAGAATATTAACATACCTTCAGGCATCAACCATCTAAACCACACCCCCTTCTGGTATAATTTATTCACCAATTGCGAATAATGTTTTCTTTTTTCCCTCACTTTCTTGGGGATCTGTTTCAGGATGGTTATCGCCTTATCTTTGTATGTCAAGGCTTGCCCCCTTTGTGCATTCAGAATTTCATCTCTTGTGCTTTTCCTAAGAAATTTGATGTGTACCTCCCTGGGAACATTGTATGTTCTAGCATAAGCTGAGTTCACTCTATAAGCCAGGTCTATTTCCCACACCATCTGTTGTTTTTCCTTCTGAATATACTCAGCTAAAATGTTTGTCATGATGTCCCTTATATTTTCATCATCTGTCTCCATCACATTTTGGAATCTAAGATAAAAAGACATTCTCTCAAACTCTATTTTCATTTGTTGGGTGTCAAGTTCTTTGTTTCCCTTCTGCACACCCTCTATCCCCCCCCCTCATCTCAGCTGCCCCATCCTCCAAAAGATCCAGTCTCTGTGAGTTCTTATTAATTTTATCCTGGTTCTCTTTAATTTCTTCTTTCATCTCCTTCAGTTGTCTCTTTATTTCCTCTTGTCCCTGTAGAATTTGCTGAAACATTTGATGAAACTCCAAGTCCGTAGATTTAGGTTGCTTTAAGGCTGTTAACGTTGATTGTGTACTAGGACTGGAGGTTGCAGATGTCGGGGCAGAGGCAGCAAAGCCTGACTTTCCAGAAGGTGGTCTTTTAGATGCCATTGTTTATAAAGTAAAGAGTCCAGTCAATATAGAGAAGGATCAGTCAGAAGGGTAGAACAGCCAGGGGAGTCCAGGAGACAGAGGGTCCAGGCAGAGGAGAGTTTTTTCTAATCACCCTGGCAGAAGAGCAAAAGTTTTTCACTCCAGGGAGTTCAAAAGCAATCAATCAACAAGAGATTTGTCTGAGTAGCACAGAGACAAAGACCGGAAGCCTGAAGTTTTGAAGGTGGAGTCAGATTTCACATTTCAATAAGACAACGGAAGTGTGCCATCTTGCCCTGCCAGCTTCGGGTTTCGAGGCAACAAATAAAGTTTTCAAAGTTCAAAATTCCCAAAGCTTCCAGATCATCATTATGTTGTAAGTTTGAGTCCAAAAGTCCACTTAGTAGGGGCATGACATCATTGGTTGGCTCTCCCCCTCCTCCTTCCCTTGGGGCTAAGAGCACAATTGTTTCCAGCCACGTGTCCGAGGGGGGGGGAAATCCCCCTCCCTCCAGCCGTGCCTCTCCAAGTCAAGCCGAAAAGTAAGGTTTACACAGCTGACAAGTTTTGAAGTTTGTAATGGGAATGGGGGAAGTTTACACCTCACCGCACCGCCGCTGCATCCTTCAGCTTTCTTATCTCCGATCGGCCTCACAGCGAAGACGCCGGAGCGTCTCCCCTTCGTGCTCCTCGGTGCCTGGAGCGAAGTGGGGGGCCCCCGCCGGCCGCCGCCGATCCAGGGGTCCCCCCGCCGCGCCGCTCCTCCGGCAGAACGCCTCTGCGGGGCGTCCTGTGCCCCCCAAGGAATGGGGAGCCCACCGGGGATGCGCGGGGCGAGCAGTCCCTGCCCGTCGCCGTCAGCCGCCGGAACCGAAAGTCCCCAAAATAATAAAATTTAATGTTTTGCAATTAGTTTTGCAGTAGTAGTAGGTTACTGAAACCACCTGTATAGAGGGGAACAAATTCCCACAAATTTTTAAACAACCAGCAAGCATTGTTGAACATGCAGGCAATAAATCCTTGAGTTTACAAATTAATGATGGAAGAAAACTGTTACATGTGAATGAGACTTTATGTATGGGGATTTTAATAATTTTACTCATTTAAAATAGCAAATTGCACACAATACATTCACAGAAACATACAATTGAATGTGAACTCATTAAAATGAAGTATATCAAGTGAAATTCATTAAAATGAAGTATATCAAACATTTACTATTTTAATATTAATGGTATTAAATGCCATTTATATATTTATTTCAAAGCTCTTTTTTATTTAATCCAAAATGAATGAAAAGATAATTGTAATAACCCTATAGGTACATCATCAGTCAGTGCTGTTGTCGAAACGTAAAACTGGAGTAAACATTGTTACCGTAAACACTATACAAGTATTTTAATATTGCAGACTTGCAGTTATAAGTGATACTGATGTATAACACTTTTAATTAAACGTGTATCTTGAATAAATATAACTTTGAGTTTCAAATAACACTGATTTCGTTGTTGTCTTGGGTGACATCTGAAAAAAATTCAGGTGCTCAGGCATGAAAATGTGCCGCTCAAACACTATACTTTTCCACCCACACTGAAAAAAAATTAGAGGGAACATTGCTCCATACTCTTGCGATTTTGGGAGGTTGTGGGGCCTGAACTGCTTGGACTTCACCTGGAAGGTGACTTGGCCCACCATGGGGACCCGGTTTCCCTGGTAATCTCACAGGCGGATGTCAGGGGTGCGAAGATGCTGCTTCTTTAGGCTAGGGATAGCCTGCTTTAGGGTAGACCACAGCATGATGGTCAGTGATGACCCGGTGTCAGTCTCCATCTCACATGGAGAGTACTCGATGAGGACTGTGACCTTCAGCTTTTTTGGCCGCCTGGTGCAGACTTGGCCGATTGACATATGGTAGGTGACTCTATCGTCGCCTTCTGAGCGCTATGGTGGCTTCTGCCAGGCCCCTTGGTTGGGCCTCTGTTGGTGGTTTGGTGTGCTTCTAGGCTGCCAGGTGGTGGCAGGGAATTAGGTCCTGCACACCTTGGCGATGTGCCCCTTTCACTCGCAGCGTTGGCAGGTTGCGTTGCAGAAACGGCAAGCCAATCTGGCATGGTCTCCTCCGCTATGGTGGCTTCTGCCAGGCCCCTTGGTTGGGCCTCTGTTGGCGGTTTGGTGTGCTTCTAGGCTGCCAGGTGGTGGCAGGGAATTAGGTCCTGCACACCTTGGCGATGTGCCCCTTTCACTCGCAGCGTTGGCAGGTTGCGTTGCAGAAACGGCAAGCCAATCTGGCATGGTCTCCTCCGCAGCTAGCGCAAGGCGGGAGTCATGGTTTGAATTTGCGCGCTGGCTGGGAGCGGCTACTGCGCATGCGGCAGCTGTCATCTTCCTTGCCCTCTGAGCTCTCGGGTTCTGCAGCCTCGCGATGTAGGCATGTACTTTTCTGCACATCTTGTGGAGCGCTTGGGCGCTGCAGAGTCTCAGTAGATTTGATGGCTGATTCGGACGCCCTGGCTTCATCCAAGGTAATCTGCAGGGTGAGGTTAGATTTAGCGAGTAACCTCCTCTGTAGGTTAATGTTCTGCCCACCGCAAATTATGCGGTCCAGAATCAGCTCGTCCAGGTCTCGGAATTTGCAGTACGCTGCGGCCTTGCGAAGCACTGCAACATACTCATTAATCGACTCGCCCTCTTTCTGATTCCTGATGTTAAACTCATGCTGGCAAACGTGCTTGGACGGCTTGGGGGGTGTAGTGGGTCCTTAGCGTCTGCTGAAGCACAGACCAGGCGACTGATTGTAGCAGAGTCGGCTCAGAGAGGTCTTTCGCCATCTCGAACACTTCCTGGCCACAGTATGAGAGGAACAGAAAAGCCCATGAGGTCGCTTGCCTCGAGGAAGCAGAAAAATCGTAGCATGTATGAGTCCCAGTGCTCGGTAACTGAGTCATATGGAGTCGGTGGGTCGTGTATAGCCATTTTGTGTTCAGAGGGTGTTTTGAGTTTGTCACTCAAAAATGGCTGCTCAAAGCCGCGCTGAGCTCCGGGCTGGATGTACTTGCTGGATTTCTATGCTCTTTTTGGTTCGCCTAGTTGCCTTTCAATCCCACCTTCGTCGCCAGTGTTAGATTGGGTAATGGATAGGCACACACAGGCTTAACGGTAACAACAGCTCTTCATTAAGTACAACAAGTGAGAACAATCCAGCGAAGGTTGAGTCTGACAGCAGCCCTTTTATAGGGAGCTGTCAGACCCTTCGACCGATAGGATTAAACCTCTGTTCCCGCTGGAACAGAGGACCTTGGTGGAAACCACTGTAGTTAGAACAAGTATCTAACACTGAGAATCATCATAGACATCTCTTTTAGTGCAGAAACATGGCTCAATTTTAGCATTACCAAAGAATTCAAATTTATGGAAATCCAAATTAGACAACGTTAAATGCAATGCACCAAATGGCTGCATCGTATTATGTTTTGTATGGCAAAGCAACAGGATTGGGAAGATTGCTCACCAAACATGTGAGATTACAGCTCCAATAATTCCCCACCCAATGTACTTGAAAAGAACCACCAAACCTATAAAGGTTCTTTGAAGACTTGGAAGGATTCCCCCTTCCCAAAACAAAGTGATTGTAAATAAAATACTTGGTTGGAATACAAAGACCTGCAGAGATTGTAGAATTATTGTAAGGGTCTGTTTTGCTCATTCAAATGGAAAGGGCAATTTTTTTTAGGGTGGGGGGAATGGGATTGCAAAAGAGAAAAAAACCCAAAATTGAACAAATGAAACACAGTAAAGATGACTACTTGCCACTTATGTAATATTTTTTCTTTCTTTCTGTTAAATTAAACATTAAATCTGGGGGAAACGCTCAGATGAGCACTATTCAACATTGGGTGCAGGGTACTTTTACACAAGTTACCAACTATGAAATTCCCATTGATTAGCTTTTTGAGGTTCTGGTTATTAACTAAATTTACTTACTATTCTGTGGGCATGAAGGATGACGTTGAGAGCAAATATATTTCCTTTTGTTCCTTCTTCATTAAATTGTGTTATTGCTCTAGACACAGCTTCAAAAACTTCTGGGTCATCACAGCTCAGTTCATCTGGGACAGGACTGGCTTGGCAAAGTCCAACGCTGAGGACTAGCAGAATGAAGATTTCCATAGCCAGGTGACAGAAGCTCCTTTGAGCTTCTGATGATCGTAGAAAGAAGAGAAAGAGCTTCAAGCTAACTGATGAGCGATATCTTCTTGGCAGATACCAGAGAACTCAAAGTAAACAAAGCTATTTCATGGCCTCGAGTCATAGTCTACAAGCACTGTCAACAACCTTTGTGGTTTATTTAAGCCCCAAACTTTTTTTTTAAAACCAAGTTTGTTCACCTGCAGTGCACAACGCAAGTTGATTCTTTGCAATCTCAAGGTCAGAACATACGGGTCACTTTAGGTAACTTTGAGGATGTGTTCCAGAATGATAAGGCAGGAGGTCCTCGACTTACGATTATAACTAAGCCCAAAACATCTGTGTCTAAGCAGTTGCTAAGTGGAGTTTTACAACCTATTTTACAACCTTTCTTGCCACAATAGGTTAAATAAATCACTCTTTAAAGGGCCAGATCCTGAAGAGGAAACTCAAATACTTTGGCCACCTAATGAGAAGGAAGAAAGACTCCCTGGAGAAGAGCCTCATGCTGGGAAAGACTGAGGGCAAAAGAAGAAGGGGACGACAGAGAATGAGGTGGCTGGATGGAGTTACCAAAGCACTCGGCGTGAGCTTGAATGCACTTCAGAGGATGGTAGAACACAGGAAGGTCTGGAGGAATGTTGTCCCTGGGGTCACAATGGGTTGGACACGACTTTGAAACTAACAACAAAATCACTCCAGCTGTTAAGTTAGCAACATGGTTGTTAAGTGAGTCTTGCTTCCTCGTTGACTTTGTTATGTCAGAAGGTCGCAAAAGCTGATCCCGTGACCCTGGGCCATTGCAACCGTCAAAAATATGAGTCAGTTGCCAAGTGTCTGAATTTTGATTAGGGGACCATGATGCCGTTGCTACAGTCATCAATATGAAAAATGGTTAAAAGTCACTTTTTTCAGTGCTGTTGTAACTTTGAATGGTCACTAAACAAGTAAGTGAAGGACTACCTGCAAGGACATTTCAAAGGGAGGAAAAGTGAAAATATAAATCTTTCCCAAGATGTGCAACTTTTATTTCTCTGTTGGCAAATCTTTTTTCCTCGGGTGCTGAAAGTGCTGACACCCATAATGCAATGCCCCCCCCCCTTGCAGGCCCCGCTCCCTGTGCATCCACACACACTCCCGACCAGTGACGTGCAATGAGGTTCATGGCTGGTGAGGCTGGTGACGTCATCAGGAAGGCGGGGAATGGGACCACGTGTGCTGGAGGCCAGCACACGTGATCCCATTCTCCGCCTTCCTGAGCATGCTCTGCCGGCTCGCATTCCACAGTCCTTGAAAGCGACTGGGGAACGACAAGAACCTTCCTGCCTCTGTTGGACTTTGCGTGCTCCTCGAGGAGCGCGCGAAATCCAGGAGAGGCAGGAAGGTTCTTGTCGTTCCCCAGGCGCTTTTGTGCCTTCGTCATCCGGGAGCGCTGACATTTCTGCCTCTGTCCTCTGCAGCTCCCAGGTGCGCCCGGACGGAGGTAGCCACAGCGATGCCGAGGCGGTCTGGGCGGCCGAAAGAGCGAGCGAGGCAGCCTGATCCTCGGTCGCTCACCAACCGGACTGCCTCGGCGCCATTCTGGCTACCTCTGTCCGGGCGCGCCCGGGAGCTGCGGAGGGCGGAGGCAGAAATGTTGTCGGCGCTGCCAGATGACGAAGGCACGAAAGCGACTGTCGCTTTCGTTCCTTCGTTATCCGGCAGTGCCGACAACATTTCTACCTCCGCCCTCCGCAGCTCCCGGGCACGCCCGGACGGATGTATATAATATTATAATATTATATATATATATATATATATATATATATATATATATATATATATATATATATATATATATATATATATATATATATAGTATATAATATCATATACTATTATTTCATGAAGAGAGGTGAGGCTCTGCCTCCCCTGACCGCATGTCCCTGCTCCCGACGCCTCCTGTGCATGCCCGCGTGACCCCTGTTTTGATGCTAGCAGGCCTCCCTGAAGCCTCCTGGGACAAAAAATGGGGCGCAGGGGGGCTGCACTCCTCATGCATTATCTAAAACAAAGTATGCTGTCTTTTGAGGTTGCCCCTGATAAACATGCCAAACACCTGGTACATCTGTTGTCCAAGTTATGGAGTGACATTTTCAGTCATTCTGTCATGCTGGCCACAGCTAGGTCCCTAGGAAAGAAAGACCCTTGACTCCATTTGATTGAATTTATAATTTCTTTTACTAAGGGTTAACGGTTGCCAACAAAGCAAGGCTAGAACTAAAGTTCACATGCATTTTCCCCTTCTCCCTATCCCTCCCACCTTGACTGGTCTGTCTTCATCCAATGACGTTCCGTGTATGTGTTTTGGGAACCATGCAGATATTTGTTGTTGCTTGAAATAATTCGCATTCCTTTCCTAGGCTTGCTGACCTTGAAGGCTGGAATCGACTGATTCTCACATTTCTGGTTTTCCTCAGGACCGTCACTCCACCCCTCTCCCCATTTCTACTTTCTACATGACAATTACTTACTTCCTTTCCTCCCCTCCTCCCCTAACAATTTATGGCAGGATGGCAGCAAAGCGCTAAGCTGAAGATGGCAGATCTGATACATTCCCTCCATAAGCCTTTTCTGAGAGCTGGTGGGCTGAGTATTGCAAGTAAGGAGGACTATAAAGGCCAGGCAGCTTTACTGCCCCCTAATGGTCTAAACAGAAGAAACCAGAAGCCCAGACGTATCCTGGCATTCTGATCATAAAGCAGGGGTGGGTTCTTGCCAGTTCTAACCTCTTCTATAGAAAAGGTTCCACAAATCTACAGTGCCGTTTAGAACCGGTTCCAGCTCCCCCCCATCCACACATCATCAAGATGAAGAGCGAGAGGAGGAATTCTAGGAGTTGAAGTCCACAAGTCTTAAAGCTGTCAAGTTTGAACACCTCTGGTTTTTTTTCTAAAGGGTTAGAGGTGCAAGGGTCTTGTAACTTAACAGCTTTAAGACTTGCACACTTCAATGGCAGAGTTCCTGAGCCAACATGACTGGAGGAGGAATTCTGGGAGTTGAAGTCCACAAGTCTTAAAGCTGTCAAGTTTGAACACCCCTGGGGGTTTTTTTCTAAAAGATTAGGGGTGCAAGGGTCTTGTAACTTGACAGCTTTAAGACTTGCGTGCTTCAAACGCCAGAGTTCCTGAGCTAACATTTTGGTTGCTAAGCAAGTGAGTTTCACCACATTTTACAAGTTGGCCACTCCCACCCGGTCAGATGGCCGGCAAGCCACTCCCACAAATCAGGCCACACCTACAGAAGAGGTTCTAAAAAAATTTGAAACCCACCACTGTCATAGAGTGACTGCCACCAAGTGGCTGCGATTGGTTTCTTCAGGCTACAACATCGTAGCTCTCAAGCAAGAGAAAATGGAACCTGCTGTGTAAAACGGGATCTTGCAAACAAGCTTATGGGGGGCTTTTATAAACAGCAATGAGAAAATAAATTACAGGGAGGGATATGATCATGGGAAAAGACTAATCACCAGAGTTTCTGTATCGGTAAGATATGATCGTGGGAAAAAGTTAATCATCGGGGACACAAGAAAGACTGACAAAGGACGCCAAAGGGCAGGGCTGTCAAACTCGGGGCTTGTGGGCCAGATGCGTCATGTGCTGCCCACACCCACAGCCAGTTTAGGGAAGCGGGGAAAAAGCCACGATATGTCACGTGACAATGCTGTGATGATGCATGTATTGTTGCCCGCCAGTGGCTAGCAAAGCTGGCAGCAGATTCGGACAGGGGGAGGAACATGGGCCAGTCCTGGAGTCTGGGGAAGGCTCTGATGAGGGCTCTGTGTCAGAGGCAGAGATGGGACCAGGGCTGTCTGACAGTTATCAGCTGCCTTCGGAGTCCGACATCTGTGAGGCAGACGAACAGCTGGAGCCTGTTCCCAGTGTGCGCATGTGCAGAGTTGTCAGACGAAGGGAACAGCTAAGGAACAAAGGCTGACTTGAGAGTAAGGCCACAGGTGGATGATGAATGGCCCCTCCCGGAGGGAATAAAAGAGGAGCGAAAGGGGAGGGGTGTTTGCAGGAGACAATTAGTTCATTCCTGCATTCTTGCCAAATATTGCGACTCTGAAAGATATCGCCCAGGCCACTCTCCAAGCCTGATAAAGATTGGTAATTGTGAACTATCTTGAAAGACTATGGGAGACAAAAGACTTTGCTGGAGAGGAATTCACTGTAAATTAAATAAAAGGGGTTTATTGGGACGAAGATTCGGTTTCGTGCTGCTGGGGAAGCCTAGGTCAGGACAGCACATTTGACATCCCTGCCATAGGGGGTATGCTGCTGCTGGGAGGAATGAGGCAATGGACCAGGAGGGACAGGAGATGATGCCCTTATTTCCATCTATGCCAGCCCCCTGCTTTAAAAGAATGGCTCTCCCTGTGCCTCACTTTAAGACCTCAGAGGGACTTTAGAAGCTGATTTGGCTCCTCTTCTCCCCAAGTTCCAAGAAACATTTAAAAAGTCACCCCACCTTCTGCACAATCTATCTGATGGATTTTGGGAAGCGCAAAATGAATTTTCACATAGGATGGGAATTTTGGGGATGCTAGTCTGAAACCATATGGGGGCACAAGACAGAAGGTTTATGGGACACATGGCCATTGGGGTTGTTGTTTTTTTTTTTTTTTTTTTTTTTTTGGCAACTGATGGCCAAGAACAACAAAACCAGAAGCTCTGCCTTTTGCTACAAATTATTCTTGGCCCTTGTGGTTTGCCCTCACAATTAATTGGTTTACTCAATTCTGGTGGCCAACTCTGGCTTTTATCTATAGCACCTGTAATGAATAAAGGTGGTTCGTTGCCAGATAATCTCATAAGGAGCCCTTGGTGAGTTTTGGGTCATTGGTTGTTCTTTGAGATGAATGCTGGAGAGCAGTGACGTGCGGTGAGCTTTATGGCTGGTGAGGCTGGTGAGGTCATCAGCGTGAGCTGCGGTCCCCTTCATGTTGACTCAGGAAGGAGGGGAATGGGACCACGTCAGCCTCCCTCCTGTGCATGTCCCATTCCCCGCCTTCCTAAGTCAACATGAAGGGGACCGCGGAGCGCGCTCCGCGGGACAGCAGCTCACGCTCCGCAATCCCCTTCATGTTGACTCAGGAGTCAGGAAGGAGGGGAATTCCCATCCTTCCTGACTCCTGAGTCAACATGAAGGGGACCACGGAGCGCACTCCGCGGGACCGCGGCTCAAGCTGCGCGATCCCTCCTCCGCGATCCCTCCAGCATCCCTCCTGCACACGTCCCATTCCCCGCCTTCCTAAGTCAACATGAGGGGGACTGCGGAGCGCGCTCCGTGGGACAGCGGCTCACGCTCCGCGATCCCCTTCATGTTGACTCAGGAGTCAGGAAGGAGGGGAATTCCCCTCCTTCCTGACTCCTGAGTCAACATGAAGGGGACCGCGGAGCGCACTCCGCGGGACCACGACTCACACTGCGTGATCCCTCCTCCGCGATCCCTCCAGCGTCCCTCCTGCGCACGTCCCATTCTCCGCCTTCCTAAGTCAACATGTTGACTCCGCGGTCCCCTTCATGTTGACTTAGGAAGGCAGGGAATGGGACGTGCGCAGGAGAGAGGCTGAGGGTAGAGGAGCCTCCTGCACACGTGGTCCCTAGGCAGGAAAACCTATACAGACAGATGGCTATCCAACATCTTCTTAAAGACTTCCAGTGTTGGGGCATTCACAACTTCTGGAGACAAGCTGTTCCACTGATTAATTGTTCTAACTGTCAGGAAATTTCTCCTCAGTTCTAAGTGGCTTCTCTCCTTGATTAGTTTCCACCCATTGCTTCTTGTTCTATACTCAGGTGCCCAGGAGAATATTTTGATTCCCTCTTCTTTGTGGCAACCCCTGAGATATTGGAACACTGCCATCATGTCTCCCCTAGTCCTTCTTTTCATTAAACTAGACATACCCAGTTCCTGCAACTGTTCTTCATATGTTTTAGCCTCCAGTCCCCTAATGATCTTTGTTGCTCTTCTCTGCACTCTTTACAGAGTCTCCACATCTTTTCTACATCGTGGTGACCAGAACTGAATGCAGTATTCCAAGTGTGGCCTTACCAAGGCATTATAAAGTGGTATTAACACTTCATGTGATCTTGATTCTATCCCTCTGTTTATGCAGCCTAAAACTGTGTTGGCTTTTTTGGCAGCTGCTGCACACGGAAATCCGGCACAAGAGGAAGCAGCGTGGATGTGGGAGGGAGACTTGTGCTACTGAAGGAGGGCCTTCATTGAAAAGGGCCCATTATGGGATCCTGTGGAGATCCCTCAGTGACCAAATCCTCAATAGATGGGCATATTCATTTCAGAGCAGAAATTCTTGAAGATACCAAGAAAGATTCTGGAAAAGATAATCAAGCAATGAATTAGCGAACACCTAGAAGCAAACAAAGGAATAGCCAAAAGCCAACATGGGTTTGTCAAAAACAGATCATGCCAGACTAGTCTTATTGCATTCTTTGACAATGTGACAAAATTAGTGGACCAGAGAAATGCTGTCCGGCTGGACTTCCCTGACGCCACCCCCCATTGCGGGGAGGCGGAACCAGAGGATCTTAGATGGTTCCGCCCCAGGCGACTGATGGAACCAGATAGGTTCCAGACGGAGCTTGGGCCACCTCCTGTTGCCATGACCCGCTCCCGGACGGAGGACCTGGTGGCTGCATGGAACAGTGCGGCGGCCAGGGCCTTGGACCGGGTAGCGCCCTTGCGGCCTCTCCGGTGGCAGCGAACCACCCTGGCCCCTTGGTTTTCCGAGGAGCTGAGGGTGATGAAGCGCCACAAGAGACGTCTAGAGAGCAGATGGAGATCCTCTCGTGCCGAATCTGACCGAACACAGGTAAGAGCCCATTTACGGACCTACCTTGTGGCACTAAGGGTGGCTAAACGTCGATATTATGCCACCCTTATTGCGTCTGCAGAAAACCGCCCTGCCGCCCTGTTTCGGGTGACCCGCTCCCTCCTATCACAGAGGTCGCGGGAAGCCCCTTTACAGGGGAGGGCAGAGGAATTTGGGGAATATCTGCAGGACAAAATCGCTCAGATCCGGAGCGAATGGGTCCCCTTCAGTGATCGTGAGGAGACACCGGAGGCGAGTCTTGAGGTACCTATCTGGGAGGAGTTTGACTCTGTTGCCGCCGAGGATATGGACAGGCTACGCGGGCGACTGCGGGCCACCACATGTTTATTGGACCCGTGTCCCTCCTGGCTTGTACTGGCAACCTGGGAGGTTACACGTGACTGGCTCCTGGGTCTGGTGAACGCCTCGCTGGAGGAGGGGTTCCTGCCAGCCGCCTTGAAAGAGGTGGTGGTGAGGCCCCTACTTAAGAGGCCTTCCCTAGACCCAGTTGAGTTAGCCAATTATTATCCTGTCTCCAACCTTCCCTTCTTAGCGAAGGTTGTCGAGAGTGTGGTGGCGCAGCAGTTCCCTCGACACCTGGAGGAAATTACTTATCTAGACCCGCGCCAGTCCGGTTTCCGACCGGGCCACAGCACAGAGACGGCTTTGGTCGCGTTGGTGGATGATCTCTGGAGGGCGAAAGATGGGGGCTGTTCCTCCATTCTAGTCCTGTTAGACCTCTCAGCGGCTTTCGATACCATCGACCATGGTATCCTGTTGCGTCGGCTGGAGGGGATGGGGGTGAGGGGCACCGTTTTGCAGTGGTTCTCCTCCTTCCTCTCCAGTCGGACACAATGTGTGTTGGCGGGAGAGCAGAGATCGACCCTGAGGCCGCTCACGTGTGGAGTGCCACAGGGGTCGGTCCTCTCCCCTCTCCTGTTCAACACATACATGAAACCGCTGGGTGAGATCATTCGAGGATTCGGGGTTGAGTGCCATCTGTATGCAGATGACACTCAGCTATACATTTCTACCCCGAACCACCCCAACAAAGCCGTCAAGGTGATGTCCCGGTGTCTGGAAGCCGTGCGGGTCTGGATGGGCGACAACAGACTCAAGCTCAACCCTTCCAAGACGGAGTGGCTGTGGCTACCGGCGCCCCGCTTTAGCCAATGTGTCCCATCTCTGGCCATTGGGGGGGGGTACAACTGCCCCCGGTGGATAGGGTACGCAATTTGGGCATCCTCCTAGATTCCCGGCTGTCGCTAGATGATCATGTGACGGCCGTGGCTAGGGGGGCGTTCCATCAGGTTCGCCTGATGCGCCAATTGCGTCCCTTACTGGAGCGGGACGCCCTTTGCACAGTCACTCATGCCCTAGTGACTTCTCGCCTTGATTACTGTAACGCTCTCTACATGGACCAGGAGGGGAGGCAGGTTGAAGCCAGGACTAGCTGCTGGAAGCTGTGCTGTGTGCTGGAACCAGGCAGAAAGGGGAAGGGGGGCAGAACAGGGCTTCTGCATTAGGGGCAGATCAGGAGCGATGTGAGAGCTGGGCCTCCAGGTGTGGTCGCGAGCAGAAGGAGCGGAAGGGAGGAGGAGGGGGAGGATATCATTCCTATACAGGGCTCTTTAATTCCAACGGTCGCAGGGAGGGGCAGATACGAGGACAGATTAAGAACTTATAGTCAGTTGGGAGACCATGGTTGCTGGTTACACCCGGTCGCTTGTACCAATCCCCGCGGTCTAGGTGGTCAAGAGTTACAGACCCAGGGCCTGAGGCTGTTGTTATGCAATGCGAGGTCCGTTGTTAACAAGGCCCCCCTCATTCACGATCTAATTTTAGAGGGGGAGCCGGACCTCGCGGGAATAACAGAGACCTGGTTGGGCCACGAGGGAGGTCTTCCCCTCGTGGAAATGTGCCCACCAGGCTACCGAGCATTTCACCAGCCCCGGGCCCAGGGAAGGGGCGGTGGGGTGGCAGTAATTATTCAGGAGGACTTAGAGCCGAGGGAGTCTACTGTGCCACAGACGTCCGGATGTGAATCCCTTGTTGTGAAATGGGGCCCTGGGAGACAGTTGGGCCTGCTGATAGTATACCTGGCTCCTCGCTATACATCAGCGGCCCTGCCTGAACTCCTCGAGCTGATCGCATCGGTGGCGGTCGAGACCCCCAAACTTTTAGTGATGGGGGATTTTAACCTGCCATCAATGGGAGAAGCATCAGAGGGGGTTCGGGAGTTCATGGCTTCCATGACAGCCATGGACCTGACTCAAATGATTCAGGGCCCGACACACGAGGGAGGACACACTCTGGACCTCGTTTTTGTCTCTGGCCAGTGGTTGAGTGATCTGGGAGGAGGGGACTTAACCATCACTCCCCTGTCATGGTCAGATCACTCACTCCTTCGTCTTGACTTCCCTGGTGCTACCTCCCGCTGCGGGGAGGCCGAACCGGAAAGCACTAGATGGTTCCGCCCCAGGCGCCTGATGGAACCAGATAGGTTCCAGACGGAGCTTGGGCCACCTCCTGTAACCTTGACCTGCCCCCGGGTAGAGGACCTGGTGGTCGCGTGGAATAATGCGACTACCGGGGCCTTGAACCGGGTGGCGCCTTTGCGGCCTCTCCGGCGGCAACGATCCACCCTGGCCCCTTGGTTTACCGAGGAGCTGAGGGTGATGAAATGCCGCAAGAGACGTCTAGAGAGTCGTTGGAGATCCTCTCGTTCCGAACTTGATCGAACACAGGCACGAGCCCATTTAAGGACGTACCTTGTGGCATTGAGAGTGGCCAAACGCCAATATTGTGCCACTCTCATTGCATCCGCAGAGAACCGCCCTGCCGCCCTGTTTCGGGTGTCCCGCTCCCTCTTGTTTCAGAGGCCGCGGGAGGCCCCTCTACAGGGCAGAGCAGAGGAATTTGGGAAATATCTGCAGGATAAAATCGCTCAAATCCGGAAGGATTGGGCCCCTGTTAGTGGTCCAATGGAGACGTCCGTGGCGAGTCTTGAGGAATCGACCTGGGAGGAGTTTGACTTGGTTGCCATCGAGGATTTGGACAGAATGCGTGGACGACTGCGACCCACCACATGTTTATTGGACCCGTGCCCCTCCTGGCTTGTACTGGCATCCTGGGAGGTTACACGAGACTGGCTCCTGGACCTAGTGAACGCTTCGCTGAGCGAGGGGTCTCTCCCGGCCGCCTTGAAAGAGGCGGTGGTGAGACCCTTGCTCAAGAAGCCTTCCCTGGATCCTTTGGAGCTGGCCAATTATCGTCCTGTCTCCAACCTTCCCTTTTTGGCAAAGGTTGTAGAGAGTGTGGTGGCCTACCAGTTTCCACGGCATCTGGAGGAAAATAATTATCTAGACCCGCGCCAGTCCGGCTTCCGCCCCGGTCACAGCACGGAGACGGCCTTGGTCGCGTTGGTGGATGATCTCTGGAGGGCCAGAGATAGAGGTTGTTCCTCTATCCTGGTCCTATTAGACCTCTCGGCGGCTTTTGATACCATCGACCATGGTATCATGCTGCGCCGGCTGGAGGGGTTGGGGGTCTGGGGCACCGTTTTGCGGTGGTTCGGCTCCTACCTTTCTGGCCGGACGCAGCGTGTGTTGGCAGGGGAGGAGAGGTCGACCCTACGCCCCCTTACTTGTGGGGTGCCACAGGGGTCGGTCCTCTCGCCACTCCTGTTCAACACATATATGAAGCCGCTGGGTGAGATCATCCGTGGTTTCGGGGTGGGATACCATCTGTACGCTGATGATACTCAGCTGTACTTTTCCACCCCGAACCACCCCAACGAGGCCATCGAAGTGATGTCCCGGTGTGTGGAAGCCGTACGGATCTGGATGGATGACAACCGACTCAAACTCAACCCCTCCAAGACGGAGTGGCTGTGGGTACCGGCTCCCCGGTTCAGCCAATTAATTCCATCATTGGCCATCGGGGGCATTCAACTTGCCCCCGTGGAGCGGGCGCGCAATTTGGGCGTCCTCCTGGATGCCCGGCTGTCCATGGATGACCATGTGACAGCCGTGGCAAGGGGGGCGTTCCACCAGGTTCGCCTGGTGCGCCAATTGCGCCCCCTACTGGACCGGGACGCCTTACGCACAGTCACTCATGCGCTGGTGACGTCTCGCTTGGACTACTGTAACGCTCTCTACATGGGGCTTCCCTTGAAATGCACCCGGAGGCTACAGTTGGTCCAGAACGCAGCCGCGCGGGTAATTATGGGGAGTACTAGGTACTCCCATGTGACACCGTTCCTGCGCGAGCTGCACTGGCTTCCTGTGGTCTATCGGGTGCGTTTCAAGGTTTTGATAACAATCTTTAAAGCGCTCCATGGCTCAGGACCTAGTTACTTGCGGGATCGTATTCTGCCCCATACATCCCTGCGACCAATCCGCTCGCACAGAGAGGGCCTCCTCCAGGTGCCGTCCACCAGACAGTGTCGAGGGGCGGCGCCTAGGAGTAGAGCCTTCTCTGTGGCGGGCCCAGCCCTGTGGAATGACCTCCCTCTGGATATTAAGAATACCTCTGACCTCCGCTCCTTTAGTGTAAAGCTCAAGACCCACCTTTTTCAAGTTGCTGGCCTGGCTCAACTTTGATCCAACTATATCGCTCCTGACGGGTTTTTTTATTTGGGGTATTTTAATTGCATTCAATTTATTTAGGGGTTTTTAAACATTGTGTTTTTACTTGTTTTTATCTATCACTTCACCTCCTCCTTGTATATGTCATGTATATGTCTTGGTATATGTTTTGTTATATGTATGTCGATATATTTATTTCCTATGTTTTGTTGTACGCCGCCCCGAGTCCTTCGGGAGAGGGTGCGGCTAAGAAATAAATATTTATTATTATTATTATTTATGGGGCTCCCCTTGAGATGCACCCGAAGGCTCCAGCTGGTCCAGAATGCAGCCGCGCGGGTTATTATGGGGAGTACTAAGTACTCCCATGTAACACCTCTCCTGCGCGAGCTGCACTGGCTACTTGTGGCCTTTCGGGTGCGTTTCAAGGTGTTGATCGTCATCTTCAAAGCACTCCATGGCTCGGGACCTAGTTATTTGCAGGATCGCATTCTACCCCATACATCCCTGCGACCAATCCGCTCTCACAGAGAGGGCCTCCTCCGGGTACCATCCGCTAAACAGTGCGGGCGGGCGGTGCCTAGGAGTAGGGCCTTCTCTGTGATGGGCCCAACCCTCTGGAACGACCTCCCCCCCGATATTAGAACCACCTCTGATCTCCGCTCCTTCCGCAAGAAACTCAAGACCCACCTGTTTCGAGTAGCAGGTCTGGCCTAATTACAACCATAATCGTAACTGTATTTAACATCTATTCAAACCTTCCTGGATGGCTTTTAAAATTTTATATTGGGGTTTTAACGGGTTTTAAAATTGTTCTTAATATTTAAAATGGTTTTGGGATTTTATAACAGACCGTGTGTGTGAGTTGTTTATGTTTCATGTCTTATGTCTTATGTCATTTTTATTGTTTTGATTATGAATGGTCTGTACACCGCCCCGAGTCCCTACGGGGAGAGGGGGCGGTCTATAAATTAAATAAACTAACTAAACTAACTAAACGATATAGTTTACTTGGACTGCAGTAAGACATTTGATAAGGTAGACCATAACCTACTACTAGATAAAGTAGAAGAATGTGGGTTAGACAGCATCACCACTAGATGGATTTGTAACTGGTTGACCAACCACACTTAACGTGTAGTCCTCAATGGAACTGCATCTTCATGAAGGGAGGTATGCAGTGGAGTACCCCAAGGCTCTGCTTTAGGCCCAGTACTCTTCAACATCTTCATCAATGATTTGGATGAGGGAATAAATGGGGAACTCATCAAATTTGCAGATGACACCAAGCTGGCAGGAATAGCCAACACTCCAGAAGATAGACTTAAGATACAGAAGGATCTTGACAAACCTGAACATTGGGCACTATCTAACAAAATGAAATTCAATGGTTAAAACAGTAAGGTTGTACATTTAGGCAACAAAAATGAAATGCACAGGTACAGTGGTACCTTGCTCAATAGTAGTAACTGTGAGAGGGATCTTTGAGTCCTAGTTGACAACCATTTAAATAGGAGCCAGCTGTGTGCAGCAGCTGCCAAAAAAGCCAACACAGTCCTAGGCTGCATAAACAGAGGGATAGAATCAAGATCACGTGAAGTGTTAATACCACTTTATAATGCCTTGGTAAGGCCACACTTGGAATACTGCATTCAGTTTTGGTCACCACGATGTAGAAAAGATGTGGAGACTCTAGAAAGAGTGCAGAGAACAGCAACAAAGATGATTAGGAGACTGGACGCTAAAACATATGAAGAACGATTGCAGGAACTGGGTATGTTTAGCTTAAGAGAAAGAAGGACTAGGGGAGACATGATAGCAGTGTTCCAATATCTCAGGGGTTGCCACAAAGAAGAGGGAGTCAAGCTATTCTCCAAGGCACCTGAGGGTAGAACAAGAAGCAATGGGTGGAAACTAATCAAGGAGAGAAGCAACTTAGAACTGAGGAAAAACTTCCTGACAGTTAGAACAATTAATCGGTGGAACAGCTTGCCTCCAGAAGTTGTGAATGCCCCAACACTGGAAGTCTTTAAGAAGATGTTGGATAGCCATTTGTCTGTATAGGGTTTCCTGCCTAGGCAGGGGGTTGGACTAGAAGACCTCCAAGGTCCCTTCCAACTCTGCTATTGTAAACTGTAAATATCCAAGTCTGGAGCCACAAAGGGCTTTAAAGATGATAATTAGCATTTTGAACTTAACAGAGAAATTGCTCCATCCAATGCAACATGCAGAATAAAGAGATTATATGGGTTAATTTATATCAGGGGTGTCAAACTCAAGGCCCGGTGGCCGCATCCAGCCTGTGGAGTGCTTAGATCTGGAGCACGGTGCCACCCTGGAAACAGTGAAGGACCGGCCTATGGTCCCTCTGTTAGTGAAAACAGGGCTCAGGTGGGCCATGGGCACCCCTCTGGAGCTCCATTTTTGCTGACAGAGGTTTGCAGGAGGCTGTCATAACCAAAAACGGAACTCAGGCCATCACAAGCGCCTGACACAAGTGATACCGAGCTGGACATTCTCCCCCCCCCCCCCCCCCCAGGTCAAACACAACTCTGTGAACAGGCCAAAACAGATTATTGTTGATCGCCTACTTTATAAGAAGCTCACCAGACAGATTGCAAAGCACTGTGAAGCGGTATATAAATCTAAGTGCTATTGCTATTTCTTTGGGAAGTGGCAGATAAAGGCTATCAAGGTTCATATAGGTAGGTTGTGTTGGGAAAGTCTTCCTAAAATACTGTATAATTCTCACTACACCTTTCATTTGGAATAGTCACAAAAGTTTCCCTTTTTCTTCTTCTCCTCCTCCTCCTTCCCCCTTTTCCCACAAACTACCTATAGCAGAAACTTAAAACCATTTAGTATCCTATGACTATCACCAAGTGTTGTATCTTATGATTTATGATGAATCTATTTTTACAATGACTATGATCATGATTTATCACTTATTGCTTGTATGTACACTGAGAGTTTATGCATTGGAGACAAATTTCTTGGGTGTCTAATTACACTTGGCCAATAAAGAATTCTATTCTATTCTATTATTCCATTCTATTCCATTCTTCTATTCTATTCTATTCTAGTCTAGTCTACTCTGTTCTATTCTACTCTACTCTTCTCTACTCTATCATTCTATTCTGTTCTACTCTACTCTATGCTACGCTGCACCACTCCACTCCATTCCATTCCATTCTATTCCATTCCATGCCTCTATTTTATTCTATTCTATTTTTCTACTCTACTCTACTCTACTATTCTATTCTATTCTGTTCTACTCTACTCTACTGTATACTGTACTCCACTCCATTCCATTCTTCCGATGTGCTGCAATGTAGAAGGGAAAAATAGAACCCGTTAGAAATATTGATTCTCCTTCCCGTAATACAAATGAATTAAAAACATTGTGCAAGGTGTTATTTGCTCGTCCTGAAACCTCAGCATACAAGCCTAAAATAGCCAGGTGGTTCTGGTGAAAGTGGCCTAACTTCACATTTCTTTGCATCACTGGAAATTTGTCACCTGCAAATAAAAGCAGCCAATTCTTAAGGTGACAAACTAGTCGGTTTGAGAGACCCCACTCTCAACTTGCAGATTTTGCAAAAAAAACCCAAAACCTTTGCAAGTTTTCTAAGCCAACTGCTTACGATGCAGATGCTTGCAGAAGAACTGTGGGAATCATACATCCATTTTATGGCTTCTCCAAGCGAGGAAGGCAGCCTCTTGGCATCTGCAACAAGAACATGGATCAACGTCTGTCGTGTTCAAACTGCATGCAGAGAACTTGCAAAGCTCATTGGAGTTCCTCAATTAGAAGCAGTGGAGCCGCAGAGACTAGGCCATTAGCCATAAATCCAGAACCCAGCAGCCCAGAAGAACTTCAAATTCTTATCTTACCAAAACAACAGTAACACAAAATGCAGCAGAGATCCTTTTCAGTACATTCATTTTCCTCCCCTTAGAGGCACAGTGACTTAAAGGCACTGGAAATGCTCTCTGTGCTCCAGCGGCTCGAGTCCGAGCACCATATGGCAGGAGAGAGCTCCCATCACTTGCCTCAGCTTTTGCCCACCTAACAGATAGGAAGCATGCTGCATGAGAGTAGATAAATAGGTGCCACTTCGGTGGGAAACATGGTGGTGTTTTGGGTGAACCGAAGGACACCTGACAGGGATGGTAGGATCAGCCCTCACTCAAGATCCGAACCAGGAAAGCCGTTAAGACCCAATAGGATTGGCCCAACACCCTTTCGGGACACAAGCCTCCTCATTACATCATCTCAGAGAGTCCAGGCTTCAACCAAACTTCTCAGACAACCTACAAAGTTAGCTATGACCCCTAAAACAGCCAATACAATACATACTCTTGCACAGGAACAGGAAGCTCAAGTGCAAAGCCCAAGAGAAGGTTAAATACCCCTCACTCTCAACTCCATGTGGTCAGCTGCCCAGGACCTCAAATCCATGTTCACCAATAAACCACCTTTCCAATCAGCCTCCAGGTTTCCAGTGTCTTTCTCCCCGCTTGGAACTGAACCAGATGGAGATTTCTTCCAACAATGGCAGGCATGCTCCTTATCCACCTCTCGATCCAGAAATCTCTGGAAGATACCAGAACCCCACAACAAGAACACACTGATGCAAAAATATTTCCCAGAGAATTTGAGAGTGGGGTGGGAACCCTCTGCTTAGCTCCATGCTTGTCCCCGCCAGTCTCACGTTCCAGCGTTTACATTGAAAATAAACAGTCGGTCAGTTTGTTTGAAGAACTTTATCTCTATCTAAAAAAAACTATGTGACAACCAGCACTAAATGACTATGATACAAAGGTAAGCAAATCCAAGTCAGTTCTAACAAAGTTAACACCATCGGCATGTATCAGTGGTGGGTTGCAGGCGGTACACCCTGGTACGGGGCTATTGGATTCTGCCCGGAGCACCGGGTACCGTTCTGGTACAGTGCTCCGGAGGGCCCACCTGCCAGCCTGCGCCCCTTACCTGTGCTTTAAGCTTTTGGCACTTCCGCACACACATATGATGCCTGCACGATGCTCTGCCGAGCAGCTGGAGCGTTGCGGAGGCTTGCGGAAGCATCATTTGACACTACAACACATGCGTGCGCTGCATGTGGGTGACTCCGGGGCCCTTCCAACCATACCGGAACCCACCACTGCCATATACATATCATTACCCCACCCAGTTCCACCCACAAATCCACCCAGATGACACCCTTAATCACCAGCACCAATCACCATGACCCTCAGCCACACCCCCATTCAGTGTCATCATTGCCTCCTCCCTTATCAGCTGCACCCAAGTAGAAGAGTCACTTCAGAGTAGGCTTTGAAGTGCAGCTGTTGTGTAGGAGGCACACCTGCAGAGGTATGAGGGAAGCCATGTAGTGCCGCATGCAGCTACAGACTCCGCTGACACAGAGAGAGGAGGGGAGGAGCGGCCCCAGCGGCGTTAGCAGCAGCGGTGGCATTTGGCAGCGTGTAAACATGGCCAAGCTGGTGTGGCATTGGCGGCAGCTGGGCAGGTACACCATTGGAGGAGGCAGCGATGGTGGCATGGAAGCCCTCGCTGAGGTCGGGAGGTAGTGGCGCCACAAAAAAGTTGCCGACAGCTACCCCGCGAATGTCAGCACAAGGGCTGGCAGCCAGATTGCACCAATGCCAAAACCGTGCTCTTGCCAAAGGTCTGCCAAGAATACGGTCAGGCCGGACAACTAAGTATGTGCAGCAGCCAAAGTTTAAAGAGAGGTACAGGAGAACGCAGAGCCTCTGGCAGAGAAAGACGTTTCTGCACTGCTTGGGAAGAGGTTTGGATTATGTTGGTCTGCAAGCAGAGGACGTAAATGCACAATATGCCCTGCTGTGATATTTCCTTCCTTCCTCCCTCCTCCCACCCTCCTGCCCCAAATTATTTTTAAAAAAGGATTCTAGTTTCCTTCTGCTTAAAAAAGGCTGCAAGATTGCACTCCGGCGCTCTATGACAAAGGGGGGTGGAAATTGCAGCAGGCAGGGCTTCAAAATATTTCGTGCTAAAAAAGGCTAAGTTGTGGTTAGGATCATAGAATCTGCGACTTTGCAACTACAGGTAAAGAATTGCACGCGTGAAACCAAACACCCAGAGTAGCTAGAACAAAGGGGTACAACCTTAGCAACGTTAAGACTTGTGGACTTCAACTCCCGGAATTTGGGAGTTGAAGTCCACAAGTGCTGGCTGGGGAATTCTGGGAGTTGAAGTCCACAAGGGTTGGTTGGGGAATTCTGGGAGTTGAAGTCCACAAGTCCTGGCTATTGCAGGATGAAGTCAGTGCATGTATATTTAGCATTACTTTCACATGCCTTCCCATCTCCATCACCCCCCACCCCCCCCAATGGCCAGACTTTGCCAACACAACAGTTTCTGCAGAGGGAACAAGGGGGATTTCTGGAGAGGATCGTAACAGTGGCTTTTTGCGTCACTGCAGTGTTTGCTCTCCTGAGCAGGAGGGTTGGCTGGTGGGATCTTCCGCCATTCTTCAGCCCAGCTGAAAATCCATTTCTCTCTTTTCTTACATGCATGCTTTCCTTTTTTACAGACAGCGGCAAGTTTGTCTGAATGCTTCAGTGAAACTTTGGGACTTGCTTTATGCCTTTGTCTGACGTAGGACTTCTCCAGGAGAGGAACCTGTCTGACACCCCCCACCTCACCCCCAAAACACAGGCTTCCCAGAACATCACTATGGGCAACAGTTCTTCTGGGGCAGGATTTTGTCTCTATATCCTCATGTTCACACGCTGCCAGGGGTGGGATTCAGCCGGGTGGGATTGGTTTGGGCGAACCGGTAGCTCCCACGATCAGCTGAGAGCAAACTGGTTCACTCCAATGATCAAGTTGGCCCACCCACCCTTGTGATTTACTTACACACACATAGAACACGCAATCACCGAACCAGTTATTAAACTGGCAGGATCCCACCACTGCATGCTGCCTTTAGCATATATTTTGAAGGGGGGAAAAGGCTTGTTTGCACACTGTCAGGATTTAAACATATTGTCATTAACATCTTTCATAAAAATTACATAAATAAATAAAATTGTGGTTTGCTGTGGACTCTACTGGTTGAAGGACAGGACTGGAAGATTCATTCTCACCATAGAAGCGGGTCGGTGGGTGGGTGGGTAGGTAGGTAGGTATATACAGTAGATAGATACAGTAGATAGATATGGTAGATACAGTAGATAGGTATGGTAGATATAGAGATATATGTATATTCATGTATATGTACTGTATGTGTATGTATATGGAATATCAATGATGTCAAAATGAAGAAACACGTGATGTTATCTTGCAAAGGCCACAGTGAATGCACTCAATATGGCACATATAATTTGTCCCCTTTCTCTCTCTCTGCTGACACCCACATCTTCTACCATTTTGGCACATTCCTATCAATGCGTTGCTCAGGGTTTGGGTTTTTTTTTTTGTAGGGAAGCAGGGAGAGATGCTGACGGTGATTTTTTAATGACTGCTTTTTTTTATGACTCAGGACAGAAAGGATGCACCCAGCAAAAACCAAGGGGTCTAGAATGTTTTGCAATCTAGCACAAATTCTCAGTAACCACCCTAGTTGTGCAAAGAGCATCAGCTCCTGGCTGCCACATGTGCTGCTTTCTGGGAAGGCTCAAATGACAAGGCTGCAGTGGACAACTGATTACGAAAGCAAAGGTATTTCTGAGTGTGCCAAGAGCAATCCCCCGAGGACCAAAATCTATCAGAAACTGGGGAAAATACAGGATGATGAAAGACATCTGTCTCCATCTTCCTTGGAAAAAGAGACACAGCTGAAAAAGAAATGGATTTGTGTTACTGCTGAGTTAACGATGGCTTCACATGGCAATCGTCCCTTTGAAGAAGAGACACAGAATACACATGCTTTATAAATAGTGTAGATCTGCAGTCTTGTTCTGACCCAGGCTTCCTTAAAAACCAAGAAGCAGAGTCTTGGTCCCAGCAAAACCCCTTTTATTTACACAACTGTGAATTCCTTTCATTCACAGTCCGCAAGGCTTGGCAAACAGTCTTTCAGAGGAATATTTATCAACACGAACCTTATCTCCCTTGGAGAGCTGCCAAATAACTAGTATCCAAACTGAGGGCAAGGCAAAATTTGGCACAGAGTCTCTTATAGTCACAAACAGACTGAATGAACAAATTGTTTCCTGCAAAAGCCCCCTCCCCATTCGCTCCTTTTGTTTCCTATGGGAGGTGCCAATCACCTCCAAGATGTGGCTCTCCTCCTAAGTCAACCCTGCTTTCTTAGTTGTTCTTGTCTTCTGTCAGTTCTGCGCATGTGCACACTGGAACAGGCTCCAGCTGTTCCTCTGCCTCACTGCTGTTTAGCTCCCTCTCTGCCTCCGACACTGAGCTTTCCTCAGTCTCCAGGACTGGCACATGTTCCTCCCCAACCTCCTTACTGTCCGACTCTGCTGCCAGTCTGCTGGCTGATGGCAGGCCACAAGTGTAGGAAACTTAAGATAAACATAATCCACTCCTAAAACTGAACAGTTTTGGAGATGAGATCTGTCCATATATATTCAGCAAGTATTGTGAGCCCAATGGCAAAAGAAAGCTCAGAGCTGTATTGGTTGGAGACATGTGGAAGAGGCCTGTGATGCTATATATATAAGGAAAGAGGATATTTCTGTCCAGAGAAAAAAACCCAGTTAATGGAAAATTTCTGAACCAACAGAAAACATTTGTAGCTTTTTATGTACTGCTACTGTCCATTTCCCTAAAGGTATAAAAAGGTGCACCCCAACATCCAGCATACACACTTGTGAGATCAGTATAATCCATAGTTTGCTTTTCCTCGTAATTTTTTTTTTGTAATTGCTGAGTTATCTTTGTTTAATTAAAAAACAATCTGTTATCACTAGAAATACAGTCCTTCCCAAATGAGTATGGGAAATTCTGGTTTGCAGACTTTCCCCGATAGAATTTTATGAGACTTTGTAAACAAGACACGTAAACTCTGTCTTCTGGCATGAGGGACAACACGAAGATGCTTTAAACTATTGCAGGAAAAAGCAAAACTCACCTATGCACAGACACCCATTAAATTCACACATCACACTCAGAAACCATTTTAGCGCAATACATGTAGACCTCGACCTACAACCACAATTGAGGCCAAGTTTTCTGTTTGCCAAGCAAGACAGTTAACTTTGCCCCATTTTATGTTCTTTCCTGCCATCGTTGTTAAGTGAATCCCTGCAGTTAAGATAGCAATACAGTTTGTTAAGTGCATCTGGATTCCCCATTGACTTTGTCAGGTTTGCAAAAGGTGATCACATGACCCCAGGACACTGCAACCCACAAAAATGCCTGCCAATTGCCAAGCATCTGAATTTTGATCCTGTGACCATGGGGATGCTGTAAAAATCATGTGGGAAATGGTCATGTCACTTGTTTTCAGTGCCAGTATAACTTTGAACCAGCGGTGGGATTCAGCCGGTTCGCACCTATTCGGGAGAACCGGTTGCTAACTTTCTAAGCAGTTCGGAGAACGGGTTGTTGGAAGAAATCTCCTTTTGTTTTTCCCACTTTACAGGGCTAATCCTGTAAGGAAGGCAGGAAGGAAACATTCTGGTGTTCTTTCTAGCCTCATCTTTATTGCCCTGCTTACAGAAACTGCCTCTCCGGTTAACCCTCATTACATTGTAACAGCTAAGGCGAAGCGCCCATCGACTTGAGTGATGTTGAGCTGGCCATGCCCTCCCAGTCACATGACCACTGAGCCACGCCTACCCAGTTGGTCATTAGGGCAGAGAACTGGTTGTTAAATTATTTGAATCCCACCATTGCTTTGAACCGTCACTAAATGAATGGTTGTAAGTGGAGGATCACCTGCAAGCAAATCCAGTCACTTGTCCATTCATCCCTAGTGAAAGTAAATTCATTCAGAATTTGTAGAAATTCAGCAAACTCTGCATGGCGAATTAATTGTTCACAGCTATGTATAAGGAGACTATGGAAATATAAGATAAAGCTGACCTAAGTAAAAGGGACATCTGGATTGAAATAAGCACAGCTTTATTTCTCCCACATCTTAGCACTGCTTGAAATACATGGCATTGCGGTAAACATTTCGCCTTCGAAATGATATGTTAATGCAACCATACATACCTCTGAATTTATCAGCAGCAAACACCTGCTCTGGCTCCTATTTTATCTTGATGCTGCCTGGAGAGCCTTTTTACAATATTTCCCACTGAATATTTTTTTTACACGTTGAACAAGGAACACCTTTCACAAAATATTCAGGAAAAATGTTCTCCTTTAAGCCAATAAGCGACACCTTCCTCACAATGGATGTTGTATTTACTTCAGCTCTCATTATATACACATTTTAAATTTCCCTAATTAACTACATGGCTCCTTTCAGATGGCTGAAGTGGAAAGGCCGCACGTTCCTTCCAAACATTCAGGATTACAAAGAGTAGCAAAGAAAAGCCTAATTCAGCATGTGACTCACTGGCATTATTTTCATCTGCCTTGATGAACTTAGCAATTAAAAACTGATGATTACATCCCCCCCCCCCCCCAGTAATTTTTAATGTGTGTCATGTTCCCAGCCCTGGAATTATGTTATAAAAATGACTAATTGTACTGTTTTAACATCATCGGAGTCACTAAGAGCAGCTGGTTATTTCCCATTTGGCTGAATGATAGGTTTCAGTCATACTGGGATAAGGCTAAAGTTGACTATTTACATTAAAAAAAAATCAGGTGAAAACCCAGCAAATAAAGTCAGTGTAAACCTATGTGTCTACAACTTTGGGACTAAATTTTAAAAAGAATTACTTCGTGTCATGCATCTGTAATGAAAGGTCCTCCAAGGTAAACAATAGTGCCATATATACAGGTCATCCTTAACTTACGAGCACAATTAGAAGCAGAATTTCTGTTGCTAAATAAGGTGGTTGTTAAGTGAGTCACGCTCAATGTTATCTTTTTGGGGGGAGCCACACTCTTCAAGCAAATCACTGCAGTTGAGTGAATCACATGGTCATTAAGTGAATCTGGCTTCCTCCAGTGACTTCGCTTGCTGGAAGATCCCTGGGAATGTTGCAAGTGGTGATCACGTGACCCTGGGACGCTGCAATCTTGATCAATACATGCCGACCGCCAAACACCGAAACTTTGATCACGAGGTTGCAGTGATGCTGTGAGGGTCATAAACGTGAGGACCGGTCATAAGTCCACTTTTTCAGTACTGTTATAAACTTTGAATGGTTGCTAAACAAATGGTGTAAATAAAAGACTTGCAAATTTTTAAAAATTATTGAATTTTACATACTATTCAATCCTCAGAAAAAGCTCTCTAAGCAGTTTATAAATGCAAAGGGGCAAAATAAGAACAATCACATAACAGACAAGAAGCCAACAATTAATAAGCATGTTGTTTTTATTGACTGAGAAATAGGTGACCATATAAATATCTTTTGGCTGTGCCTAGTGGGATAGATGAAATTGATAGATAGATGAGAGAGAGAGAGAGAGAGAGAGAGAGAGAGAGAGAGAGAGGGAGGGAGGGAGGGAGGGAGGGAGGGAGAGAGAGAGAGAGAGAGAGAGAGAGAGCAATAGCACTTAAAGTTATATACCGCTTCATACTGCTTTTACAGCCCTCTCTAAGCGGTTTACAGAGTCAGCCTATTGCCCCCAAACTCTATGTCCTCATTTTACCCACCTTGGAAGGATGGAAGGCTGAATCAACCTTGATCCAGTGAGATTTGAACTGCTGAACTGCAGCTAGCAGTCAGCTGAAGTAGTCTGCAGTACTGCACTCCACTGTGCCATCTCAGAGATAGATGGATGGATGGATGGATGGATGGATGGATGGATGGACAGACAGACAGACAGACAGATTTGTCATCATATATAACATATCTGTATGTCAATTGCTAAGTGCAAGAAAGGGCCCACCATACCATGCGTCCAAATGATTTTGCAAATCAGCCAGATTTTGGAAGCTTTCCTAAATGTCACGAGGTAAGATGAGAACTCCAACACCAAAGATAAGACACAGGATTTCTACTTTTAAGCTATTAGAGACCTTAGGACTGACAAGTCTGAAAATGCCAAGTGAGTTTGCCTTCAATCCTTAATGAAAGGAAATTTTAACAATAAAAAAGTGAAAAAAGTGTTCACAAAAGCCATTAAATAAACCACAAAAAATTAAATAAGACTTTGATCTCTTAGAAGGTTAGAAACAGATTAAGGCTCCAGATAAATTTGGAGTAAGATTTCTGAATTAGGTATAAAAAATATCCTTCCTGTAGAAAATACGTTTGGACTATTTGCAAGCCACAATAAAGATTAATAATTTTAAAACTGAACACTAGAGGGAACTAAAGATTTCAGTTAAAGGAGAAAAATACACTACTACTCTGATTGACAGCTAATTCATTTGAACTTATAAAATGATGCATTGTAATATTTTAAAAACCTGGACACGTTTTTAAAAATGGAATTGGAAATTAGCAAGCACAATGTCAATTGGGATGTTTGCTTCTATGAATAGACTGTGCCAAAAAATGTTACGCAAGAAATGGCAGATGAGAAACAAATTTTATCTGAAAATACAGAAATGAGATCAAAAGTGGATCTAAAATAACAGGCTATATAAGAATGGGAAAGGACGTCTCACTGGCCATACACAAGAAACTTTTTACTATCTCAAAAGTTAAAAAGGAGGAAACTTCCTGAAAGTGCCATGGCAAGTTAACGTCCTACTGGTAGCGAGACTAAGAAATTTGAGGGTTCTTTAATTCAGGAATTGATCTTGTCCAGCCGCAGAGTTCTATTTTGGTTTCACATTACAGCATATGCTAACGCAATTCTGCTTTTAAAAAAATCTAAGTTAAATATGTAAATGGAATGCTAAATTACATTCCTGAAATGGAGGTTGCCATCTTATGAAGAGCTTTGGCTTTACTGAGATTTACATAAATTTCCCTAAATAGAAACTTATCTTCCTGATGTTAAGGAACGGATTTGACGCATATGTTTGATATTAATGTTTGAAATGTCTTTACATTTTAAAAATGAGAAGAGGCATCATGCCTCTCTATATTGTGTATTATCTACTGGTAAATTTATAGATAGACCTTATCAAAATCCTGCTCTATTGCCTTGTTCTGGAGGTCTAGCGCTCCTAGATAGGATGAAGGAAGATTGCCAAGACTGTTCACCAATAATATATGCTGGCAACTTGTGACTATTTGGTCATCCTTTCAGAGGTATTTCCTTACCAGATTCTTCAATATTTTCAATAATGTCAGAAGTTCTAAGGTACTGCCTTTAGTTGAAAATTTGGGATACATTCAGAGATGTATCTGCCTTGGGAATAGTCTATCTCGAACTGTACAGCAGTCAAACCTCAGCAAAGGAAATGTTTTATGAAATTTTGTATTATATCATAAATCGTTTAATGGTAATTTTTTTTGTCACAAATTGTTTTATAAAATTTGCCAAATTTCAATTCCACGGGCATCATGGATCCCAGATTTTGGACACATTAGCCCATTTCAGGTATCTTGATTTTAAAATCGTTGTCTTATGATGCACTGTTTCAGCCAATTAAAAGTTACAGGAACAAGAATATTAAGAGACTTAAGGTTGTGCTACTTATCCTACGAGGGAATTCACTGGAGAAAACAATTATGCTTGGAAGAGTAAGCAGTAAGAGGAACCAAAGACGTCAAAGAACACAGTGACTGCGCACGATCAATGCTGGCTAAAGTTTACCAGCCAGAGCACACACAAAAATTAGTGCAAGATCAGAAGATGTAAAAAGACCTGGCCCATAGAATCACCAAGAATCGGACAAGACTGAATGGATCCGTAGCAGCAGCATCCACAGTAGAGAGGGAGATGCCAGATGTTCAAAGTAGCTTCAGAAAAGACCAAGAAACAATATGTACTATTGCTGATACATGTTTGATAACTGAGAAGGTCAAAAAATATCCAAAGGTTGATTCCTATGCATGTGAAGCTGAGAAATGTGCTTAGGAATCAATTGGATCATGAAAGATATCAGCCCACAGTTCACACTTGGTGGACAAGGAACCAATCTCCAAATATTGCATTTTGGACCTATAATTATGGGAAGATCTGGCTTTCTGTAGAAGCCTACAATGATGTGAAAGGTAAAAGGAATGAATACATCAGCAAAATGGATGGACTCAATCTGGAGATGTCCCATTGCTAGAAAACCTAAAGGGCTAAGCTGGGTCTAGATCATCCTGGAGCTCGCTAGGACTTGGCACTGAATTGATGGCACATCATTAGACACGTAATCAATTAAGCACTGAATGTTTTGATTGATTCAATGCGATTCTTATTTTTAACATTTTTCTTATATTTTTGAAATTGCTATAATGGTTTTTAAAAGTGTACAATCAGTAGTATATTTAGTTGCTCTTATTCTTTTTATATTCCATTAATAAAAAATTTAAAAAAAATAAAAGGCCATTCTCGGAGTGATCATAGCACAAGAGTTGTTCATTGTTAGCTATACCAACTATCTCCACTGGACACTCTACAGAAATGTTGGGGTGGAAATTCTGGAACCCAACACTGCTCCATCATGTTATAAGACCCTGCAGGAAGAAAATATCCATCTGGGTTCAGTTCCAAGTGGGAAGAAAGATGCTGGAAACCTGGAGACTGCTTGGAAAGATGGTTTAATAGTGGACATGACCACATGGTTTGAGGTCCTGGGCAAAAAGGGCACATGGATGACAGAGAGATTTATGCCCTCTCTTGGGCTCCGTCTTGGAGCTTCCTGTTCCTGTGTACGAAATGTATTCTGATTGGTTGTCAGACCAATTGGTTGGGGCCATGCAGGGGTAACTTTGTAGTGTCTCGAGTCCCAAGCTTGGTTGAATCTTGCTGGATGATATATCTCCCCAGGCGTGTTGTGAATTCTGTTGCTAGATGAGTAAAGGGTTAATCCTATCATGTCCTGAGAGCCATCTCTTTTGTGTTGTAGATAAGCTGTCCCAGTTTTTCTGGGGCTATTAGAAAAAGGGGGAGCTGCTTTCCAAGAGTATGTTTCTCCCTTTTTCATCCAGGGAGGTATAATATTCTGCCTTTTTAATATTTCCTAAAATATTTCATTCTTCTAAGAGAGGGGTGGGTGCTAACTTCCTACAACCCTAAGATGAAAAAGGATAAATAACTGGACTAGACAGTTCAAGCTCTACTGTTACAGAAATGTTGTTTAAGTATCTAAGATATATTTTATGAATTTAATTCATAAAAACTTGACTCTTCTAACTGACCAAACCATACTTCAGGTTCCTTTCACGCCTCGCTTTGGAGATAGCAAGAACTCCACAATGAATATATATCAGTTCAAAAATAAATGTGCAAACTCAAGCCTATGCCGATGACTTAGTATTTGTACTAGAGGACCCATTAGATTCCAGTCGGAAATTAATTCAAAAATTAGAAGAATATGGCGAAGTGGCAGGATTAAAGATCAATAAAAACAAAACTAAAATGATAACCAAAAACATGACCAAAAAACAAAAAGAGGAACTGGAAATAATAACCAATATGCAAATAGCTAAGAAAGTGAAATACCTGGGGATCTGGGTGTCGGCAAAATGTTCCACAATTAAAGATGATAACTATAACAAATTAGTGATACAAATAAAGAAAGACTTAGAAAATTGGAAAAATATTCAACTATCACTCATGGGACGCATAGCGACAATCAAAATGAATATTTTACCAAGAATCTTATTCCTGTTGCAAGCCGCACCTATTAACCCAAAAAATTCTTTCAAGAATTAAATAACATAACCACTAGGTTTATTTGGCAGGGACGAAAAGCGAGGATCAAATTAAAGTCATTGCAAGACAGCAAAGAGAGGGGAGGTTTAGCATTACCAAATTGGGATTTATACGCATTGGCAGTATCAATAACATGGGTGAAGGATTGGATAGAGCTAAAGAATAAAAGAATTTTGACCCTGGAAGCCATGATTTGCAAGCAGGCTGGCACACTTTCCTATGGGATGATAAAAATAAAACGCACAAATACTTTCAAAAACATTTAATTAGAAGAGCGTTATTGCAAAATTGGCTCAAAAAAAAAAAAATCCATTACGTGAAAATCCCGAATTGGCTATCACTAACAGAAAGGACGACTCACCCAAATTTTATAGATTGGAACAAAATACTAAGATATAGAGACTTAATTGATAGACAGGGAAACTTAAAAACAATTGAAGAATTGGCAGAACAGAACATGAAAGTGGACTGGTTAACCTACCTGCACATCAAAACTAAATACAATAATGATACCAAATTATATGACATTGAAACAGAATCACACGAATTGGATAAAATCATCCAAAGCCCAGATAGAAAATTGATAGGGAGAATATATAAATTTCTCCTGAAATACAAAATGGAAGAGGAAATTGTGAAAGAACAAATGATAAAATGGGCACAGAACTTTGGACACAATATTGAATTAGACAAATGGGAAAGATTTTGGGGAACAAACTTAAAAATGACACTCTCAGTCGCATATAAGGAAAACCAGTATAAAATGTTTTATAGATGGCACCTAGCACCAACAAGGTTAGCTAAAATATCGTCAAATACATCCCCAAAATGTTGGAAATGCGAATCAATACACGGAACGTACTACCACTTATGGTGGACCTGTGAGGCGGCTAAAAAGTTTTGGAAAAAGATCAAAAATTGACTGGAGGCAATAACGGGAATTAAAATAGAATGGAAACTGGAAATCTTATTAGGATTACTGCCTACAAAATACAAAAAAGAAACCCAGTACTTAATACTGCATATAATAACGGCGGCAAGGATTGCCTATGCCCAGAAATGGAAAAACAAGCTAACTCCAAGTGAAGATGAAATAATAAGAAAGGTGATGGACTGTGCCGAAATGGACAAATTAACTAAAGAAATTCAGGGAAAAGAAGAATCAGAATTCTACTAGATATGGGATAAATGGTATAGGTGGATGAAGGAAAGAAATAAGAATCCTAGGCGATAAATAAGCAGAATGTGGTAGCTCTTATAGATTGTTGTCGGTGTTAAAATGTTTATTGATTGGACAATATAAATACGAATGATTCTGGATAAAAGTACTTTCAAACAAATGCAGTTAAAGGAGAATGTTGGTATATTCTTTGATTTAAAATGCACAATTCAATTTGAATGAAGTATAAAGAATGATTGTAGTAATGCACGGAATTTAATTGTAACCAATCGACATGCTAGCTGGAAGACGTATTGAAGAGTGTTTTGTGTGTGTGTTATCTGTCTAATTAAAACAATAAAAAAAATAAAAAAAAATAAATGTGCAAACTCAGGCCTAAATGGGGGGCAGTATGTGCATGTAAAAGGAACTTGCCAATAAAATCCAGATATAAAGATATTTGCTTAGGATGTTTTTTTTAATCACAGAGCACCATTTTACCATATTTAACTCTGTTTCTCATTTTTATTATAGAAGGCGGCATTTAGGCTATAATTTAGTTTCCCAACCTTCTGGAGAGCCTCAGATTGATCAAATAAAGCTCACTAATGGAATATGCCCTTTTCCAACAGTCTTAGCTAACCAAATTCAGTGGCATCTCAACCTAAACATTACAGGGCACAAGAAAGAGAAATGACCCACCCTCATCTCTGGGGAATTCCTATTAGTCAAAATAGGAGATGCTACTTTGAATCATCACTTGCATAGCATCAATGCTAAAGTAGTTTATTTATGAACAGTACAGAGATAGAAAAATTATAAAATGTAATTGGCTGCAATTCTAATTAAAATTTATTTTCCTACGAGAGATCTTAGCTAAATAGATTGAAAATGGTACTTTGGACACAATATAGATCTAGTGGATTGGGAAAGAATTTGGAACACGAATTATAAACTAACACAATCAGTAGCATTCAAAGAAAACATGTACAAAATGTTCTATCGTTGGCGTTTACCACCAATGAGATTGGCCAAAATGTACCCGAACATGCTGGAAGTGCAAAAAAACACAAGGGACTTTCTGTCATATATGGTGGACTTGTCCGGAAACTCAAAATTGGATGAAAATTTGGAAATGGATACAACAAATTACAGAGGAACTAATAGAATACAACTGGAACTGTTTCTGCTGGGAATAACCAAGGGGAAATATAGAAAGAAAATTAAATACATACTAATACACCTGTTGACTACAGCTAGAATAACATTTGTCCAATGCTGGAAACAAAGTAATATTCCCCCAGTGATTCAGAAAATTTTAGATTGTGCAGAAATGGACAAGTTAAAATTAAGATTAAAGGACAAAGAAGAGTCTGAATACTATGAAATTTGGGGTGACTGGTACAAATAGTTGCATAACAGGAATAAAGTTAATTTAGCCAAGAAACAATAGAGAAATGTATAGAACTGTAGATTGATATACACAGGTATAATGACATAACAATATTAATGTGATGATTGTAAGATGTTATAGAGGGGAAAAACAATAAAAAAAATCTGCTTTAAAAAAAAGAAAATGGTCCTTTGGATTTGAAATCTTCAGTAAAATCTGGGAAGTTAAAATAGGAGTTTTAACCTCTTGCACATGTTGCTACCTAAAGCTCCCCCCCCCCACCCCAGTTGGATTCTGTATTTACAACTTGACTCTAGGATGCTATTTTCCATAATTTTACCTTTGTTTAGAGCAATGGTTTATAAAATTCTGTTACCTTTCCTCTGCATTTAGCCATAAAGGAAGGGCTATTATATGCAAACAGTAATCTTATTTCTGCGAAGTTTAGCATTAGAGATATACTGGGCCTAATGATGTCTGAGCATTCTATAACAAATAATCCACTAAAGGAGGATGAATTTCCTAGTAACCTGAAATTGCACTTATGAAATCTGATAGAAATAAGATGGATGTTAAAAACTTTAGTGGAATTTTTAAATCAAAGTCAAGCTTCTGGAAGGTAGTCCATTTCCTTTCCATTCCATCCTTACAATTTCTCCCATGCAGGACTTAAAATGCACTACTGAAACATGGCCCTTTTGACTCCCAAGAATCAGCTGCAAACCTTAAAACCCTCTGAAGTATGAAATAAGGTCAGAATTCAATTGCACTTTTATTTGATCAGTCTGGGGCTCTCCAGAAGGTTGGGAAACTAAATTATGCCCCCCAATCCATTAATGTTGCATTATTCTATGATCAAGGAATAAAAATGAGAAAGTGGCTCTGATATGGTAAAATGGTGCTTTGTGATTTAAAAAAAATTCTGAGAAAAGACCAACCAGCATAAAGTCAAAACAGCAATAACCAGAATTCTTAACGATTTACCTAAGCAATGAACATTTGTAACTAATGCAAATCTCTTAAGCCTTTTCTGGAGGAAAACTATTCATTAATTTACATGCAGGATTAAACTCAATAAAGAATAGTTTGGCGATGAACCAATAGGAAGCGATTTCCTCACCTGTAAACTATGCATCCCAAAGGGTGCAATTCTTTGCCATTAAGCCATTATTTTTTGGCACCAAAATGCCAACTGTTAAAAGAATATCTGTGAACAGAAATAGGGTTTAGGAAACTACCCTATAGAATATACTAAAATGAGCAATTACTTAGGATGAAAAAAGGATCAAGCTAAAAACAATAATTATTCTCACTTGTATTCAATTGTTCCAAAAGTTGGCAAACTCTTACTCGCCAGATCTCACCTTAAAATCAATTCTGAATGTCACATATGAAAATAAATAAAAACAATTTTGTTCACCAAGCACTTTTATTACAATTTTAAGCTATCCTTTTTCAAAAACTTCTACAAATAGACTAGTTCTCACCCCATATATCCTTCTATATCTTGATAAGCTTTGAAGACAAAATGACTAAAATTAAACTCACTAAATGGGCAGTGATTTCAGTCTGAAACTTTTCAACCTCAACACAAGACACCGCAACAGTTAAAGGAAAAATAATTCTGAAGATTTTGAAGATTCTCAGTCATCCAGGTCATAGTTGTCTCAAAAGCCAACTTTTTCAAAAGCCAACTGAACTTTGTTTTTCCTTGAAGATGTTTCACTTCTCATTCAAGAAGCTTTATCCATTCTGGCAGGATAGAGGGGGTTGAATGATTAGTTCTGATAGGAAAGGGGAGGAAATGGAAGGATCATTTTCAGTCATATGGATATTCAGTCATCTGGTCATAATTTCTGAGAAGTTCGCATTTTGAGTCAACTCCATTCTGAATTCAACAGGTGGCTTTCCCCAAAACACTGTTCCTACCTGCTTATAACAAGAATATGGAGCACATTAAAAGCTAACACTCAAAATCCATGACACAATTACAAATATTAAACATTATTACTGCTGCTGAAGTGATGCTTGCTTTAAAGAGATAGCAGAAAAAGACTTTATTCATACTAATCTGGAAGCAGGCAGCATGTTTCTAACCACCTGGCATGATCCCAGAGAAATTAACAGATGCAGGCAAGTCCTTCCCCACCCTAGAACTTCTGTATTCCAACCAGGCACCAGAACAGCTATACCTAGTGAGGTTTTTTCTCTATGAACTAACTCTCCCCCGCTTCCCAATTTACATAGCCTAGACATGAAGTTTTCCCAGGGCAATGTATGGCTGTGAAAATTGGACCATTAGAAAGACTGAGCTCCAAAGAACTGAGGCCTTTGAACTGGTGCTGGAGAAGATTCCTGCGAGTCCCTTGGACTGCAAGGTGATCAAACCGGTCAGTCCTAGAGATCATCAACCCTGACTGCTCTTTAGAAGGCCAGATCCTGAAGAGGAAACTCAAATGCTTTGGCCACCTAATGAAAAGGAAGGACTCCTTGAAGAGCCTAATGCTGGGAAAGACTGAGGGCAAAAGAAGGGGACGACAGAGAATGAGATTGCTGGATGGAGTCACCGAAGCTGTAGGTGTGAGTTTAAATGGAGTTCAGGAGATGGTAGAGGACAGGAAGGCCTGGAGGAAGGTGGTCCGTGGGGTTGTGATGGGTAGGACACGACTTTGCAACTCACAAAAAAAAAAAAACATGAAGCAGGTACAATAATCTTCTCCGATTCCTTTTAAAAGGATACGTAGCCAGAAGCAATCACCAGAGTCTTTGTTAACTCATGTCCCCTTGGCGTTAATATTACTTTCCCATGCACCCCTTTCCCCCAATTTCATTCCATCCATTTGCCTGACTTCTCGCCTCTTCTTCCTTTTCTCCCGGCCTTCCTCGTTTCTGTCACCCTCCCCCCCCCCTCACCAAACTTCTGGCGGCCTCGTCCGCCAACCAAATAATCAACGTAATAGACTATCCCCAAAGGCTCTCCGCCCAATCAACCAGACGCTTTTCCATTCAAAAAACAACCGTTTCGCCCCTCGGCAGCCAGGGCCGGCGGTTGCGCCCGCCCGACTTCAATCTTAGGGAAGAGGCGGGCGAGGTCTAAGTCCACAGGCCTCCGTCCCCCTTCCTTCCCCAACCTCGCGCCCTCCAAGCGCACCCTAAAATGAAGGTGGGGGGGAGGAATGGAATAGAAGGACGAGCCGCGACCCTCCCCCTCATCCCGCCACACGTGCTAGGCCGGACGCCCTCCCATCCCCCACGGCATAACCCCCACAGATCTGGAAAGAAACCGGGGCGGGGAGGGGGATGAAGAAACAGCTTCATCTCGTTCTCTCCTTGCCTCCCCTCTCCTTTTTTCCCAATACTGCCGCGCAGGTTGACCCCCACCCCCGGTCTCTCAAATAAGCCCACCCTGAGGGGGGGGAGGGAAGACCGCCCGGTAACCAGCAAGATTTCCTCATTAAAGGGCTCGGCGGGTTCTGAGGAGGCAGAACCTTTAAAATCATCCCCACCGCCGTCCTTCCTTGACATGGGGCGGCTCTGCCTCACTTTCCAGGCTCAAAGACCCTGTTCCCCCACCCCCTCTTCTCGCGGCCCCTCTCCTCCGCCTTTCCGCCCAGAATCCCCCTCAGGCAGGGAGAGCCGCCGCCATTTTTCGTTCCCTTTTCCCTCCTCTCGCTTCTTCGCCGACGCAGGGGCGGCCTAGTAAGCCCCGTTTAAGAGACGGGGGGGGGGGATTTGAAGCGAGACGTATCCCGTTACCACTGCTGCAATATCCTTCCGCGTCTCGCGGCATAAAGTAGTCCCTCCCGCCGGGCTCCGTTCCTTTTTACGGCCCCGAGCCAGCCGTTGAGGTCCGCCTGGAATAATCCGTTTTTTTTCTTTCTTTCTTTCTCTCTCTCTCTCTCTCTCTCTCTTTCCTGATCACCCTCCCTGGGCCTGAGATGTGTCCATGGATAGGAAAGGGGGTAGGGCAGACCTGCACGGGATCCCCCTGCCATTAAATTCTCATACTCCTCCGCAAGAAGGACGAAAAGAAGGGGGGGGAGGAAGGGGAGTAAAAGTAGATCCGGCCAGGGGGGAGGGATATATAAAGCGGGCGCCGCGGCGACGCTGCCTTTTCAGTTGAGGAGAGCGGCAGCAATCGGAACATGTCAGGTGGATCCGCGGATTACAGCAGGTATATTCCGGCGCGGGCGAAGAGAAGACGGCGGGGGAGGCTTTTTAAAGAGAAGCTTATTCAGGGCTGTAGGTGTGATGAGAACAAGCGGGTGGTTTCTGGAGGTGTCCGCCGCGGGGAGCGTCCCTTTCTGGCTGCGCTGCCTCCTCCTCCTGCCCTTGGGATAAGGAGAGGTCTTCTCCCTCGCCAGTGCCTCAAGCGGCTTGTCCGGGAAAATCTTTGACGGAAAATCCGACCGTTGGTCTCGAGCGTGCAGTAGATGGCCCTGTTGCCCTCCCTTCGAGCCACCACATGGTCTCGCCCAAGCGGGCGGGCGGCCGCCTCGGATGAGTCCATTTTCGTCCACGGGTGGGGGGGGTGGGGTGAGGAGAAGAACAGGGAGGGGCGCGGCTGGTAGGCCGTTGGTTTGCCGGCAGCCTCGTCTGTCACCGGCTTGCGCTCGACTTCGAGAGGGTGGAGCTCTCGCGAGAGTTCGGCGGACTTTTTGAGGGGAAGAGAAGGCCCGGAATGGCGCGGTGATAACGTTCCTCTCTCCACGTTTCCCTCGCTTGATAAATCATTTTCCTCCTTCGCCCCTATTGCATACGGGCCTTCCCTCCTTCCCCGTTTTCTTCATTCCACGAAGCCTTGCAAGAGACGGTCATTTTGGGGTTCCACGTGGACTGGGTTGCCTAGGCAACCCAATGGATTCTTTTCGCAGGTGGGAATCCTAAAATTGATTGGATCTGCCATGCTGGGTCCCGATTGAAAATAAGCCATAAGGATGTTTGCATGCAGGCATCTACTTATTTGATTATTAAGCCTACGGTGTATATACACAGTCCACAGCTATCATTGGCTTGCCATTTCTTTTTTGAGGTGATGAGAGGTCCTTTTTTACCCCCAAAAAACTCAATTGAAATTTGGGGGAAAGTCCCAAAGGTGCTTTTTCAAGAGGTAGTTGGATTTTCTTGTTGTTCTTTGAAGAAGAATCGCTTCTGATCTCCAGATCTGAATCGCTTCAGTTCTCCAGAACTGAAAGTTCAGTTTGCCTTTTCAAAAGGCACCTTTGGGTCACAACTATGACCTGGATCACTGAGAATCTCCATAGACGTTGGGGAAAAGTATTATTTTCTAGGACTAGATTTTAAAGGCAAGGAAAATAGATTTAACACTTTAAAGTGTTTTTGGGGTGTTGAAAGAAATGTCCTGGGTTCGGCTCCAAGTGGGGAAAAAGACACTGGAGACATGGAGGCTGCTTGGAAAGATGGTTTTAATGGTGGACAGGACCACATGGCCTGAGTCTTGAACAGAAAAGGTGATCACATGCTTCAATGTTGGTGGAGAAGAAGAGATGGGAAGATGGAGGGGCTTGCTAGGCTTTTTATAACCTGCTTAGTCCCACCTCTGCTTCCTGTTCCTGTGTAAGAAATGTATTCTGATTGGTTGTCTTTAACTTTAACTTTATTTAAATTTATAAACCGCTCCCTCTCCCCAAAGGGACTCCGGGCGGTGTACAGTCAGGGTAAAAAACACCATACATACATATAGATAGAGGCAATATACAAACTACAGTAAAATACAACTAAGAACAACGTTAAAATCAACCCCTAAAATCTACCCCAAAATTAAAAATAATTTTAATTTTTTAAAATGTCAGACTCACATGGGCCCATGCAAGGGCAACTCTCTAGGCTGAGTCCAGGTTTGGTTGAATTCTCAGATGCCATGTGGTCAGTTGAGTAAAAGGCAATATTATCCTGCCTTAATCCCATTACTCTGGAGCTGAAGAGGAGAACTCTTTATTATGTAAAGTGGACTACCTTGGCCTTCTTAATGGCCATTGACAAAGTGGGTGGAGGCAGGAAGCTACAGGGAGCTATTCTCAATTTAAAACATGTTTCTTCCTTCTCACATCCAGGGAAATATAATATTCTGCCATTTCAATATTTCCTAGGATATTTCATTTTTCTGGGAGAGGGCTGGGTGATAACTTCCTACAGGGGAACACAACAAAATTTAGCCAAATACTTTATATAGATCACTGCCAAGTATTATGGCAAAAGCAGAGCAAATGTATGCTGTGGCCTGCTGTATTTTGACTTCCCCAGGGTATTACTATTAGCATCAGAGATCAATGCAGAGCATTTGAAAGCTTGCTTTCTTTCCCCTCTCATATGAGAGAAGGATGAATGATGGCTTCCCAAATGCACACCATAATGTGATTGAGGCTTAAATATTTCAATGCAGGCGGATTTTCATAGCGCCAGTGAGACAGTAAATGTAGAATTGCAATAACAATTGCCAGTTGTGATCTTCAGTCACAGACAACCCAGAGTTGTGAGGATAACATAAAGTAGGGAAGGTACTTTTGAGGGAACCTGGAGAGGTAGTCCATAATTAAATGCACTCTAAAGGCTTTAGAAGGGATGTACAAATAGTCCTTGACTTAAAATTGGGCCCAAAATTTTTGCTGCTAAATGGGTTTTGCCTCATTTTACAACCTTTCTTGCCACAGTTATTAAGTGAATCACTGCAGTTAAGTTAGTAACGTGGTTAAGTGAATCTGGCGTCCCTGTTAAGATTGTAAAGGATGATCACATGACCCCTGGATAGTGCAACCATCGCAGTTGCCAAGTGTCTGAATTTTGATCACATGGCCATGGAGATGTGACTATGGTTGCCACTGTCATAAGTCACATTTTTCAGGGTCCTTGTAATTTTGAATGGTCATTAAACAAACTTGTAAATTGAGGACTATCTGTACATTTTGAGAAGTCATGCATTCTTAATGTACATTGCAAGCAAAATACTACTGATAGTCCTTGACAATGACCACAATTGAGTCTGAAATTTCCATTGTCATGCAAATCAGTTGTGAGTTTTGCCCCATTTTACAACTTTTCTTGCCGTGGTTGTTAAATGAATCACAGTTAAGTTGAGAGAGTTGCTAAGAGAATCAGGCTCCCCTTATTAGTTTGACTTGTCAGAAGGTTCCACAAAATAGCTATGTGATCCCACTATACTGCAAATGTCAAAAATTGTAGCCAGTTGCCAAGCATTTGAATTTTGATCACATGACCACGCGGATGCTACAAGAATCATAGTATGAAAAGGGCTTATAAGTCCCTTCTGTGCCTTTGAACAGTCACTAAATGAATGGTTCTAAGTCAAGGACTGCATGTACTGTGCTAACATAAGTAGATTAGTGTGAAACAACAAGTTATTAAATGGAACTACTTATTTTTTCAGGATTTTTTAATGGTGTGATGTATATGATCATGAGTGATTTAGTAATGTTAGAAAAATTGTGAAGCAGTACACTTAACTGTTGACTAGATATGGTCTTAGCAATAATTACTGCATATTTGACAGCTTTCAGATATGTTATACTGATAAGAATTCAAGAATTCTTAAATTTGGTTGACAATGTATGCTTCTCTTACTTGATAGAGACCATGGCCCCGAGGGAATGGATCCTGATGGTGTCATTGAGGTTAGTATGTTAGTGATAGTTGTTTTTTACAAGCCTGTGTAGAAAGATGATGAGGCATATTAAAATTTGCTTTTTCTTCTTGCAGAGCAATTGGAATGAAATTGTTGACAATTTCGATGACATGAATTTAAAGGAATCCCTTCTGAGAGGAATTTATGCCTATGGTTTTGAGAAGCCTTCAGCTATCCAGCAACGTGCTATTATTCCATGTATTAAAGGTAAGCCATAGTGAAGATTTTTTTTAATAGACACAAAGTTTTGGTCTGAGCTGCTCTGCCTTGGGTGGAAATTCATATTTCCTTGTGAAGTGAGATGATGGTATTCCATCTTTCGGGACTGACCTAAAAATGGAGACTATTTGTAACTCTGATCACTTGAAAAGGAAATGTACAGTTAAATTGCAACCTTAATGTGTTGTGTGAGAGCAGTAAATATCTATCCTTTTTTTAGGGTATGATGTGATTGCTCAAGCTCAGTCAGGTACTGGCAAGACAGCCACATTTGCTATTTCAATCCTGCAACAGTTGGAGATTGATCTCAAGGAGACCCAAGCACTAGTATTGGCCCCCACCAGAGAACTGGCTCAACAGGTATCGATAATGTAGTTGAAAAAGCTGCTTACATGTTGCATAGGTTTCAAGTGTTGTAACATAACAGCAGGATTTCTTGCAAGTTTGTAATGGCTGCTCATTGCCTTTAGGTTAATAAATCTGGAAAAGGTCAGGATATCAGATACGACAGGCACATAATGGAATGAAGTGCAGTAATAGCTGCAGGAGCTTAAGTGAAAATTGTTAAAATGCAAAATGCAAACAATTTCTCTGAGGAAAAGTACTCTGAGAAGGCATGTAGTTTCTGCAACATGAAAATGCCTGTGTGCATGTAATCAGTTTATCTCTATATGTGTGCAAATTGTACTGTGTCAGTCTCTTGGCCTCTATTTTGAACTGCATTTTTGCAGAACTATATTTAAATTTTTATTAATTTTTTTATTGATATTCAGTCTATTTTTACAAATAAGGCAGTGAACCTACCTAACAAACATTCCTTTTCCTATTTTCCCCACAACAACCCTGTGAGGTAAGCTGAACTGAGAGACTGGCCCAGGGTTCTCCAGTGGCTTTCATGGTCAAGCAGGAACTTGAATGAACTAAGGGTCTCTTTTTAATCCACTGTCTTAATGACTACACCAAACTGGCACCAATACTATAATCTGGTGGTGATGTTGAAGAAATTGAAGGCCAATTTTACAGCAATACTGTGCTATGCTTTTGTTGGTGAAAGAAAATGTTCATGCGGAGAGTAACCCAAAGTATCTTAGAAAAACACTCCTGGTGCATCTGAGCATACAGCTAAAATGCAATTACGTATCTACTCACCGTACTGCTTAATAAGTTATTCCTTGAGGGCAAAGCAACAACCCCAGTTATTTTTAGCAGTAAATAGCTTTTTTGATCATGTCAGCTGCACAAGTTGTTATGCATCAACATCTGATTTTAAAATTGAGGTGTACAGAACATTTCAAGTTTCCACATGTTTCTGGACTTATTGGAGGTATTCAGCAATAATGACCTGAACATTTTTGGGAGAGCTCTTGAGAACCTTTCGGGGTGACATTTGAGGGGCCTGTTTTTGAACTTGAAATATTTCAGATTTAAATGATTTGTAGACCTCTGCTAGTTTTGTGTCATCTAATAAGGAGGGTCAGTTTTATCTTGCTTACTTAACTGATAATTCCAAAAGACTAGATTGAGTCTGCTTGTCTATAGAGAAATGCCTGATAGTGTTTTTGGTATGGTGTCATAATGAGCGTATGGTTCTTGGCTAGCTGTCAGCTTTATTTTACAGAGCCAAAATTCCCTCTTCCTGCAGTATCAATTGAGATTCTACAAATATGGTATTTGTGGGTAGAGAAAGATTGTCAGATCTCATTTGAGCTTCCTCATCAAATATGAGATATGTGGCTGTCAGTTTTATGTTAAGAGCCGTAGTAGCACAATGGTTAGAATGCAGTATTGCATATTGCAGTTTACGTCACTGCTCACTGCCAGGAGTTCAATCCGGAGTGGCTCAAAGTTGACTCAACCGTCCAAAGATGGTAAAATGAGGACTCAGATTGTTGGGGCAATGGGCTGACATTGTAAACCGTTTAGAAAGGGTTGTTAAAAGCACTATATGAAGCGATATATAAGTGCTATTGCTATATTATGAATCCATTGGGAAACTAGCCAATGGAAACATGGTAGAGACACACATAGACCCCAATAGTAAAATTCTAATTGAGATTTATGTCATTTCAGATCCAGAAAGTTATTTTGGCACTTGGAGATTATATGGGCGCCACTTGTCATGCTTGCATTGGTGGTACAAATGTTCGCAATGAGATGCAGAAGCTCCAAGCAGAGGCTCCCCACATTGTGGTGGGAACTCCTGGACGTGTATTTGATATGTTAAATAGACGCTACCTGTGTAAGTACTTGAATGCTGATTTGAAATCTCTATAGGATATATCAAAGTAGGCATTGGTTTAAAAATTCTTGGTTTTGTTACTTTTAAGTAAAAGTGACATTTTAATAACGCAAAGTATTATTTATAAGAATACTTCAACGGAGTCTGGTTTTTTTCTTTGTAGCACCTAAATGGATCAAAATGTTTGTCTTAGATGAAGCAGATGAAATGTTAAGCCGGGGGTTTAAGGATCAGATCTATGAAATTTTTCAGAAGTTAAGCACAAACATTCAGGTAAAGTGAAACTTGATGCAGTCATGTAATAATGCAGGTAAAGTTACAATGTAGCTGTGAAGTGCTGTATTGTCGTTCCCCCTGCATAAAACAAAATTGTCTCTATTCTATCTTTGTCTGTTTTGATGCTGTAGCAGACAAAGACGCTTGGTTTCATACATTCGCTTCTTAAACCTTTGGGCAGACTAATCTTTTAATTTTCTGGAACCAGGTTGTATTGCTCTCTGCAACTATGCCAATGGATGTATTAGAAGTGACCAAAAAGTTCATGAGAGACCCTATTCGTATTCTAGTGAAGAAAGAAGAATTGACTCTTGAGGGTATCAAGCAATTCTACATTAATGTGGAAAGAGAGGTAAGGAAGACGATGAACCAGTGAAGCTAGTTTGACTTCTTGTTACAAGCACTATGCTAAAACTGCACAAGTTGGGGTATTTCCTTGGCTTTTGTGGTAATGCTAGCACGGTACACACAAGAAGAAGAAGAAATGCACTGAATCAAGTGTGACTTGGGTGGACCTCTTTCTTAATGTCCAGTGTCCTAGTCTGGAGACTTGGTGCAACACTATATAGTGCTGAAAGTTTTATTTTGCACTGTTCTTTTCTGTGCTTATGATCGCTTCCTTAATTTCACAGGAATGGAAGCTGGATACCCTGTGTGATTTGTATGAAACTTTGACTATTACCCAGGCTGTTATTTTCCTCAATACAAGAAGGAAAGTAGATTGGCTTACAGAGAAAATGCATGCAAGAGACTTCACTGTTTCTGCTCTGGTAAGAATTTATCCGAAGATAGGTTCTATGATATGGTTCAAATGCAAAATATTGGGACATGCCCCTTATTCCAATTCCCTGAGCTGTATCAAGGCTGGTATTTAATGGCTGAGAAAATGCTTCAATCTGCCCCAAACTTACTTCATGAATTTAAATGTAACACATCAGAAGTCATGTTGTAGTTTCATCAGTAGGTCCTTGGTTTGTTTTAGGAATTGGTCCTCCTCCAGGGACTGAACACCAGATTCTCTTAGAAATATTTTTTTTAAAAAAATACTGGATTATGCTTGTGTCTACTGACTGTCCCACCTGCTCAATTCCTCTTGTGTAGTGCACAATAGAATACAGTAAAAGATGCTAGCTTATTTGAAAGGCCTGCATTTTTTTTAAATTGACTAGCAAAACTCGAAGCAATAAAAGCTGGTTAACTCTTTGTATTATGAAAAATCTCTACAGCATGGTGACATGGATCAGAAGGAGCGAGATGTTATCATGAGAGAGTTTAGGTCAGGATCAAGCCGTGTCCTAATTACTACTGATTTGCTGGTGAGTTTCAGTAGTCACTGATTTGTTTGATGTGGGTCATTGTAACCTAAGTTTCCCAAGCTCTTGGTAGAGCAAGTCCATACCATGCTGTGGACTTATTAACTGCAGTATCTTAAAACTATATTGTCCAGCAGAATTGAGATACCTTGACCTCCAGGCTTGAAGTGTGCTGTTCAGTGCTTTGCCTTTGTTTTACAGGCTCGTGGCATTGACGTGCAGCAAGTATCGTTGGTTATAAATTACGATCTGCCAACCAATCGTGAAAACTATATTCACAGGTAAGTTGAATTTTTGAATTTCAATTCTGAAGTCTGAACCTTCACATCTTCAAACCTCCCTCGCTTTCTTGCATTATATAATGTGTGTGTGTTTATTGTGCGCCCGCATAGTGTGTTGAGGATGGGAGGGGCAGAGCTTCTTGATTAGCCAATGAAACAAAACAGTGGGAAAACTTGTTTATTCAATTTTTGATAATTACTAAAGATAGCGAAGACTGCTAAATTAATCTTCTTAGTCAGATGCTTGAAGTTTGCAAACATGTTTTAAAGAAGTTGCCATTGTGTATTATTGTGATTTTAGGAAAACATGTTCAGAGGTTTGCGCTTTTCATAAAGTTGTTGTTAGCTTAACATTGCTTTATTGGACATTTCTTTGTGCCAATGCCTCCACTGCCTCCTTTGGTTCCTCTTACAGTGGGATTCTTTCTCTGGTGTCTTCTAGAACTTTAAAATTACCTCCCTAAGCTGTTGTCTATCTTAGTGGCTTTGTCCGTAAATGAAGTAAATTGTACCTTATTACTTGATACAAAAAAATACAGGAGTCGCTAGCCCAGTTGATGACGAGATGGTGCTCAGAAACGACGACGTAATTTAGGACGTGGATTCGTAAGCGGCACACTGTTTGCATAACGAGCGAGTTGGTATTTATATACTTTTCTTTTGTAATGACTGTTGTGAGCTATGTTTGTCTTAAAAAGCTCTTAATGGTTTGACCAGGTAGAAGCAGAAGTTGTGAGTTTGTCAACCTGTAGATCTACTGTGTGCCCAGTACTGTTTAATTTTTAAGTTGTTCGTTTTGACAGATGGTGATAAGTTTTCCCACTGATGAATAAAAGTTTTTTTTTTGTATCTTTGAAAATACAATATTAACTCTTGGCTTTTAAGAACTTCAATTGGAATGAGAGTCTCTCTGATTTAAAACAAGCTTGGTAATTTGGAGGCTGACATCAAGCTCTGTCCGTGTTCAGAAGAAATGGTGTGGGAGAACTTTTTGCCAAAGTTCTCCAAAATAAGGAGGGAATGAGATCAGCAAAAAAATTATTTGGGAGTCCCGTTGAATGTAATATCCTGTCTACACCAAAACTGAGAAGCTGTTCTGTAATCAAAGTATTAGTCAATATTTACTATGTTTTTAAAATGCTCAGGCCAACAAAATAGCATAAGAGATTGTAATAACATTAATCTGGCAATGAGTGTCATTACTAGTTTCTGCTCCCTCACCCCAAAACAGGTTTTGTTATTTGTCAAAGAAGACTAGAGTAATGTTCAATGTCTTTGCTTTGTTTGCAGGATTGGCCGAGGTGGTCGTTTTGGCAGGAAAGGTGTGGCTATAAATTTTATCACTGAGGAGGACAGGCGGATCCTTCGGGATATTGAGACTTTCTACAATACTACAGTGGAGGAAATGCCGATGAATGTGGCTGACCTCATTTAATCCCTGGGTTGAGATGTTTTTGGAATGCAGTGCTCGCTATTGCTGACCAGGCGATCCACAACGTGCATTGTGCTTCTTGGGGGATACATTGAATCTTGTCTCAATGCTCATTACGGATCAGAAATACAGATTTTTGATAAGCAAAGCGACATTTTGTCGTGAGCTTTTGTGGGGGAGAGCCATTGGCTTTCTCTTCTTTAGGGTTTAGACTGTTGGGGTTGGGTGGAAAGTCATGGGGTCTGTATATTTTTTCTTTATTAGAAATTTATTTCCTAGTTCTGTAGAAGTGGTAGTGCTAGATGTTCTTTATCATTTAATAATTTACTTATGGACTAAAAGATATAAGTGCTGTATAAAATCAGCCAATTATGTTAAACTAGCATACCTGCCTTTATTGTATGTTATAATCCTATATTAGAGTAAATTGGAAAGGCCTTTTAAAATTACTAATATTTTATAAGAACATAAAAATGCATTTTTGTTTGGTATGTATTTATTGAATAAAGTATTTAATTAGTGTTATGTGTGATCTGGACCCTGTTGCTAAACCCTGCAAGCAATCATTACCATTGTCTTAGGGTTTAAACCCATTAAATTGCCATATTGCACATGTCTTAATGAAGTTTGAATGTTCAATAAAATATTATATATTCACTTCATTGGATGAACTGGATGCTTTTTGGAAATTGGCAGTGTAGTTCTGGGTTTCCGTTTTCAATCTTTATACAGGCTGCCAGATATGTACCTGCACGTGTGCCACATTCAGCTATACATAATAGTAGCAAATGATTTGTGTTCTGTCTGTGGAGCTAGTGGTACATGTAGTCTTTGACTTATGGCTGTCACTTATTACATTCATAAATCATGCTGGTCGTTAAGCAGTCATCAAGTGACTGATTTGAATGTCTATAAATAGCTATAAATGCTGGCATAACGGGGCAGCCATCACAACTTCAACATCAGGTAATAAGTAACTCTTGGGGAGATAGGTTGTAACTTTGATCAGTAACTAAGTGATCAGGCATCAGTTAAGGACTAACTATACCTAATGTTGAGTTAATTCACGGTGCTTCAGTTGTATTGCCACACAGGTCACCTACAGATAGTAGATAAGTAATGGAGATCTTGTTCAAGTTGACACCAAACTGCTATCTCAACAGTACTATTGAGCAGGGGTCACCAACCTTTCGGACCTCAGGGACCACTAAATAATTCTAAATCCCACGGACTACTAATATGATTTTTTTAAAAGATAAATAGTATTTAGTGCAATACAAAAAATATTTTTTCTGTGGACCACCAAAATTTTCTCACGGACCACCAGCGGTCCATGGTTGGTGACCAATGCTAGACTGATTAGACAAGCCAGTCTCTGGGTATTGTCCTAAATGTTGACCACTTTAATTACAAATTCTATTTGTCTACTCAAGAATGGCCAGGAAACCTAAGGCTTTGCTTTTTCTCCTTAAAAATTAGTTACTTTTAATGATTATAGTTGGAGAAAGCTAAAGACCAAGCTTAATATATTACTCTGTACAAATGCAAAAAGTTGGACTTGCCTGAATGGTAAGGGAAATGTATGGAATGCGTCTCCTATTTTCATAAACCCAGAAGCACTTTGAGCAATAAGTTTATTCAGGTTAGTGAAAAACTATTGGCCAGATTGCCAACCTTGCTTACTATTTTTCTTATTTCTTCTCTTGCTTTTCCTAAGTATTTTATCACTACGTTCTAATGAAGGATGTTGAAAACTTTAGTTGAAAACTTAGTGGTCTAAATTTTTTTAAAGTTAACCTAAATTTCAAATGACCAGAAGCATGCCTTTATGATTACAGGCCTTACCTTTTTCTGCTGGAATAGGGTGAGGTCATAGTGGGAGAGCATGATGGGTTACATCAGGCATTCAGTATCAGTTTCTATCATTCTATTTTTGCTTTGGTTTAGCCTAATTAGTTTGCATCGATTTGATTTTTAAAATGGGCGACAAAAACAAAACTGGAAGTTGAAATACAAACATTCAGAAATGTTGGAAATGACAATACTGTAGCAAAACAAGTTTGCATTCTGGATACAGAAAAGAATTTCTTAAGGAAAGGGGAAATCAAGCAATTGTTATGGGGGAGGGTGTGTGCAGACAAAGCCCAGCTGTGTTTAGCTCCGTGTGGTTGAGTTTTGGCAAAATTAGATTCTCAGCCATCCAGGTCATGGTTGTCCCAAAGGTGCTTTTTTAGGAGACAACTGGACTTCGTTTTTTTCTTTTGAAGATGTTTTGCTTCTTATCTAAGAAGCTTCAGCTCTGACAGGTTAGTGGGGAATTGAAGGATTTATATTCCTTGCAGTCAGCTGGTCATTTGTATCTTTTTAGAGCAGGGTTTTCAAACGCCGTGCTGGTCACACCCATGCCTGGTTTAGTGAAGGGGGAAAAAGTCCTGATGAATTTGACACCAATTTTAGAGGGTTGTTGAAACACTTGGAGGTTTCTCTGGGTCACCTGACTAGTAGTGCTGGCTGAGTTTTGTTAAAATCTGAAAGATATCTGAGGTAGCATCCAGGCTGGGTTGACCTTCATCCACTCATTGCAAGGACTGAGCCTGACAGTTAATTGAAACCACGCCCCTGTCTCTAGGCAAAGCCCAGTTCCAACTCAGTCCCTCAATGAGGAGGATGCATTATCGCCTTGTTCCTATGTTGAGAGGAATAGTTGTGGTATTGCCTTTGTGAGTATGGAAATCGTCTTGATTCCATCATGCAGGAGTGACCCTGGCTGACTAAAGCTCCTCACAGAGCTGAAGAGCCTTCATGGGTCGGTGTCTTTAAGCCCTTTCAGGGCTTTACGGTGTTATCAGGCGAAGGCGGTTTAAAGTACTCGTTTGCAGTTTGAAAAAGCGAGAGTGGCTTGAATTATTATATTGCCTGCGAGGTTTGCGTCTTTCAAGTCCACCGCCGCCGCGTGCCCCTGCCTTCGCCGCTGGTCCTTCTCTGCTTGCGCTCCGGAACTGTCAGCTTCCCCTGTGAGCTCTGGACATTCTATCACGCCGGGAAACGCTCCGCCACTCCTGCTTGCAGAAGAGCGGCGAACTGCGGTAGCCTTGATTGATTGGTAGTCACTTGAGTGTCTTTCAGCTACCACAGAGCGACCCAAGCCTTCAAAAGCGGGGAATTCAGCTTGCAGAGCGATGCGCAGTTAAAACAACCACCTTGCTTTCAGTGACTGGGACCGTTGGAAAAAAGGCGCAAAGCACCATTTTCGTATTTGTGCGCCTTTTTTCCTGTCAAAATGGCGGCCGCCATAGCCTCTGAAGCAATGAGCGTTAGCAGGGAGATTACTGCCGAGGTTAGCATTCCCCAGGTGGTGGAGGAACAAGTGGGAGCTCCCCCCACCCCCACTGCCTCCACCTCTGCCTCCTCTGGCACCACCAAGGGGCACAAGAAGCCCTTAAAGACCTCAGCAAAAACTGGCAAGTCTAAGAAATCCTCTAAACCTGCTTCTCATTATGAGAAGGCGGCGTTAGAACGCATTTACAGGACAGCTGCTTCCAAGAAGCTTCCCTCTAATCGTACTGATTTGCCTCAGCTTGCCCAGATGCAATTGGCTTTACAGCTTTCTCCTGGAGGCTTCCCTTAACCCTCTTTTTCCCATTGATGTGTCAGGTATCGGGGCCAACGCAGGAGATAAATCCAGCTGTGACTCCTGCAGCATCACTGGCACCTCCCACTTTGCACAGGGTAGACAGTATCCCATCTACTTCAGCCGGCATTAGCCAACCTAATCCCCTCTGCATGGTCAATTTCCAAGACATCATTGCAACTGCCATTTCACAGGGCATTGCAGCTGGTTTGCAGCAAAGGGAAGCTCAATCCAACAAGCAGCCAGCCCAAAATGGCTTCAAATTTTGGCACGCAGCCGGTGCCCCCCCCTCCCCGCCCGGCGACTATGTCCGCAGACACCCTGTTTTCCGAACAGGCTCCTCCATCAGAAATGATACCTACCCCAAAGATCATCATTGACCTGGTGCAGCGTCAGTGGGAAGCTCCCACCTCTGGTCCGACTCCATCGGCTTCTGACAAGAAATTCTTCAACGTGGCCAACCAATTGGCTCAGTTCCTGTCGATCCAAGCTATTGACACCCTGGTAACTGCCCTCTATCCTTCAGCCAATATGCCGGGGGACCCAGAAGATGTCCTTAAACCAGAGGACAAGAAAGCAGATCTCACTCTGCAGCATGGCCACCAGGCAGTGGCATGGGCAGTCCGGGCCTCAACCACTGCCTCATTCTTCACCTGTTCCTGTCTTCTCTGGCTGCAGGACCTGCAACAGCGTATCCCCATCGTTGACCTCCGTGCCCATCAGGATATCGCCAAACTGGTGGCGGTTTAGTTTACATCTGATGCTACCCTCTCATCCGCCAGATTTGCCTCCCAAGCCACGGCATCTTCTGTGGCATCTCGCAAACTGTTGTGGCTTCGCCAATGCCAGGCGGACGTGCGCCACAAGCAGCGTTTGGCCTCGGCCCCTTTCAAGGACAAATCTCTGGGGACGCATTGGATCCTTTTCTCATCGAGAACAAGGAAAAGAGAAAGGTTCTCCCTACGGCACCCAAGAAAGGGTTCTCCCGCTCCGCTCCCTATCCCAGGCGGTCTTCCTTTCGGGGCCAAGATGGGAGGTCATCCTTTCGGAACCAAGATTATGATTCGTCCTTTCGGGGGGCGGACTACGGCAACCAGGGGTATAGGCAGCAGAGAGGATATTTCTCTAGGCAGAGGGGGCAATCAGATCACTACCAGAAGGGTAAGGCCTCCAAGTGCCCCTTTCACGGGGGCGGGGGATGTTTTTACTGCTGGACCTAATTTACTGGCATCTAGTTATCCCATTGGAGGCAGATTGGCTTTTTTTGCTGATCAGTGGGATAGAACCACCTCCAATGTTTGGGTTAGGTCTACTGTTCGTTCAGGGCTCGCCCTCGAGTTTATCTCCAACCCCCCAGGCTCTTCAGGGCCTGCCCGTTATCTAACAACCCGGCTCGACAATGCCTTATGCAAGAGGCGATTCAACATCTTTGGGACATACGGGCAGTCCAGCTGATGCCGGCAGACCAATACGGCCAAGGATTCTAGTCTATACTTTTTGTCGTCTCCAAGGCCTTGGGGGGCTGGAGAGCCATCCTTGATCTTAAAAAATTAAACAAGTTTCAAGATGCATTACTTGCAGACTATTTTGAGTAGCGTTAGACACAGAGATTTTCTAACATCAATTGATTTAACGGAGGCATTCCTCCACATTCCCATTTTACCCCAGCATAGGCAATTCTTACGTTTTTCCTACCTTGGCCACCATTTCAAATATATGGCGTTGCCCTTTGGGCTGTCCTCCGCTCAAGTGTTCACCAAGGTGCTTGTGGTCCTGGTCGCTACACTGCGGGAGGTACCTGTCAGATTACAGGCATATTTAGATGACATTCTCATACAATCTTCATCACCTAGTCAGGCACGAAGGGACCTTACGACCACGATGCAGGCCCTTCAGATCCATGGGTTTTCAATTAACATACCCAAGAGTCATCTCCATCTGACCACCAGGTTAGTGCACCTTGGTGACTTAATTGACAATTATAATTGAGTGTAGAGTTTTCTTGTCACAGGAGCGTCAAGAATCCCTTAAGTCATTGGCAGGTCAAGTTGCCAGGGACTCCTTAGCCACACTTTCTAAATTGCTGGGCGCCATGGTGTCCACCATTGAGATAGTTCCTTGGACAAGCTTGCATTCCCGCAAGCTCCAATGGTTTCTCTTGCCTTTTCAGAGAGACTCTTAAGCTGTTCCCTGCCAAGGTGTATAAGTTGGACGCTTTTGCATCTGCGGATGCAGCTTTTGGCCGGCGGGTGCTTTAGTCGGTCCACAGGACTGGCACTCGGCAGAACCAGTCATAAGCCCACCGTTATTCTATTTCTTCTGAGGGAGTCTTGCCCGCAGTAGTATACCTGATGGTCATCTGAATTAAATTCACCCATTCCTGTCCATTTTAGTTCGCTGATTCCTAAGATATCGATGTTCAGTCTTGTCATCTCTTGTTTGACCACGTCCAGTTTGCCTTGATTCATGGATCGTACATTCCAGGTTCCTATGGAGTATAGCTCTTTACAGCATTGGACTTGCCTTTCACCACCAGATACACCCACAGCCGACTGTCCTTTCGACTTTGGCCCAGCCACTTCACTCTTTCTGGCGCTACTAGTACTAACCCTCTGTTCTTCCCCAGTAGCATATTAGACACCTTCCGACCTGGGAGGTTCATATCTTTTTGCCTTTTGGCACTGCCCATGGGGTTTTCATGGCAAAGATACTAGAGTGGGTTGCCATTTCCTTCTCCTGTGGATCACATTTTGTCAGAGCTCTCTGCTATGATCTGTCCGTCTTGGGTGGCCCTGCACAGCATAGCTCATAGATTCATTGAGCTACGCAAGCCCCTTCACCAAGACAAGGCAGTATTCGATGAAGGGATTTCACATCTTAAAGAATACTAAAAACAAAACTTAAATGCTATTTTTTTCAATTTCAAGAAAATGACAAAAAAAATTTTTTTAAGTGTTTACCCATTTTATCAGATGATCCACAAATTTGATGGGAGCCTCAGATTTAAAGTTAAGGCTTTAGGATTAGGTTTTAAAGGATGAGGAACTATTGTGTGATGTAGCCTCAGAACATGTCCTAAATCAGCAATTCTCACAGTCTGGGGACTCCTGAAGATCCAAAATCAAATATTTTGTCAATTTTTAATGCTGTAAATATCAAATACCAATTTTATCCACATAAATCATTTCAATAATGTAAAGGGGACCTGTACAAAAAAAAATCTTGAAATCTTCCCTAATCTAAAGCCATATATTCTCGGTGTATCCAATTACATGTTTGTGCATGTGTGTGCCTTTCAGTCAGTGTTGACTCATGGTAAGTACAGTTTTCTTGGGAAGAAGTCAAAAGTGGTTCGCTATTTCCTAGGGTTGAGTGTGTGTGAATGGCCCAAGGCACTCAGCTGACTTTTGTGCCTAAGGTGGGACTAGACTCACAGTCTCCCAGTTTCTAGGTCTTTAGTCACTATATAAAACTGGCTCTATTGTAATGACCTAACGATAGCTTGTTTTAACACAGCATTCCACAACCTTTCTGGGTTGACAGCCCAGTGTTTGGGAGGGAGGGGGAGAGGAGGGGATGGTTTTGTGTGAGGGGCAGGTCCACATGCACACATCATCTTTTGCGTGAGCAGCAGATGTGCACACCCACCCCTCGCACCAGCGCCTGCCGCTTGTGTGATTTGGGCTGTGTGTGCATACCAGCGCAATTGTGACTAGGCCATGGCTTGGTAGTGAGCTGCGGCCATAGGTTGGGAACCCCTGTTTTAACATACTATGTCACCAGATGGCTTGTATAATGTATGTATAGCAGGAAAAAAAAGCTTTGATTCTTCCTTCCCTTGGTAGCTTGGAACTGAATCAAAAAAGCTAAAAGGTAAGTGAGAAGATGAAAATCCAAAGCAAAGTATATTTACAGAACAGTTTGCAAACTGCCAAAACTGCAGAGGAAAGATCGGCGATGGCCATCAAAAGGCCACTTGTCCCCTACAGTTAGCTATTCTGAATTAGCTGCTGCATCATGACTGCACAGACGCTGATCAACTGCAAGAACTCATCAGAGCCGTCTGCCAAGCACTTGTCTGCTTCCTGCAAAACAAACCAAAATACTCAAGATCTGCCAAGTTTGGTAACAATCATACTTGGTATAAAGCAAAACATTTCAGCAAATATATTTCCTCTTCCCTTGCAAAACATGTATCAAACTTTTTTTTTGTTCTAGGGGAGAATGAAATTAAACTGTCTAATATTCATTAATAGACAGGTGGTCCTTGTTTTAACAACTACTCAATCAACGGCCTTGTAACATACCAAATTTCAAAACTACTGAAACATTTTAAAGCCATTTTTTTCAGGCAATTGTTCTTTTAGTTGCCAGTTCAGAACAATCTGCCAGGCCAACCTTTTCCAACTTGTACCCCTAGATTTAGTTAGAAAATACCTACTAAAATTTCCAGCTAACATGGAAAGGTCTACAACAACTTGCCACAGGAGTTACACTAATACCGGTATTGAAGAAATAGCCAACTAGAATAATTAAAGAAAAGATGCCAAAGAAGGGACAAAATAAAAGGTGAAGGACAAAAATTAAAATATTTTTAAATATTTTAAATAATTAAATTGTATTGTTGAATTGTCCCACTGTGAGTTGACTATGGCAAATTGGCCACGAGTTGATTGTGACAAGTTGTCCCATTCCGACATGGAAATGGCCCAGTGCATCTGGAGACATCGGGCTGAAGATGGCTGAACTAGCTATAGTTGTGGCAAGAATATTAGCTTATATTAAATATTTGTCTAAATGCAGATACATTATGCTTTTATTTTTTGTTCTTGTTACTACCAAGTAGCAAAAGAGAGCACAGGAAAGTTGATGAAGTTAAAACCACCCACCACGGAACAAGTTGTGAATCTGTTTACCATACTAATTCTTTATGACTCTATTTTATTTTATTTGTATATCACATTTAGAAACCACCCATCTGTGTGTATGTGTGACTTCTAAAATACAACTTCCCACAAGTCCTTCATGTTTCATATTCCTTTTCAACCACATATTTCATTAGCCTGTGATAGAGTTAGATGCAAGTACTTAAGACTTACAGCAAATTTCTCTACAATTACGGATTTTTGCTTGTCATTGAGGTCTTCTTTGTCAACGATGATATCATGAAGCTGATTTATCAGTTGAGTAGCTGCATAGCCTTCACTGATCACATTCTATAAGCAAGTCAGAGAAGAACAAATAAGGACTAGTATTAACAGCTGGACATTATTATTGACTTAAGATTAAATAGTTTAATGTTGTTATTAGTTTAAAACCTAGTGAAAGTACTTCCGGTCCTATATAGTGAGGGGGTCCTTGGTAGTCTCTGAACTTGGTTGTTTTCTTGTTCTTTTCATTACCCAAACTAAGTGAAATCATCAGTGCTAGTAAGGAGTTTACATTCCTGTCAGTGTTGATAGGAGTGGTGGTGATGGCTCTTTGCTTAGGGTTAGGCTTTTTCTTTCTTTGTAGTAATAGTTTGGCTGTTTAGTGTTGGCTTGTTTGGCAGTTCCTTGATAAGGGTATTGTTTACTTGATTGTTTGTTTGATGTTAATCTATGCTCATCTGGGTCCTATATAGTAAAGTCAGGAGATAAGGTAAAGGTAAAGGTTCCCCTCGCACAGATGTGTTAGTTGTTCCTGACTCTAGGGGACAGTACTCATCTCCGTTTCAAAGCCGAAGAGCCAGCGCTGCCTGAAGACATCTCCGTGGTCATGTGGCCAGCATGACTAAGTGCTGAAGGCGCACGAAACGCTGTTACCTTCCTACCAAAGGTGGTCCCTATTTTTCTCCTTGCATTTTTACATGTTTTTGAACTGCAAGGTTGGCAGAAGATGGGACAAGTAACGGGAGCTCACTCCATTATGCGGCGCAAGGGATTCGAACCGCCGAACTGCCAACCTTTCTAATCGACAAGCTCAGCGTCTTAGCCACTGAGCTAAGTCAGGAGATACTAAGTTCAATTGTTAATTCCTTACTAGGGTAAAGCTGCCCATGGAGTTGCTTGAAATATTACAAATGGGCACTTATGCAGAAGTTGAATCTGAACAACGACCAGTGAAGTAGACCATTTCATTAAATGCTCTGCCTTCCAGAGATCATTCAAGGTGGCAAGGCTGCCCTCAAGTTCTTAAATGCCAACTTGATTCCTTTCTTGTGCTAATGGAATGTTGCACCTCCATGCTGGTTTTACCAAGTCAATTGAGAGCTCAACTCAGCAGGGTGCTGCTTACCAGTCTGCATTCCAGGAAGAGCCAAGCTATGCCATCCTCCCAGCATCCCCACAATCCAGGGTCAGAGATAGCGAACGTTCTACTATCCCACAAGAAGACCCGGTCAGTGGTGATTCTTCTGCATTCTGCCCCCCCCCTAAAGAGATCCACCTTTGCCAGTGTGCCTTACTCAGCCAGGCATCCCACTGAAGCCAGTGTCTTTTTCAGGAAAAGCAAAGCCAGTGTGGCCGCCTCTTCTGGCATCCACCCAAATCAGAAGCAACAAACCACAAGCCTGGGGCAGCCAGAAATAACAAATGAAATGGTAACTAACGGTTTTTGAAAGTTTGCTTTTAAACTAGAGCAGCAAACATTCCATCCGGTTATTTGATGATCCCAACAATGGGAGATTATTTTTAATATTGTTCAACACTACTACTGTGCTATTGTTTAATAAGCATATTTAAGAATAAATCATATAATTGGATTAGTAACAGCTGAGTTAACCAGAAGGCAGGAATAGACATGAAGGTGTTTCTGGCACTGCCCTATGAACAAAGTACTAAGAAGGTACTAAGAAGGTATCAATCTTGTAACATTAACTGTTAAAGGAGACTCTACAGCAGGGGTGCCAAACTCAAGGCCGGATCTGGCCCGCAGGGTGCTTAGATCTGCCCCGGAAACAGCGAAGGACCGCTGTGCCTATGCCAGCAAAATCGGAGCTCGCGAGGGCCTCGTGTAGCCTTCCTGAGCTCCGTTTTCACTGGCAGAGATTTGCAGGATGCCATCCCAGTCGAAAACGGAGCTTGGGAACCTGTTTCTGCTGGTAGAGTGCTCGGGCCACCACAGGCGCCTCCCTGACATGAGTGATACCATGTTGGCCACGCCCACCCTGGCTATCCCCCCCCCCTCCCCAGGTCAAATACAACCCTAATGTGGCCTCAATGAAATCACGTTTGACATCCCTGCTCTACAGGGAAGCTTTTCCCTTTCAGTTTAACAATCTGCAGACAAGCAGGAGTATAGACACTTGCTCTATTTTTAAAGTGGAATTTAAATCTTCCTCAAATGTTCCTGCAGAGACTGCGGGATTCCTCTTGCAAACAGAGGAACAATCTATTCTAGTGGTGAATTTGCTTAGCTCCAAGGCAGATCGCTGCTTATTTTACAGAGTGAAAAATTGCTACCACTGCCAACATAATTACAGAATCTGAGACAACAGTGATACAAAGAGGGAGGGGAGGTGTCAAGACTTCCAACTATATATGGAAACTAAATTGCTCCCATAAGAATATAGTATTTGTTTGGGGGGGGGGGGGAATCAAAAATTCTTGTTCAAAGCAGGAATCTTATCTGCAGTATCTCAAAAAATACCTGTTTAGGAAAATCTTCCTCCTCCCTTCGACCTACATGAGCGATGCAGCTATTTTGAGCCGGTGGGTTTTATATCAAATTTTGAACACATAATAAAGTTAACAGAGGCACTGCACAGTGGGGGAGTGGGGTATGTTTGCTCATTCATAAAATGTGAGTTGCAAAACATACCACCTGTCACAATTACCCATTTCTCAGAAAAATAAATTCCTGAAGCTTTACAAATAAAAATATGTCCCAGTTATGGGTCCAAGGCAGAGATGAATTTCCAAAATGCAATGATACCCCTTTGAACCTAGCTTTGCATTCCAAAAGTCCATTTCACAATATAGTAAATGGGTGAACACAAAACAGATTTGTCCAAAAAACTAAATGTATGACTGATTGATTGAGAGACTTCAAACCCGATTGCTAAATACCACATTTGTTCCTTAAGAGCACAACACTCACTGTACAAAACTCAAACTAGTAATGATTAGAGAACACAGGTAGTCCTCGACTTATTTTCTTTTGACCCCCGAAATAAGCACTTGGCCTTATTTCAAGGGAGGTCTTATTTTTGCGGTGCAGGAGGCAGCAAGCGTAGACACCTCATGGCTGCTGCTGCGTTGCAATATTTTCGGGGAGGCCTTATTTTCAAGGGAGGGCTTATTTTAGTGCATGCGCTCAAAAGCCCAATTGGGCTTATTATCCGGGGAGGTCTTATTTTTGGGGAAACAGGGTATGAGTCAGTTGCCAAGAGTCTGAGTTTGGATCATGTGACCATGGGGAAGCTGCAGCAGCCATGTGCTGCAACGGTAAGTATGAGAAACAGTTGTAAGTCATTTTTTCAGTGCCGTTGTAACTTAACAGGTACTAAACAAATGGTTCTAAGTCGAGGACTACCTGTACCCCGATACAAGGAAAAAACCACCTACTCACACCAAGCACACTAGGGCTATACTGTGCTTTTCTTTCAAAGATAATTTGGATCATGTGGGGAGACTGAATTAGCATTTGCCAGCAACTCTATAGCACAATCCTGGAAAAGGGCAATTTGGTTTTGGAGATTGACAGGGCCTACATGCACACATAATATACGTACTCCAAAGCAGATTCCCCTTTGGTTCTGAAGTCATTTATAACCTTATGACACACCTAACAATTCACTCACACATACATTTTACACAGAAAAAAGTATCCAAAGCCAATCTTAGGTACAGAGAAACATACGAAGCAAAAATATTAGCTACCTCAGAGAGAGAGAGAGAGAGAGAGAGAGAGAGAGAGAGAGAGAGAGAGAGAGAGAGAGAGAGAGAGAGAAAGACCTCTCTATTTTTGTCTTATCATAGCTCCTTAAAGTAGACCAGGAGAAAAATATGCAAGAGTAGGAAACATGTAGCACAACACACAAGAGTCCCAGTTTTCATGTACTTTTAGGGCCCGCCATTTTGAATTGTTCAAAAAGATATGCTGAAGCTGAACATTAATCAAGCTGAAAATAACATATTCTCACTGTACAAAGTGAGTTAGACAGTTAATTAACTCTAGGGGGTTATACTTCTCCTGCACCTAAGGTCATAAGCCAAATAAATGTCAGGCAGTTCATGTTACATTGACACAAGATTAGCTTAAAGGCAGGCAGTTTTTAGTTTCAGTGTGATTACGCAACTGTACGATGTACCACCTAGCAGCATAGAAAAGAGTGTCCTATAATACAAAAAGCTACTTGCTATGTCTCATTCAAATCTTAAGGAACACACACCTTCATTACAGCTTCCAGCTTTTCAAAAGAGCCACTTTGACAGGCACTCAGCAGCCCATCCAATATTTCTTTGGGGACAACCTAGAATACAAAGTCGTAAAAATAAAAGATAAATATATTATCCATCTCCTATCACACAAAACCTTTTCTTTTTGATGTAAATCACCAGGGCACTAAGAAAATGCAGATAGGCAGACAAAAATCCTAAGGTCACAAGTAGTCTTTTCTGTCCATGTCTTTCCAAAAATGAGAAATGCAGCCAGCATTCTTGACTTTGCAGATATACATGTCCATCACGCTATTTCCTTTTAAGGTAAGCAATGTTAGGCAGAAGTGGGAAAGGAGTAACAGTAAGGCAAAGAAAGTGAAGGCATGAGCTAAGAGAAAAAGAAAAGGAAATCATGGTTATATCTACTTTATACCAAACCATTCATTATATCTATCCATATTTTTCTATCCTTGCTTCCAGCATATCCATAGACCACTTTACCCTACCTTGCCTTCTGTACTTGGATCACTCACATTTACATTCAATTCACACATATTCATCATCTAGCCATACTTGACCCTTCATCATCTAGCTTACACTACACCAATATTTCTAACATTTATCTCATTTCATCTTCAACCTACGATCATCCCTATACAGGTAGTCCTCGGTTGAAACCACATGACCAGCACCATTTGAGCCGTGGTGGCACAGCGGTTAGAATGCAGCATTGCAGGGTAATTTTGCTGACTGCCAGGAGTTCAATCCTGACCGGTTCAAGGTTGACTCAGCTTTCAATCCTTCCAAGGTCGGTAAAATGAGGACCCAGATTGTTGGGGGGCAATAGGCTGACTCTGTAAAGTGCTTAGAGAGGGCTGTAAAGCACTGTGAAGTGGTATATAAGTGCTATTACTATTCTTTTACAACAGTGCTGAACAAGTGGTGATTACAACTGGTCCGTGAATTTCTGGCTATCCCGGCACCTTTGCGGTCATGTGATCGGGGAACTGCCTCACAATTATGACAGTTGAAGTGTCACATGGTAATAGTGGTCATCATTTTCAAGCTTCCCTGCCACAAGCAAAATCCCCCCGACATCAGAACCACCACCGACCTCCGCTCCTTCCGTCAAAAATTAAAGACTCACCTGTTTCAATTAGCTGGCCTGGCACTCTCTTAGTTTTGCCTCCCGGGGATATATTTTAACTGGGTTTGGGTATTTTAATTGGGGATGTTTTTTAGGGTTTCCATAGCATATTTATTTCTTGTACAGTCTCATCTCCTCCACCTAAATGTTTAGTATTCAATTGTTTTATATTATTTATATTGTTATTCATGTATTTTATCTGCATTTTATCTGACTGTACACCGCCCCGAGTCCCTTTTTGGGAGAGGGGGCGGTTTAGAAATCTAAAGAAATAAATAAAGAAATAATAAATAAAATCAATGCAGAAGTTGGCAGGGAAGATTGCAAGTCACTCTGGTAAATCTGTTGGATAGCCATTTGTCTGAAACGGCATAGGGTTTCCTGCCTAGGCAGGGGGTTGGACTAGAAGACCTCCAAGGTCCCTTCCAACTCTGCTATTGTATTGTATTGTATCTTCTGCACCTGGCAGTAGCCACCTGCACCCTGCCACACTTAAGCAGCCCTTCACATCTCCTCCAGCAGCAGCAACCCAAGCCCCGCCCCACTGCACCTGCCCTGCACATCCCTTCTGGGCCCTAAAGCAGCCATCCCAAGTCCCATCACATTCACCCCACACTGATCTCCCATAAAGCAATTTTCTCTATGCCCACATTATTGGAAATATAGAAAAGATCCTAGTGGAAACAATAAACATTAAACATTAGGAAATACAAACAATAAATCAACAGAATGAGCTAGAAAATGATTTTTTGATGGATCTATCAAAGAGATTTGTTAAAGCCTTGAAAAAATTGGTGTGATATGATAAAGAATTGAAGAGAAATCTAACCCTATGACAATATTTTAGTGAATTAATGATTACATCTGTTTCAAATGAAAGAATATTTAATATTTATTCCTATTTAAAGTAGGAAATCACTTCTTTACGTATTTCTTTTCTTTTTCTTTAGTCTATATTTTTTTCTTCTTTCTTGCATTCTTTCCTATTCCCTTCTTTTTCTCTAACTTTAGTTCGTATTAGTTTCTATAACTATAATTAACATTCTTAATACAAATTATAGCAAGGAAAAAAGTCTCTCTTCCACACATAACTTTCAGCACATTATTCTAGGCAAGTCTTAAAAAATATGTGTGCAGCTTCTGAAAAATCACAATTTTGAATCATCACTTTTTACAACAGCAAATATGTCATCTCAAAACACGGCTTACCCCTGCAATTTCAATGACAATTTTCTCTGTCACTTCTTTTCCCCCCGTCAGTCGTGTAGCGCTCTGAAGAAGTGTGATTGCTTTCCTCAAATCTCCTTCTGCCACATGAACAAGGTAATCAATTGCCTACATAACACAGTATTTAAAATAAACACAAAAGAAATCACATGCAGAAAAGGAAAACAATGAATACCATTTTGCAAAGCACACTTTTTTATCATCTTATACTAAATTTTCAGCTTGTTAATAGTCTGTGGTGAACCACGCTGGAAGTGGAGCTCCCATGGTTATTGTCCTTGACCTCTAACAGCTTTTGAAATTGCCAATCACGCTCAAAGGGCCAGGGGTTAGGAATAAACCATCATTTTAAAAGATGTTTTCCTTCCCTTGGGGATAGTTTCAGTCAATCAGGTGGGGCTGTTGAGGTTGTCTGGAGGTTGTGCAGGTTTGGTGGGAGATGAACCATCAACTTAATCCTACCAAGACTGAGTGGCTGTGGAAGTTTGAGCCACCTAGATTTGGGGGTAGTCTATCTTTAACCTTGGATTGCAGAACAAATCCACATTCAAAATTGATGCACACTTTAGGAGCCTTCCCACACTCTCAGCTCCAGCTCAATCAGCAGGTGGCAGTTATGCCAAGGAAGGCCTTTGCCCAGCTTCATCTGGTACACCGAGGTTGTCCTTTCCTAACTCAAGAGGCCCTTCAGTCACTCATGCCCACAAGTCACAGCTTGATTACTGCAATGCATTCTGCAGGGGCCTGTGCTTCAAGATCTCCTGAAAGCTTCGATTAGGCCTAAAGTGAAGCCACATGAACAGTGATGGATGCATTTCAGTATGCCCATGTGAGACTTCTGCTTTGTGAGATGCACTGGCTGCCTGGTTTGCTCCCAGGTGCAATTCAAAGGGCTGGTTATGACCTATAAAGTTCTACATGGAATAGGGACTGGTTACTTTAGGAATTGCCTGTTTCCTGTGATGTCAGTCTGGCTGGTTGACTCCGACAATTGGCATGCTCCAGATTCCTTGAGAAATAAGTCCATCTATCAGGACCCTGGAAGAATGTCTTCTCTGACTCAGTGCTTGCCCACTGAAGAGAGCTCCCTCTGAGATCCAGGTGCTTACCACCCTGATGGCATTCTGGTGGGTCTTAAAAGACTTGGCTGATGTCCCAGTCTTTCAGCTAAGTGGTTGGAGTTCCTTTTTGGGTGTGCGATATGTTTGTTTTACTGGATTTTTCATCAGTTTATTGTTGTTTTTAATCTGGATTGTATATTTGTTGCTCTTATGAAGGAGGGGAGTGCAGAGGAGGGGAAGGAAGGAAGGAAGGAAGGAAGGAAGGAAGGAAGGAAGGAAGGAAGGAAGGAAGGAAGGAAGGAAGAAAAGTTTCATTTGTGGTGAACCACAGGCAGTTCAATCCTCATTAGTTTGGGTTATGCATTTCTTTTGGAGATATGGGTGAGGAGGGCATGTTAAACTTCTATTGAACTTTGATGGTTGGAATGCGAAATATGTATAATCTCCCAGTATTACAATTAAGTTCATCTTCCCAATCCTGACAATTTGGTGTTTGTATCAATGAAATTAGAGATCCCATTTTGGAAAGACTGTTCTAATCTATCTCCATTCCTTACAAAAGACATAATCCTGTCTCAGGCTCTCAGATGAAGGAACACACAATTAAATTTTATAGGCTGTATTTAATTCAGCAGGTTTCTTTTCTCCTTTCCCAGGGGATTCTCCAGTTCTGTGCTATAGAATTAAGCTGTGTGCAGAAACCTTGGGGGGGGGGGAGCATGGAATTCTATTCACAAGTGTTACCTCTTCTACAGGTAAAAAAAAACCACTGATGAATACAATCTTTTATTCACAATGTTAAGACAAAGAAATTTATAGTTAATTGGCATATTACCTCACTGCTGATCATCACATTTTCCTTTTCAGCAATGTTTAGAAGTCTCTGACGTTGGATTTTGTCGGAAAGTGGCTTGAAACGAAATTTGGAACATCGAGATGTAATCGGTTCAATGATTCTATCAAAGACAGGAAGAGAAACTCAGTAACCAGAGGAAACAGAAACACTTTCTGCTGTTATTTTCTTGCAACATACGTAGTTTCTTTCCACAGCATAGGAAGGTAAAGGTTTCCCTGTCCAGTCATGTCCAACTCCAAGGCATGATATTCATCTGTTTCTTAGCCAAGGGAGCGAGCATTGCCCAAAGACATTGTTTGTGGTTGTGTGGCCAGCATGGCTGTACCCCAAAGGCGCACCAAACACTGTTACCTTCCTACCAAAGTGGAACCTATTTATCTACTCACATATGCTTGCTCTCAAACTGCTAGATTGTCAGGATGTACATTTTCACATATTAGCATTGTGTTATCATACTCATTTTTTCCTTAAGTAGAACATAACTGTCTTTAAAATTAAAATACATTATTTCATTTCTTAGACAGATATTTTAACAAAGAGCTAACCAAACATAGACTCAGAATTTATGCATGGTCAGACCTGGTTGTTATCTGGATGGGAAAACACCAGGAAATCCCAGAGTTGAAGGCTTGAGTGGGAAGCTGAAAAATCAGCCAAAAAAAAAAGACGGCTGAGATATAAAAACATCAATAACATTCCTCAGAAAATCTCAGAAATACAATGTTTCCCCGAAAATACGACAGGGTCTTATATTTTTTTGACCCACAAAATATGGCCTTGGTCTTATTAAAGGGGAGGGCTTATTATTTTTGGGTTGCCGGGCAGCTGCTCCCTTGCGACTGGGTTCCCGAAGAGTCGGGCACAGCCTCAGGGTCGAATGGCTGTGTTGCGCTGTCACAGGAGCAACACATCAGCAACACAGCAGCCATGAGGTGACCAAGCTCACGAGCAGCCACCCGTTGTGGGCTGCAGATCGTACAACCATAGAGCGTACTCCCAGAGCGGCATCCGTCCTTCGTGCTTTGAAAAAAAACCTCCAAGCGGCGGGCGTGCCAGCAGTGGAGATGCCCTTCGCGCAAGTGGGGAGCGGAAAAGCCGCTGTGCAACCCCCCTCTCCAGCCATGCAGAGCCCCATTCACTCACCTGGGGGCATTCCGAAGGCACCGAGCCGTGGGAGGCGGAGGGTGGCGAACAGGCGCTCGCGTTGCTTGGTGCCTTCCGGGTACTGCTAGGTTGGTCAGAGCAGCTGTACCCGGCTGGAAAGGGGGATTGCTGGGCGTCTGCTCGCAAACTTGGTTACCTCATGGCTGCTGCGACAGCGCAACACAGCCATTCAACTCTGAGGCTGTGCCCGGCTCTTCGGGAGCCCGCCCGCAAGAGAGCAGCTGCCCAGCAAAACCCCCTCCCCACTTCAGCTGGGCACAGCGCCGCTGACCGACCTAGCGGTACCCCAAAAGCACCAAGCAACGCAAGCGCCTTTGCCCCCACCTCATTCCTGTGGCTTGGCGCCTTCAGGATACCGCTAGGTCAGCGAGCGGTGCTCTGCCTGGCCAGAGGAGGGGGGATTATCCAAGGGGCTTATTTTCAGGGGTGAGCTTATATTTTTGCCGACATGAAAAATGTGGCAAGGCTTTAGTTTCAGGACAGGTTGTATTTTTGGGAAAACACGGTATGCCCAGCATGTTACCAAGAGGTGAGTGGGCTCCAAGGTGTAGTTATCTAATACATTTTTCATAAGAGTAAATAAACTCAAAAGCACACTGTAATTCATACACACCGGCTGATGTAATTACAGATAAGGCAGAATCGTGTGGTCTTAGATTCCTTCTCCATGGTGCGCCTTAAAGCCGCTTGAGCTGCCGAGGTCATAGAATCTGCCTCATCCAGGATTATGATCTTAAAAGGCGGACATGGTTTACCGCTAAACACAATCACAAAAGCACGTGTGAGCCATTTATAGTGCCAGCACAAGCAATGCTTTCATCAGTCTACTGGCAAACACATTCTGGCGTAAATGTTGCACACCATTCAAATCTACAATGGGAGAAATTCTAAATTGGAACTTTCCCCATTCTGTTCCCCAACTTAACTACATACTGTTGCACTATGTGGGACTGCCTCACTGTTATTCAAAACAGGCCACATTATTTTCTTCTAAGACTTTTTATTTCCCATGGATTCATTCATGGAAAGTGTTGGCATTCCCCCACTGCAGGTGTTTTTATGACGTCCCCTAATTTGTCCATACTTCACAAGGCCAAAGTTCCTGGCCTTTTAGGGGCTAGGTTTAAGGGCAACATCTGATCCTTGAGCTTTATAGAAGCGTTAGGTGTACATTTCACCTTTAAAACCCTTGAATTTCTCTTCCCCATTTTAGAGAGAGATTTAAGAATCTAAAAGCATATGATTTTAGCTAAAGTAGTTATTTGTCCCTAGATCCCAGCAACAAAAGAAAAACAAACAGGCAGGAAAAAACAGGCCAAATCAACTCATACTTTTCCTAAACTCTGCTTTAAACTTTTCAATACATAAGCTCCATATAGCTCATATCTTTCCTTTCTGCCTATAGAATATTCAAAGGAGAATTGAGACATTAAACTATTTCTTATCATAATCTGATCAATAGAGAGGTTACCCAAAGGGATAGTTGAAGCTGCTATTTCAATTAACTGGAGGATGCAATTTAAATATCTTAGTGTATTACATGACATTTCAGTGTTTACACACAGGTTCTATCGGAGACACTAGCAAAGGTATGTACATTTGGTGATTGATAAATTCCCCTCAGATTATAGTAAAGTTTGGATAACTCACTAAGCCTCATAGTCCAGTGCTGACTGATAGTTTATTTTAGCATTACAAAGCAACTCATGTTAACCTGAAACAGAGATAAATACTATCCGAGAGAGCTTACTCTGAACGATTTCCCGATACTGTTAATTGGGCAAAAGTCTTGACTTTCTCTCGAATGACTTGTATTCCACGTTCATCAGATGCATTTAATTCAAGGACTCTCTGCCGGAACAATTCAGGACTATTTATAACAAAAGAAATATAAAACAACTTTTAATAAACATCTTAAGTAGAATTACTAACCCAGATTCACCTTCTGAATTCTCCTAAAGTAAACTGCTATAGCATCTTGTCTGTAGAAGAGTACAAGGATACAGCTTTTACTTAAACTTCAGTTTAGGCTCAATAGAGAGGGAGTGAAGAAAAAAACTTAAGATTGTCCCATTTTTATTCTCTGATTCTCTCAGAGAGAGAATCTGTCAAGACATTCAAGATTCTGTTACTGCATTCTATAATAATAATAAAATAGAGTTAACTAATCGAAAATGAAGAAGCTAAATTGCTCTGGGACTTTAGAATTCAGAGAGACAGGTACCTGCCACATAACATTCCAACAATTGTCCACAAGAAAGGAAAAAAACTGGATAGTGGATGTGGCAGTACCTGGAGACAGCATAAGAGAATCAACTAGAGAAGGTAACAAAATACAAAGACCTGCAAATAGAAATAGAATGACTGTGGCAAAAAATAGCAAAGGTAGTACCAATAATAAAAGACACTCAGGGTATCTATTTTATTCTTTATTCTGAACAGGACCCATTCTTACTGTGTTATAAAATTTCAGGATGTTCATGCCAGAAACACTACTGAAAAGAACGACATATGGATAGAGTCAAATTCAGTTTCACTGAACTTCATATTACCCAAAGAGTTCTCTAGCTGCTGCCAAAATAGTAGATGTTTTCCCAGTTCCAGGAGGGCCATAGAACAAGAGGTTGGGAAGCTAAACAGAAAGAAATTTAAAGAATATGATAATATATTTAGCAAATACATATTTCCCATTTTTTAAATAACTACAAGAAGTGCAAGAAAAAACATTTGAAAGAAAAAAAATCTAAAATTTGTATATTTTCTCCACAATGTTGTTGCTATGTCTACTCCACATTCGCAGCCTCACACATTCTTAAATACCCAACAAGCTATGTTCTAACCTTACTGAAAAGAAAGGCCGAGTGAGTTCAACAGAACCTAATTCCAGGGAAATATATAAAAGAATTGCAGAATGAATGGCCATATTTTAAACAGGGCTGTTTAAATGACCCATCTATTGTATTTTATTCTTTCCAACAATAAAATTAATGTACCCGCAAACAGCTTATTCAATTCAGAAAAGGTTAAGAAATACATGGATAGTTACAAATTAAAATTCACAATAAAGATATGGTAAAACTATGTCAGATCTGTGGAAACTTCATAGAAAGCATACATTTCAAGAAAACACAGATGCAGTTATTCAAACATGTCTAAATATTGAAAGAAAGATGTTCAAGACAATGGTGAAGACTCAAAAAGGTAGTGTAGGTGTGTGTTTAGTAGTCTTTATTTGAGCTGATATCTATACTGTACCAAGGGATGCTTTCAAAACCCACGTTAAAAAAAGACAAAAACAGAAACAAAAAAAACCCCTTCGTACAGAGGTCCCCAACCCGCGGTCCGTGGACCGGCACCGGGCCATGGCATACCAGAAACTGGTCTGTGCAAACAAGTGAAGCCCCATTTGTGAGATGCAGTCAGCAGACGAAACTATGCCCCCTCCAGTCCAGAAAAAAACTCTCTCCACTGAACCATTCCCTTGTGCCCAAAAGTTGGGGGCCATGCCTTATTATTTGGTAGAAGATACTGGAATCAGAAACCCTTCAACTTGCAGAGCAAGTGGCTTAGTTTTGTTTTCATCTCAGTCAATAAGACTTAATTTTCAAATAATGAATATTAGTTGCTTAGTTGCAAGAAAAATAAAAGATTAAATATAATTATAAATGAATAGTTTCCTATTCAGCCAGCAAATGTAGTAATATTTAAATCCTATTTTATAAATATCTAAGAAGCCAGTCAGCTTACATTATACAAGGAGCCAAATTCAAAAGAGAAGCAACAGCATTTTTAAATATTATTGATATATATCATTTATAATTACTTTCCTAAGTTGCTATGTAAACAGTGTAGTAAGAAACATAAAGAGGGACATAAGACATCATTAACAGCAGAAGCTGTAATCCATAAAGTAGATTAAAAAGCATATTTAGAATTTTTTACATGCTACAAACTTTAATATTTTGCAGTATGTAAACCCAATAGGTAAACCAAGCTTTTAAGAAGTACAGGTAGTCCTTTATTTACAAGTGTTTGTGACCAAAGTTACAAAGGCACTGGAAAAAGTGAGTTAAGACCATTTTTCACACTTACAACTGTTGCAGCATCCCCATGGTCACATGATCAAAATTCAGATGCTTGGCAACTGCTGCATATTTATGACGGTTGTAGTGTCCCAGACTTACGTGATCCCCTTTTGCAACTTTCTGACAAGCAAAGTTAATGGTGAAGCCAGGGTCACTTAACAACCATGTTACTAACTTAACAACTGCAACTATTCACTTAGTAACTGTGGCAAGAAAGGTCATAAAATGAGGTGAAACTCATTTAACAACTGTCTCGCTTAGCAACAGAAATTTTGGTCTCAATTGTGGTCCTAAGTCGAGGACTACCTGTACTATCACTTGACACATGCAATAGCAATAGCAGTGTAACTGATAAAAACAAGATACTGCTGCTTTAATATTCAGGAAGCTGGCTCCTTTATTCATAATACACATCTTTCAACAGTTAAGGGTATACTTGAATTTTGATAAAACAATTAAGAGCTGGCAACAGTATAAATTTTCCCCATCTTCATTTAATTTCCACATGAAACAATTATTGTAATGACTGCAGCACTCACATCAACTCCCTGTAAGGATTTCTTCAGTACTGCCACAACTTCCTCTTGAAATGCAACTTCATCCATGCATTTTGGACGGCTAGATATTTAAAAATGAACACTGCATTAGGTGCTGTACTAATTACTCTTTAAAAATCAAAATGAATATTATGATTACAGTATCTTCATTGCTCCATCACTGGAGGTTTTCAGGAAGAGATTGGACAAGCCATTTGTCTGAAATGGTATGGTCTCCTGCTTGAGCAGGGGGTTGGACTAGAAGACCTCCAAGGTCCTTCCAACTCTGTTATTCTTTAGATCGAAGAGCTTTGCACCTCTTTTATTGCTTAGAAATCTGACATTGTAGGTGCTACAGGATCTAAATTCCAGCCATTAATTGTCTTAATAAGATGAAGGCAATCAATGATAAATTACTAAAAGAAAAAAATTAAAATTATACAAATATATAGCAATTGTGTCATAACAACAATCAGTACACATAAGCGTATCATTTATCCTTCACATTGTAAAAAAAAAAAACCAGGTATCAGCAAAATACTGCCTCCTGGGGAGACTAGGTTAGTCTCCATATCATCAGATAAAGGATTAACTTCAATACTGACTGAGCTTCCATATAATCTTTTCCAATCTCCTTAGGTGGTCCAGTGAGCACATATGGTAGTGTCATTTCAGGTAATGACTGAAGTAATGCACAAGTCTAAATATATTTTAAAAGACAAGGTGATGAAGTGAAACAGACGAACATTGCACTGAACCGGCTTGTTTCAGGGCTTATATCAGTGATAGTGAACCTTTTTCGCCTCGGGTGCCAAAAGCGTGCCCACCCCCATTTAATGCCCCCCAACGCTATGCCCCCTGGGCATATGTGTGTGACCCACCCTCACGTGCATGCGCGCACGACTTTCTTGGAGCCTGCGGAGGGTGAAAATGGCCTCCCCCACCCCCTGGAGGGCCTCCAGAGGCTGGAAACGGCCCGTTTTCCAACTTCTGGTGGCCCCGGTAGGCCCGTTTTTCGTCCTCCCCAGGCTCCAGAGCAGTGGTTCTCAACCTGTGGGTCAGGACCCCTTTGGGGGTCGAACGACCCTTTCACAGGGGTCGCCTAAGAACATCGGAAAACACGTATTTCCGATGGTCTTAGGAAACGAGACACCACAACATGAGGAACTGTTCTGTAATTAAAAGTGATAAGAGCCAAGGGCACAAAGTATTTACACACCTGTCCTTTGAGAGTCTTATCAGCACTGGGAGAGGGGGAAAAAACGGAACCTCTTTCTTGTGAAGATTACAAATGATTTTGTGTTTAAGCTAAAAAAAAAGTCTTGAAAGCTAGAGTGGCAGTAATTTACAATTTGGCAACATGGATCAATTTTCAGAAGAGGAAACTTTAACTTTGCAAAAGATTTGGGATGGAATTCAAAATTTATTGGAGGTAACTGGGAGAACTGAGAAGAAGATAGAGTTTATACTAAAAAAATGATGAAAGTGGATATAAATAGTAAAGGATTTTCATAAATGATTTTGTTAACAAATATTAATGACAATAATAATGAAATGATAAGAGATGTAGTTAATTATATATATATATATATATATATATATATATATATATATATATATATATATATATATATATATATGTATGTATGTATGTACTGGTTTTACATAAGGAGTTTACATAAGGATAAATTGCAAACAGTGATTTGGGGAAAAAAGGTTTAGAAATTTTGTTAATTAATTCTTATTTTGAATATGTTATAAAGGTGTAATGTTATTGGATATATGAAAGTTGATAACAAAAAATTAACTTTTACAATTAGTAAGTAGTAATTTAGTAACTTTTAGATTATGTTAAATAAATAATTGATAAGGGCAATAAGGTACACAAGTGTTGGTTTGATGAGAAGAAAATAGATATAAACAGTAAAAAATCTTCTGTTAACCAATATTAATTATAACAACTAATAATGGAATGATAAGGATAAGGGATACAGTTAATGATATATATATATATATGTACTACCATAACAAAAGGAACCTGGACACAAATTATAAACAGTGACTTGGGGAAAAAAGGCTTAGAAACTTTGTCAACTAATCTTTATTTAGAATATGTTATATAGGCTATTGGATGATTTTGTAATAATTAATGAAATGCCATCAGGTGGTTGTGTTTTTAACTATGAATTATTTTAGGCAAAAGGACACTAAAATAACTTCAGTCAAATGAGAACTATGCTATGTTGATAGTAAGACTCATTAACCATCTTTGATATTTGATATGAATATAAGTAATGACTGTGGAAGAGATGCACGAAAGCTAATTTAACCAATTGACACACTTTCTACAAGATGTAATGTAAAATGATGATTTTTTGTGTTGTTTGTTTAATAAAAAGAAAAAAATTCTTGCAAAAAAAATAATGTTTTATATTATCATTTTTTATCTTGTTGTAAACTACCTAGGTTGATAGAAACATGGGCCAAAATTACTTTGGACTAGTATGAATATATTTATCAATAGGTATGTAAATCCAATTAAATGCCATGGATTAACTAAGGAGAGAGACAGAAAAAGCAAAGAAATCTGGTGATTACAATCAAAAAACTAATTTGAAACATCCTCATTCCTTAGCAGTTCAAGTCTGCATATTCATCCACAGCAATTACATTACTCAGATTCCAAACCAGAGCAAAACTCTTACTATTTTTCAACCCAAGGAATGGGTCTGAGTTTCTTGCTCTCCCCACTGCTTCCTGCAGTTGCAGCAGCTCCCCGTTCTTTAGTAGAGGGAGGTTTAGTACTGACTGGACCTTTCAGAAATGCCTGCATTGTTGCTTCTCTTCACTCTAGCAACCTGTAGAGGGAGGAATGGGAAAGGATTAGACCTGTGTTACTGTCTGCCTGGAAAAATTATAGTACAGGTAGTCTTCAACTTCCAATAACAATTGGGACCAGAATTCCCATTGCTAATAGAAAAGGCACTGTTTAAGAAAGTCACACTTGATTTTACAATTTTTGTTATAATTGTTATGAGAATCACTGTAGTTCAGGGTTTCTCAACCTGTGGGTCAGGACCCTTTTGGGGGTCGAACGATCCTTTCACAGGGGTCGCCTAAGACCATCGGAAAACACATATTTTCGCTGGTCTTAGGAACCAAGACACCAATTTTATAGTTGGGGGTCACCACACATTGAGGAACTGTATTAAAGGGTCGCGGCATTGGGAAGGTTGAGAACCACTCCTGTAGTTGTTAAACAAATTGCAGTCATTCAGCAAATCCAGCTGGGAAGGTTGCAAATGGAGAACATCGGATGCTGCAACCATCATAAATATATGTTGGTTGCCCATCCCCAGTTTTGCTCATATGATCATGGGAATGATGTAACAGTAGTAAGTGTGAAGACTGGTCATATTTTTTTTCCAGTAACTTTGAATGGTTACTAACTAACTAATGGTTTTACATCAAGGACTACCTGCATTGCAACTGCTCCTATAACACAACGGTTCCATTTTACTCAGTGTACTCACCAACTGCCTAGGACTTATGGGGAATCACATCCAGCAACAGAGATTAGAGACTACTATATACTAATACACATTTAGGGAATATTACCATCGCACACTGACCGGAGAACATTTAAAGAAAAATACACAGAACTCCAAAAGATCATCCCAAAGATATATGTAATTCAACCAGCTTGCTTTCATTAGGTCCAAATACATACCGGTAGTAGGAGGTAAACCTTGTTAGTGTACAGTAGTCAAAAATCAGAAATATGGTAACATTTTTTTCTGACAAATAATAAATATTGACAGACATCAGGAGCTTTGGTGGGGGGGTTATAGCTCACTTCATCACAGGAATAGAGTGGCTAATCTCATGTAGGATTTAAATGAGGAAGAAGTGGGAATAAACAGATTGCTTAGGCAGATGCAGATTTCACGTGAGACAGATCTGGAATATCTAATACAATACAATACAATAGCAGAGTTGGAAGGGACCTTGGAGATCTTCTAGTCCAACCCCCTGCCTAGGCAGGAAACCCTATACCGTTCCAGACAAATGGCTATCCAACATCTTCAAAGACTTCCAGCATTCACCACCTCTGGAGGCAACCTGTTCCACTGATTAATTCTTCTAACTGTCCGGAAATTTCTCCTCAGTTCTAAGTTGCTTCTCTCCTTGATTAGTTTCCACCCATTGCTTCTTGTTCTACCCTCAGGTGCCTTGGAGAATAGTTTGACTCCCTCCTCTTTGTGGCAACCCCTGAGATATTGGAAGACTGCTATCATGTTTCCCCTAGTCCAGTGGTGGGCAACCCGCGGCTCGGGAGCCACATGCGGCTCTTTACACCCTTTAATGCGGCTCTTCTGTGTGCCGGGTGCCCGCTCCCCTCCCTCCTCTCAGGCTTTGGAGGGAAGCTTCTGCAACCATGCAGAATATTCTCAATAAAAACTTATTGAAACTAAAAACAGTGTACCATCCTATGTATTTTCAGTTTTAAAAATGTGGCTCTCAAAGTAAATTTCAATCGTGGTTTTGGCGAGATTTGGCTCAGTTGAAAAAAAAGGTTGCCCACCACTGCCCTAGTCCTTCTTTTCATTAAACTAGACATACCCAGTTCCTGCAACCGTTCTTCATGTTTTAGTCTCCAGTCCCCTAATCATCTTTGTTGCTCTTCTCTGTACTCTTTCTAGAGTCTCAACATCTTTTTTATATCATGGCGACCAAAACTGAATGCAGTATTCCAAGTGTGGCCTTACCAAGCATTATAAAGTGGTATTAACACTTCACGTGATCTTGATTCTATCCCTGTTGATGCAGCCTAGAACTGTGTTGTTTTTTTGGCAGCTGCTGCACACAGCTGGCCCATATTTAAATGGTTGTCCACTAGGACTCCAAGATCCCTTTCACAGTTACTACTGTTGAGCAAGGTACCACCTATACTAAATGTAGAACCTTACTCTTTTCACCATTGAATTTCATTTTATTAGATACTGCCCAATGTTCAAGTTTGTCAAGATCCTTCTGTATCTTAAGCTTATCTTCTGGAGTGTTGGCTATTCCTGCCAGCTTGGTGTCATCTGCAAATTTGATGAGTTTCCCATTTATTCCCTCATCCAAATCATTGATGAAGATGTTGAAGAGTACTGGGCCTAAAACAGAGCCTTGGGGTACTCCACTGCATCCCTCCCTCCATGTAGATGTAGTTCCATTGAGGACTACACATTGAGTGCGGTTGGTCAGCCAGTTACGAATCCATCTGGTGGTGATGCTGTCTAACCCACATTCTTCTACTTTATCTAGTAGTAGGTTATGGTCTACCTTATCAAATGCCTTACTGAAGTCCAAGTAAACTATAAAGACGGCATTCCTCTGGACCACTAATTTTGTCACATTATCAAAGAATGCAATAAGATTAGTCTGGCATAATCTGTTTTTGACAAACCCATGTTGGCATTTGGCTATTACTTTGTTTGCTTCTAGGTGTTCGCTAATTCGTTGCTTGATTATCTTTTCCAGAATCTTTCCAGAACCATAACACATTAAAACACGCATTGCATTTGTTAAAACCTTTTGAAACTGGGTGATATTTTCTGGATTATGTGAGTTCAGCAACCTCTCACTCATTTATGCAGTCGAAGTATCTTTTTCCCCCAAAATGGTCGCTTGAGATCTGCACAAGGAAGAGGGACTTCCTGGGATAAAAGTAGAGCAAATAAAGTAACTTTAGGACAATTGCCTCTACCTGTAAACCGGCGCAGCTCATAAATTTAGTCAGAAAAGGGGTTACCATCCTGACCTCTGTCCCAAAGGTGCTTTTTCAAGAGGCAACTGGACTTTCTGGTTTTTCTTTTGAAGATGTTTCACTTCTCATCCAAGAAGCTTCTTCAACTCTGGATGAGACACGAAACGTCTTCAAAACAAAAACCAGAACGTCCAGGTGGCTCTTGGAAAAAAAGCACCTTTGGTACAACCATGACTTAGATGACTGAAAATCCCCATAGACATCCTGCTCTGTCTTCTAACAGAACGTGTTATAAAATAGAACAGGTCTTCAAACTTGGCAACTTTTAAGACTTGTGGATTTCAACTCCCACAATTCTCCAGCCAGCTATGCTTCATCATAGCCCACAAGTCTTAAAGTTGCCAAGTTTGGGAACCCCCTGGACTAGAATAACTGAGTTGGAAGGGAACTTAGAGGTCTTCTAGTCCAACCCCCTGGTCAGGCAGTAAACTCTGTACCACTTCAGACAAATGGTTGTCCAACATCTTAAAAACTTCCAGTGTTGAAGCATTGGCAACTTCTGGAGGCAAGTTGTTCCACTGATTAATTGTTTTAATTGTCAGGAAATTTCTCCTTAGTTCTAAGTTGCTTCTCTCCTTGACGAGTTTCCACCCACTGCTTCTTCTCTCATGCTTTCCCTCAAAGGCCCTGTTCACACAAAAGGCCGGTGGGATTGAACACCTCGTGGCCTTCTTCCTAACCAGCTTCCCCACCATTAAACTTTCTCAGAAATTCCCGCCCGTTGCACCCTGAACCCGTGTGTATCGTGTCGTATGAACGAGTCCTTCTTCCATAGGCGCTCAACTTCCCTAGAAGGGCAGAGGGGCGGGGCGGAACCACCGCAAAAAACACAGGCCAAGAGACAGAGAGCGAGCGAATCCACAGCAGTGGGCCCGTTTTCTAGCTTAAAACCACGCGGGGAAGACAGAACACCGGGACCCATCGTCCCCAGCCGCTTCCCTGAAGCACTTGCGGAACGTCGGCGGCTTCCCCCTCAGCGCGCCGCTTACCTTTCAATTCCCGCCAAAATCGATCTTTCTTTGCCCCGCCCCAAAGGAGGGGCCACCTCCGGAAGGATACGAGGCGCTCTAGAGGAGCTAACGCACCATAGAGGACGCACCGTGCTCAGGACCGAAATCAGAAGCTAGCGTCATGACGCATCACGCCATAAATTATGTCACCCACTGCACTGACGTCACCTAGAGAAAAAACAACAGGCCCGGTTTACAATCTAGAGGTAGTGCGCATGTGTGGAACTGCAGTTCCTCCCCACCCCGTTAGGACACAGGTGTGTGTCAGCAAAGGTCATATGCGAGAGATGCGCAAGCGCATCTTCGTCTCCGCTGTCCTGTATTAGTGATGTCAGGCTTCCTGCTAAAAAAAAAATAGAGCAAAAACGCAGTTGCGCAAGCGTACTAAGGAATTTCGGGGTGTGGCTTCCACCATTCCCAAGAAGCGTGACGTTAACTTGGATATCTTTCAGAATACAAATGTGCAGTTTCTCAGGAAACCTTAGCATAGATATATGTAAGAAACATATATATCCACACAGTGACGCCCACCAATGTCATAAAGCAAACCCAATATCACTGGAAGCTTCTCTGCTATAGCTTTGTACAAAATCATACATTATACATGACACTCATTTAAGCACCACTTGATTTAATTTATTAGTAAATAAAGAGTCTCGGTTCATTTATTTAACAAGACCAATGGATGCAAAATGACTGACTCCAAAACCATTCCTCTAAGTTACGTCGGTTTTATAGATCTTATACTAATGATTAGATAAAGACCTTATGGCTAATACACAGCATGATGAACGATAACAGTTAACTTTGCCTTTTGTAGCTTGAGAGGCCCTAATTTATATATGTGCCCCAATGTATATAAAAACTACATACATACTGTATTTATAAACCATATAGAAACTAATTAAATAAAAAAAATAGCCCAGCCCTTTGTTAGTTTATGATTGAGCACGCAGGGCAAACTCAGAAAATGGATTAATCCAATAACCCCACAAAGCAACATACAATATAAAAAATATAAAGCAATATTGGAATCATAAAAGCAATATTGAATAAAAAAAACAGTTAAATTGAAATGAAAATACAGCAATAATGGGTAAAATGTTGTGCAGAGGAGATTCACTTCAATTGGTTTCTGGGACATTAAAAGGGATGATATAAGCCATAATTCCAAGAAAAGTTGGCCAGAGCAATACAGCAGCTTTAAGATGAATGGGCTTAAATCCCCAGAAATCTTACTCCCACACATTTTACAGCTGCTGAAATTGAGGAAAACTGACAAAGAGCACCTCCTGGAGAAAGGAAAATGGACTGTAGCCTTTTAGACCAATTGCAGTTTTCGAGTAGTCTTCAAAGGAATACTCATGGAGAATGCATTGCAGTAATCTAGCAGGAAAATTTCCTGGGCTCCAAGATCACCACAGATGGGGACTGCAGCTCTAGAAATTAAAAGATGCTTGCTCCTGGGGAGGAAAGCTATGGCAAATCTAGACAGCATACTAAAAGCCAGAGATATCCCCTTGCCAACAAAAGTGTGTATTAGTCAAGGCTATGGTTTTCCCAGTTGCAATGGATGGCTATGAAAGTTGAACCACAAGAAAGGATGAGTGCCAAACAATTGAGGCCTTTGAACTAATGTGCTGGAGAAGTCTTCTGCAAGTCCCTTGGACTGCAAGGCGATCAATCCAGTCAGTCCTAGAGGAGATGAATTCCTGACTGCTCTTTAGAAGGCCAGATCCTGAAGATGAAACTCAAATACTTTGGCTACCTAATGAGAAGGAAGAACTCACTGGAGAAGAACCTAATGCTGGAAAAGATTGAGGGCAAAAGAAGAAGGGGACGACAGAGAATGAGGTGGATGGATGGAGTCACTGAAGCAGTAGGTGTGAGCTTAAAATGACTCCAGGGGATGGTAGAGGACAGGAAGGCCTGGAGGAATGTTGTCCATGGGATCGCGATAGGTCATCCCACTTTGCAACTAACAAAGCAGGAAAATGGTGAAACACGATGTCTGTCCTTAAAAATCAATGATGTCAGCAATAGGTTTTCCTTTGCATTCCCCACAACATTGTTTTGGAACCACAAATCCCAAAATTATCTATATCCTAACAAGGAATTTGTGTAGCCCCAACACTTATACCATATCTAAGGTGTCAGGTCTGGAGGCACTCAATCAAAAGATTTTAAACTACTCTGCTAGATAGCACGGTAGACTGGACAGATTCTGTATATGAAATGTTTTGCACCTGTATTACTGAGCAAACAAGCAAAAGTGCAATCCCACAATTCAGCCAGACAATAGAAGCATTGTTGGAAAAGGAACTCTATGATTGCGCAAAGTTGACCTCAGACTGAGTGTCTATATAGCAACAACAATTGATCAAAAGCAGCTTGCAAACTCAAATAACATCATTTCTGAAAAAGAAAAGCTGTAATTCATTTTGGGGCAATTTGAAATGTTTTTATTCCTATTATTGGACAAAAGGGCAGTGTTCTGTATTGAATTAGGCCATCCTGCGTGAAGGGCAACAAAGGGTCAGTGGTATTTATACCTTCCTAGATTTTGAAAACTAAGATCCCTAAAATTTAGGTTTTTACATTATCAAGTACAGGTGGATCCTTTTTATCATTACAACTTAAATCCAGGAGTTTTTGATTTTCCAGTTCTTCAGAAATTATACTTTTCTGTTGACAAGTGATTAAATTAAACAGTTAAATTACATTAAATAGATCAAATAATTGTAAGTATGATACAGCAGTGGAGGGGGGCAAAGTCATCTGTTAAAAGCCATTTACTACATGATGGGGCCCAATTTTATTCTGCTTTGGACAGGTTTTAAATGCCAAGTTTGCATCAGGAAGGACTCCCTCCCTTGTGTCTAGCCCACAGGGGGGTTCCTACCAGTTCGGATCAGTTCGGCTGAACTGGTAATAGTTTTCCAGCCTGGATTGCTGAAACCGGTAGTAACTGTAGCCTGTCAAGCCCCTGAACCGGTTCCCCGGTCCCTTCTCCTGTTGCCAGCATGTTTCTGTGCATGCACAGAACAGTTTTCAGTAAACTGCGCATGCACAGCATGTGCCAGGTGCACATGCAAGCAGCGCATGCGCAAAACGCCCTCCCTCAGCCAACCAGTAGTAAACCGGCTAGGAACCCACCACTGCTCTTGCAACATCATGTGGCAACCTCTTTCTTCTTACATGCTCTCCCAGGGGCAGCTCTAATAGGAGTCAAAATAGTCAGTTTTCACAATATTTTATGGCTTACTTAGCTTCAATGTACAATTCAAGCAATTTTATGTGCATTAACTTCTCAGAATTATAGTTAACATTGATATTAACTTTTCTTTATCTGTAATGGGTTAAGTTGACTCCCTTATTATAGTGTTAATAGTAATACAATAGCAGAGTTGGAAGGGACCTTGGAGGTCTTCTAGTCCAACCCCCTGCCCAGGCAGGAAACCCTATACTGTTCCAGTCAAATGGCTATCCAACATCTTCTTAAAGACTTCCAGTGTTGGGGCAATCACAACTTCTGGAGGCAATTTCTGTTCCACTGATTAATTGTTCTAACTGTCAGGAAATTTCTCCTCAGTTCTAAGTTGCTTCTCTCCTTGATTAGTTTCCACCCATTGCTTCTTGTTCTACCCTCAAGTGCCTTGGAAAATAGTTTGACTCCCTCTTCTTTGTGGCAACCCTTGAGATATTGGAGCACTGCTATCATGTCTCCCGTTACCCGTAGTCCTTCTTTTCATTAAACTAGACATACCCAGTTCCTGAAACCATTCTTCATATGTTTTAGTGTCCAGTCCCCTAATCATCTTTGTTGCTCTTCTCTGCACTCTTTCTAGAATCTCCACATCTTTTCTACATCGTGGTGACCAAAACTTAATGCAGTAGTAAGTAGTTTACATTGTATAAATACTACTATACCCTTAGTTAATTTCGGTGGAGGAGATAGAAGAAGAAGAGGAGGAGGAGGAGGAGGAAGAGGAGGAGGAGGAGGAGGAGGAGGAGGAGGAGGAGGAGGAGGAGGAGGAGGAGGAGGAGGAGGAGGAGAAGAAGAAGAAGAAGAAGAAGAAGAAGAAGAAGAAGAAGAAGAAGAAGAAGAAGAAGAAGAAGAAGAAGAAGAAGAAGAAGAAGAAGAAATCAAAACAACGTTCTGTTCTTGGCTGAAAGTTGTTTTAAATGCTTCAGAAATATAAATTATTTTGGGGGGGCATATAGCTTGCTTCAAGGGTATACAGGCAATATTAACTATGTTTTTCTTCAAATAGAGCACTATAGCTATCTAAAAATAGTCCTCTTTTATTAAAAAAATATATATTTAGCCCCTTTCATTCCACAAGACGTTTTACACAGTTCCATTATTACAGAAATAGAAAGGGTTTTATTAAAGCTTGGTTTATTCTGTTGGCCGTGGTGGTATTAAAAAGTGGATATTGTAACAGAGGTATAACGTGAGTGCATATATGCATATAGTTCAACCACAGCAGACGATCTGAGAAATTTCTTTATTACAATATTCACTTTACAATCGAAATGGATGACTATGTAGGTTATTGGAACAGCTAGTGAAATGGGAAGGCAGAGCAGAATTGATTAGAACAGATTATTTACATAAATATGTATCACAAACAGTGCTCAGGATTTGTTTTCCAGGCTGTATGCAAACTACAGGAACTTTTTGGATAGACTGGAAATTTTGTAGGATTGTTGTTTTTTTCTGAAAGAAGAAAATAAATTGAATTGATGATTTTTGGATTTGAAGATCAAGAAAGATGTGGAGTAAATAGGGGGTAAGGGTATTTGTAAAATAGATGGGAGAGGAACAATAGGAATGTAATTATCAAGAACAAAGGATAAATTTCCTGACAGAACAATTAATCAGTGAAACATCTAGCCTACTGGAGGTTTTTAAGAAAAGATTGGATTTGCCTGAAAAAGTATAGGATTTCCTGCTTGAGCAGGGGGTTGGACTAGAAGACCTCCAAGATCCCTTCCAACTCTGTTATTCTATTGAAAAAAAGGCAGAAATCACTTATATATTTCTTAAATTTAGTTTCCTTTTCCTTTTTTCTTGACTTTTTTTTTCTTTTCGTTTTGGTTTATCTTTTACCATATGAAAACTCTTAATAAATATAACTAAAATAATTTGTTTGACGGTCTGATGTCCTTAATGTCAGAAGGATTTTTTTCTTGGAAATATTTTTTTCATGAAACTGGTGTGTGTGTGTGTGTGGATTTTAAAATGTACATTAAGTACATTTCACCCTCTCTGCTAAATTAAGAACAGCATTTCACCCTCTCTGCTAAATTAAGAACGGTTGTAAATATTGAATGCATCCCCTTAACCCCATTCCAACCCCTGTACCTTAATCTTATAATGCATTTTTCCTTGGGTTTGAAAGGTTGAGGTCAAAAGCAATAAATCTTCCTTTCTCATTAAGATTTTTGTAGTAATTATGTCTGCTTCCCTCGTGCAGTATATAATGGAGGTTTTATTACTACATTATTGATTTATTTCTCTTTGTAATTCTGTTAACTAATATACCAGCTGGACTCCAAACTTATATCTGAAAAATAATATCCATTTGATTATCTAGTAAGGCATCTGTAGACCCAAGAGATCTATTAATCGGCAACTAGGCCTATATCCAGTGTGAAGTTTCTTCTGGACATCTGTAATCTGCAATGTCTTCTCTAATTTAGTTCCTCTTTTGGGTTTTGTTCTCCCATTTTAAAGATTTGTGCTTTTTCTCTTTTTCTCCATTTCTAGAAATGGCAACCAGCCATTCAACAGTTGGCTTTATTCTTAAATCAGGATTTCCCTTGTATCGCAGGGAGCACCAATACATATAAAGTTACTATGTTTGTCCAAAGAATTAGACATGAATCATTCTCACAAAATATGATTGGTTTTTTGTAACACCATGTTCTGTTTACATGTTGTCCTCGACTTACAAGCATTTAGCAATTGCTGGCAGTGACAATGGCACACAAAAAAAAAGACTTACAATTGGTCCTCATATTTATGACCGTTGCAGCATCCCTTCGTCATGTAATTAGAATTTGGGTGCTTGACAGCCAACATGTATTTACAATGATTGCAGAGTACTGGGGTCATGTGATCGCCAACGGAGACTTTCCCAGTCAGCTTCCAACAGGCAAAGACAATGGGGGATGCTGAAGGACCACATAATTAGCAACTGAAGTGATTCGCTTAGCAACAATGGCAAAAAAGTTCCAGGCACGACTTACTTAACAACTGCCTTGATAAGCAATGGGGATTCTGATTTCAACTGAAGTTGTAAGTCGAGGGCTACTTGTTTGCAGTTCGTGTTTTCGAAGTGATGTGATTCATCATGGCCTCCTGATGTATTGAGACTACAACTTCCAGAACTCTTTGTTAACATTGGCAGTGGAATTTAGGGAGCTGTGATCCAAGATGCCTGCTAGACACCAGACTGCAGAGACGGGTAGAGTGTATATTCTGTATGCCTCGGCCAGTGGTGAGTTAAGTGATGCCGTGTCCTCCCTCTCGCAGTGCCTGGGGGCTGTTAGGTGTTGGATGGGAGCAACGGGTTGAAACTAAACCCTTGCAAGACGTAGTGGCTCTGGGTTTGGGATTCGTTGGCTCAGGGAGAATTGCCACCTTTGGTCTTGGATGGGGCGGCACTACCCCAAATAGACTCTGTGTGTAATCTATGGGTTTTTCTGGACTCACGACTCTTGCTCAGAACAGGTGGTGGTTGTGGCCAGGAGGGCCTTTGTGCAACTGCGGGTTGTGCACCAGTTGCGTCCTTTCCTGGACCAACAGTCCCTACTCACAGTCACTCATGCCCTAGTGACTTCCCGTCTTGACTATTGCAACTTGCTCTACATGGGGCTGCCCTTGAAGAGCATCCAGAAGCTCCAGTTCAGAGGTGGTGATAATAACCTACAACCTCAACTTTTTTACTTTTATACAATAGTATATGCCAGTGATGGCTAACCTTTTAGCCTTCGCGTGCCAAAAGTGGGAGGAGCGCAAGGGGGGGTGCGCGCATGTGCCCACACCCATAATTCTGCACAGACAACCCCCCGCGCGACCCCCACTTTTGGGATGTGATGGCACGGTGGACTCATTTTTCACCCTCCCCAGGCTCTAGACTCTTTCTAGGAGCCTGGGAAGGGTGAAAAAGGCCTCCCTCCCCCGGAGGCCCTCCGGAGGCCAGAAATAGCCTGTTTTCTGACTTCCGGTGGGCCTGGTAGGTCTATTTTTCACCCTCCCCAGTCTCCAGAGGCTTTCTAGGAGCTGGGTGTGTGTGTGAAAATGGCTTCCCCAGTCTCCTCGGAGGCCCTCCGGAGGCTGGAAACAGCCCAATTTCCGATTTGCATGTTGGGTTGTTTTTCTCCTTCCGGAGGCTTCAGGGAAGCCTCCTGAAGCCTCCGGAGGGTGAAAAATGGCCCAACGCACAAACCAGAAATTATGGAATGGAATTCCAGATTGCCCGTAGGGTCATTTTTCTCCCTCCGGAGGCTTCAGGGAAACCTCCAGAGGGCAAAAAATGGCCAAAAATGATGGCCAAAATCAGCTGCCCAGCGCGCACATGCGGATGCTGGAACTGACAGAGCAACGCCTCATGTGCCCTAAGAAATGGCTCTGTCTGCCACCTGTGGCATGCGTGCCATAGATTCGCCATCACAGGTATATGCTAACCATTTCTATGACAGAAAATCTATTTAATCGATAAAAACAATCAAACTTTCGAGGGTGGGGGTGTTTCATCACAAGCACAAAAATCCAGAAGTGATTTCCAAATAAAAACAAAATTAAATATATTCTTTGGATAAAGGAATTGATTCCAGCCTCTTCTTTAAAAGCTTCTGAATGCATTGTGCATATATAAAAAAACTCAGTGAGTTTTAAACCCATCATGCAGTCGCCATTTTGACTGCCTTGGTCACACCTCTGTATTTAGAGCAATTATTGCCTTTCTTATTGTACACAGTCATTCCAACATTTCAGCTCCAACCTTTAGCTGGAGAGGATGAATTCATTGTCAGAAAGATCTCTCTGTATTTTTTTTAAAAAAACCAATACTATAACAAGGTGGCCACTATATTCTTCAATAGTTCTCAAGATGGTCGTTCTGAAGCAGAAATCTTTTTAGCCAGAAAGTTGTCAGGCTGGGCGTGTAGAATAAAAAGGATTCTGCATTACGCTGCAGTCACCCATCCAAAACAGGTATGTGAATTGCTTTGAATTTCTCCAGCCTTAGAAAAACAGGACAGGGTTTTAATCCTTGTTATTGCTGACGCTGCATTTCCTACCAGGATGTGCTTCCTGTATTGTGATTATGCATTTTGTATAATGATTTTTGTTTTCATTTGCAGGAATAATTATAAATTGAAAGTAGAGACAGGCTCTTTTGCATCCCACAGATTAATTGCTGAAATTTGGGGTGGGTGGGTTCATAAGCCTTCAAGGAGATACACAAATTAATCAAAATAGTGGTCAGGATTATGGGATTAAAAACCTGCCCCATTTTGACATCTTCCTGCATGATAATATTTGGTTGCGCAGCCAGGGCCACATCTTAAAATTTTTAAGAAAACTAGTTCTCGCCTCCAAATATTCTTCAAGATAACAAGAAGGGAAAGAACAAAGTTTATTGGGCAAAAGAGAGAGAATTCTTCTGCCCTTTGTAAACTCATATTTTTCTTGATATCTTCTCCTTTATAAACTGTGCAATAATTAATATGTGTATATACTGATAGGATGTGTTTCAGTTCTGCGTCTGTGAAGTAGCTTAAATTTAACAGAAGGTCCATCAAATGTCTTTTAACAAGAAAATAAATGTTTGGAACTCTTTGGAGTTGAGCAGTGTAGAAATATCAGAGATGGATGGTTAGATGGATGGATGGATGGATGGATGGATAAATAGATAGAATAACTGAATAATAGACAGATACAAAATGATTAAATTATGGCAAGAATTATAGCTAGATAACAATGACAAAGACAGAATGAATGATAGAATCATATAGAATGATAGACAGAATGATTGAATGACAAATAAAATGATTGAACAGAATTACAGTTAAAAGGAATGAATGAAAGATAAGATAAACTGGCAAACAGAGTTGGAAGGGACTTTGGAAGTCTTCTAGTCCAACCCACTGCTCAGGCAGGAAACTCTGTACCATTTCCGATAAATGGCTGTCCAATCTGCTTTTAAAAAGAAAGAAAGAAAGAAAGAAAGAAAGAAAGAAAGAAAGAAAGAAAGAAAGAAAGAAAAAGAAAGAAAGAAAGAAAGAAAGAAAGAAAGGGCAGGCGGGCAGGCAGGCTGGCTGGCTGGCTGACTGACTGACTAGATAAACCGGGGTAAGATAAAATAAACAGGCTAAGAGTTGGATGGGTCTTGGAAGGTATTCCAACCCCCTGCTCAGGCAGGAAACTCTATACATTTCAAACAAATGATTGCCCAATCTCATTTTAAAAAGAGATAGATAGATGATAGATAGATAGATAGATAGATAGATAGATAGATAGATAGATAGATAGATAGATGATAATAATAGAAAGAAAGAAAATGGTAGGTAGGTAGGTAGATAGATAGAGGTAGGTAGGTAGGTAGGTAGGTAGGTAGGTAGATTGATAGATAGATAGATAGATAGATAGATAGATAGATAGATAGATAGATAGATAGATAGATAGATAGATAGATAATGATAGATAGATAGATGATGATAGATAGATAGATAGATAGATAGATAGATAGATAGATAGATAGATAGATAGAAAATGGTAGGTAGGTAGATAGAGGTAGGTAGGTAGGTAGATAGATGATAATGATAGATAGAAAGAAAATGGTAGGTAGGTAGATAGAGGTAGGTAGGTAGGTAGGTAGGTAGGTAGGTAGGTAGGTAGGTAGGTAGATAGATAGATAGATAGATAGATAGATAGATAGATAGATGATGATAGATAGATAGATAGATAGATAGATAGATAGATAGATAGATAGATAGATAGATAGATAGATAGATAGATAGATAGATAGATAATCTGGGCATGTGTTTGTCAGACCTGGGCCCATGAAATTTCTCCTCCCTCCCGCCCCTCCTGTTGACAGATAAAGAACGCAGGTCCCTCGTCATTATGGGTCAGGTAGTAGAACAACAACTGCCTATTTTCTATGCTCGCCACGCCACCACGTCTCTCAGGAAACCCATTTGCAGCGTCTTCACACAGGTCGCCCAGCCTGGCCACAACCACCGCCGTTTCTTGAAAGCCAAACGGGAGGGAGGGAGGGAGGGGCGGGAGGGAGAAGAAACCGGGTCTGGGGGGGGGAGAAAAAAAAAGATGCCCAGAAAACATCCTGAGGGACCAATTTCTATTTTCAAAAATTAAAATTAAAAAAAAGAGGGGGGGGGGGGACGCGAGCCTCGCTTCCCCGCGCAGCTGGGAATGGTTTCTCCTGGGTTAGGCGCCGGGAGACCCCTGGGTAGATTCCGCTCATTTCAGCCAGAGCGAGCCAAAGAGCGGAGCGGAGGAGAAATACGGGAGCAGCCGCAGCCGCCACTGGTCCATTAGCGGAGCCGGGGTTCAAGGATTTGGGACCGGCGAGCGATAGGGAGGGCGGCGTCCAAAATGCACGGCGGCTCTGGCGACGACCTTGCCGGCGGAGGCGGGCGGACGAGCATCGCCGCGGGGGACGTTACGAGAGCCGCCCGCGCTAAGTAAAAAAAGAAAAAAAAAAGGGCAGGTGTGACCCGGCAGGCTCTTTTTTGTGTGCGCGCGCGTGTGTGTGTGTCGCGGTGGGAGTGGCAGCGGCATTGTCCCCGCGTCGGAGCTGCCTCCGCTCTCCGGCAAGGCGTCTTTGGAGACAAGGTTGCGGGGCTCGGTCTTGGAGGCTGCGCCGTCGGTTCCCCGGGCGTGTGAAATGCTGGTGTGGCTGAAAGAAGAAGAAATGTCGCATCGGGAACTCAGCCAGCGCCTGGCAACGGTCATCACCCATGTGGGTAAGGATGGCATCGCTTGGCGTCGCCTGGGCTGCCTCTCTCCAACCCGTTTGGGGGATTTTGGGGGGGGGGTTCGGGGTGGGGGGTCTGGGTGGGGGAGAAATCGCCGCCCTCTCGGCTTGGCTGATGCCCGGAACGTTGGGGAAGGATTTGTATGTCAGTGTTACAGATGGGGAGGGGGGGACAGGTCTGGGGAGGAAGGAAAGGTAGGGGGAATCTATCTATCTATCTATCTATCTATCTATCTATCTATCTATCTATCTATCTATCTATCTATCTATCTATCTATCTATCTATCTATCTATCTATCTATCTATCTATCTATCTATCTATCTATCTATCTATCTATCTATCTATCTTATCTATTGCACTGCAAAAGGGGTTTCCATTTTTCTGTTGGCCCAAGCTGGCTCATTCCTTATTATTGTTATTATATCTCTTTATTCATTAAACATGAAACTCGGTCAACTGAACATTTTAAAAATGTATCACAAATATCATTGACTGGCGCTGATGGTTGATACGAGTTGCTGCCAGTGCCCTAGGTATCTATTATTATTATTATTATTATTATTATTATTATTATTATTATTATTATTATATCTTTGGTGATATTCACAGCCTTTGGGGGTGGTTGGTAACTCAACAGCTCCAGTCCTAACCAAGGACCTAGGAACTATATTATTATTATTATTATTATTATTATTATTATTATTATTATTATTATTATTATTATTATTATTATTATTATTATTATTATTATTATTTTATCATTATTATTATTATTATTATTATTATTATTATTATTATTATTATTTCTCTTTTATTCATTAAACATGAAACTCAGTCAACTGAACATTCAAAAATGCATCACAAATACCATTGACTGGTGCTAATGGTTCATAGGGGGTGCTGCCAGCGTACTAGGTACATCATCATCACTATTATTATTATTATTTTCCAAGTTGGAATTGATTCATGATTCTGCGGGGGGGGGGGGGGGTTGTCAGCAAGCTTGGGATGATGTTGGCTTTTGTGTGTGTGTGTGTGTGTTTTCATGATCCAAGAGGAATTGCTGTTCTCCCTGGTTTTGAATGAAATCACCTCCCTCCTTCCCCTTTCCACTGATACATTCTGGGAGGAAAAAAAAAACAGCTGGGGAGAGGAAAGGAGGTAAAAAGCCACTCTGGGCCTCCCACCTCCCCACAGGTGAGCCTTTCCACCATCCATGCCTTGTCTGCAATAGAAGCAGGAATATAGTCAGGCCAGGATTTTTTGGCTTGGTCCCTGATCAGTCCCTTAATCCAACTGAATGAATGGGGACACTTTCGCTGGCAAAGCTCCTTCGTAAAGCTGTTGGCTCATTGAAAAGACAGCTGGGCTACGGGTGGCATCTTAAAAGAACTGCTGAGTTGGAAAATGCTCCAATTCCAGCCAGAAGAGGTGATGTAAATGTGTGTGTGTGTGCTTCCTTGCTTCCTTGTGTCTCCACTAAGTGCGTACAATGAGGGATGTGTGTGTATGTGTCAGAAATTAGCATTATTTGCTAATTCTATGATTTGGTTAAAATGTTTCTGCTATAGAGCAGTGTTTCCCAGGCTTGGTGACTTTAAGACCCGTGGACTTCAACTCCCAGAATTCCCCAGCTAGCATGCTGCCTGGAGAATTCTGGGAGTTTAAGTCCACAAGTCTTAAAGGCACCAAGCTTGGGAAACACCACTCTATAGCAGAAACATTTTAACCAAATCATGGAATCTACTATAGAGCATTGTTTCCCAACCTTGGCAAACTTTTAAGACTTCTGGATTCCAACTCTCACAATTATCCAGGCAGCATGCCAGCTGGGGAATTCTGGGAGTTGAAATCCACTGGTCTTAAAGTCACCAAGTCAAGAAACATTGCTGTAGATAATGTTCTTTGTCCTTATTGCTGGTGTAGACTGCTCACTTCTCCCTCTGGGTCTGTGAGAAATTGTTATAGAGCTGGTGATGATGGAAGCCTGGACTGAAGATCAAGGTTTAATGACCGAAGGCAGGTCAAAAATGTCAATCCCAGGTAGAATTTCAACTGCACCCTCAGAGTTGCCAACTTGATTTTTTTTTAAACGATGCCCTGCAGACACTCCTGCATGCAGGACTCTTTCATTGGAAATGTGAAACATTGTCATTTATTAATCTCTTTAAATACCCTGTTTCCCTGAAAATAGGACCTCCCTGGATAATAAGCCCAATCGGGCTTTTGAGTGCATGCGCTAAAATAAGCCCTCCCCCGAAAATAAGGCCTCCCCGAAAATATTGCAACATAGCAGCAGCCATGAGGTGACCACGCTCGCCTCCTCCTGCATCTCAAAAATAATAAGACCTCCTTGAAAATAAGGCCAAGCGCTTATTTCAGGGCTTCTATCGAGGAAACCCGTTAGGCAGGTAAATAGAATGACTAATCTCGTATATTTTCTTCTTAAGGCAATGTTTCTCAACCTTGGCAACTTTAAAATGCATGAGTTTTCCACCTGGGGAATTCTGGCAGTTGAAGAATATTAAAACTTGCCAACATTGCACCTTAAAGTTGCCAAGATTGAAAAATATTACCTAAGGTAAAGCATTTTTTGCAGCATGCTTAATTGTGATGACTTCATGGATTTCTCCACCTATTTTCTTAGCTGCAGTAAGGAAGTGGATGGTTATTACCTCCTTTTAGGTAATTAGAATATTGGTTTGATTTCTAGTCTAGCTTTACCACTCATGGATTTCCCGGTGGTGTCCCATCCAAGTGTGTTTTTGGGATTGGTGTTATTCAAACATCAGTAATTTTAGGATGTGTGAATTTCAACTCCCAGAATTCCTCGGCCACAATGCTGGTTGTGGAAATCTGGGAACTGTAGTCCATATATTTTGAAGCAGATGAGCTTGTTGTTGTTAGTCAGGAGGTCGTGTCTGACCCATCGCGGCCCCATGGACAACGTCCCTCCCGGCCTTCCTGTCAATCTGACGACAAAAGGGCTGCTTTTGAGGGCTGCTGAGCTTAAGAAACACTATTCTGGACCAACAGCAGGTCACACTCCTGCCCCACAAATATGTATAGAGAACAGCAGATTCTAGTACTGTGTTTCTCAACTTTGGCGACTGTAAGTCCTGTGGACTTCAACTCCCAGAATCCCCTAGCCAGCTGGGGAATTCTGGGAGTTGAAGTCCACAGGACTTAAAGTCGCCAAGGTTGAGAAACACTGCTCTTGTAGATGATAAGTATTGTGGTTGGTGCCTTGGATTTGAATGCCTCCAGAATACAGAGGCAGAAAAATAGTATTGGTCGTGCCATGAGACTCATTCAAGAGATCCCAACAGCAGGAAATTTTTAACAATCAAAGTCCTTTCCTGGATATTCTTGTGGGAATGAAAAAAGTCACGATTTTCTAAACCAAGAGTCTCCAACCATGGCAACTTTAAGCCTGGCGGACTTCAACTCCCAGAATCCCCCAGCCAGCCAATACTACTGCATTTTGGGACACACTAAAGGAGATAATCTAATAGAGGTAATCCTCCAGAATCAAATCTATCGATATCTTCTTCTTTTTTTAAAATAATTTTTATTTTATTTTTAATTTTCAAGGCAAACACAACACATCCTTTACATACTGTAGAAAGTGTATCAGTTGGTTACAAAAAGGCTTTCGTGTATCTCTTCCACAGTCAACAAACATAATTCATATTAACTCAAGTATTTTAACTCAGATATTTATAAGATATTTATACATGTTACCATCATCATACCTCCATTTTCATTTGACTATAATTGTTTAAACGTCCTTCATCATAAAATATACCAAGATTTAATACATAACCACATACTGGCATTTCATTTACTATTTCTAAAATCTTCCAATAACACTGAATCCTTATGTCCTATTCTAGCTAAACATCCATAATATTTAATAACAAAGTTTTCTAATCTTTCTTTCCAAATCAGTTTACAATTTACATCTAGTTTCCTTATGTTGTACCCATACCTGTATATACATTATCATTATCCCTCCTTTATTTAACTATATCCTGCATCATCATCAATTATTCATAATTCAATGAAATCATTCATCAATGATTTGGATGAGGGAATAAATGGGGAACTCATCAAATTTGCAGATGACACCAAGCTGGCAGGAATAGGCTTAAGATACAGAAGGATCTTGACAAACTTGAACATTGGGCACTATCTAATAAAATGAAATTCAATGGTGAAAAGAGTAAGATTCTATATTTAGGCAACAAAAACGAAATGCACAGGTACAGTATAGGTGATACCTTCCTCAATAGTAGTGAGGGGGGTCTTGGAGTCCTAGTGGACAACCATTTAAATATGAGCCAGATGTGTGCAGCAGCTGCCAAAAAAGCCAACCCAGTTCTAGGCTGCATCAACAGAGGGATGGAATCAAGATCACGTGAAGTGTTAATACCACTTTATAATGCCTTGATAAGGCCACACTTGGAATACTGCATTCAGTATTGGTTGCCATGATGTAAAAAAGATGTGGAGACTCTAGAAGGAATGCAGAGAAGAGCAACAAAGGTGATTAGGGGACTGGAGACTAAAACATATGAAGAACGGTTGCAGGAACTGGGTATGTCTAGTTTAATGAAAAGGACTAGGGGAGACATGATAGCAGTGTTCCAATATCTCAAGGGTTGCCACAAAGAAGAGGGAGTCAAACTATTCTCCAAGCCACCTGAGGGCAGAACAAGAAGCAATGGATGGAAACTAATCAAGGAGAAAAGCAACTTAGAACTGAGGAGAAACTTCCTGACAGTTAGAACAATTAATCAGTGGAACAGTTTGCCTCCAGAAGTTGTGAATGCCCCAACACTGGAAGTCTTTAAGGAGATGTTGGATAGCCATTTGTCTGGAACAGTATAGGGTTTCCTGCCTAGGCAGGGGGTTGGACTAGAAGACCTCCAAGGTCCCTTCCAACTCTGCTATTGTATTGTATCACTCTTATTCCACTATCTGCCACAGCCCTCGATGGAGAGGGGAAAAAATCCAATGGAAATGCATTCTTTTAGAATTTAATTGAGCATGGAAAGATTGGTCGATGGTAAAAAACAAAAAGATACATTTATTTTATAAGTACTGTACTTACATGCTGGCTGGGGAATTCTGGGAGTTGAAGTCCACCCAGAATATATATAGGGAGTTGTATCCTGAAAGCAAAATCCTCCTTTCAACAAATTATACAAGAACCAATAAGAGGGGGGGGGGGAGAATAATTCTTATGTAAAACATTACCCGAAGCAAAAGTTGAAGGGGGCTACTATCTGATTGCAAACAAGCACGTGTAACCTATCAATAGGGAATGGAACCCTTTGTAAGAAAAATGTTAAATCACAAATAATTCAAATAGATGGTGTGGGAAGCCAACCCCGCCCCTCCTAGAAGAATGAAATATTCTGAGGAATATTTTAAAAAGGCAGAATATTATATTTCCCAACAGGAGAAATGGAGAAACATGTTTCTAAAAGCAGAAAGCAGCTCCCAGTCTTTTTTAATCACCCAGGTGTTAGCACTTAAGAGAGGCATATTCAAAGTCCAGCTTTGAATAAATGTTTCCTTTGTTTTATCCAGACAAAGTGGGAAATGAAGAGGGGCCTGTAAGAAAGTGACCCAAAAAGGTATTTAGTAAAGTGACCTTAACAAAAATTAAACCAAAACCACTATACCGGTAGTCCTCGACTTACAACAGTTCAATCAGTGACCAAAGTTAGAACATCACTGAAAAAAGTGACTTATGACCGTTTCTCACCTTTACAGCTGTTGTAGTATCCCCATGGTCATTTAGTTGCTTGACAGCTGACTCACACTTATGACAGTTGCAGTGTCCAGGGGTCATTTTGTGACCTATCAAGCAAACTCAATGGAGAAACCAGATTCGCTTAACAATTAATGTTATTAATTCAATAACTGCGGTGATTCACTTCACAGATGTGACAAGAAAAGTTGTAACATGGGGCAAAACCCACTGAACAAACTTCTCACTTCACAGCATAAACATTTGGGCTCAGTTGTGGTTGTAAGTTGAGGAGTGCCTGTATATCACAAAGTTATTAAGTCATATAAAGTGAACAAAATGATTACTGTGTAAAATTCCAATTATAGTAACTGGGAAGGTTTTGCTTTCAGAAACCCAAAGAAACTTTCTACTAGTTTTATGTCTTTCCATATTAGCGGAGGGCTCGGTCTCTTTTTTGGTAGTTCTGTAGAAGAGGACCAGGCTGAGCCCGAGGAAGGGGTCACTCTCAGGTCCCTTCTCGCCCACGAGAGATCTAAGTCCAGCTCATTTTGAATGCCATTGTCTCTTATCTACCGCCAATTTGCTTTGACTGTTAGTAATTCAGATTCTTGTAGGGAGTGTTAGCATGCAATAAACACATATTCATTTGAATTACCTTGGCTCATATTTTCATGCATTAGAAACACTCTTAGAAGATGATTTTGATAAGAAGTACACACAGCTAGGATAGGTTTGTGATTGTATCACCCATGGTCTTTGTCCAGAGCAGGGGTCTCCAACTTTGGCAACTTTAAGCCTGACGGACTTCAACTCCCAGAATTCCCCAGCCAGCTTTACTTTCCTGGCTTGGGAATTCTGGGAGTTGAAGTCTGCCAAGGTTGGAGACTCCTGGTCCAGAGGTTCGGAAAAGAAGTTTTTTTCTAGCTGTTAGGCAAATTAGAATATAAGGGACATGGTGGCTCAGTGGCTAAGATGCTGAGCTTGTCAATCAGAAAGGTTGGCAGTTTAGGGGTTCGAATCCCTTGTGCCACGTAACGGAGTGAGCTCCTGTTACTTGTCCCAGCTTCTGCCAACCTAGCAGTTTGGAAGCATGTAAAAATGCAAGTAGAAAAATAGGGACCACCTTTGGTGGGAAGGGAACAGCCAGTGGTGAAATTCAATTTTTTTTACTACTGTTTCTGTGGGCGTGGCTTGGTGGGAGTGGCTTGGTGGGAGTGGCAGGGGAAGGATATTGCAAAATCCCACCCCATTCTTGGGCCAGCCAGAGGTGGCATTTGCCGGTTCTCCAAACTACTCAAAATTTCTGCTACCGGTTCTCCAGAACCTGTCAGAACCTGCTGGATTTCACCCCTGGTAACAGCGTTCCATGCGCCTTCAGCATTTAGCCATGCCTGCCACATGACTACAGAGACGTCTTTGGACAGCGCTTGCTCTTTGGCTTTGAAACGGAGATGAGCACCGCCCCCTAGAGTCAGGAACGACTAGCACATATGTGCGAGGGGAACCTTTACCTTTAGGCAAATTAGAATACAGGTAATCCTCGACTTACGATCACAATTGAGCCCAGGATTTATGTTGCTAAGTGAAAAATGTGCTAAGTGAGCTTTGCCCCATTTAATGACTTTTCTTGCCACATTTGTTAAGTGAATCACTGTAATTGTTAAATTAGTAACACGGTTGTGTGAAGTGACTCTGGCTTCCCCCATTGACTTTGTTTGTCAGAACGTCGCAAAAGATGGTAACGTGACCGTGGGACACTGGAACCGTCATAAATGTGAGTCACTTAGCAAGCATCCCAATGTAAATTACGTGATTGTGGGGATGCTGTAACGGTCGTAAGTGTGAAAACCAATCATCAGTCACTTTATTTCAGTGCTGTTATAACTTTGAACGGTCACTCGGTGAACTGTCGTAAGTTGAGGACTACCTGCATTGCCATTCAAGAATAATGGTAGTCCTCCACTTATGACCACAACTGGGGCCAGAATTTCCATTGCTAAGCAAAGTGGTTGCTAAACGAGTTGCTCCTGCTTTTACAACTTTATTGCCACAGTTCTTAAGTGCCAGGGGTGGTCTTCAAAGATTTCAGCAGCGGGTTCTCTGCCCAGTTGCTGGGTGGGCGTGGCCATGGTGGGGATGGCCTAGCCAGCCTCCGGCACCTTGGCACGGGGGGGGGGGCAGCGGGATTTTCGCCTTCCGCAGTCTCTGGAGCAGTAGTGAAATACAATTTTTTTTACTACTGGTTATGTGGCCGTGGCTTGGTGGGCATGGTGTGGCTTGGTGGGCATGTCTTGGTGGGCATGGCAGGGGAAGGATACAGTAAGATCTCCATTCCCACCCCATTCCAGGGGAAGGATACTGCAAAATCTCCATTCCCATCCTTCTCCAGGGCCAGGCATTTGCCAGTTCTCCAAACTACTCAAGATTTCCACTACCGGTTCTCCAGAACCTGCTGAATTTCACCCCTGCGCTGGAGGCTTTCCTTGAGCCTCTGGGAGGGCGAAAACGGGCTCATTTCCGGCCTTCTGGAACTTCAGGGAGGCCCATTTTTCCCCTCCCCGAGCCTCCACACGGGCCTTGCACTTACCTAGTTGGCCTCCTTAGGGTGCCGTCGGCCAGACAGTGTCGGCTGGTGACCCCCAGGGGGAGAGCCTTCTCTCTGGGAGCGCCTTCCCTCTGGAATGACCTGCCCCCGGAGCTTCGCATAATCCCTGACCTCCGGTCCTTCCGAGGCGCCCTAAAAAGTTGGCTTTTCCAGCAAGCCGGCCTGGCCTGTTAATTTTAACTCATTTTTTTAAATGTATTGTTCTACAAATTCAATGTGTTTTTTGGGATATATATTTAATTTCTTTTTAACTTTTCGGGATGTGTGTTTTTTAATGTTGTACGCCACCCTGAGTCCTTTGGGAGAAGGGCGGCATATAAATCCAATAAAAAACAAACAAACCAAAACAAACAAACAAACAAACCTTGCATCCAAAACAGGCCGCGTGGATGGAAACTCCTGGGAGGGGAAGGGTGGGAGGGGCCAGCCAGCGGTGGGATTTGGAGATTCTCCGAACCAGCCATAACATTAGGTACGGGTTCTCCCGAAACCTGGGCGAACGTGTAGCAGCCCACCACTGCTTAAATCTTTTCTAAGTTCCCACATTTGCTCAGTGACAGATTCAGCCATGAATCACGAGTGAGCTGTATCAGCTTAGTAGAGGCCAGGAAAAGGACACTTTTTATGGTGACAGAAATGATTTCTCTCCAAAGCCTTTTACAAGCCCATCTATCTTCAAGGCTGTCAAAGTCCACTATTCCTGCCTTTATTACATAATTGCTTTTTATTTCATGGGGACGGGATGGCTATTAGTGGACTGCAGAATTTTTGCTTTTTTATTGATCTCTTAGCACCCGGCTCATCTTGCAGGGTAATCTCTGGTAAATGTTTAGTTGGTAGATCGCCATGAAATCCCAGGACTAGAGGCTAACCTGGAAATAATGTAAAAAATAAAATTCCGGAAACCGTTGACAAGAAGCAAAAAGCAAACAAACAAACCTCCATGTTTAATAAAATCTCCAGATGCTGAGCTTGATCATGGGAATGATGCAACAGTCTTTTAAGTGTGAAAAACGGTTGTAAGTCACTTTTTATTCAATAACTTTGCAACGGTCACTAAACAATGGTTGTAAGTCAAGGACTACTTGCATGTTATTGCTTTTTTTAAAAAAACAGTTCACAATAAAATGATTTGGATCTGTCTATCACTGATGGCACAGAAACTAGCCAATAAGCATCCTCTAAAACAGCGGTGACCATCTGGTAGTCCATGGACCACTGGTGGCCTGCAAGAAGATTTTTGTGGTCCACAGAAATCTTATTTGCATTTTTTATATTGCACTAAATCAGGGGTCCTTAAACTACGGCCCCTGGGCCAGATATGTGCAATGAACGCTTGTGTTGCTGCAGAGAGTCTCCCTCTTCGGGTCTTTTTGTGCTGGTGGGAGGGGAGCAAAAATGCCGACTTCTGCTTCAGCCTCCTGGTGCGGAGCTTTGGGCAAAGGCTGGAGGGAAGGGCTGCTGGTGGTGAAGAGCCAGAGGGCCTCATTCCAGTGAGACTGCATCATGGCCTGGAACTCGCTGACCATCTCAGCCCACTGAGTCTCCAGACGCCGGTACCTGGCCTTGCACTCCCACAGGTCTTTCCTCTGCTTGGAAAGCCTATGCTCGTAGTCCTCAGTGAAGTGCTTCTGCTGAGCCTTCTTCTCGGTCAGATCCAATTTGAACTGAGCTGTTTTGCCAACTCTTTTTCATGGTGGCTGCTTAGCTCCAGCAACTGGTTCCTGTTGGGGTCCTAAGGAGCCGGGGGGGGGGAAGAGGAGGGGCTGGGAGGGGAGGGGTGAGTAGAGGTCAGCGAGGTGCCCTTTGACGTGAGTGACATCAAGTTGGCCACGCCCACCCAATCACATGGCCACCTAGCCACGCCCACCCATCCAGACATTAAGCAGATCATATTAGTGGTCCGCAGGATTTAAAATTATGAATTTAGTGATCCCTGAGGTCCAAAAGGTTGGGGACCCCTGCCCTAAAAGTTTTAATTTCCCCAATTCAACCACATTATTCTGAAAGCCTAAACAGAGATACGTTCTCTGTCAAGTCTGTTCAATACAGGCAAGAGAACACTATGCCCATGTCTGCAGAGCAGTAAATCTTAAATATATATCAACGTTGTGTTTTCCTGTACTGGAAAGCTAGCGTGGGTTGTGCCAAAAGATTTCCTCTGTTGCTTAATATTTTGTTTCCTTCCTGTTATGCTTTTACGTGAGAATTATAGGCATCTGTCATGATTAGCAGCCATACTTTGCATTAGGAATGTAAGCTGAGACACTTTATTAATGGTGTAGAGCCGGATATGGCCAGGTCAGCTTGACTATTGTTTTATGCAGTTTTTTCTCTACCCAATATTTTAGGCACTATACCAGATTAAAGCTGGGCCTGATGGGAAAAGCAAAACACAATCACAATTCAATGAATTATTCCAGCTTAATGACCCATTGTGCCTTCGGCTGTTGAATCTCCATCTATTTGAATCAGGAATATGGGTCTTTTCCCACTACTACTACTACTACTACTACTACTACTACTACTACTACTACTACTATTCAACCTCATTTCACTCCCAGATCAAGAATGAGACAGTCAGAAGTGGTCTTTAGCTGGTCGGAGATTAGAGTTACATTTAATAATGGTAAATAATACCGCCATATATTAAACTTGCATGAGCCAACTCCGTAAGGCAGGGGTGTCCAAACTTGGGAACTTTAAGACTTGTGGACTTCAACTCAACAAAGACTTCTGGAATTCTGGGAGTTGAAGTCCACAAGTCTTAAAGTTCCCAAGTTTGGACACCCCTGCCGTAAGGCTTACGGCAACCAAAAACAGGAATTGCAATTGCAATGGTGGGAATAAATATCCATCTGGTTCAGTTCCAAGCCGGGAGAAAGGCACTGGAGACGAAATGGAGGCTGGAAGTGGATTGGAAAGAGGGTCCATTTATTGATGAAGCAGAACCACCAAGCTTGTGCAATTCTGAGCAGCTGACCACATAGAGTTGAGAGTGGGAAGTTTTTATACCTTCTCTTGGCCCTTACACTTGAGCTTCCTGTTCCTGTGCAAGAACATGTATTCTATTGGCTGTTGTCAGACTCCCATGGGGCCATGTAGGGGTTATGTAGGGGTCATAGCTGGCTCTATAGGCAAAGTACTAATCCTAGGTGTTTGTCTGAACTGCGTTTGGTTCACGTTTCTGAGGGCAATGCAATGAAGGGGCTTGTTGTCAGCATTGGAAGCATTGGAGTTGGGTTTTTTCTCAAACCCTGACCGGCAATTCCTATTGTGGCTTAATGTCTTTCTCATCCTGAAGGATAATCCCATCATCCTTGAGCTGAAGGTCTTTTGTTTTGTAGATAGGCTGGCCCAGTCTTTCTTAATGGGCACGAAATATCTGCTGGGGGCTATTAAGAGTGAGTCTGCTTCCTGGTTCTAAAAAAAAACATGTCTCTCCAAAGCTGGCTGGGGAATTCTGGGAGTTGAAGTCCGCCAGGCTTAAAGTTGCCAAGGTTGGAGATCCCTGTTTTAAAGGATGGGTTTTTTTTCCTTTAAGGGCACAAACATCTCAAAATTTGCAGCCAGATTCTACGATGTTCTCCTAGATACCTCTAAGCTAAGATAAATCCACTTCACGAAATGCAAATCCAAGATTTAAAGCCCCCCAAATAACACAAAATGAAAACCATAAAGTAAGAGCAGGAAACATTACTGTATCAGCACATCTATCTTCCCCAAGTATGCCTAAATTTGTTATTTCGAGGACTTTAAGAATCTTGAGGTTTTTTTTACTCTTCAAAAAAAGCCAAAGGACTAAATATTTTAAGGCAGGCAACTGAATAGGAACCAGATGACAATTTCTCCAACACAAATCACTCTTAATAGGGCTCAGTTGCGGTAGAGGGAAAACAAGGACCGATGGGGATTCTTAACCCTTTCTTTGAAATTGTGTCAAACTCTTGTCATCTCTCTACGTTTTCCTGAGGATCTCAGCCTGAACTTTCCACACGCAGGTAGCCTTCAAGGTAATGACCAAAACTGACCCCAAAACTTCTGCTCCTAAGTGAGAGACATGTTCGAAGTGAGTTTTGCCCCATTTTTTGACCTTGCCACAGTTGTTAAGTGAATCACGGCATTTGTCAAATTAGCCACACGCAGGGATGGGATCCTACAGGTTTAACAACCGGTTCGCTCTGCGTGGGTGTGCAGCTTACAGAAAAATCACCTTCTGCATTGCTGCTGGGGAGGAAAACAGCTGAAGTTAGCAATCTACTCTGGCGCGCCTATCAGCTGGGTTACAGAAAAGGGAATAGAGGCGAGAGGGTGAGTCCAGCTGAAAGTCAGAGCGAACGGTTCGCTCCCAGCTGATAATCGGAGCTACCGGTTCTCCTACACGGCTGTTAAATGAATCCGGTTTTCCCATTGGCTTTGCTTGTCAGAAGGTTGCAAAAGGGGATGACATGACTCCAGGACACTGCCACCGTCATAAATACGAGTCAGTTGCCAAGCATCTGAATTTTGATCACGTGATTCTGATCAAGTGTGGTTAAAAAGTCGCAAGCAACTTTTTTTCAATGGCACTATACGTTTGAACAATCACCAAGCAAACTGTGGTGACACAAGAATTATCTGTATATGACGCTTAGTTAGTACATTAAAAATTTGTAGCAGATAAAATTGTGAAATTTGAAGAACCCAGTCTTCTCTTTCTACCGAATGTCTCATCTGATTGAGGAATTCTGAGAATTGAAGTCCACAATTCACAAAGGAACCATAGTTCCTTACTTTGCTCTAAACCATAGGCATGGACAACACCTCAGAGAAGACTCAATACTTGCAGAACTGCAGAAAAATATTTGAGAATAGAATGATCACAAATAGAATTACAAAGTTGGAAGGGACCTTGAAGGTCTTCAAGTCCAACCCCCTGCTTAGGGAGGAAAACCTATACCATTTCAGACAAATGGCTATCCAACATCTTCTTAAAGACTTCCAGTGTTGGGGCATTCACAGCTTCTGGAGGCAAATTGTTCCACTGATTAATTGTTCTAACTGTCAGGAAATTTCCCCTTAATTCAAGGTTGTTTCTCTCCTTGATTAGTTTCCACCCATTGCTTCTTGTCCTGCCCTCAGGTGCTTTGGAGAATAGCTTGACTCCCTCTTCTTTGTGGCAACCCCTGAGATATTGGAACAATGCTATCATGTCTCCCCTAGTCCTTCTTTTCATTAAACTAGACATACCCAATTCCAGCAACCGTTCTTTAGATGTTTTAGCCTTCAGTCCCCTAATCATCTTTGTTGCTCTTCTCTGCACTCTTTCTAGAGTCTCCACATCTTTTCTACATTGTGGCGACCAGAACTGAATACAGTATTCCAAGAGTGGCCTTATCAAGGCATTATAAAGTGGTATTAACCCTTCACGTGATCTTGATTCTATCCCTCTGTTTATGTAGCCTAGAATTGTGTTGGCTTTTTTGGCAGCTGTTGCACACTGCTGGCTCATATTTTAATGGTTGTCCACTAGGACTCCAAGATTCCTCTCAGAGTTACTATTGAGTGAGGTTACTATTAATATTGATCGTTAGTGAAGATTGAGCATCAGTGGACAAGGAACATGGGATGCTGCATGTTGGTTTGGGGAAGATGGAATGGAGTTATTTGAAAGAAGGTCTGGCTGGCACCTGGAATTGGAAGACTCAGTTTTCTGACATCTTACAGGTAGTCCTTGACTTACAACAATTCATTTAGTGACAGTTCAAAGTTACAATGCCCTGAAAAAAGTGACGCATGAACATTTTTCACACTTATGACCATTAAAGCAGCCTCATGGTCACCTGTTCAAAATTCAGACACCTGGAAACTGACTCATATTTATGACGGTTGCAGTATCCCAGGGTCATATGATCACCTTTTGTGACCTTCTCACAATCAAAGTCAATGGGAAAGTCAGATTCACTTAACAACCGAGTTACTAACTGAACAACTGCAGAGATGCACTTAACAACTAGGTCAAGAAAGGTCATTAAATGGGAGAGGGGAAACTCAACAAATGTCTCACTTAGCAACATACATTTTGGGGGTCAATTGTCATAAATTGAGGACAACTTGCATTGCAACTCCCAACTGTAGGTTTAATTTTTACAGATTTAAATACCTGTACGCTTAATGTCTAGGTATTTAAATATGATGTCAACCCACCATCTATTGCAGAAGTCTCATTATGTTGCTTAAAATACATGTTGAAAAAAATGTGTTGGGTCTGCCATCTACTTCACTGGAATAGCTCTGGCTGTATTGACTTCCCTATAATTACTCTTTTGCTGATCAAAAAAAAACCTTTCAAGTTCAAAGCAGAGCTATAAATGTCTTCTCTCTGGAATTTTGATGTTGAGACCTGTTACTTTTCTAATGTCATTGACGTCCCGTCTAAGGTGGATCAATATTCATATTTTTATGCCGAAGCTGGCAAGAAAATCCTGGACTTTTGTTTAATATAATCTTCCTGATCTTTCAAAAAGCAGAGAGAAGAAATTACCATATTTTTCGGAGTATAAGATGCACAGGAGTATAAGACGCACCAAGATTTTGAAGAGGCAAATGAAAAAAAAAAGTTTTTGCATTCTGCAGACCTCCCAAAAATGGCCTGTTTTTTTCTCAAAAAAAGGGCATGCATAGCCTTTAGGAGGCTTGTCGAGTGCTCCTGGGGGCTGGGGGAGACAAAAACAAGGAGAAAACGGCCCATTTTTCGTGAAAACGGGCTCGTTTTTTGTCAAAAAAAATGGCCATGCATAGCCTTTAGGAGGCTTATAGAGTGCTCCTGGGGGCTGGGGGGGGCATAAATGAGCAAAAACTGGCCCATTTTTCGCACATTTTATCCCTCCCCAGCCCCCAGGAGCACTATGGAAGCCTCCTAAAGGCTATGCACAGCCATTTTTGCAAAGGGGGGAAGGTTTTCAGGAGGCCAAAAATGCTGTATTAAGTGTATAAGATGCACCCAGATTTTCACCCTCTTTTTTGAGGGAAAAAGGTGCGTCTTATACTCCAAAAATACGGTATGCTGGGTTAGAAAGAGGCCTTCAATCACACGTCATCACGATAGACACTAACCATTAATTGCTCTGCATTCCACAAAACTTTAAAAGCTGATGAAGTTTTGAGTCATAGAGTAATGGGATTGTAGAGTTGGAAAGAATCTTCAAGGGACATTTAGTCCAACTCTCTGCAAGAGAGTTGAGCTCATCCTTCAGAGGTGGCTGTCTGTTCCCTTTCTAAAAACCTTCAGAGATGAAGAACATACTACCGGTAGTACACCACTTGCAACAGGTCATTTAGTGACCATTCAAAGTTACAACGGCACTAAAAAAAATAAACGTATGACCATTTTCCACATCATTACAGCATCCCCATGGCCACATGATTTACATTTGCATGTGTGATACCTGGTTCATATGATCGTTGTAAATGTCCTGGGGTCATGTGATCCCCTTTTGCGACCTTCTGACAAGCAAAGTCAATGGGGAAGCCAGATTCACTTAACAATATCGTTACTAACTTAACAGCTGCAGATGATTCACTTAACAAATGTGGCAGGAAAAGTTGTAAAATGGAGCAAAACTCACTTAGCAAATTTCTCCCCTAACAACATAAATGTTGGGCTCAAACGCAGTCATACGTCGAGTACTACCCTGTTTCCCTGAAAATAAGACCTTCCCGCATAATAAGCCCAATTGGGCTTTTGAGTGCATGCACTAAAATAAGCCCTCCTTGAATATAAGCCCTCCCCTAAAATATTTAAATACATGCGCAGCCAGTCCCTGTCATTTCCTGGGAGGAGAAGCAGGGGAACAGGCCCTACACATCCCATATGCACCTGCCATCCACGTGGGATGGCCTTGTGGAGGTTGCTCCCTCAAATCCTAGCTACTGCATCCCTTCTCTTAGTGGCAGCCACAGAAAGAGTGGCAGTCCTAATGACGCTAGGGCTGGCAAGATTGCGCCAGAAACAGAGACAGAACTTCTGGCCCTCTCTGGATCAGGTGATCCATGGACCAAGGTTAAGAGGCCTCCTGCGCCACAAAAATAATAAGACCTCCCTGAAAATAAGGCCAAGCACTTATTTCGGGGCTCAAAAGAAAAAAGTCTTATTTTGGGGGGAAATACAGTACCTGTATAGCTATATTGGTACACTGTTTCATTATTGTACATGTCTACAATCAGGAAGGTTTTCCTTATATTTAGAGGAAATCTACATAGGTAGATTTAGCTAAATAGGTAGCTACAACAAATATATGGTCCTATTTTCTATTGAAAATACATCATCATCATCATCATCTTCCCTGTAGCTTCTCTTTATACATCTGAACATGGTGATATCTTTCCCTCCGTTTTTATTTTTGCAAAAGGTGATCGCATGACCCTTGGACACTGCAACCGTCATAAATAAATGCCAGTTGCTAAGCAGCTGAATTTTGATCACATGACCATGGGCAATAGTCATAAGTGTGAAAAATAGTCACTTTTTTCAGCAACTTCGGTCACTAAACAAAGGGTTGTAGTTCGAGAATATCAGGCAGCCATTGTGATAATGTGGTGTACACAGTTTTGGCATGTAATGTGAACTCACCGTGGCTACTTTGATAAATCATGGCTGATTAACCTGGCTTAGAGTAAGAGGGTTAAGTCAATTAGCTACTGTAATAATATGTGGGGAATCTTGGGAGTCAAGAAGATCTTTTTGTTATTGTAGTTGAGGTGAACCCATAAGGATTTAGTATTCGTGGTTATTCTTCTTGTCTGGAAGAGTTAACACGAATCTCATAAAACGGAAAGTATGATCCTCAATGGAACTGCATCTATATGGAGGGAAGTATGCAGTGAGGTATCCCAAGGCCTTCATTTAGTTTTGGTGGCCACTATTTTAAAAAGAGATGTTGAGACTCTAGAAAGAGGGCAGAGAAGAGCAACAAAAATGATTAGGGGATTGGAGGCTGAAACATATGAAGAACGGTTGCAGAAACTGGGTATGTCTAGTTTAATGAATGGAATAGAATAGAATTTGGGACCTTGGAGGTCTTCTAGTCCAACCCACTGCTCAGGCAGGAAACCCTATACCGTTTCAGACAAATAGTTGTCTATTCTCTTCTTAAAGACTTCCAGTGTTGGGGCATTCACAACTTCTGGAGACAAGCTGTTCCACTGATTAATTGTTCTAACTGTCAGGAAATTTCTCCTCAGTTCTAAGTTGCTTCTCTCCTTGATTAGTTTCCACCCATTGCTTCTTGTTCTACCCTCAGGTGCCTTGGAGAATAGTTTAACTCCCTCTTCTTTGTGGCAACCCCTGAGATATTGGAAGACTGCTATCATGTCCCCCCTAGTCCTTCTTTTCATTAAACTAGTCATACCCAGTTCCTGCAAATGTTCTTCATATGTTTTAACTTCCAGTCCCCTACTCAGAAGTGGGAGTCAAGCTATTCTCCAAAGCATCTGAAGGCAGAACAAGAAGCAATGGATAGAAACTAATCAAGGAGAGAAGCAACCTTGAACTAAGAGGGAATTCAAACAATTAACCATTGGAACAACTTACCTCCAGAAGTTGTGAATGAATGCTCCAACACTGGAAGTTTTAAAGAAGAGATTGGAGAAACATTTGTCTGAAATGGTATAGGGCAGCGATGGCAAACCATTTTTGGCTCGCGTGCCCTAAGTGGGAGGAGCGCAGGGGGGTCGTGTGTGGGTGTGCCACACCCATAATGCAATGTGCGATCCCCCCAATGCACATGCACGCATGACAGGCGCTCTCCCCGATTTTTTGCATGTTTTTTTCACCCTCCCCAGGCTCCAGAGATTGTATAGGAGCCTGGGGAGGGCGAAAACACCCCCCCCCCGGAGGCTTCAAAAGCTTCCCTGAAGCCTCCGGAGTGCAAAAAATCGGCCCTATGGGCAAACCGGAAGTTCACAAACAGACTTCCGGTTTGCTCGGAGGGCCGTTTTTAGTCCTCCAGAGCCTTCAGGGACCTTCAGAAGGTTTCCCTTAAGCCTCCGGAGGGCAAAAAACGACCCTATGAGCAAACCAGAAGTGACTTCCAGAGGGCCTCTGTGGGGGGAGAGGCTCTTTTCACCCTCCCCAGACTCCTCTAAAGCCCCTGGAGCCTGGGGAGGGCAAAAAATGGCTTTAAAAAAAGGCTGGATTCAGCTGGCCAGCTGACAGGGCAATGCCTCGCGTGCCCTGACAAATGGCTCCGCATGCCACCTGTGGCACGCGTGCCATAGGTTCGCCATCCCGGGTATAGGGTTTCCTGCTTGAGCAGGGGTTGGACTAGAAGACCTCCTAGGTCCCTTCCAACTCTGTTATTCTCCTCCATTCCTTTTACTCTCCAGAAAACTAAAGTGAATTCCTTCTAAAACCCTTCCCACTCCTCCTCTCCTTCTGTGAGCTGAGTTTCTGGTTATTCAGCTTGCAGCCGTCCTCCAAGGTCATTCCCATAAACCATTACAGCTACACGTGAGGAGATCACCTCCTTTTTAGTGCTAATAACAACCCTTTATTTGCATTAAATGAAGGGTGGGGTGAGAGAGTTAAACTTGCTTCCTCCTCTAGTGACACCAACCAATCGAAGAACCTGCTTTGATTTGAATAACCCCGCCTCTTTATTTTGCATAATTCTACAAGGTAGCTTGGCCACAATGCAATATTCAAATCTGCGTGGAAAATGCGTCAGCTATTCTGGGTTATTTCAGAAAGCGGAAAGCTTTTAAACGCTCACAAGAAAATGAACAAATTTGTGAGCGTCCTTCCTTGGCCAAAGATAATCCCAGCCGGAATTGCATTACAGAAAGGCATGCTGTTTTGTGCAGGAAAAAGAAACATAATAATTTGTCGTCCCTTTGGTTGCGATTAGCATTTTTTAAAAAGTGCATTCTGTGCAGTACTGTACCGCAAACTCAGTGAAGTAAAGGGGAGAAGGGGGGGAGAAACACCCCATATTGGTATTAAAAGCAGATGGGAGGAAAGAAATGCAGTCAATAAACCTATAATGATCTGGACCAATAGCACTGGGAGATTTCTGCAAAGTAGAATGACCTTCAATGAACTTAAGCCAGATAAATCACCTGCAAGAACAGAGAGCTGACATGAGTAAAAGCCAGCGGTGGGAGAAGCAGCATAATAAGAGGTGTAGGATTTACACTTCCTTGGGACTTTCAATGGATTCCCGGTGCGAGCAATGCAGAAAATACGTTCGCCAGAGCCCTCCTTTTTCCCTCGTCCGAATAACGGAAGGAGAAATGAAGTCCTATTATACTTTCTTAAGAAAGTGTGCAGAACTGGAGGAGATGGCCCAGGCAGGTATGTTGAAATAAGAATGTCTCCTCTGAGATCAAAAAATCTCGGGGAGCAAAATTTTAAAGCAAGTTTATTTTTTTCTTTTAAGTGGAAAGAGAGAGAGAGAGAGGGAGGAGAATAAGTATTGTTAAATTGCAGAGAAAGGGATGTTGAATAATCCCATCAGGAGTGGTCCTATTTTGTGGGAACTGAATTATTCTATTAGTGGGTTTGGGGATTTTGCAGTCCCGTTGATCCCGAAAGCTTGGAGGGAACGAATTAGAAATCTCAAATCAAAAGGAAGGCTAGGGAGAACGAAGAACCGATTAAAGACTGCAAATGGTGTGATACTGAGAGAAATAAACTTTTATGTTTTCTTTTGGTACAACCCAGGTCTAATTGTTCTCTCCCGAATTCAATTCCTCTCTTACAAAATTGGTATCAGAATAATAGAGCTGGAAGGGACCTTGGAGGTCTTCTAGTCCAAACCCCTGCTTAGGGAGGAAAACCTATACCATTTCAGATACAGTAAATAATTGTCCAATCTCTTCTTAAAAACCTCCAGTGATGGATGGAGCACCCACAACTTCTGGAGGCAAGTTATTCCGTTCTCACTGTCAGGAATTTTCTCTTTAGTTCTAGGTTTGTTCTCTACTTTGATTGGTTTCCATTCATTGTTTCTTTTGCTGTTTTCAGTTACTTTGACTAATTGCTTGATCTCTCACCTCCAATCCCCCTGTTCTTAGATATTAAAACACTGCTGTCAGTGTTTTCACTAAACTACACCTATGCAACCGTTCTTCATAAGATTTAGCCTTCAGTCTCCTAATCAGAATTAAGAATTAGAGTTGGAAGGGACCTTGGAGTTTCTCTTCTCTTGACTCTTTCCAAAGCCTCAACATCTTTGCTTTATATTGTGGCAATTAAAATTGGATGCAATATTCCACGTGTTGTTACCAGAGGTGGGTTCCTACTGGTTTGGACCGGTTCAGCTGAGTAGGTAGTAACTCAGCCGGATGTGCGCCCGAACCGGTTCTATCGACGGTGCCGTAGACACCACCATCTCGTTTTTTGCTTCTGCGCATGCGCAAAGTAATTTTTATTACTTTAGCGCATCAAGCGCACGCCTGAAGTGCGCCCCTGAGCAAACCGGCAGTAAAAGAAACTGGAACCTACCCCTGGTTGTTACCAGGGCATTATAAAGTGATTCAAACACTTCATGTGATCTTGATTCTTTCCCTCTGCTAATTCAGCCTTGGACTTGCATTAGTTCTTTTGGTGACTGCAACACACCTCTGGCTCCTATTTAAGTCCCTTTAAAAAACTAGTTTTTACATTCTGTGTATGTATAAGAGTAGGGAAGAGTAGGCGGGAAGCTTCAGCCGGTTACCATCTGTGACTGCAGTTGGGATAGGAAGCTTGGCAATTCATGCCATTGATTGCTGCCATTTACAGGTAGTTATTGACTTACGACCACAGTTGAGCCCAACATTTCTGTCGCTAAGTGAGACATTTGTTAAGTGAATGCTGGACCCTTTTACGATCTTCCTTGCCACGGTTGTTAAGTGAATCATTGCAGTTGTTAAGTTAGTAACACGGGTTGTTAAGCTTCTTCATTGACTTTGCTTGCCAGGAGGTTACTAAAGGTAATCAGGTGACTCCGGGACACTGCAACCGTCATAAATCTGAACCAGTTGCTAAGCATCTGAATTTTGATCATGTGACCATGGGGATGCTGCTAAGGTTGAAAATGTGAAAAACCATCATAGGCCATTTTTTCCAGTGCTGCTGTAACTTCAAAAGGCCATTAAATGAACCGTTGTAAGTCGAGGACTGCCTGTGTTCTCTGTGGGCCTACTTTCGAAGTTCATTTGGAAGCTGTAATTGACACAGAATCCAGCAGTCAGATTGCTGCTGTACTAAGTAGAACCGTCCATTGTAGGATAAGTGGAATCTATCGCGGTAGGAATATAGTGGTGGGTGAATTGGCCACTATGGGCCCAGTGTAAAGATTTGGATATTATCTATAAGGTTGCAAAAGGGACGGCCTTACTCCAATTGATTCCATCCGGTCTGTAACGATCATATTTCTCAAGATCTTCCATGTACATATAATGGCCTGTGGGTATATCCTTGAGACAGGGGTGGGCTTCAAAAATTTCAGCAACGGGTTCTCTGCCCAGTTGCTAGGTGGGCGTAGCCATGGTGGGTGTGGCCTAGTCAGCCTCCTGCACCACAATCGGAGGCATTTTTCACTCTGTACAGGCTCCAGAGGCTTTCTTTCAGCCTCTGGAGGGTAAAAACCGCTTCCCTCCGGCTCCGGAGGCCCTCTGGAGACCAGAAACGAGTCTGTTTCTGGCCTTCTAGAACTTCTGGGAGGCCTGTTTTTCCCCCACCCCGAGCCTCCGCGCAGGCCCTGCACTTACCTCGCATCCAAAACGTACCGCGTGGAGACTAAGGGGAAGGGAGGGGTGGGCATGGCCAGCCAGGGGTGGGATTTGGAGATTCTCTGAACTGGCCATAACATTAGCTACAGGTTCTCCCGAACTCGGGCGAACCCGTAGCAGCCCACTCTGAGAGACAGGAGGACAAAGAGCTGTAGCTGAGTAGACAGATAAGAGATATCTTCTCAGCCCACAGAAGGAATAGGGATGTGGAAAGCATCTCAGAAGAGACTCTCCTTTAGTCTTCTGGAAAATAAAGGCAAGTGGAGATAGATACATTTTCAGGCTCTGCAAGGCTCTGGCTACTATAACCTTACAATAAAGGTAGGGCTAGCACTAAAGGTATGATTTCTTATCTGCCCTACCTTGAAGGGTTGATAGTATAAGAGGTGAAAGAGATAGAAGTAGTCCTGGATATAGGATCAGAATTTACTCCAACATTTCATTGCTAAGTGAAAGAGTTGTTTTGTCCCGTTTTACGACAGTTGTTAAATGAATTGCCGCAGTTGTTACGTTAGCAACATGGCTGTTAAGTGAATCTGACTTCCCCATTGGCTTTGCTTGTCAGAAAGTCACAAAAAGGGACCACATGACCCCAGGACACTGCAACCGTAGAAATGCATGCCTGTTGAGAAGGGTCTAAATTTTGATCACGTAACCATGATGGGGATATTGCAACGGTTGTAAGAATAGAATGGAATGGAATGGAATGACTATTTGTCAATTTGAACGTAATCAGCATACATTAAAATGAAATTTCATTACATACAGCTCTCAAAGGGTCACTACCTCCAATATAGACTACATAAATTTGACAAAATAAATAAATACAAAATTATGCATATACCCACATCTATTATATGACACAGTCTGGTTCGGATATATTCATGTACAAGACGAGAAAAAACAAATCTTGTGAGTTTACTAGATGGATTGTATAGGGAACAAAGCTGTTGCAGAATCTGATAGTCCTGCTAGAAATACTTTGAAATCTCCTCCCAGAAGGGAGGAACAGAAACAGACCATAAAGTGGGTGTGTGGGGTCTCTAACAATGCTTCAAGCTCTAAGCACATAGCCCTTATAAACAGCATCCTGAATGACAGAAAGCAAGCTTCCTATAATCTTCTCGGCTGTCCTCACCACTCTCTGTATGGACTTTCTATCTGAGGCACTGCTGCCACCAAACGAAACAGGGATGCAGTTTGTTAAAACGCTCTCAATCGTGCCTCTATAAAAAGTGGCCAGGACAGGAGAAAGATGCACCATAGTCATATTGCTATCCTAACTTTTTTGACCATACCTTGAAAACAGCCCAATATGTTTCCATCTATTAAGTTCATAAACACACAGGTATCTCATTTTAATATACAATCTCCGTCAATTTTTGGGCAGCTTATTTTTCATCCCTTTTTATTTCCAGACGCAGAATGCTTTGTTGGTTGAAATAATTTCTAAATCTGACTGCTTCCATTTTTATGTAATGTAGTGCTAGAAGACAATAAAAAAAGCCTGCATATCTCTACATATAAAAGCCAAATACCATTCACTCATCACGAAATCTCCAGAACTGAAAAGCCTACAAACTTGAAATTTGGCATGTATGTTCTTGGCTTTTAGGTGCTTGCTAAGAAAGGATTTTTTGAAATGATCATCAGATCATTAGTATTTCTTATACAGTAATTAACACACTGTGATGCTAAGGAGTTCTACTTCCCCTCCCCATCTGAAAAGAACTCTGTTCCAACTGCCAGTTGCCTCACATTCCGTTACCTCAGACGTTCCATTCCTTCACTCAGGGGCTCCTTACAGTACTAAATGTCGGTACCTCACCACAATGTCTCTGTTTTCCACCTATGGAACTGCTTCTGGACTCAAGGTGGCGGGAGCGATATTCCCTTATGTGTTTCAATTACCAACCACCACTGAGCCAACGGATTAAACCAGAGTGAATCGGATTTCTCCTGCATTGCCCGATCACATAGTTTCATTGCAAAGCAGGGGTATCCAACTAGTATATGAATATACTAATTACTTTTGAAATGACCTGTTTTTTGTTGCTTTTTTTTAGTGGGAATTTAACAGAAAAAAACTAATGAAAGTTCTTTATTCATTTTGTACCCTTGTAGACCTTGATTAATCTCCAAAAGGCTAAATAATAATGATTTGATTTGGTTAATAAATAAGACTGAGCAGAGTTGAACTGATTAATATCTGGGAGATGGTTAAGAAAACTCAGGACTATAAAGAAGAGTGCAAAGTTGAAAAAAAAATGTAATGGAAGAACTCCCAAAGTTGCTTTTTCAGGAGGCAACTGGACTTCCTTGTTTTTTCTTTGAAGACATTTTGCTTCTCATCCAAGAAGCTTCTTCAACTCTGATAGGATAGCAGAGAATGGAAGGAGCGGAAGAAGCTTCTTGGATGAGAAGAGAAACGTCTTCAAAGAAAAAAGAAGAAAGTCCAGTTGCCTCCTGAAAAAGCATTTTTGGGACAACCGTGACCTGGATGACTGAGAATCTTTATGGATTTGTAGTGGAAAAAAGCACATTCACTTTTATATTATTATTCTGCTTTTCATGAAAACGCCAGGATTTGCACCCATCTCAAAGGAGTGTATCTTTTTTTCTATCTTATAGTATCAGAATTTGAGACTGGAATAATTCAGTGTACGGGTAGTCCTCAATTTACAACAGTCCGTTTAGTGACCATTCAAAGTTACAACGGCACTGAATGACCTTATACATTTTCTCACACTTATGACCAGTGCAGCATCCCCATTGTCATGTGATTAAAATTCAGGAGCTTGGCAACTGACTCATATTTATGACGGTTGCAGTGTCCTGGGGTCATGTGGATCACCTTTTGCGACCTTCTGACATGTGAAGTCAATGGAGAAGCCAGACTCACTTAACAACCGGGTTACTAACTTAACAACTGCAATGATTCATTTAACAACTGTGGCAAGGAAGGTCATAACATGGGGCAAAATTCGCTTAGCTCTCTTGCTTAGCAGCAAATTTTGGCCTCAATTGTGGTTGTAAATCAAGGGCTACTTATACTTTTTAAATTAATAGTAATTTATCAATATCTTCCCAAATATCCATATCTTCCCAGCCTCCTAAACGGAAAATGATAACATGCAGTCTCCAGAATTTCTCAAACATGACAAGTTTAAGGCATGTAGACTTCCACTCCCCCAAATCCCCCAGCCAGCCCAAAAGAAAGAAAATTAAGGAAAATATCTGAGGATGTAATATTGGTCTCATATATAAACTTTGCAGATCCCTGTTTCGAGATCTGAATTGGAATTAAATGAAGTCAATGCAGGCCCATTAACTAAAAATATTGGCTCCTTTAATGTTCAGTAGTGCATTGTAAATACAATTTAAAATCCTTTTAGCTCCTTAGCAGCTGCTCATGTGAAAAACATTTGCATGTAAATAGGGGACAAGCTGAGAAGGATGAAGAGAAGTAGATGAGCTGCAAGTGGAACCTGGCTTGGGATTACTATCAATGAAAACAAAAAATTGGAACACTGGTCGATAGCAAGGTCTATGCGAGCTGGAAGGATATTGTGCTTCAAAAAGGGCAAATGTATTTTTGGCTGTATCAGCAGAAGCACCCTTTCTAAATAGTAACTCTGAGAGGGATCTTGGAGTCCTAGTGGACAACAATTTAAATATGAGCCAGCAGTGTGCAGCAGCTGCCAAAAAAGCCAACACAGTTCTAGGCTGCATCAACAGAGGGATAGAATCAAGATCATGTGAAGTGTTAATATCACTTTATAATGCCTTGGTAAGGCTACACTTGGAATACGGCATCCAGTTTTGGTTGCCATTATATAAAAAAGATGTGAAGACTCTAGAAAGAGTGCAGAGAAGAGCAACAAAGATGATTAGGGGACTGGAGACTAAAACATAGGAAGAACGGTTGCAGGAACTGGGTATATCTAGTTTAATAGAAAGAAGGACTAGGGGAGAATGATAGCAGTCTTCCAATCTCTCAGGGGTTGCCACAAAGAAGAGGGAGTCAAACTAATCTCCAAGGCACCTGAGGGTAGAACAAGAAGCAATGGATGGAAACTAATCAAGGAGAGAAGCAACTTTGAACTAAGGAGGAATTTCCTGACAGAGCAATTAATCAGTGGAACAACTTGCCTCCAGAAGTTGTGAATGCTCCAACACTGGAAGTTTTTAAGAAGATGTTGGATAACTATTTGTCTGAAGTGGTGTAGGGTTTCCTGCCTAGGCAGGGGGTTGTACTAGAAGACCTCCAAGGCCGTTCCCAACTCTGTTATTTTATTCTAAATTGCAAGATTTATTCTGTTTTGGTCAAGCCTTACCTCAAGTCCCACATCCAGTTCTGAGGATGATTTCTGAAGAGGATTCAGAAAAACATGAGATGTTCTGAGAAGGAAAATGAACGTCATTGGTGACTGGGAACTACAGTAAGCCCTATGAAGAGAGATGAAAAGAGTTGGGTAGGGTTAGCCTTGAGAAAAAAAACGACTGAAGGAGGAGAAGATGCCATAGCTGAAGAATGTGAAAAGGTCAGTGTTGAGCGATTTAGAACTGACCTTGAGGAAGACATGAAAGAACTGTTAATGAGAGATTTGGAGGAGGTATAACACAGGCCACAAATCAAAGGGAGCATAAGAAAGAAACTCAAAATAATACAGAATGGGACAAGATCATGTGAAGAGTTAATATCACTTTATAATGCCTTGGTAAGACCACACTTGGAAGACTGCACCCATCTCGGGTCACCAGGCTATAAAAAAGATGTTGAGATTCTAGAAAGAGTGCAGAGAAGAGCAACAAAGATAATTAGGGGACTGGAAACTAAAACATGAAGAACAGTTGAGTAATTGGGTATGTTTAGTTGAATGAAAAGAAGGACCAGGGCTGACGTGATAACAGTATTCCAATATTTGAGGGGTTGCCACAGAGAGGAGAAGGTCAATCTATTCTCCAAAGCACCTGAAGGCAAAATAAGAAGCAAGGGATGGAAGTTAACCAAGGAACGAAGCAACCTAGAACTAAGGAGAAATTTTCTGACAGGGAGAACAATCAACAAGTGGAACTAGGTAGTTGCCTTCAGAAATTGTGAAAGTTCCATCACTGGAGGCTTTTAAGAAGGATCTGGACAACCATGTCAGAAATGGTATAATGGGTCCTGTGTGTGAGCAGGAGGTTGGACTAGAAGACCTCCAAGGTCTCTTCCAATTCTATTACCCTGTCAGGCTTGAGAAAAAATGACTGGTGGAAGAGAAGATGAAAATTTGAAAAGATCAATATTGAGAGATTTAGAACTGGCCTTGAGGAAGATATGAAAGAACTGTTAAGGAGAGATTTGGAGAAAAGGTAACACAGTCCAGGGATCAAAGGGAGCAGAAGATAGAAACTCAAAATAACATAGGATGGGACAGAGAAGAACTTGAACAGGCTTTCAGAATTCTGTTCTTATAAACTATCACAAGTAGATTCCTGGATTCCCTGAATTGTCTCTTTTTTGATTTGGCCTACTGACGATCAAGATGTCTTCCCTCATTTTAGGCTGCAGGACCCAGAATGAGGGACTAAAGTTAACAGGAAGCAGGTTCCAATTGATTTAAAAAAAACCACACCTTTCTAAAAATAAGAATAATGTAACAGTGGAACAATTAACTCCAAACAGGAGCTGGGTATGTTGAGTGTGTTCTTATAGAAGCTGGGTTGTTTGATTTGAATTCCTACACTTCAGTAGGGCCTTAGATTAAATTATCTGAGATCTTTCATTCTTTTTAAGTGAGGAAGACTGTTCAGGAAGCAGCATCTCTGCATTCAAACAAAACTCTCCTGAAAAATAATTATTGTTACAATGCAATCTCATTCTACACAAGTTAGCACTTAAACCATTTTCCATTAATGCTAATCTACTGGGGAAAAGGAGAAACTGAAGGACAACAAACAGGATTATATCCGGGGGTGGGCTGCTGGGGGTACGCGGGGGTTTGGTAGAACCTCTAGCTGAGATTCTGTGCAGTTTGGAGAACCCCCAAATCCCACTCCTGGCTGGCCCCGCCCATCCCTCCCGTCCCCTCCCAGGAGTCCCCACGCAGCCCATTTTGGATGCAGGTAAGTGCAGGGCTCACACAGAGGCTCGGGACAGTGAAAAGCAGGCCTACCGGAAGTTTGGGGAGGCCGTTTTCGCCCTCCCGGTGACTCGAGGAAAGCCTCTGGAGCCCAGGGAGGGCAAAAATGCCCCCCCACCCCCGCTGTGGTGCAGGAGGCTGACTAGGCCACGCCCATCATTGCCACGCCCACCCAGCAACTGGGCAGAGAACCCCTTGCTAAAAATTTTGAAGCCCACCCCTGATTATATCAAATAGAACCCACTGATCATAGGTGATAGGAATTGAGTATGGGGCGGGGGGGATACACAGTGTGTACTCTACACAGTGTGGTCCAGTATTGTTTTGTTCGTAATTCCCCATGCTAATAGAGTGCCCGTAAGCCAAAAAGAAAGCGATTTTTCAATGGAAGTTATCCAACATAATTTAGCGAGTTACGTTTATTATTATAAACACCCATTCCAACAGAATGGGTGGCTTACAAAATCTCATACAAAGTTAAAGCGATTCAAAAACGGAGACAAAATAAAACAAGACCAGACTAAAAACAGTCACTAAAACACAACAGCACAGAGCCTCCCCAAATAAATAAAATTTGGGGCCTGAAGTTCACTACTGGTTTGACAGAACTGGGCCGAACGGAAAGCAACCTACCCAACACCAGCACTCCATGTTTGTTCCTGGGACTGACTGCAGCCGTACTTACAATACAATACAATACAATAGTAGAGTTGGAAGGGACCTTGGAGGTCTTCTAGTCCAACCCCCTGCCTAGGCAGGAAACCCTATACCGTTTCAGACAAATGGCTAGCCAACATCTTCTTAAAGACTTCCAGTGTTGGGGCATTCACAACTTCTGGAGGCAAGCTGTTCCACTGATTAATTGTTCTAACTGTCAGGAAAGATCCCTTTCACAGTTACTACTACTGAGCAAGGTGCCACCTATACAGTACCACCTATACAGTACTTACTTCTGAACTGTTGAAGTTTTCTGGGTGTGAGTTGCAGCTAAGCAAGAGCCAATTAAGGGAGAAGGAGTTTAAAAAATGATTAAATTTGCATAGGTAAACAGGGAGCATTGCCCAGAGCAAGTTTTAAGTGATGGCTAAACCTGTGGTCTAGCCATCTGTCAAAACCATCAACCAGTCTTTAGCAGCTGTTGGGTTAGGAAATGGCCTTCCATCTGCTAATAACTTCAGATCAAGTATGACTAGGTCTCGTATTCTTTGTAATCTGTAGAAGGATGTATGCCAGAGAACTTCAGGATTTCTATCCATTATTCCAAATGTCTAGACTTTCCAAATGGAAACTTTTTTTCCTAGGTAGAAGAGCAAAAACAAAGTTGACTAGCCAAGTGGTTTTATTTTATTTGGCGCATGGCATGCCAAGTGGTAATACTAATAAAAGTAAACCTAAGTTGAGAAAGTAGGATTAAAGTTATATACATATTATATATCCAAGAAAGAATATTGGTAGCTCAGGATTGAAGTGAGGGGTCCTTGGTGCTTTCTGAGCTTGGTTGTTTTCTTGCAGATATTTCATTACCCAACTAGGTAACATCATCAGTGCTAGTGGGGTTTGCTCTCAGTTTATAGTCTCCGTTTCATTGAGGGCCGCATCAGGGTGGTGTTTGACCTCAGGCGGGTGGGTGTGGTCAAGGTGGGCATGGCCAGCTTGATATCACTCATGTCGGGGCACGTGTGGTGGCCCAAGTGCTCTGCCAGCGAAAATGGGCTCCCAAGCTCCATTTTCGGCCGCAACGGCCTCCTGCAACCCTCTGCCAGTGAAAACGGAGCTCAGGGCGTCTGCGTGATCTCCATTTTTTCTGGCAGAGGCTCTGCGGGCCGGGCCTTTGCTGTTTCCAGGGCGGCCCGTGGGCCACATCCACCCCCCCTCCCCCCAGGCCTTGAATTTGACACCCATGCACTAGACCATAAACGGAGAGCAAACCCCACTAACGCTGATGGTTGTTACGGTAGTTTGGGTCAAGGAACATCTGGAAGAAAACAACGAAGCTCAGAGAGCACCAAGGACTCTTCAGTTATATATCCTTTAGTAACTGTTTATTTATTCCCACCCTATCTTGTGTCTGGTGAATTCATTCATTTTAATTGGGGAAATTGATTGTTTTAGATTTAGAAAGTTACAATATCACAAAAGGTGAGCATTCCGGAATAAGTTTCTGAGGATTCTGAGCTGTCCTTGGAGCTGCTTTCACTCAGCTTGAAATGTGATGTGGCTGATGTCACTCAACTTGCTTTAGCAAAAAGGGCCGTGTGTGTGTGTGTGATTGCTTTCCTACTGGATGTGTTTACAGCTTCCCAGCCTGGTCAACGGCCTTGCAATTTTCATGTGTTCCCCATCCAAGTATTAACCAAGGGTGACCCTACTTAGCTTTTGTAAATAGCAAAGATCCTAAAGGGAACATAACTACAGGTCGTTTGTTGTGAAAACTCAGCTTTAAGCTTTATAAGCCATAGTGGTTGATGAGGAGCACATGGGACAAACAAATGAGATTGCAGAATCATACTTTTGTAGGTGTTGTGAATTTAGCCAGTTACAGTATTGATCCCTTTGGTTTAAGAAAATTGTAGCATAGCATGAGTGTCAGAAGCATTGAGCAAGGCCTGGGGTAGGTCTTTTGGTTCACTTATTTGCCTTAACATTATACTTGGTAATACAAAAGCAATTAATCCAACGTATCTGTATTTCAAGTAGAAAAGGAATTGTTCTCCAGATTTGGTCTACAAAAGTGTTTTTCATGTGGGACACGTTGGCTCAGTAGGTCAGACGCTGAGCTTGCCTATCAGAAAGGTCGGCAATTTGGTGGTTTGAATCCCTAGTGCTGCGTAACGGAGTGAGCTCCCGTTACTTGTCCCAGCTTCTGCCAACCTCGCAGACTGAAAATACATAAAATGCAAGTAGAAAAATAAGAACCACCTTTCGTGGGAAGGCAACAGTGTTCTGTGCCCCTTCGGCGTTTAGTCATGCCAGCCACATGACCACGGGGACGTCTTCGGACAGCACTGGCTCTTCGGCTTTGAAAAGGAGATGAGTACCTCCCGCTAGAATCGGGAATGACTAGCGCATATGTGCGAGGGAAACCTTTACCTTAGTGTTTTTCCGCCTTGACAAATTTTAGATGTGCAAGACTTCAATTTCCAGAATTCCTACTAGCTAGCCAAGCTGGCTGAGAAATTCTGGGACTTGAATTCCACACATCTTTAATTTGACAAGTTTGAGGAAACACTGATATACAAAATTCTCTAGCTCCATCTAGCCCACCCGTGGGTAGGAATTGTGTTTAAGGGATTGTGAGAAAACAACTTTGTTAATCTGTGATTAACATAAAAAAATCAGGAGTCTCGTAGCACCTTTTTCAAGTAACCAATTTCATTAAAAGGCCTAAGATTTCATGAGCTACAGCTTACAGCCACCAGGTGCTTTAATTCATATAGGATTTAAATTTGTGGATGAGGTTGGGGGAAAGGGTAGACAGATACACTATGCACATCTTGCATATAGATGGGGTTTCAATTGTATGGTTTGACAACTTGACTTTTTTTGACCTGGTGCTGTAGAGCATCAGACCAAAGAGAATTGATTTAAACGGACACTGTGAAATGTGTATTTCTGCAAAGCTATTTCACGGCAAAATATATGCTTTCTTGTAGTCTTGTTTAGCTGCAGATCCGTCCGTGGAGATGAATAATTTAACCGAGTGTCTTAATGGGAGAGAAATATTGAAAATGAGTATTATGAGATTGAGCAAAAATAATGGTTAGAGATTGTTGTTAAAGACTTCAGACGAGCATTTCTTTTGTACTTAAGACAAATAAATATTGTAATGTAATCAGCGATGAAGGGAGCTTTTTTCGTGTCTTTTTATGCGAGACAAAAAAACAGGAAGAATTTTATGTTTGAAAAATCCAGTCTCCCTCCGGTCCTTTTCCTAAGGCTTGAATGCCTTTGTCTGAAACTTCCTCCCATTTTGCTTCACTCCCACGAAAGATGAAAAGGTTTAGAAGGCTAAATCCCACGCAAACAAAAATATCCATCATAATCACAGAATCTAAATTATAAATAAGTGTGGCATGTCACAGATCAGTCAGCATTTTAAAAAAAAGCAAAAAGCGCAGGCAAATTCAAAATGTTGCCTTTGCGGGCAGATATGTTGGGCATTGATGTGTAAATGTGTATTTTGTCATTAAAAACTTAAGTTTAAATGCTGTTGAAGGAGGTCAAGTTGTAATAAAACAAAGGGGGTCAAACTCAAGGCCCGCGGGCCGGATCTGGCCCACTGGGTGCTTAGATCTGGCCCACAGGGCCAGTCTGGAAATAGCAAAGGTCCGGCCCACGGTGCTAGCAAAAATGTGGCGTGGGTGGGGCGCCCCCTCCCCTGTCACAACCGCTTTTGGCCTCCGGAGTTGTCCAGGAGGTTTTGCAGGCTCAAAACGAGGCCTCCGGAGTGCTCCAGGAACCCGTCCTGGACTCAGAAGGTTATAAAAGGGAGGAAAAGTAAAATATTTTACCTTTCAGCCTTGCAGGATTTTGCTACTAGCCAATGTCAATAATTTATAATTCTAGTCTTCCTATGGAATCATATTACTTGATCTGGTGTCTCTCTCATAAGGTGATCAAGTAGATCAAGTAAGCATTTAAAAAAACAAAATCACAGAAATGTACACCTCCCTATTTTTATAAGTTTATAAAATCATGTCTGCGGAGCAGTGATGAAATTCATATTTTTTTACTACCGGTTCTGTGGCTTGGTGGGCATGGCAGGGGAAGGATACTGCAGAATCTAACCCTAACTACTCAAAAGCTTTGCTACCAGTTTTCCAAAACCTCTCAGAACCTGCTGAATTTCACTCCTGCTGCGGAAGTGCGGTCCTGTGTCATACAATAATACAATACAATACAATAGTAGAGTTGGAAGGGACCTTGGAGGTCTTCTAGTCCAACCCCCTGCCTAGGCAGGAAACCCTATACCGTTTCAGACAAATAGCTATCCAACATCTTCTTAAAGACTTCCAGTGTTGGGGCATTCACAACTTCTGGAGGCAAGCTGTTCCACTGATTAATTCTTCTAACTGTCAGGAAATTTCTCCTCAGTTCTAAGTTGCTTCTCTCCTTGATTAGTTTCCACCCATTGCTTCTTGTTCTACCCTCAGGTGCCTTGGAGAATAGTTTGACTCCCTCTTCTTTGTGGCAACCCCTGAGATATTGGAACAATGCTATCATGTCTCCCCTAGTCCTTCTTTCTCTTAAGCTAAACATACCCAGTTCCTGCAACCGTTCTTCATATGTTTTAGCCTCCAGTCCCCTAATCATCTTTGTTGCTCTTCTCTGCACTCTTTCTAGAGTCTCCACATCTTTTTTACATCATGCCCACACCCACCATGGCCACGCCCCACCCACCCACCCCCGGCTGTCCAAGGTCAAACCCAATCCTGATGTGGCCCTCAATGAAATTGAGTTTACACCCCTGCAATACAGCAAAAAGAGAAAAAAAATCCTTAAATAAGGTAAAAATCTAAAATTAGTAGATTATTAACAAAAGGAGAAATAATCTGACTCTTTTCCTTGGTACACTACATTTCCACATCTCCAATTGTATTTTGAACCTACACTCCTAAGAAAGGTGTTTATAATCTCTTTAGCAGACCCATTTAACTCTTTATTTGTCATTTAATACAGGTAGTCCTCAACTTAAGATCCCAATTATGCCCAAAATTTCTGTTGCTAAGCGAGACAGTTGTTAAGTGACTTGCTGTATTTTATGGCCTTTCTTGCCACAGTTGTTAAGTGAACTACTGCAGTTGTTAAGTTACAAACACCATTGTTAAGTAAATCTGGCTTTCCCCCATTGATTTTGCTTGTCAGAAGGTCACAGAAAGTGATCACATGACCCAGGGACAGTGCCACTGTCAGTTGCCCAACCTCTGAATTTTGACCATGTGACCATGGGCATGCTGTAAGGGTCATAAATCTGAAAAATGGTGATAAGTCACTTTTTTCAGTGCTGTTGTAACTTTGGACAATCGCTAAATGAACTGTTGTAATTCAAGAACTACCTGTATTGGGCTGGCTATCTTTAGAAGACTATCTGGGATCATTGGTATTTAGCCATCATAGAAAATTTGGGCTTGTCACTCTCTTGCTTACTCCCCCGCCCCTCTCAGACCTAAACATTAGCGGAACAGAGAAGTCTATCATGAGTTTTGAGGGGGCACCACAAAGCAACTCAAGAAACAATTGTTAGTGCAAACTTCCCATCTTGGTTGGTTTTTACAACTCCTTGAATACCAAGCCAACGGACCCGAGGGACAAGCTTTGAGGGCTCCATTTGTGATTGCTTGACTCTGAACAAAACTTCCAGGAAGCTTGGGAGAAGGATGGAAGGCAGAACTGGGAGAAAGAGGATGATTCATTTGGTAGCTTATCTCACAAATGGCAGCTTAGCCCAGTTGAGGGAAAACCTAGAAAATCTAGGTAAATAAATACCTTCAGAGTCTCTACCTCCATGAATTCATTCTAAAGGAGAGCATTCCCCTTCCAAATTCTGTATTTACTGCAGAGTAGCATTAAAGATGCATTATATTGAAAGTAGCGCATGTTCTTGCTTCTTTAATCATGCCCAGCTGAGTGAGATTTTACCTTGAGATCTCTCCAGAAGGATAACTGGATTCATCTTCTGGATCCACGCCCCTGAGCCAGTTCTCCGGGCAGCGCCATAGGGGGCGCCATCTTGGTTTTTTGCTTCTGCACATGCATGAAGTGCGCCCACCAGCGAACCAGCAGTAGTGACTGCTGGAGCCCACCCCCGAGGTAGATATACAAGTCCAGCCTGCATAGTCCTGTGATGTAGATAACAAACAGATCATGAACATATGGCCCCTGAGAAATTTATCATAATGCACTATAGGAAAACGTAGTTGTCCGAGGAAATCTTTATGCTGGGAAAGGTGGCAAGGAAGGGAAGAGGACAAGCAGTAGCCAGATAGAGTACCTCAATATCAGAAGATCTGAAAGATCAAACTGGGGACAGATCTTTCATGAAGAAAATCTATCTACAGTATGGGGGTCTCCAAAAGTCTACACTAACTTAATGGTACATGAGAAATTTAAGTATACTGTGATGTCTCTTGATCTCGTTTTCTTTGTAGTTCTTGTTAGTTGCGAAGTTGTGTCTGACCCATCATGACCCCATGGACAAGGTTCCTCCAAACCTTCCTGTCCTCTACCATCCTCTGGAGTCCATTTAAGCTCACTCCGATTGCTTTGGTGACTCCATCCATCCACCTCCTTCTCTGTCGTCCCCTTCTTCTTTGGCCCTCAATCTTTCTCAGCATGAGGCTCCAGTGAGTCCTTCCTTCTCATTAGGTGGCCAATGTTTTCTTAGACAGCTATTTTCCCAGATGCTTCGTATTGAAAAACAAACAAAACCTTCACGGGGCATTTCAGTTCATTCTAGCTGTCATCCAGGGCTTTCTCTTTCATTTTTGTCTACATAGAAATCACTTACTCTCTGGATATTTCTTTCATGCCAGTGGTCAGTGTCACTGACAGATGGTCAGTGAGCCATCTCGCTGACTCACTTCAATGACGGCTTCGAGCAAGTTCTGATGAGTCAGCTTAGGTGACAGTGATTTGCTGGTGACTAACGCAAAATGGAAAGTCATCACTCTTTGTGCTACTGCGTTTGTCTGTGGTAAAATGTTACTATCTTCTTCTTTTTAAAAAATTTAATTCCGCACCAGCAATACAAAATTTTGTTTGTTTCAGTCCTGTATTTCCCACTGAACTTTTTCAGTCGTGGAAAAGTCTGTTCTCAACCCTTCATTGCAAGATGTTCCTCAGAATTTGATCTGAGGTCCATTGTTGCTTTGTTGTGTACTTTGTTATTGTTGTTGTTCTAAACGTTTAGTGGTGGGTCTTGGTGACTTTATAGACAAGTGTTCTCCATGCTACACTACCAACCACAGCTTCTTTCAATTGTTGTAAGTTCAACTTTGCATCAGATTTGATGTTATCAAGCCAGTATGTTTTTTGCTTGTCCCTTTTAGCATCATTTCCTTCTCTGATGAATTTGCACACAGGACATGGCCAAAGTAAATCAAATGTAGCCTTATGATTTTAGCTTCTAGTAGTGTGTCTGGTTTTACATGATTTAAACAACTCTCTGTTAGTTACTTTGGTTGTAACTAAGGTTGAGAAACACTGAGCTAAAGAACAGGGGCTGGGTGAATTGAATACAGGCGGTTCTCGACTTACAACAGTTCATTTAGTGACTGTTCAAAGTTACAACAGCTCTGAAAAAAGCACAGTTACTAGAATTTTGTACGTTGAACAAGTCTCTATTTTCAAAGAAAGAGACCATTTCTGTTTAAAAGAAGAAGAAAGCCACAGAATTAATGCATACAATCCACGTTCTAACATTTATTAGGGATTAGACTCTACTGGAAAAAAATACGAATAAAAGTTGCTTATGATTGCATTGCTGGTAAGTGGTTCCTTCTTGATTTTTCGGTTCGAAAGAAGTGAGGGGAAAATTCTCACCCAGACAGACACACACGAGAATTGACCCAGACGCTGGAGGATTATAAAGTGGAAAGGTTTGGAAAAAGTGATGCCAATTTCTTCCCACAAATGCATGAGCTAAGTTGAAACCAATTCAACCGCAGGCATGGATAAGTTAAAAAACCAATCTTGTTAGACCTCTGAGTTTTGCACTGTAACTCAGCCAGGCTGAAGCATTTTTGAGGACCTAAAGGTGGACAATGAATTCCTACTGCTCTAGCTCTTTATAATTGGGTAAATAGACATTGTTAATTTTATTATGTGTGCCTGCCTGCTGATATCCAAACTCTGAGGTGGGACATGGAATTAGCCTGATGTTCAGTGAAATCTTCCTTCTTTTCACTGTCTCTTCACAATTATTAATCCCTAGGCGCCTAGGAGTAGAGCCTTCTCTGTGATGGGCCCAACCCTCTGGAATGACCTCCCCGCGATATCAGAACCACCACCGACTTCCGCTCCTTTCGACAAAAACTGAAGACTCACCTGTTCCGTTTAGCCGGCCTGGCCCATTTATAGATTTATAGTTTTATTCTACCTCCTGGCAGATATTTTAATCGGGTATTTTTAGGGTTATTTAAATATTGTTTTTTAACTACTTTGCTTCGATATGTACAATTTCTTATTGCCTCCTCTTTTGTGTTTGTATTTTCTATCTATTGATGTGTTTTTATCTGACTGTACACCACCCCGAGTCCCTTTGGGGAGAGGGGGCGGTATAAAAATCTAAATAAAAGTAAAAAAGTAAAGTAAAAGTAAAATTATTAATCCCTAACTTTCTGCCAATGTTTGGACATTACTCTACTTTAGCTGGTTCGACCGGTAGTTTAAAAACGTTAAAAAAAAGTTTTAAAAAAGTTGTGACGATTACACGGCACAGCTGATTGTCTCATAACTGATCATTGGAACTTTTTTTTTACTTTTTAAAGCACTTTTTAACTACTGGTTCGGGCGAGACAGTAGCATTTTTTACTACCGGGTCAGGCGAACCGACCCGAACCAGTAGCATTTCACTCCTGGACTGGAGCTTATAGTCTCCTGACTTCTAGTCTGCTGTGTTAACCACCATGTGTTTTTTTTAAATTACAATATTTATCATCTTAATCACCTTTGACTGGGTTAACTGAGGTTTTGGAAGCCCCAATAGGTAAAACAGACCAGGAAAACTCCAGAGAAAGGCTAAAGGTACTTTATTGAGTGACATAGCACAATTTTTGAAGTCTGATCATGCTATACCTCCATCTCATTCTTCTTATATGCCATTGAATTAGGGAGATGTCTGTTGATCCACTTCCAAATGTTACCTTGTAGTGCTGGACTTTAAAAAAATGCTTTAGCCTCTTTTGTCTGGTTGATGGTTCATGCATTATCTCTGTGAAGATCATCTCCTTTACTCTTTACAGATTTAGAGTTGCAGCCAACTAATGTTGATGGCACCTAGCTAAAATGGGAAATCTAAGAAGATTGGGCCTGGTTAGCACATGTATTCCTTGGTTTTCCCAGGTTTGATCTAGTGTAATATACCAGTCACATTTGCTGGTATGTTGGCTACTACCACAAACATGTGCCAATAATGTCTTATTTTTTGGCCAATGAGAAACCCCAGATGATGACTTTGTTCTGGCAGTTTAAAGTTTTATCTAGACATGGGTGGTGGTGGTGGTGGTGGGGAGGAGGAGGAGGAGGAGGAGGAGGAGGAGGAGGAGGAGGAGGAGGAGGAGGAGGAGGAGGAGGAGGAGGAGAAGAAGAAGAAGAAGAAGAAGAAGAAGAAGAAGAAGAAGAAGAAGAAGAAGAAGAAGAAGAAGAAGAAGAAGAAGAAGAAGAAGAAGAGACCAGAAAAATCCTAGAGAACAAAATGTCATTCAGGAAGTGAAAACAACCACAATAACAACTGAGAAGAACAACTCCAAGCTCCCTTCCAACTCTGTTATTCTGTAATTCAGAAGAAGGCAGTGATACACTCCTTCCATACAGTTCCTTCAAGTCATGCTCAAATCCCAGTAATTCACAACCATTGAAATACAGCAACTTTTCTTGGCAAGCAAAATGAAAACTCTTTTCCACTGCTTCCTTCTGGGATATTTACTGTATTTTTGACTTCCCAGTCTAGCCCTGTAAGGGATGCGGTGGCTCAGTGGCTAAGAAGCTGAGCTTGTCAATCAGAAAGGTTGACAGTTTGAATCCCTAGTGCCTGGTAACGGAATGAGCTCCTGTTACTTGTCCCAGCTTCTGCCAACCTAGCAGTTCGAAAGCATGTAAAAAATGCAAGTAGAAAAATAGGAACCACCTTTGGTGGGAAGGTAACAGTGTTCTGTGCACCTTTGGCATTTAGTCAAGCTGGCCACATGACCACGGAGACGTCTTCAGACAGCGCTGGCTCTTCGGCTTTGAAACGGAGATGGGCACCGCCCCCTAGAGTCAGGAACGACTAGTGCATATGTGCAAGGAGAACCTTTACCTTTAGTCTAGCCCTACTTTAAACTGTTTGAAAATTTCAGTTGGAACAACTTGTGTTTTCTCTTTCTCTCTCTGGCTAGATGAATTAGGGCTGGAGGCTATGTCCTGGGTGGCTGAGTGCATGAAACCCCGGATCCAGATTAAACATTACATGCTAAGGATTTGCTTTATGATTTAAGCAAAATCCTATCACCGGATTAGCTGATGTCCCTGTATGCAAAGTAGGTCATGTTTCCTTATCACTTTTTTCCATGCTAAGCTCTTCCAAGAAGCGTCCTTGTCACCCGACTGTCTTCCTTTGAGAAAATAATATCCTGCTTTCCCTGGAAGAAGAATCAAGGAACTATTTTCCCACAATCAGGCAATCCCCATAGCGATTCCTCAGCCTTTGCTTTCCTGGGCCTGAGTTCACACAATGTGTTCATCTTGACTGATATGGAATTGAGTACAGGTAGCTGTTAGATATTTGTTCTAACTACAGTGGTTTCCACCAAGGTCCTCTGTTCCGGCAGGAACAGAGGTTTAATCCTATCGGTCGAAGGGTCTGACAGCTCCCTATAAAAGGGCTGCTGTCAGACTCAACCTTCGCTGGATTGTTCTCACTTGTTGTACTTAATAAAGAGCTGTTGTTACCGTTAAGCCTGTGTGTGCCTATCCATTACCCAATGTAACACTGGCGACGAAGGTGGGATTGGAAGGCAATTAGGCGAACCAAAAAGAGCATCGCAATCCAGCAAGTACATCCAGCCCAGAGATCAGCGTAGCTTCGAGCAGCCATTTTTGAGCGACAGATTCCAAAATGCCCTCAGAACACAAAATGGCCATGCATGCCCCACTGACTCCGTATGACCCAGTCACGAAGCACTGGGATTCATACATGCTACAATTTGACTGCTTCCTCGAAGCAAACGACCTCATGGGCCTTTCTGAAGGCCGCAAGAAGAACATGTTCCTCGGATACTGCGGCCAGGAAGTGTTTGAGATGGCGAAAGACCTCTCTGAGCCGACACAGCTGCAATCAGTCACCTGGTTCGTGTTCCAGCAAATGCTGAGGACTCATTATGCCCCCAAGCCATCCAAGCACGTTCGCCAGCATGAGTTTAACATCAGGAACCAGAAAGAGGGCAAGTCGTTGCGGCGCTTCACAAAGCCGCAGCATACTGCGAATTCTGAGACCTGGACGAGCTGATTCTGGACCGCATAATTTGCGGCGTACAGGACATTACCTTACAGAGGAGGTTACTTGCTAAATCTAACCTCACTCTGCAGATCGCCTTGGAGAGGCCAGGGCGTCCGAATCAGTCTTCAACTCTACCGAGACTCTGCAGCGCCCAAGCGTTCCACAAGACGCGTGAAAGAGTACACGCGTACATCGCGAAGCTGCAGAGCCCGAGAGGTCAGAAGGCGAGGAAGTTGCCGCATGCATAGTAGCCGAGCCCAGCCGGCACGCAAATTCAAACCACGTCTTCCACCTTGTGCTAGCTGCGGAGGAGACCATGCCAGATTGGCTTGCCGTTTCCGTGATGCAATCTGCCAGCGCTGCGAGTGAAGGTGTGCCGGAGTGAATTCCCTGCCACTGCCTGGCAGCCTAGAAGTGCACCAAACTGCCAACAGAGGCCCAACCAAGGGGCGTGGCAGAAGCCACCACGGCGCTCAAAGGGCAACAATAGAGTCACCTACCACACGTCAATCGGCCAAGTACGCACCAGGTGGCCAAAAAAGCTGAAGGTCACAGTCCTCATTGAGGACTCTCCATGTGAGATGGAGATCGACACGGGTCATCACTGACCATCATGCGGTGGTCTACCCTAAAGCAGGTTAGCCCTAGCCTAAAGAAGCAGCATCTTTACACCCCTGACATCCGCCTACGCGATTACCAGGGAAACTGGGTTCCCATTGTGGGCCAAGGCACCTTCCAGGTGAAGTTCAAGCAGTTCAGCAGGAAACTCCCAATGACAGTGGTCAGCGGCAACCTGTAGAGCCTCCTAGGGCTAGATTGGTTCCATGTCCTGGGCCTAGAAGTGACCAGTATCAACGCCTTGAAAGATGATGGCGCTGAAGCCATCTTTAAGGAGTTCAGGGACATCTTCGACACCGGTCTGGGTAAATATGTGGGACTCCAATTTCCTTTAGTTTGGACCCCAACATAGCCCCAATAAGGCTAAAACCCAGGAGAGTACCTTTTGCTCTCCGCCCCAAAATTGACAGGGAAATTGACAAGCTCGTAGGCCAGGGAATCCTAGAGCCAGTCGATCATGCACACTGGGAGACCCCTATAGTGACACCTGTCAAATGTGACGGGTCTCTACGCATCTGCGTGGGCTACAAGTGCACAATAAATAAAACGCTACAACAAAGCACTTACCCTGTACCCATTGTACAGCACCTACTTCATTCACTAGGCCCCAGAAAATTTTTCGAAAATTGGACATGGTGCAGGCACACCAACAATCGCCTGTAGATGGTGCTACGGAGGAGGCCCAAAGCATTGTGACGCACAGGGGTGCATTCAAATGTCACCGCCTGCAATTCAGCGTTAGTATCGCTCCTGGACTGTTCCAAAGGGTCATGGAATGGCTTTTGCAGGGGATTCCAGGAGTCGTCCCCTATTTTGACGACATCTTGGTATTGGCTGCAAATGAGGTGCAACTTTTGAAACGTGTACAAACAGTTTTGGCTTGAATTAGAGACAAAGGCCTCCGTCTCAAAAAAGAGAAATGCCAAATTAACGTGCCAAGGGTTGAATTCTTAGGGTACCTAATCAATGGCTCTGGGATTCACCTGACCACACAAAAAATCAAAGCAATTCAGGACGCCTCCACACCTCGCAATCAAACCAAGCTCCTTGGGCTCCTTAATTTCTACAGCGTCTTTCTTAAACAGAAAGCCACCATTGCTGAGCCCTTACGCTGTCTCCTGGCTAAGAACGCGAAGTGGTCCTGGGGCAGAGCCGAGGCAGCCGCATTTGCCACGGTAAAACGACTCCTGTTGCCGGACTCCTTTCTAGTACAGTACAGCCAGACCCTGCCATTGGTGCTGACCTGCAACGCTTCCCCGTTCGGCATTGGCGCTGTCCTCAGCTACCGCATGCCCAACAGAACTGAAGCCCCTATTGCATTTTACTCTACCTTGTCTGCCGCAGAGCCGAACTACAGCCAGCTGGACCATGAGGCTTTGGCTGCAGTGCCCGGAGTAAAGAGGTTCCATGAGTATCTATATGGCCGGGACTTCAAACTGGTTACGGACCACATGCCATTGTTGGGCTTATTGGCTGGGGACCAACCTACCCCAGTGTCATTATCACCTCTCATGACCAGGTGGACCATCTTCTTAGCTGCCTACTCATACTGCCTCATCCACCGACCAGGTTCCACTTTGGGGCTTGCTGACGTATTAAGCCGCTGCCCACTACTGGGACGTCTCGCTGACCCTACCCCCGAGACGCCAGTCCTCCTCATTGACTGCCTTGAGACTGGGCCTGCCTCGTCCAGTGATGTTGGCTGTCACTCTGCAAAGGACTCCACCATCAAGCAAATTATGAACTGGGTGTGGAGGGGGTGGCTCAAGGGGCCTTTTGGGGCTGATTTCAAAATGTATTTTGCCAAAGGCGATGAGTTACAAGTTGTAAATGGCAGTTTACTGTGGGGGGACCGGGTCGTTGTTCCACCCAAACTGCGCATTGCAGTATTAGAGGCTTTACACGTAGGGCATCCTGGAATTGTCAGGATGATGTATTTGGCTAGGAGTTACGTGTGGTGGCCTAACATGGACAGGGAGATTGAAGAATGGGTGGCTACCTGCACACCGTGCCAGGAGTCCAGACCAGCTCCCCCAGAGGTATCTGCTAAGTGGGAGCGACCTCAAGCACCATGGTCTAGGATGCACATTGACTTTGCTGGTCCAGTTCATGGCCAGACATTTTTCGTAGTTGTGGATGCCTACTCGAAATGGTTAGAGGTAGTGCTGATGACCTCCACTACGGCAGAAGCGGTCATCAAGGTGCTACAGAGACTTTTTTCCACACACGGCCTGCCCAACGTCTTGGTCTCTGACAACTGGCCCCAATTCACGGCCATGCAATTTGAGACCTTCCTAGCAGCTCAGGGAATCAGGCATGCCCTGGTCATGCCATTCCATCCGGCTTCCAATGGTCAGGCGGAGAGAATGGTCCTCGACATACGACTGCTTATGACCCAGTTCCAAAGTTCTGACATGCCTATCACTGTGGCAGGAATCCCCAGAGTTCCCCCAGCGTAGTTGTGGGCATATACCGAATCCCCTACGCTAAATGTCCGAATCTTGCTTGTGGAGTCTGGGAGCGATGAGGCAGAATAATTGGGGTGTAGCCGGTCTAAGTGGGACCTTAGCCAGCGACCCATGAGAAGCTCGGAGGGGCTTCTCCCTGTAGTGGCACTGGGTGTGATGTGCTGAATTAGCAAATAGTGGTCAACCCATGTTTGCCAATCTCCCGGGCCCATCCTAGAGAGGGCCTCTTTTCCAGATCTCACCATTTGTAGACTTCCATTTGCTGTGGCAGTCAAACCAGCATGTTAAGCCAAACTAAGATTTATTTCTTTGGATCTTATGCAAAGGGGGAAATGGTGTTTTCTTAACCTAGGTGGAAGTTGTGTGAATACAATAGTTTATAGCCGTGATGGTGAACCTATGGCAGCCAGCTGGTCTTTGGGGCTCTGCATGCACAGGGGTGAGGCACGTGCGGGGATCACGCATGTATGTGCATGGGGTGGGGTAGGTGCGGTGGGGTCATGCGTGCATGCTGGGGGCATGCGGGGGTGCATGAACGGGGGAGTAGGTCACATGTAGGGGGCTGCATGCACATGCCCCCCCCCCCGGTCTGCACAGCAGAGACCCAACGACCAGCTGGGTAGCGAGAGGCACTTGCGCATGCACAGCAGAGCTGAACTGGGGCGATGGCTCGCCTGCCATCAAAGAGGGCGATGCATGCCACCTTTGGCAAGTGTGTCATAAGTTCGCCATCATAGCATTTTGGGGGTATGGGTGCACATTTAGTCCACACTTGGTCCAGAAAACCATAACTGGTTTATAGGATGCTGTAGCTTCCTTTGGTTTTGGGAAATGAGCAGGATGGATTAAAAAAAAGCAAAATACATTATGCGTTATATAATGTAAAATAGAAGTGGGGCTTCAATCATGTGTTGTGGCCATCATCTTTGACACACCAGATGCACAAACAAAACTCAGTCCCTGTCGGTCCCTGGCTTGCTAGAATCCTTCAGCTACCTGAGTTCCATATAATATTATTTTCTTCCAGTAGGGGAAAAAATACATTTAAATGAAAAGCCATCTGGCTGAAAGCAAATTCGGAGCCTCTATAGTGGTTTCTATTTTTACAAGTGTTTTATGCATTTTTTGGAAAACTGAGAAATTGTATGTCAGCAGCCCTGGGGCTTGCTTGGAGAAGGAAGACTAGAAAGCAAGCTCATCACTTATTATTATTTTTTTTAGATCAAATGGATGTTTGGTGATTAGCTATGCCCATTAAGGCCGCTATTCTGGGAAAGTGCAGCTCAGAACGGCCATCTGTAAAAACACCCACTAAGTAAACACACAGGGATAGAATCAAGATCACATGAAGGGTTAATACCACTTTATAAATGCCCTGGTAAGGCCACACTTGGAATACTGCATTCAGTTCTGGTCGCCACGATGTAAAAAAGATGTGGAGACTCTAGAAAGAGTGCAGAGAAGAGCAACAAAGCTGATTAGGGGACTGGAGCAGGAGTGAAATCCAGCAGGTTCTGACACATTCTAAAGAACTGGTAGTGGAAATTTTGAATAGTTTGGAGAACCGGTAACAAAAATTTTGAGTAGTTTGGAGAACCAGCAGCAGAAATTTTGAGTAGTCCAGAGAACTGGTAGCAGAAATTTTGAGTAGTTCAGAGAACTGGCAAATGCCACCTCTGGCTGACCCCAGAGTGGGGTGGGAATGGACATTTTGCAGTATCCTTCCTCTGCCATGCCCACCAAGCCACACCACGCCCACCAAGCCATGCCCACAGAACCAGTAGTAAAAAAAATTGAATTTTACCACTGGACTGGAGGCTAAAACATGAAGAACAGTTGCAGGAATTGGAAATGTCTAGTCTTGTGGAATAGGAGTGACATGATAGCAGTGTTCCAATATTTGAGGGGCTGCTACAAAGAAGATAAAGTCAAGATATTCTCCAAAGCACCTAAGGGTAGAACAAGAAGCAATGGGTGGAAACTAATTAAGGAGAGAAGCAACATGGAACTAAGGAGAAACTTCCTAACAGTGAGAACAATTAAACAATATCAAAAAAGCGATTTATGTCCATTTGTTGCACTTATGACCATTGCAACATCCCCATGGTCACGTGATTTACATTTGGAGGTGTGACAACTGGGTTCATATTTATGACGGCTGCCGTGTCCCCTTTTTACGACCTTCTGACAAGCAAAGTCAGTGGGGAAGCCAGATTCACTTAACAAGAGTGTTAACAGGCTGCAGTGATTCACTTAACAAACGTGGCAAGAAAAGCCGTACAATGGAGCCAAATTCGCTTAACAAATTTCTCACTTAACAATATAAATGTCGGGCTCAATTGTGGTGGTAAATTGAGGATCACCTGTATGCTTTGATTCAGGCTGCAAGGAGCAGCTTCCACAACTGCAATTCCTCAAAGGGCCAGAATTGCCTGGATTAAATTTATAACCTAGCTCAGAGAAAGTGGTTTGAATTTATGTTTCAGGTCGCAGGGCAGAGGCATAAATTCAGCTTGAGTCAACTCACGATTGATGGGCCGATTTGGTCAATGGGGAAGCAAGGGAGAGATTTAGAGGTCAGGTTAAGCAATTGGCGCTTCAGATTCTCACGCAGACATTCAAAAGGTTGACTCAATCTGAGAGATTAGAGATAAGAGTTGTAAAATCAGGGCAGCTTTGCCACAGCTAAATGAAAAACCAACACAATATACAGATGCACACAATATAAGAAATTGTGAATCTGGATTTATAGAAGACAGTTGCTGTTTTTATGGAACACGGTTGCCGACCAAGGAAATAAATCTTAGGATAGTTATTATCCGTCATAAATTATCCAGGCACATTTTAGCACAATGTTATGTATTGCCTGACTCTGCTCAGAATTGTCTAAAGCAGTTGTTGTGGCCCGCCAGCCACAGTGGAGCTGGCAGCAGATTCGGACAGTGAGGAGGTTGGGGAGGAAGATGGGCCAGTCCTGGAGTCTGGGGAAGGCTCTGATGAGGGCTCTGTGTCGGAGGCAGAGAGGGAGCCAGGGCCGTATGCCAGTTATCAGCTGCCTTCGGAGTCAGACATCAGTGAGGCAGACGAACAGCTGGAGCCTGTTCCCAGTGTGCGCATGACGAAGGGAACAGCTAAAGAACAGGGGTGGACTTGGGAGTAAGGTCACAGGTGGATGATGAATGGCCCCTCCCAGAGGAAATAATAGAAGAGCAAAGGGGGAGTGGAGTTTGCAGGAGACAATTAGTTAATTGGTTGGTGACAACCAATTAACTAATTGGCAAGTTTTCCTTGCCAAGTTTTGCAGATATCAGCCTGTCAGTTCTCCAAGCCAGATAAGGTCTGTGACTGTAAATCCTCCCTTGAAAGACTTTGCTGGATGTGATGAGCAGAATTCACAGTAAATTAATAAAAGGGGTTTTTGTCGGGACCAGGAGTTTGCTTCATGCTCTTGGGAAGCCTCAGTCAGAACAGCAGTGTTTTGTCAACCTTGTATGCTGGGTGCGGAATTCTGGGAGCTGAAGTCCAGATACGTTAACGTTGCTAAGGTTGAGAAACACTGATCTAAGGAACTATGGGAATTGAATACAGTCAGTCCTCGACTTAAAACAGTTCATTTAGTGACTGTTCAAAGTTACAACGCACTCGAGGTCAAACCCAGCCCTTATGCAGCCCTTAATGAAATCGAGTTTGACACCCCTGTTATACTTGCTGAGATTGAGAAAACTGATTTAAAATGTAAATTGCTTCGGTTTTTACTGAGACAATCCATTGGAGCCCAGACTCCGGCCCTCGCTCTCTTTCTGCCAAACTAATTACCTTTCTGTCTGTTTCTCATCATGCAAGACGTTTCCTGATTCTGACCTTTTTTTTCCTTTTTTTTTTTTTTTTTTGCTGATATTGCTGATTGTTTATTGTGGAGTTTTATTATTTATTATTTTTAAAGATGTTTCTTTGTATGGATTCTTTCAGCGGATGCAATTGCATTGGGTTAGAAAACTGTGACCCTGATTTACAGCTGTGTTGGATTTTACTGCAGATTTAGGAGTTTTTTTCCTGAAACCCAGGGATAAGGAAATCACTTCCTTACTAATAAAAGAAGGTTTTAGAAACGCAGGCGTGAATGCCGGCTATTTTTAAAGGAATGCACTGAAGCGTAAAAAATTGGGCCATCTTCCACGGTTCCTTTCTCTAGCTTCCTGGTGATTTCCATTAATTTCTGAATATATTACGATAAATCCAGCTGGTAGAAGACAGCAACCATGTTAAATGACCCAGATATTGGTTTGTTTGTTTTTTTGCTAGAGTCATAGGGTGAGTGGGATAGTAGGACAGTTCAGAGAAGAGGTGTAAAATGATTACACATCGGAAAGGGAAAAATCACTGCTTTAAATATGCAGTGAAGCTTACAAATATCTCATTTAGCTATCACAAGGGCTGATAACCTGGCATTGCCTGGGTATTTATAGGGGGAAAATGTCTGGACCAAATGTAATTTCTAACGTTGGATTTTCTGTCCCATTGATATCCGACTCCAAAGGCAGCCAATGACTCTCAGACAGCCCTGGCCTCGGACGCAGAGCTCTCATCAGAGCCTCCCCCAGACTCCAAGACTGGCCCATGTTCCTCCCCAACCTCCTCAATGTCTGACTCTGCTGCCAGATCTGCTGGCCACTGGCGAGCCACAACAGTGGGTGGGTTGAATAAAACACCTGTAGAAATCTTGCCGTGTGCGTGTGTGTTTGTGTGTGCGCAAAGGTCATAAGTGTGATAAATGGTCATAAGTCACTTTTTAAAGTGTTATCGTAACTTCAAACAGTAACTAAGTGAACTGTTATATGTCAAGGATTACTTGTATCCATTTTTGCACTTTTTCAATACAATACAATACAATACAATACAATACAATACAATAGCAGAGTTGGAAGGGACCTTGGAGGTCTTCTAGTCCAACCCCCTGCCTAGGCAGGAAACCCTATACCGTTTCAGACAAATGGCTCTCCAACATCTTCTTAAAGACTTCCTGTGTTGGAACATTTGCAACTACTGGAGGCAAGCTGTTCCACTGGTTAATTGTTTGAACTGTTAGGAAATTCCCTCTTAGTTCAAGGTTGCTTCTCTCCTTGATTAGTTTCTATCCATTGCTTCTTCTCCTGCCCTCAGGTGTCTTGGAGAATAGTTTGACTCCCTCTTCTTTGTGGCAACCCCTGAGATATCGGAACACTGCTATCATGTCTCCCCTAGTCCTTCTTTTCGCATCAGAAGCTCTGTGGATGGAGAGAAATGAGTTTTATTATGCCCCAAAATCCTACATCCTTTGTAGCAGATGAATTAGGGATGAATGCATTAGATGCCCAGTTGAAACAGAATCATAATATTTTCATACATTTCTGGAAAAAAAAACAGTGTGTCTGTCACCCCGGATGAGGTCCAGCAAGCAATTGCTCAACACAGGCATGGGGAAACTATGGGAAACTACTCAGACTGAACAGCCAAGAAGTAGATGAGAAAGAAATAAAGATCTTAGAGAGGAATATGGGAGACAAGTCAAAAAGAAAAGAAAAAAGCACAGCAATTAAAGTATTGAAGCGGGCAAAAGATGATGGATAGATGATTTTTCATTTTTGGTGTTGTTTTGATTTGCTTCTCTTCTCTTTCCTTCCTTTTTTTCTTTTTGTAGGTAGGTGACATGGTTAGAAATTAGGTAGGATAGAAAGAAAATGTTTTTAAACAAAGGATGACATGATTAAAAGAATAAGAGATAGAAATAAGAGAAAACTGGGATATTAGTGTACACTTTTATAAATGAGAGCAATAATAAGAGAAAATGTAGGATAATTGAGTAATGACAGATTACAACTTTATATAAATATGTATTACTATTAGAAATATATACACATTGGTTGAAAGTAATAACTGACTACAGCTATTAGTTTTATTTGCATTAGAATGTATGACACCCAGGTGCCACACTGTTCATGCATTGATGTTTGCAAAAAATAAATGTAAACATTTAAAAAAAGCCACTGGCAGGGCCGTTTCAGAGAACCGGGGTAACCCTGGCAAGCGTGACCCCCAAAAGCTGTTTTGTGCTAGAAGGGCAACCCCGCCAGCACTCTTGAGGTTTGATTTATGATTTGTTCTGCACAACTGCAAAGGCAAGACACAGAGAAATGAAAGTAAAGATGCCCCTTCTTTGTCAACAAGATTTTGCTTGCCAGGGGTGGGGTTGGGAGGGAGTAGGGATTGGAAATCATCTGACAAAGCCAGAGGCAAAAACACAGCCAAAACTGTGGACCAACTAGGGCTTCGCATCTGACTATCTGCTTTGTATGGCTGAGTTACGGCGTAGTAATTCCTCCTTCTGGCTCTCTCTTCCCTTCTTGTACAGATGAAATAATGCAACAGGAGATCAGGCCTGTCACGGCGGTGGAGATCATTGAACAACTGCACCGACAGTTTGCTATTTTGACAGGTAAGATCTTCAGGGGTCTTCATACTTCACTTTTTTTTTCTCGATAGTTAGAGCAATTAATTAGTAGAACGATTTGACTCCAGAAATTATGTGTGCTCCAACATGGGGCATTTTTAAGAAGAGACTGGACAACTGTTTGTCTGAAATTGTATAGGGCTTTCTGCTTGAGCAGGGGGTTGGACTAGAAGACCTCCAAGATCCCTTCCAACTCTGTTATTCTGTTACAACAGGGGTGTCCAAACTTGGGAACTTTAAGACTTGTGGACTTCAACTCCCAGAATTCCCCAGCCAGCCATGCTGGCTGGGGAATTCTGGGAGTTGAAGTCCACAAGTCTTAAAGTTTCCAAGTTTGGACACCCCTGTGTTACAACCTCAGTTATGTCCTTTTGCAAATGATGGGCAGTGTTTCCAGGTTTCCCTTCCCCATCCTGAACAAATCTCATGAGCAGTAATTGCCGTGTGCTTTTGACAGATAAACAAATCCAGAGCTTTCCCAGTAAAACTTTTGGAGAGGTTCTTCTATCAAACATATCTATTTGATTTTTATCCCACCTATATTACTTTATATGTAACTTAAGAGAGGAAATACACACACTCCTTCGTCCTCCTATTTTCCCACAACAACATCCCTTTAAGGCGGGGCTAGAATTCACAGTCTCCTGGCAACTGGCCTAAAGTCAGCCAGTCACCTTTCATGCCTAAGGCGGGGCTAGAATTCACAGTCTCCTGGCGATTGGCCTAAAGTCAGCCAGTCACCTTACATGCCTAAGGCGGGGCTAGAATTCACAGTCTCCTGGCGATTGGCCTAAAGTCAGCCAGTCACCTTTCATGCCTAAGGCGGGACTCGAATTCACAGTCTCCTGGCGATTGGCCTAAAGTCAGCCAGTCACCTTTCATGCCTAAGGCGGGGCTAGAATTCACAGTCTCCTGGCGATTGGCCTAAAGTCAGCCAGTCACCTTTCATGCCTAAGGCGGGACTCGAATTCACAGTCTCCTGCCGATTGGCCTAAAGTCAGCCAGTCACCTTTCATGCCTAAGGCGGGGCTAGAATTCACAGTCTCCTGCCGATTGGCCTAAAGTCAGCCAGTCACCTTTCATGCCTAAGGCGGGACTCGAATTCACAGTCTCCTGGCGATTGGCCTAAAGTCAGCCAGTCACCTTTCATGCCTAAGGCGGGACTCGAATTCACAGTCTCCTGGCGATTGGCCTAAAGTCAGCCAGTCACCTTTCATGCGTAAAGCGAGATTGGAACTCACAGCCCCTTGGTTTGTAAGCCAGCATCTTAACCACTACCTCAAACTGGCTCTCTATATATGCCATTAAATAGCACAATAGTGAAAATCTACAAAATTGTCTCATGTGAGAGTCCATTTCTCTTTGCCAAGAAAGATTGTAGCCAGATTTTGGGGTTGGGGGGGTAGAGGAGGGTGGAGGATTTTTGGCTTTAATAGCAAATGTCATGTAAATGTTTAGTAGGGAAAGTTATTTTCTCAGACACGTAAGAGTCAAACATGAAGCTACAGGCAGTCCTCGATTTATAACAGTTCATTTAGTGACCATTCAAAGTTACAGCGGGATTGAAAAAGTGATTTATGATCGTTTTTCACACTTATGACTTTTTCAGCATCCTCACGGCCATCTGATCAAAATTCAGATGGTTGGCGACTGACTCACATTTATGACCGTTACATTGTCCCGGGTGTGTGTGTCACGTGATCCCCTTTTGCGACCTTCCGACGAGCCAAGTCAATGGGGAATCCAGACTCACTTAACAACGTCGTTTCTAGCTTAACAACTTCAGTGTTTCACTTAACAACTGTGGCAAGAAAAGTCATAAAACTCACTTAACAAATCTTTTCACTTAATCACCGAAATGTTGGGCTCAATTGGGGTCGTTAAGTTGAGAATTTATCTGTACTTTCTGCAATCGAGATCGCTTCCTAACTGCACAGAGGGCTACCGTGTTTTCCCGAAAATAAGACAGGGTCTTATTTTATTTTGATCCCTGTAATAAGCGCTTGGCCTTATTTTCAGGGAGGTCTTATTATTTGTGAGGGGATGCATGGGGTGCATGGAGCATGTTCCCCCCTCCCTTCCCCCCTTCCGGGTGCGCATGCGTTTGAATATTTTGGGAGAAGGGCATTTTAGCACATGCACTCAAAAGCTTATTTTTGGGGATGTCTTATTTTCAGGGTAACAACAATAGAGGAAAACCTTGGTTATTTTAACACATATATATATATATATATATTTTGCAGAGTAATGAGGCTTACATCTGTTACTCTTTTATTTTTGATAATCTCTCTATTTTGGGGGTCTATACATAGAACCACCAATTTCAGGGACACATCACTGCTTATAAAAACACAGTGGATTCAAAGATTTTTCCCGAGGCTATTTCCCCCCCCCCCCCAAAAAATGCAACTGCTTTTGCAAATCCACTTTGATAAATCCATGAGAATTAGCACGTCGCACCGCCTGCTAACCGTCTTCTGTTAATGGAAAGTGTGTCTTTTCTAAAAAGAAAGTGAAATTGAAGCTTTTGGTGGCATCTGTTCAACAGATTTACATCCTGGCAGTTTTCCGATAATGGGGAACTCTGTGGGGATTTGCATAAGCCCTGCCCCCTAAACCCTGCAGCCAGTCTCATTATATTAATATTCCTGGAATAGTTACGGGTGGCCTCACTTAATGACCAGTGGATTAGTGACTATTTGAAGTTATGAAGAACCCATCCCCCCCCCAATATTTAGGAGCTGTGATGGCTACAATCCCTCCCCCCTTATGGTCGCTGCATTTCAGGTGCTTGCCTGGCCTTTATGCCCGCTGCATGGCTGTGATCCATGATGGTTTAGTAATGGGTATTTTTGGCCAGTTTCCAGCAAAACAAACAACTCGCAGGAATCAATGGATTCTCTTAATGACCATGGCGTCTCGCTTAATAACCACTGGGGAAAAAAGTTGTAAAATTGAGTCCAGTCCCACAAGTGCCTTGATTTTACGACAGAAATTCCAGGCTCCATTATGGTTGCAAATTGAGAATTATAACCTGTATTGGGTGCCACTGAGACACGGTGGCGCAGTGGTTAGAGTGCAGTACTGCAGGCTACTTCTGCTGACTGCCGGCTGCCTCCAACTTGGCAGATCGAATCTCACCAGGCACAAGGTTGACTCAGCCTTCCATCCTTCCGAGGTGGGTAAAATGAGGACCCAGATTGTTGGGGGCAAATAGGCTGACTAGAGAGGGCTATAAAGAACTGCAAAGCGGTATATAAATCTTAAGTGCTATTGCTCTTCCTCTTGTTAACTGAAACAGATCCAGAATGTCTGGAGAACCTGTTTATTTGATGAATAAAATATATGCTTAGATCCCTCAAGCCAAGCTTGCCTTCTACATTAAAGAGCTCATGCCGTTTTCTTGGTAATAATTTGAAATGAGCTTGCCATCCCTTCATCAAGAGATTCTCAGGCTAACCTGTCCACTTAGAATTTCTCAGGTGTCTCTTATCTGTATCCTAACCATGTTCAACCCTGCTTATCATCTTGGAGATCAAGAATGACTAAATACTGCCACCTGCTGTTTTGTTTGGGTACTATCAGCAGCTATAGTTCACAGAAAAAGTGCCACACTTTTGCATTTTTCTGAATCTTCTATATCAGGGGTGGGTCCTACTGGTGTTGGTACCGGTTCGCTTTGCGTGCGCTTTGCCTACCTGTGCTTTCTGACACCAGTTCTTCATTTGTTAGTTCCTCCTCTTGTCTGATTATTCCCTGTGCAGCATCTCTTCACTCCCCATATGGCCACCCACACATCCTATTATATTTTGCTACTTGATAACATGGCGTTGTCTGGACGTAATTTCTAATGTTGGATTTTCCCCCTTACCAGAGGGAGCCATCTTGTGGAGTACCGTGAAGCCGTTACCAGGGCAACTCCACTGCGTTGTACAGTAGAAGCCATTTTACGGCAGTACAGTAGAAGCCATTTTAAAGCACAACAGGTTGTATCTTAACAGAGCACACACCCCAAGGGGCTTTAGGGGTGTCTTACGCCCACAATATTTGTTTCCGGAGAGTAAGTCATCTGCGCACCAAGTTTGGTTGAAATTGCTCGAGGCGTTTCAGAATTATGCTGGAACACACACACACACACACACAGAGAGAGAGAGAGAGAGAGAGAGAGAGAGAGAGAGAGAGAGAGAGAGAGAGAGAGAGATTTATATATAGATAGATTTGTGTGGCTGTGTCAATACCGTTCAGGGAATTGCTCTAATATCATCCTTCCTAATGGATGCTGCTACTTTGGACTTTCATATTTGTAATGCCAAAAAAGAGGATACTCTGAGGAAGCCTCTATTTAATCTACTGGGCCGCGTAAAACTCTACAAGTAGTCGTCGACTTACAACCGCAAACGAGCCCCAAATGTATCTTGTTAAATGAGACACTTGTTAAGTGAGTTTTGCGAAGAAAAAAGGGAAGAGATGCTGAGAGTACCTGGGTTTTATGACCTCTCTGGGCTTTTGAATTTGAGCTTGTATTCTGATTGGTTGTCAGACTCCCATGAGGCCATGCAGGGGTAACTTTGCAGGTTGTGTTTTGAGTCCCAAGCTTGGTTGAACCTTGTTGGGTGATGTAATCTTCCCAGGTGCCATGTGGTGAGTTCTGTTGCTAGATGGGTAGAGGGCTAATCCTACCTTTGTTGGATCCTGTGTGAGAGCATTTGCCTATGAACAAATATTTTTAATATTCCTAGAACAGTGATGGCTAACCTTTTTTGGCTCCTGTCCCAAAAGCAGGGGGGAGTGCAGGGGGGGGGAGTGCATGGGCATGGCACACCCATAATGCTATCTGCTCCCACCCCTGAGCGCACATGCGTGCGTGACCAGCACCCCCCCTTTTGGCACTGTTTTTTTCCCCTCCCCAGGCTCCAGAGGCTTTCTAGGAGCCTGTGGAGGGCAAAAACTGCCCCCCCAAACCCCTGGAGGTGCTCCAGAGGCTTCAGGAGCTTCCCTAAAGCCTCCGGAGAGTGAAAAACCAGCCCTACAGGGAACCCGGTAGTTCGGGAACGATGACTTCCGGTTTGTCCGTATGACTGATTTTCAACCTCCGGAGCCTTCAGGAGGTTCCCTGAAGTCTCCGGAAGGCAAAAAACAGCCCTACAGCCAAATCGGAATTCCTTTCCCGAACTTCCGGTTTGCCTGTAGGGCTGGTTTGTCACGCTCCAGAGGGCGAAAAACACCCTCAAAGGAAGGCCAATGTAAGCTGGCCAGCACACGCATAGAGCTGACAAGGCAACGTCTCGTGTGCCCTAACAAATGGTTCCGCATGCCATCACGGCCTTAGGATATTTCATTTTTCTAGGAGAGGGGTGGGTGCTAACTTCCTACGCTTGCAGTTTATTTATTCTGCTTTTCTGTCTCATTAACTATCTAAGTCTTCAGTTCTGAAAGAAACAACTCAGAAAGGTCATAGTAACTGAGCTCCTGTGGCCCCTGTGACATCTGTCTTCTCCAAATCCTAGGGACGTTCAACCTTGGCAAATTTTAAGGCCTGCGGATTTCAACTCCCAGAATTCCGCAGCCAGCCATGCTGGCTGCGGAATTCTGGAGGTTGAAATCCGCAGGCCTTAAAATTTGCCAAGGTTGGATTTGGATCCCCCGGCCTTGATCAATCAAACTGTTGGAAGGAAAATCCATCTGGTTCAGTTCCAACCTGGGAGAAAGACGCTGGAAATAAAATGGAGGCCGGAGGCTGATTGGAAAAATGGTCCATTTATTGATGAGCAGAACCACGAACAAAAGACAACGTTCAGTTCTGGTTCAGCTGAACAACTAGCTGAGTGAGAGGAAGGGTGTCGGTCTCTATTTTGCTTGCTTGCTATTGGCTGCCTTAGTAACGGGGAGGGTGGGGGCTCGTGGTATTTGGGGGGGGGGGAATGACTAGGTACTGGAGGAGTTATCATGAAGGCAGTTTTGTTCTCGCCATCTTCTGCGCGTGCTGACGGCTCGTGTTTGGGCTCCGTCAAGGTCAACCGCCTCTGCACACCATCTGGATGAGGCCACTTGAAAGTGCACCCCGCGTGATGCCTTTGGGAGTTGCAGATTGGACATTGGGTTGGGGTAACTGGGGAGGGGGTCTTGGGTAAACGTTTGATATGGACACGTTCGCTCTTTTTTTGCTTCAGATCTTGCTTCACTTTAGCTGTGTTCATTTCATGTCCAGTTAAAAGTAAATTTATCTCTGTTCAAATGGGGTTGTGGGGTTTTATATGGTTCTGTGTTTTTGGAGTTTGGGATTTGTGCAATAAGGGCTTTGTGTTTTTAAATTGTTGGGCAATTCCTATTGTCGCTAATGGCTTTCGTCCTGTGTTGGATCTCGGGTGAGGTGCTGCTTGTTCTAAATCCCACCATTCTGCTTTTGTCAGCTGTCAAACTTTCCTGCAAGGGGTTTTGAAATATCCTATCTTGAATGGGCTTCTGCCGGCAGTACTTGCTTAGCTTATGAATGGAGCCATCTGGATAGCTGACTTCCTCTTTCAATGCGTTCTTTATCTCCTTAAGTGCTGGCATCTGCTGTGGCTTATTAAGAAAGACTGGGGGCTGCTTCCTGCCTCTAAAAACACGTTTCTCCATTTTTCCTTTGGGGAAATATAATATTCTGCCCTTTTTTTTAATATTTCCCAAAATATTTCATTGGGGGGGAAGGGAGGGGCTTCCTAGAAAACAAAGCTCAAAAATGAGACACGGTGGGGAAAAAAGAAAGAAAGAAACATCCTTCCCAACACTAGGATTAGTAGCAGGAGGCCAAATGGGATACCACTTGCTTTCACCCTTCCCTGTGTGGCAAGCTTCCAATTGCTTCCAATTTGCAAAATGCGTAATCGGGGTCTTCTTGGATTGCGGATGAACAGAGATAGCTGAAAAAAGAGAAGAAAAGCAGAGAATTGGGAAAAGATAAATGTCCTCTTCTTTTCCTCCTCCCCAAACACATCCTGATCTGGCCCAATTGTACTCAGAATGAAGTTCCTTCGTATGGGGATTTTTAAAAAAAATATATCTCCATTTATATTTAATCACATTCCCAAGCACCACGGAGATGCAATCAACCATGCTGGCTACTTTTATTCTATGCACCAAAGCAGAACCATGTACCAGCTGCTGCTGCTGCTGCTGCTGCTGCTGTTTTATTTTTGCTGAGCTCACTCTCCAAAATATACCCCCCCCTCGCTCCCCCATCGTTACATTGCCAATCCTGTCCACAAGGTGTCAGTAGTGCCCCTCCTTTTTTGGGGTCTTTTTTCTCCCTGCATAGACAACAGACAAAATATAGCCCTCCAAGCGTCAAGCTATAATATGAATAGGATCATATTCATATTCATTGTTTTAACCATTGTTTGTCCACTGCAGGATGAAGGCCTCTTCCAATACGGTTCTGAGCCTTCTTTTGCCAATTGGGCCCACAATGCTTGCTGATATCGTCGGTCGATCTTGTTTTTAGGTCTCTTTCGTGGATCCTTTTTATAGATTCGCTAAGTTGGAAGGGACCTTGCAGGTCATCTAGTCCAACCCCCCGCTCAAGCAGGAGACCCTACACCATTTCTGACAAATGGCAGTCCAGTCTCTTTTTGAAAGCTCCCAGTGATTTAGCTCCCACAACTTTTGAACGCAACTTCTGTTCCATTGGTTAATTGTTCTCACTGTCAGAAAGTTCCTCCTTGTTTCTAGGTTGAATTTCTCCTTGTTCAGTTTCCATCCATTGTTCCTTGTCTGACCTTCAGGTGTCTTGGAAAATAGCTTGACTCCTTCCTCTCTGTGGCAGCCCCTCAAATATTGGAAGACTGCTATCATGTCTCCCCTGGTCCTCTCTTCACTAGACTAGCCATGCCCAGTTCCTGCAACCGTTCTTCGTATGTTTCAGCTTCCAGTCCCCTAATCATCTTGGTTATTCTTCTCTGCACTTTTTTTTAGAGTCTCAACATCTTTTTTATAGTGTAGTGACCAAAATTGGATGCAGTATTCCAGATGTGGTCTTACTAACGGTTTATAGAGTGGTATTAGTACCTCACTTGATCTAGATTATATTTCCCTGCTAATGCAACGTAGGATTTTTATCAAGTGAGATCCATTCTATGACTGCCTTGGTCCACCTGCCATCAGTTCTTCTTGCTATGTAACCAACCTGTTTCCTTAATAGTAATAGTTGGAAGGGATCTTGGAGGTCATCTAGTCCAACCCCCTCTCACGCAGGAGACCTATACTAGGGATTCGAACCGCGGGCCTTTCTGATCAGCAAGCTCAATGTCTGAGCCACTGAGCCACCTAGCCAGGCATTTCCATTTCCATTCTTTTACTCTCTTGATGATATATTTTGGTTTGTGCTCTAATGTGTGGGTCTTTCTATCTTGTCTTGTGATGCCAAGAATGTATCGTTCCACGGCTCTTTGCGCCACTCGTAGCTTTTGTATCGATTGTGAGGTTAGTGCCCGTGTTTCGCCGGCATACGTTAGAGCAGGTAACACGCACTGTTCGAAAACTTTTCTCTTCTGGCATATTGGGAGGTGGTTCTTGAAAGTGGTTGGCAGGCATTTGGCAAGCTAAGGGTCATATTATCCCTCTAGAACAGGGACGTCAGACTCAAGGCTGTATTTGAGAATTGGTCTAGCAAAGGTTTTATATGCCCTCGTTTGCAATACAATATTACCGGAGAAGAAGCTTCGCAAAAAAAATTCTTAATGCCTCTTTGGCAATGCTGCTACAGTGAACTTAGTGCTAGGCAAATATCTCAGACTTTTCCAGAATTCCCCATCCGTGTGACTTAAAGCCCGTCTGAATCCAAAGCGCTTTTCCAAAGCACTTCTTGATGGTTGGTTGGTTGTCTTTGAAAATGTTTTGATTCTCATCTAAGAAGCTTCTCCAGATCTTCCAAGAAAGTCCAGTTGCTGTTTGGAAAAAGCACCTTGGGTTCAATCGTGACCTGGCTGGATCTCCATGGACAACCCTTTTGAATCATGCCAGTTGGGGAAAGCAGAAATATCAGCAGTTTCAGGCAGCTGCTCGGCACAACGATCTTTTGCAGTGATTGCTATTGTTGGAAGAAATGTCCTTCTGGGTTCAGTTCCAAGTGGGGAAAAAGACACTGGAAACATGGAGGCTGCTTGGAAAGATGATTTAATGGAGGAGAGGATCACCTGGTTGGAGGTCCTAGGGAAAAAGATGATCACATACTTCAAGATGTTGGGTGAAGAAGAAAAGAGAGAAAAAAGAGCTTGCTGAGAGTTCCTGGGTTTTTATCTGTTCGGCCCCACCTCTCTGTTTCCTGTTCCTGTGTAAGAAAAGTATTCTGATTGGTTGTCAGACTCCCGGGGTGGGGATAGGTGGGTCTTAGCTAACTTTCTGGTTGTGTGTCTTTTTGAGTCCCAAGCTTGGTTGAGTTCCCAGATGCCATGTGGTGAGTTTCTATAGAAGGCTACCACTATCTTTGTTATGTAGAGTTAACTAGCTCAGGGTCCCTAATGGCTCATTGAGAAAGGTGGGGGCTATTAAGAGTGAGTCTGTTTCCTGCCTAAAAACATGTTTCTCCATTTCTGATCCAGGTAAATATAATATTCTTTTCAATATTTCCCAGGATATTTCATTTTTCTAGGGGTGGGTGCTAACTTCCTACACTATCTTTAGTTATCCGACTTGACTCTCCTATAAACACCAGAGGCATCGGCTCTGCACTGCAGGATCATTAGAAAGAGAGGTTACATAACCACAGCCTGGAAGGAAAACTTCAATTTAGTACAATTGCGTTTTATAAATAGGTTAGTCACGTTACTTCTCACTCAAACCGCAGCGGTCATCACCGTTCGGTTTTGGTTCTCTCTGAGCTGTTCATTCATTTCTTTCAGTTGATTTTTCAATTCCTCCTGCCCCTTTAAGACTATTTGCATTTTTATAGTATGCAACCATACCGGTTGGAACGGGATCCTGAACCACCATTGGTGTATGTGTGTGTGTGTGTTTGTTTGTTTGTTTGTTTTCGTAGATTTTCACGGGTATAGGTATGCAGGTCTTGGCATATTCGGGTCTTTTCCCGTGTAAGATTGACAGTATCTTGCTGATGTTTCGACGAGGTCACACTCGTCATCTTCAGGCTGGTGCACGAAGCCAAAGGCACCAGCCTGAAGATGACGAGTGTGACCTTGTAGAAACGTCGCCAAGATACTGTCAATCTTACACGGGAAAAGACCCGAATACGGCAAGACCTGCATACCTATACCCGTGAAAATCTATGAAAACAAACAAACACACACACACACACACACACATGGCAATACCAGGCAATCAATCAATCTTCAACACAGAAGCACACACGGATAGAATACAATAGAGATAGGACACAAGGAGTGGGAGACGCCCACACATGGCCTCCCTTATATAGACAGCTTCTTAAAGAGGCAGTCACCCTTCTGACTCATTCTCATTTCATCATCTCGGTTTACAGTCTTGCAACAGCGGGTCAGCTATTAAATCATCATTACCTTAACACTGTAACTGTGAAGAGTTGGGGGAGAAACATGAAGCAGGCCTAGAGGGTAAGATAACTCCCCCTCCCCTTTTATGGTCCTGAATGGAATGGCAGATTCACGGTGGCGGTGGTGGTAAAGGAGAGAATTGCTATGCTGCTGTGACAAGAGCTGTAAAAAGACCAGAATCATTAAATCGGGGGTCCCCAACCTTTCTGGCTTTGCAGACCGACAAGTGGCGAGAAGAGAGGAAATGGTTCTATGCGAGCATTTGTTTGTGCAGCTCCATTTTCGTGAGAGAGGCGTGCACTTGCAAATGCGTGTGAAGCTCCATTTGTATCAGCAACAGGTATGGCCCGGTTCCCAACGGGCCGCCACCCAGTACCAGGCTATGGTCTGGGGCTTTGGGGACCCTTGCATTAAATGATTCAAATGCAGGAAGACCAAGTCAGGATGGGGAGAAAGCTGGCAGTTTAATGGGGTCACTGGGTGCGTATAAGATCTCCTGCCCTGAGCAGGGGATTGGACTAGTTCAGGGGTCACCAACTATTTGGACCTCAGGGACCACTAAATTCATAATTTTAAACACTGCAGACCACTAATATGACTTCCCTAATGACTGGGTGGGCGGGCATGGTTAGGTGGTCATGTGACTGGATGGGCGTGGCCAACTTGATATCACTCACATTGAGGGGCGCCTCACCAGCCTCTACTCGTCCCTCCCCTCCCAGCCACTCCTTCCCTGCCTACCTGGGCTCCTTAGGGTCCCAACAAGAAGTAGTTGTTGGAGCTAAGCAGCCACCACGAGAAACAGCTGGCTCAGTTCAAATTGGATCTAACCGAGAAGGAGGCTCAGCAGAAGCACCTCACTGAGGACTACGGGCATAGGCTTTCCAAGCAGAGGGAACACCTGCGGGAGTGCAAGGCTAGTTGCCAGCACCTGGAGGCTCAGCGGGTTGATGGTCAGCTAGTTCCAGGCCATGATGCAGTCCCACTGGAATGAGACCCTCCGTCTCTTCGCCACCAGCAGCGCTTCCCTCCAGCCTTCGCCCAAAGCTCCCCACCAGGAGGCTGAAGCAGAAGTCGGAATTTTTGCCCCCCTCCGACCAGCACAAAAAGACCCCGAAGGGGGAGACTCTCTGCAGCAACACAAACGTTCGTTGCACGTATCCAGCCCAGGGGTTGTAGTTTGAGGACCCCTGATTTAGTGCAATATAAAAAATGCAAATAATTTTTCTGCGGGCCACCAAAATTTTCTCACGGACTGCCAGTGGTCCACAGCAGAGGTGGGTTGCTCCTGGTTCGACCCGATTCAGGCAAAGCGGTAGTAGCGGTGGTGGGAGGCTCCGCCCACCCACCCAGACATTTCTGCGCATGTGCAGAAGCGCCGTGCGCGAGCATGAGTGAACCAGTAGTAAACCAGTTAGGAGCCCAGCACTGGTCCACAGACCACCAGTTGATGACCACTGAATTAGAAGACTTCCAAGGTTCCTTCCAGCCATAGGATTCCATCTTCTATTTAGCTGGTTCCACTATTTACATCCTTATTTTGAAACGGAAGTACAACACAATACAGTACAATAGCAGAGTTGGAAGGGACCTTGGAGGTCTTCTAGTCCAACCCCCTGCCTAAGCAGGAAACCCTATACTGTTTCAGACAAATGGCTATCCAACATCTTCTTAAAGATGTCTAGTGTTGGGGCATTCACAACTTCTGGAGGCAATTTCTCTTCCACTGATTCATTGTTCTAACTGTCAGGAAGTGCTCTTAATGCATTTAAGCTGGAAAGGAAATAATATCAATGACCCCACTGAATGCAGATGTTGCTGCAATGATGAAGAACGATTGTGATTGCAGGAATAAGAAAATCAAATGCTGTACAGGTAGTCCTCAATTTGACAACCGTAATTGAGCCCCAAATTTCTGTCGCTAAGTGAGACAGTTAAGTGAATTTTGCCCCATTTTACAACCTTTCTTGCCCCAGTTGCTAAGGGAATCCTCGCAGTGGTTAAGCTGGTAACACAGTTATTAAGAAAATCACTGCAGCCATTAAGTTAGTTACCCTGTTATTAAGTGAATCTGGCTTTCCCATTGACTTTGTTTGTTAGAAGGTCGCAAAAGGAGATCACGTGACACCGGGACACTGCAACCATCGTAAATATGAACTTGTTGCCAAGCATCTGAATTTTGATCCCATGATCCCCCACCTGCTACAACGGTGTGAAAGTGTGGGAAATGGCCTTAAATCAGGGGTCCTTGGTGCTCTCTGAGCTTGCTTGTTTTCTTGCAGATGTTTCAATACCCAAACTAGGTAAACATCATCAGTGCTAGTTTGATGACATTACCTAGTTTGACTATTGCAACATCTGCAAGAAAACTAGCAAGCTCAGAGAGCACCGAGCCCCTCATTTCAACCCTGAGTTACAAATATTCTCCTTTCTTGGCCATAAGTCACTTTTTTCAGTGGCCCTGTAACTTCAAGGGGTCATTAAAAGAAGGGTTTCTAAGTCAAGGACTACCTGTAGCTACGAAGTTCTAATAGGACTGCTGTAGACGCACTATGCAAAGAGGATTTTCTCGTATCAATGTCCTTTGCAATGGGCTTTGTTGTGGGCCGCCGGTGGCCAACAGAGCTGGGAGCAGAGTCAGACAGTGAAGATGTTGGGGAGGAACATGGGCCAGTCGAGGGGACTGAGGAAAATTCAGACAAGGGCTCTGCGTTGGAGGCAGAGAGGGAGCTAAACAGCAGTGAGGCAGAACAACAGCTGGAGCCTGTTCCCACTGTGCGCATGCGCAGAGCTGCCAGAAGACAAGAACAACTAAGAAAGCGGGTCGACTTGGGAGGAAAGCCACATCTTGGAGGTGATTGGCCCCTCCCATAAGAAACAAAAGAGGAGCGAACGGGGAGGGGGATTTTGCAGGAAACAATTCGTTCCTTCGGTCGTTTCAAGAGTGGAAAGTTCTGTTTGTGACTATAAGAGACTCTGTGCCAAGTTTTGCCTTGCCCTGAGTTTGGAAACTAGTTATCTGGCAGCTCGCCAAGCGAGATAAGGTTCGTGTGGATAAATATTCCTCTGAAAGACTGTTTGCCAAGCCTTGCGGACTTTGAATGAAAGGAACTCACAGTCGTGTAAATGAAAGGGGCTTTGCCGGGACCAAGACTCTGCTTCATGCTTTTGAAGGAAGCTTGGGTCAGAACAGGTTTCTTTTGCTTACTGAGGTCCAATTTCTCTTGCAGGTGGGAGAGGCAAAGACGGGGCACCAATCATTACCTTCCCCGAATATCCAGGTTTCAGTGAGATCCCCGATGAAGATTTTCTGAATGTCGTCACCTACTTAACTAGCATTCCCAGGTAAGCCCTCAACTACTGCAAGCTTTGATTTGGTTCTGAACCTAAGTGACTTCACTCCCTTCTTTTCCCCCCAGGGAAAAGATCAAATAGCCTTATTTTCATCCCTTTCAAATTTTGGAATATTCCTTCTCTGATCCCTCTCTGGTATATATTCTCTCCAGATTTGAATTCTTGCAGCCAGATAACCTGGTTTGTCCGGGCCCTGGCCTGGCGTTACATCTTATTTATCATTTTTGCATGCTATTCATCTCTTGGGTCTACCACAGGGGTGGCATTTACTTACCTTCTCTACCGGTTCGCGAATGCACTTTGCCTTAAAAAAAAGGGCCTAAATGGGATGCTGTAGAGCCAGGGAAGGTGGCCAGGGCCACTCACCATTTCCGCTACCTGTTCAGGTGAATCGGTCAGAACCGGCATAATACCACCTCTGGTCTAACATCCATATATCATAGATATATAATGGTGGCTAAATAGCACCCATTGTATTTATGAAAACAGAATAAATAATCCAAACAGTTTATATTCAAGATGACATTTCTGTATCAATTCCAGGATACTGTCCTTTCATACATAAGTGGAAATGAAAGCTTTATTTTATCATTTGGACTTCAGAAAAATTAAGAGTGGTGGTTTACTAAGACGTATTTCTGCGAGTTTGTACATCTAGGTACTATTTGACTTACTGTAAGAGATGACCAGGCTGTGCCTGAGTGAGGGGTCAAGCATTCATGAGTCTCTGCACATCCACAAGAGATCTAAGTCCAACCCACCTTGAATGTCTTTCTTAATTCCCACTAATTTCCCTTTACTGTTAGTAGGTCAGATTCTTGTAGAGAACTTAAGCTTGCAAAAAAACCTTTATGCTCATTTGAATTGCCTGAATCGCCCGATTTCCCCGGCGCTTGACACTTACAACCACAATTGAGGCCTCAAAATTTCCATTGCTAAGCAAGGCAGTTGTTAAATGAACTTTGCTCCACTTTATGACCTTCTTTCCCATAGTTATTAAGTGAATCACTGCAGTTGGTAACTTAGTATCCCAATTATTAAATGAATCTGGCTTCCCCGTTGATTTTGCCTGTCAAGTCACAAAAGCTGAGCACATGCCAGTGGCCAGCGTCCAAACTTTGGTCATGTGACCATGAGGTTACTGCAAAGGTCACCTTTTCCAGTGCTGTTGTAACTTCTAATGGTCACTAAACAAATGGTTGTAAGCCGAGGATTACCTGTACAAGATGAATGTCAGCCACAAAGGATCAGGACCATCCATGAAGTTGCATCACACAAGAATCTAGACAAGTAAAGTTCCACATTAAATTTGCACCAGATAAGGATCAATAGAATTCAGGAGAAGTTGGACTTGGAACGTTTATGGAAATGTAATGTTTCTAAGCTGATGATGCACTTAACTCCACCACCCAGGTCTGGCGGCTCTTCTATGCAACCTCTAATTTCACCTTTCGCTAAAATTTTACCTTCTTCCTCCAAGCATTCTTACCTTTGCTCAGTACATCCCATGAATTGGGGCCTTCTACTAGCAGATCAATAGATGAGTATAGAAATTGGCATCCCATCTTCATCCTTACCACATTCCACTGTTACCCTAAATGCGGATGCCACTACTAAAAAAAAACACAGCAAAATCCTGGCTCGCGTTTCTCAATAAGAGTTTAAATTTTAGTAAATATCTTCCTTTAGCTTAGTGAAAGGCTTAAGCAGGAAACCCAAATGCAGGACAATAACAATGATGAAAAGCAGGATGAAGTGTGTAAGAACAACTAAGAAAGAAAGAAGGAAGGAAAGAAAGAAGAAAGAAAGAAAGAAGAAAGAAAGAAAGAAGAAAGGAAAGAAAGAAAGAAAAGGAAAGAGAGAGAGAGAGGAAAGAAAGAAAGAAAGAAAGAAAGAAAGAAAGAAAGAAAGAAAGAAAGAAAGAAAGAAAGAAAGAAAGAAAGAAATTATTTCTAGGCCCTGCAGCTGCCAAGTTGGAAAAATATAATGTTACCTTGTAGAACTTAGGACATTAATGGTTGTGTAACATCTTATGATCTACTAACCACAAAGGAGAAGTCTAGATGGTTAAGAATACTCTGTGTATTTCCTCCCACATTTTTTTCTGAGTTTTCTAAGAAATTACTCATCTTAAATGTCCATTTTTTTCAGCAACATGACCACAAAGCACATGTTTTCTGGCCCTTCTGGTAGGATGTAATTGTTAGACTTTTGCCTATCTCTTTGTTTATGGTTTCCTCTAAATCAGGGGTGTCAAACTTAAGGCCCGGGGCCCGGATCCAGCCTGCAGGGTGCTGAGATGTGGGATGCAGGGCCACCCTGGAAACGGCGAAGGACTGACCCGCTCTGCCAGCAAAAATGGAGCTCGGGAGGGCCCTCCCAAGCTCCATTTTCTCTGGCAGAGGGTTGCAGGAGGCCATGGCAGCCGAAAATGGAGGTCAGGAGCCTGCTTTCGCTGGCAGAGTGCTCGGGCGACCACAGGCGCCCTGGACACAAGTGATGTCGAGCTGGCCACGCCCACCCTGTCCCCACAAGGTCAAATACAACCCTGATGTGACCCTCAATGAAATCGAGCTTGACACCCTTGCCCTAAATTAATATATTTCCTATTGCATAACTTGGCTCACTGATCATTGCTCAGATCAGATCAGAAAAACACAATTCTCCAAAATACCTCAGAATTATAGTTCTGGATAGGCAGAAACTTAGTGCCGAAACTTATTACTTTTCTCACGATCTTAAAGTGAATAAAATACTTCTGTCTTCTTTTATTCTGTTATTCTGTATTCGGAATAATATCGTGATTCTTTTAAATGTTTTCTAACGTACATTAAAGGAAATATTTAAAAAATATGCACGTACATAAAGATACACCGGTAGTCCTCGACTTGCAGCCATTCATTTAGTGACTGTTCGAAGGGACACCAGCACTGAAAAAAGTGACTTATGACCGTTTTTCACACTTACAACCATTGCAGCATCCCCATGGGCCCCGTGATCAAAACGCAGACACTTGGCGACTGACTCATATTTATGACGGTTTCAAGGTCATGAGATCATGTGATCACCTTTTATAATGTTGTGACAAGCAAAGTCAAAAGGGAAGCCAATAAACAACCACGTTAGAAAATTTAACAACTGTAGCGATTCACTTAACGACTATGGTATGAAAGATCATAAAATGGAGCAAAAAATCACTTAACAAATGTCTCACTTAGCATCAGAAATTTTGGGCTCAATTGTGGTTGTAAGTCGAGGACTATCTGTATGTATATTGATGTATGAGCACATCATATTTTTAATTTGTTTTTTCCTAAGATACTCAATTCCTACCCCTAGTTGGATTAGAACCTCAGTAATGGTGTGGTATCTATTTAATTATTTTCCTAGGCTGTTTTCTTTGTTAAAATCCTGTTCCAATCTGTTCCAACTATTTACAATACAATACAATATAATAGTAGAGTTGGAAGGGATCTTGGAGGTCTTCTAGTCCAACCCCCTGCCTAGGCAGGAAACCCTATACCGTTCCAGACAAATGGCTATCCAACATCTTCTTAAAGACTTCCAGTGTTGGGGCATTCACAACTTCTGGAGGCAAGCTGTTCCACTGATTAATTGTTCTAACTGTCAGGAAATTTCTCCTCAGTTCTAAGTTGCTTCTCTCCTTGATTAGTTTCCACCCATTGCTTCTTGTTCTACCGTCAGGTGCCTTGGAGAATAGTTTGACTCCCTCTTCTTTGTGGCAACCCCTGAGATATTGGAGCACTGCTATCATGTCTCCCCTAGTCCTTCTTTCTCTTAAGATAAACATACCCAGTTCCTGCAACCGTTCTTCATATGTTTTAGTCTTCCAAGGCATTATAAAGTGGTATTAACACAGTGGTATTTGTTTAATAAATTATTTTATATTGCTTGGTTGCACAGTCAGTCAACTAAACAATATAACATTGTGTTTAGATTGGATTTGGCATTTTTATCTACCTGTTGAGTCTTTGCCAAGGATCTGGTATAGGCAAATGTGGATGCTTGACGGTCTTAAAGGAATCATAGCAGGATGTAAGCTGTTCCAAGCTGCCTTTTGCAATTGACCGATGGTGGTTTTGTCAATGCCGATGGTATGGCTGTCTCAGGAATTCTGGGAGTTGAAGTCCACAAGTCATACAAGGGCCATGGTTCCCCACTCCGGTTTAGGAAGTTGAATAATGGCTTTACCTTATGAAGGGTCTTATTGCATGTAAGGATAATGTCCGGCTATGGGGGTCATAAAGGGACGCGGTGGTTCAGTGGCTAAGATGCTGAGCTTGTCAATCAGAAAGGTCAGCAGTTCGGCGGTTCAAATCCCTAGCGCCGCGTAATGGAGTGAGCTCCTGTTACTTGTCCCAGCTTCTGCCAACCTAGCAGTTCGAAAGCATGTAAAAATGCAAGTAGAAAAATAGGGACCACCTTTGGTGGGAAGGGAACAGCGTTCCGTGCGCCGTCGGCATTTAGTCATGCCGGCCACATGACCACGGAGACGTCTTCGGACAGCGCTGGCTCTTCGGCTTTGAAACAGAGAGAAGCACCGCCCCCTAGAGTTGGGAACGACTAGCACATATGTGCGAGGGGAACCTTTACCTATGGGAGCTATAACAGCAGAATCTGTTACTTAGGGAAGTGATGGCCTCTCTTTTGTTGGAGGTGTTGAGGTTGGACAGCTATCAACTGAGGATGTTTTAATTTGGGGGTTGGATGTAATAGCTTAAATGGCCCCCTTCCAACTCTGGTTTTCTGCATACGTCTTCATGTTTACTGGGAAGAAAATACCCCTTTGTTCCAAGGGCTTCGTGCCCATTTTTGCTGCACTCAGTACAAATAGGAAAACATCCTGGGCTATCACTATTTATTTTCTGTGACAAGCGTCGCTCTGGATCCGTTATTCACCTTATAATCTTTCCCTCTGATTTCTAAAATAAGGGCTTGAAGACATCTTCATCTCGAAACAATACATTGTAAGGTGGCCAACTCTTTTCCAAGTGAATGCAGAATGATGTTCTTTCTAATTCAGGGCAGATGTCAAATTAAAATAGTAAGAGCAGCAACATCTTTCCTATTGTGAAATTCAGCACACAAAAAAGGGGAGCATTGATCTATAAAACAGGGATGGAAACTGCTAGTCAGTAGATCAGGAACAGAGGCAAAAGCTGTGTTCAGATAATAGGTTTAACCTGGTTTACTGAATAGCCCATGTTCGCTTTCTATTGTTTGTACAATATTGGGGATCTTGAACACATCAGCTCATCTGGATTCACCCAGCGTGCCGAGCCACGCAAAACAGGGTTCACACGCTAATCAAAAAAAGCTAGGATTTAGATTAAGGGGTGAAATGCTCCTGGTTTCCCCGTTAGTAAAAATGCTTAAAGTAAAAAAAAAGTTCTGACAATGTGCTTTTTTTTTAGCATTTGGATACTGTTTTTGTTCCCAGGAAGCTTCCCTGAGGCCTGCTGGGCCAAAAATGGGGGTGGGGTGGGGTTCTGCGAAAGAAAGAAGGAAGGAAGGAAGGAAAGAAAAAGAGGGGGGGAGGGAAAAAGGAGAGGGAGGAAGGACCACAAGCGTGAAGTGTTAATACCATGTGAAGTGTTAATACCACTTTATAATGCCTTGGGAAGGCCACACTTGGAATACTGCATTCAGTTTTGGTCGCCACGATGTAGAAAAGATGTGGAGACTCTAGAAAGAGTGCAGAGAAGAGCAACAAAGATGATTAGGGGACTGGAGACTAAAACATATGAAGAACGGTTGCAGGAACTGGGTATGTTTAGCTTAAGAGAAAGAAGGACTAGGGGAGACATGATAGCAGTGTTCCAATATCTCAGGGGTTGCCACAAAGAAGAGGGAGTCAAACTATTCTCCAAGGCACCTGAGGGTAGAACAAGAAGCAATGGGTGGAAACCAGTGATGTGCGGTGAGGTTTATGACTGGTGAGGCTGGTGACGTCATCAAACCACGTGGTTGCTCCGATCGCACGGCCGCAGCCCAAACGGAGAAGTTTCTTTTCTCAGAAATGTCAGAAAGAGGCAGGCAGGCTTTCTGAGAAGAGAAACTTCTCCTTTCTCCTCCTCCCCCCCCCCCCTTCTAGCACTGATGATGTTACCGTGTTTCCTGGAAAATACGACAGGAGCTTATTTTCTTTTGCCCCACGAAATATGCCCTTGGGTTTATTATCAGGGAGGGCTTATCGTTTTGGGGCTGCCGGGCGGCTGCTCCCTTGTGAACTGGCCCCCGAAGAGCCGGGCACAGCCTCAGGGGCGAAGCAGCCATGAGGTAACCATGCTCACGAGCGGCCGCCCAGCAAATCCCCTCTCCAGCCGGGAAAAGCACCATTCACTGACCTAGGGGGTATCCCTAAGGTGCCAAACCATGTGGTGCTCTGCCCGCCCCCCCAGCTCCCGCGGCTTGGCACATTCGGGATACCCCCTAGGTCAGTGCATGGAGCTCTGCCCGGCTGGAGAAGGGGGTTGCGTGAGTGCCTGTTTCTCCCAGAGCTTCACCAAGCCCTTGCGCAGCTCTCCCAGGCCACGGCCGCTGGCCGCTGCTGCCCGCCGCCGACCGCGGGCCGTTGCTGCCCGCCGCTGACCACTGCCGCCCCGCTCCGAGCATAACTTTCAAACTCCAAAACTCGGGGCCGAGTCTTCAAGGATCGGCCGCTCTAGGAGTGCTCTCTATGGTGGGCCGGTCCGGCAGCCGGCCCACCATAGAGAGCACTCCTAGAGCGGCCAATGCTGGAAGACTCGGCCCCGAGTTTTGGAGTTTGAAAGTTATGCTCGGAGCGGGGCGGCGGCGGTCGGCGGTGGTCAGCAGCGGCCAGCGGCCAGCGGCCGTGGCCTGGGAGAGCTGCGCAAGGGCTTGGTGAAGCTCCGGGCGAAGCAGGCGCTCGCGCAACCCCCTTCTCCAGCCGGGCAGAGCTCCATGCACTTACCTAGGAGGTATCCCGAATGTGCCAAGCCACGGGAGCTGGGGGGGGCGGGCAGAGCACCACATGTCTTGGCACCTTAGGGATACCCCCTAGGTCAGTGAATGGCGCTTTTCCCGGCTGGAGAGGGGATTTGCCGGGCGGCCGCTCGTGAGCATGGTTACCTCATGGCTGCTTCGCCCCTGAGGCTGTGCCCGGCTCTTCGGGAGCCAGTTCACAAGGGAGCAGCCGCCCGGCAACTCTCCCCTCTGGCCAGACAGAATGCCACTCCCCAACCTAGCGGTATACCGAAGGCGGCAAGCAACGTGAGCGCTCCCCCCCCCCCGGCTCCTGTAACTTAGCCCGGGATCCTTGCAAGGGGAATGGGACGTGTGCAGGTGGCTCCTCAGCGCACAGCCTCAGATTAGCAGAGCCGCGATCCCCTTCCCCTGTACACGTGGTCCCATTCCCCTCCTTCCTGAGCCAACATGAAGGGGACCGCGGCTGCGCTGATTGAGGCTGGAGCTGAGGAGCCTCCTGCACACGTCCCATTCCCCTTGCAAGGATCCCGGGCTCGCCCGATGTAAAAAATGGCGAGATCGGCACACTTGGGGCTGCTGCTGAGATGTCCAGGGAGGCTAAACTAAGCCGCGCGCCTCTCCCAGCCACTTTCACGGCTTCCTGGAGTAATTCTTTTTTATTTTCATGATGAGAGTGGTGAGGCCCTGCCTCCCCTGACTGCATGTCACTGGAAACTAATCAAGGAGAGAAGCAACTTAGAACTGAGGAGAAACTTCCTGACAGTTAGAACAATTAATCAGTGGAACAGCTTGCCTCCAGAAGTTGTGAATGCCCCAACACTGGAAGTCTTTAAGAAGATGTTGGATAGCCATCTGTCTGAAACGGTATAGGGTTTCCTGCCTAGGCAGGGGGTTGGACTAGAAGACCTCCAAGGTCCCTTGCAACTCTGCTATTGTATTGTATTGTATTGTATTGTAAGCCTGGCACTAGACGCAGCTTCAGGAAAAAACGTTCTTGTGTCTAGTTGTTTGGGTGTGAAGTGCTCTATAGCATCGTTTTGAAGGTAGCAATAGAAATGTTGGGCTCCTTTGTAGTCATAGGTCGAGGACAACCTATATGGGTGAGAGAATTTCAAATCTTCAGTAACATTCTTTATAAAATGAGGGGGGTGGTTTCTTTTAAGTTGCATTGACAGAGGGATACAATCAAAATCAAGTGAGGTACTAATACCACTCTATAAAGCCTTAGTAAGACCACACCTAGAGTACTGCATCCAGTTTTGGTCACCGCACTATAAAAAAGATGTTGAGACTCTAGAAAGAGTGCAGAGAAGAGCAACCAGGATGATTAGGGGGCTGGAGGCTAAAACATATGATGGACGGTTGCAGGAATTGGCCTTGGCTAATCTAGTGAAGAGAAGGATCAGGGAGATATGATAGCAGCGTTCCAATATTTGAGGGGCTGTCACAGAGAGGAGGGAGTCAAGCTATTTTCCAAGGCACCTGAAGGCCAGACAAGGGACAATGGATGGAAACTGATCAAGGAGAGATTCAACCTAGAAACAAGGAGGAACTTTCTGGCAATGAGAACAATCAACCCATGGAAACAGAAGTTGCCTTCGGAAGTTGTGGGAGCTTCATCACTGGAAGCTTTCAAGATGAGATTGGACTGCCGCCTGTCAGAAATGTTGTAGGGTTCTTCTGCTTGGGCGGGGTGGTGTGGGGGGTTGGACTAGATGACCTACAAGATCCCTTTCAACTGTTAATCTATTAAATCTTCCAAATGCAGGAAAGGGGGCAGTGACTTGAACGCAGAAGTGCTAGCACATAAGCCAGAATTTATTAATTCTGCAGTCATTCATCCATAAGGAGAGGCTACTCCATGGATGCTCAGACGTGTCTTAGATTTCTGAACCTGTGTGTAACTTTTTTTTTTTTTTACAAAAAGAGGCACATCCTCCCCAGGGATCTACGGGGCTGGCACGATTCTTGCTCCTGGCCTGCAGATTTTGGAAAAAAGCTTGTCCTCAAAAGGCCTCCTTGTCCACCACCTCACTCAAAGGATTTGCGTTTTACCAGCCTGAGATCTTGCAAACAATCCCAAATTCGTCCGGCTGTTGTCCTTTTTTGGGGGGGGGTGGGGAGGCTGCAATCCACCCGAAGCGATTTTAGGGGGAGGGGGCGGGTTGGCCTTAAAACGATCCACGTTTGGGAAAAGCGATGCCAGGGAGGGAAAAGGTGGCATGCCACTCTCCGCCCCGTGCCCCTCTGCCCTGGCTGGGATCAAATGGGAGCGTGTCGCCGCGGACGGGGGATTTTTGCTGCAGTAATGTAGCCGGGAACGACCTGGGTTGCTGCCGCTCCTTCTTCGCATCTCCCAATATCTCCTCTGGTTATTTTGCAGTCTGGAGGCTGCCAGCATCGGTTTCATCACCATCATAGACAGACGGCGGGACAAATGGAGCGCGGTCAAGGCATCGCTCACCCGAATCGCAGTAAGTGACAATTCCACCGTCGTGTGTGTGTGTGTGTGTGTGTGTGTGATTGTTGTTGTCGCTCCGCGTGGGGCTTCTTGCAAAACTCCTGCGGCAAATCTCTTTGCTTGCCCTCCGGATGCGCGCCTCTGTTGCATGCTCGCACTTTTCTGCAAAAAAAAAACAACAACCACAGAACCACCCCACCCCCCACCCCACATTTCAAATGCAAAGGGGCGGCTGCAGCCTGCGACCTATACTAAGAGCCGGAGCAGCCTCGGGGAGAAATCAGGGAAGGAATGGGGGCGGGGCGTGTGTGTGTGTTGCACTACAATTGCATTTTGCAGATTATTTGTAGCCTATGACTATCCTTAAGTGTTGTACCTTATGATTTATGTACACTGAGAGCATCTGCACCAAAGACAAATTCCTTCTGTGTCCAATCACACTTGTCCAATAAAGGAATTCTATTCTATTCTATTCTATTCTATTCAAGCCTAGCCTATCCCATTCCATTCTCTGTTCCATTCCATTCTATATTCTGTTCTGTTCTATTCTGTTCTATTTTCTCTTCTCTTATTTCTTTTCTATCCTATCCTATCCTATCCTATCCTATCCTATCCTATCCTATCCCATTCCATTCTCTATTCCATTCTATATTCTATCCTATTCTATTATGTTCTTTTCTATTCTATTCTATAGTCTATTTTCTATTCTATTCTGTTTTATTCTATTTTCTCTTCTCTTCTCTTGTTATTTCTATCCTATCCCATCCCAACCCATTCTGTATTCTGTTCTGTACTCTATTTTCTATTCTGTTCTGTTATCTTCTATTCTATTTTCTCTTCTCTTGTTAATTCTATCCTATCCTATTCATTTGGGGTGGGGGGTGTTGGAGGACTTTTCTTGCCATATTTTTTCCACAGCCCACCCTCACCCCCGTTGGATGGCACAGTCAGCCGAAAGGGGAAGGGGAGGGTTGCTGAACCCACCTACCCACTCCCGCTCTGCTGCTGCAGGGATTCCCGCGGACCCACAAGATCTGCTGGGTGTCCTCCCCATTCCCCCCCACAAAAGGAAAGCGAAATGGGGAGGGGGGAATAGCCAGCCGCTCGGGCAAGGACGGTCCCCTCTCTTTTTTGTGCAAATCGCTCCGATTAAGAACTCCGGGCAAAGATGCACGGAAATATAAATAGCCTTGGCCCTAAGGTATTTATGCAATGTTTTTGAAGGGCGCTCTTCCAAAGGAGGAGGAGGAGGCGGCCCCGTTTCAATGGGAATAACAGGCCTGCTCCTTTCACACATGGATTCTTCACGCAGTGGGGCTTTGCGGGGGGGGGGTGAAAAAGAGGCTGTGGATAGGATCCCCTCGTTGCTCTATGCACCCGCGGCTTTGAAAATGAAATCTCTTTGCTTCGGATCATCCCAGCTGTACCATATATAGTTTGCATATATAGGAATATATCTATGTCTAAGCATTATCTACATTGCTTTCTCTAGGTGGCTCAGTGGCTAAAACGCTGAGCTTGTCAATCAGAGAGTTCGGCAGTTCGAATCCCTAGTATAGGTCTTCTGCGTGAGCAGGTTGGACTAGATGACCTCCAAGGTCCCTTCCAACTCTTGTTACTGGTACAGATCAAACGCAGGGGTAAATGAAATAACATGGCAATACGGATCAATTTGCCAAGAGCAGAAGCAGCCAGTGCACTTGTGAGTAAATAAGGGTGGTGGGGAAAAATGTTTATCAACCCCACAAGAACCCACAAGAAGGGGTGCGGTTGGAAATATTTATCTCTTCTCTTCTGCATTGAAGAAAGCATTCGCTGGAAGCAGACAGGAAGTCTTGGGTGATTTTTGTAAAGCTGTAAGGCAACATCAAAGGGGGTTAGGAATCTCACAACAAGGCTGACCTAAATAAGTTCCTCTTTGTTGAAACCGCACCAAAGCTCCCTGCAATCCCCACTACACTCTCTGTTTCTTCACCGTCCTTGCTTCCTCTGCTCTTTTTTTCTCCTTCCCTCCTTTCCATCTCCTCTTCTTCCCTTCTCCCACTCTCCCCCTCCCACTGTTTTCTCCTTCTCCTTCTTCCCTTTCCCCTTTCCTCCTCTCCACCTACTCTTTACTTCCATCTCTCCCTCTCTCTCCGTCTCCCTCTCCTTTCCATCTCCCTTCTCTCCCTTCCCTTTCTCCCTCCTTCTCTCCTCTCTCCTTCCCTCCATTCCTTCTCTGTCTGTCTGCCTCTCTCTCACTCTCTCTCCCACCTCCCTCTCTCTTTTCTCTCTCTTTCACCCTCCCTGTTTCCCCTTCCTCTTCTCACTATTGGTCATCCTCTAATCCATACATGATTTATTACTACATCTCTGACAGTTTGCTCTCTGGCCCATGCTGGAAGACCTCACCAGTTCACATGACAGACTGTTCCACTGAGTGACAGTTTGTCTAGTCAAGATGTTTCCTCCAGAAAGCTAGTTTCAGTTCAGGCCCTTGTAGCTTTAACCGCCTGATTCTGCTCCCCCTCCTCCTTTTATTACTTCTTCTTTTATTACAGTACTACAACAATTTCACTACAAGTCTCAGAAAGACTCAGAGATTGACCTTCAGCTTGCGCACCCTGTCTTATTCCTTGAATCTCACAATGGTTGATTAGGTTTTGGTTGGTTTGATGGATTTTTATGTTCTAATGAAAACTGTTCCCAACAATGGATGGGAAAGGTTCCCGAGACCTGTATAAAATAAACAATGAAATGTCCAAATAGCGAGTGAGTGAAGATCCATCTTAATGTTCAGCGTTAAAATCTCTCAGAGGTTCATGCTGAAAGTGGTGGCCAACCAAGAATCACAACAGAAAATATTAAAAACTGCTAGATTAGGATAAGAGTAATTGGGCTAATGGCATTAAGTTGGCGCTCTAGTGCAGGGGTCTCCAACCTTGGCAACTTTAAGACTTGTGGACTTCAACTCCCAGAAGTTGAAGTCCACAAGTCTTAAAATTGCCAAGGTTGGAGACCCCTGCTCTAGTGTCCAGCTGTTGTGGCCCGCCAGCAGAGCTGGCAGCAGATTCGGACAGTGAGGAGATTAGGGAGGAAGATGGGCCAGTCCTGGAGTCTAGGGAAGGCTCTGATGATGAGGGCTCTGTGTCAGAGGCAGAGAGGGGGCCAGAGCCCTGTGCCAGTTATCAGCTGCCTTCAGAGTAAGACATCAGTGAGGCAGAAGAACAGCTGGAGCCTGTTCCCAGTGTGCGCATGCACGGAGTTGCCAGACGAAGGGAACAGCTAAAGAACAGGGGTCGACTTGCGAGTAAGGCCACGGGTGGACAATGAATAGCCACTCCCAGAGAAAATAAAGGAGGACTGAAAGGGGAGTGGAGTTTGCAGGAGACAATTAGTTTGCTTAACTGGTTTGTGACTCTTCGAGACTCCTTGCCAGGTTTTGCAGATATCCGCCTGGCAGCTCTCCAAGCCAGAGAAGGTCTGTGGCTGTAAATCCTCCCTCGAAGGACTTTGCTGGATGGGAATGAGCAGAATTCACAGCAAATTAATAAAAGGGGTTTTTGTGGGGACCAGGAGTTTGCGGCATGCTCTTGGGAAGCCTCGGTCAGAACTCCAGCTCGGTGGTTTTGGCATGTTGGTGGATTTGGCCTTCAGAGCTTTTCCTCTTCTTCAAAGGGTTGAAAGCAGAGATGGATTGCTGCCGGTTCGGCCTGGATTGCTGAACTGGTAGCAGCGACGGAAAGAGGCTCTGCCCACCCGCCCGGACGCTTCTGTGCATGCGCAGAAGCATTGCGCACGCCTGAATCGGTAGTAAAAAAATTGGCAACCCACCTCTGGTTGAAAGGTATTTTGGAGCAGTACGGATTTAGAACAGATCCCTTTCCCTTTTTGCTGTCATTTTAGGGAGCATTTCCCGGGAATCTGCAGTTAGTCTTTGTCCTCCGGCCGTCCCGTTTCATCCAAAGGGCAATCGCTGACATTGGCATCAAACTGTATCGCGATGACTTTAAAATGAAGGTACCGGTAAGCACTTTTCTGATTCTGCATCCCTCTGTTCTCCAGCAAATGTCTCTCCTTCTCTCCTCCCCTCTTCAGGATCTGTCCAACTACAGATAGTCCTCGGCTTACAACCACAATTGAGCCCAAAATGTCCATTGCTAAGCAAGGCCGTTATTAAGGGAATTTTGCCCAGTTTTACTACATTTCTTGCCACAGTTGTTAAGTGAATCACTGCAGGTGTTAAAGTTAGGAACATGGCTGTTAAGTGAATCTTGCATCCCAATTGACTTTGCTCATCGGAAGGCCGCTAAATGGGATCACGTGACCTGGGGAACTCTGTAAAAGTCGTAAATATGAACCAATTACCCAGCAGCCGGATTTTGATCACATGATGGTGGGGAGGCTGCAATGGTCGTAAGTGTGCAAATTGGCCATATAAGTCACTTTCAGCAGCTGTTGTTGTAACTTCAAATGGTCACTAAATGAACTGTTGTAAGTCGAGGACTACCTGCCAACAGCAATCCTCTGATCAAACTATCTGCTCTGGCTCCTAACTTCTTTTTCTCCACCTAAACAGTTTGGGTGGGGGAGGAAAAAGAATTGCAAGGGACTAAAAATTGAATTGTAGTTGAGTATAAGTGATATTTTTGAATATTCCCTGTAATAACCCTCGACCTATGACAGGTGACTTAGCAACCATTCGAAGTTATGACAGACCTACTCTGGGGCTACTTATGAACCTGGATTCAAAATTATGATGGTTGGTCTCCCTATGTCCATGAGTGAACCTATGACATACGTGCCGGAAGTGGCACGCCAGCCATCCGGGCATGCTAGCCGTCGGCCGTTGCTCTTTCGGGTTCTGGCGCACACATGCATGCAGGCCAGCTGGACTTCACATGTGCGGGAGTGCTGGAAGCTGGAAGAGCAGCTTCCCGGCGGACACACTAGTCTTCGCTCATGCATGTGCTCCAGAAACCGGAAGACCAGATCACTGGCATGGTCGTGCCCGCCGGGGAATTGCTCTTTCAGTTCCTGGCGCTTCGGTGCGTGCCATGAAGCTGCTCTTCCAGTTTCTGGCGCTCCCATTTTGGCACTCGGTGCGGAAAAGGTTCACCAACACTGCCCTATGTGGTCCCGTGACTGAACTCTGGACGTTCAACATCACAGTTACATTGAAAGCTGTTTGCAGCATCCTTCGGTCATGTGACTACCTATTATGATGGTTTTGTCTGTGCCTGGAGCGAACCATGGGTTTGCTTAACGACCACTGCAAAAAAGATTGTATAATCTGGTGTGTCGCATGGCTTTACAACCATTGCTACCCTGTTTCCCCGAAAATGAGATCTCCCCGGATAATAAGCCCAATCGAGCTTTTGAGCACATGCGCTAAAATAAGCCCTCCCCCCAAAATATTGCAACATAGCAGCAGCCATGACGTGAGCAAGCTCGCCATCTCCTGCACCTCAAAAATAATAAGACTTCCCCAAAAATAAGGTCAAACATTTATTTCGGGGATCAAAAGAAAATAAGACCCTGTTTTATTTTCGGGGACACACAGTACTATAATGGACAGGCTCCATTACAGTCATAAGTTGAGAACTACCTGTATATACAGTAGTATGCACCCTGAATAAACCAAAGCGCCTCAGTAAAAAGTTCTCAGTAACATTGATTCACCAATGTGTTAATTTTCTATAGGCAGTGATTACTGAGTGTTCTGACCCCCCTCTCCACGCCTGTTAATAAACCAGAACACAGGCTTGGCTGTTTGCCACTGTTTAATTACTGAGATAACGAATCCTTTGGCTGAGGGCCCAGGCAACTCACGTTCAATAGAGCAACCCAGATAATTCAAAATGAAGCAACAAAGATAGTCCAAACAAGCAGACACGGCTAGAATACATAGATTTTCTTAACTAATAAATCGAAAGGTTGTTTCCTGCAAATGTCCCCTCCCAACGCCTCACCTATAATCTCTCTTGGGAGGGGCCAATCCACAACCACCTGTGCTTAATCATCTGTGAGTCTGCCTATGTTGTTGCTGCTTCCGTTTCTCAGCCCTTCTCAATCTAGCATCAGGGACAAAGTGCCTTTGATCCTCTCCACTGCTCCATGCCTCAGGCACCTCCTGGTGGTCAACCAGCCTCTCTGGTCCCTGCTCTGAGTCTGAACCCTGCACAGGGTCCTCCACATCGTCCAGGGCAGACTCATATGGTTCCTCACTATCCGAGTCCATCAGCAGCTCAACCGGGTTCTGCTGGGCCACAACAATTGAGTATCATTATAGGTAGTCCTTGACTTATGACTATTCGTTTAGCGACCATTTGAAGGTGTGAAAGTGCTGAAAAAAGTGACTTACAACTGGCCGCCGCCCTTCTGACCATTGGTAGCATCCCACAGTGACGTGAGCTCCTCTTGTGACCTCCCCAAGCAGTTTCCAACAAGCAAAGTCAATGGGGAAGTCTGCAGGAAAAGTTAATTAATCAGAATAGAGTTGGAAGAGAACTTGGAGGTTTTCTAGCCCAACCCCCTGCTCAAGCAGGAGACCCTTTACCATTTCAGATAGGTGGCTTTCCAATCTCTTCTTAAAAACTTCCAGTGTTGCAGCATCTACAATTTCTGGAGGCATGTCGTTCTCACTATTAGGAAGTTTCTCTTTAGTTCGAGGTTGCTTCTCTCCTTGATTAGTTTCCACCCATTCTTCTTCTTGTCCTGCCTTCAGGTGCTTTGGAGAATAGCTTGACTCCCTCTTCTTTGTGGTGTCCCCAGAGATATTGGAACACTGCTATCATGTCTCCCCTAGTCCTTCTTTTCATATAAATTATATGTGTGTGTCCCTATATCTTTCAGGAACCAAGATTGATTGGTGGAAAGATTTTGTTCTTAGATTCTTTTGTTGTGTTTTTTCCTCCGGTGCAGATCATCATGTTAAATTCAGTATCTGACTTACACGGTTACATCGATACAAGTCAGCTTACTCGGGAGTTAGGAGGAACCTTAGAATATGGACACAGTCAGTGGATACACCATCGAACCGTAAGTAAAGTCGTAGTAATGTTGGATTCTCTCCCAGCCTCTAAAAGGAATAGAATAAGACGGAAATTCTAAGTTGCTCTTTCTGTAGCTGGAGACCCATTTGACTGAAAAATGTGAATTACACTAGGAATTAAATTATCATTTGATTTTCAAATAGGAAGTTTAAACAAAAAGCAGAAGGGGATACATGTATTCCATTATAACTTATGAATAGATTAATTTTTAACTGTTCATCTTATGTGGCTTCGCATCTCAGCTACATGATTCTGGATGACCCACAATTTTAAAATAAGTTTAAAAAAAGGCAAATATTTTTTTAAAAAACCCAAAGAATAAAGCACAAGGAGTTTTTTTGCATTTCATTGCTCCCTGATCCTCAGACTGCCAATTATTATTATTAAAATAATAAGTTATTCTGTTAAATTAGAAATACACTCTATTGCCAAATGTATTCGCTCACCCATCCAAATAATCAGAATCAGGTGGTCCAATCACTTCCATGGCCACAGGTGTATAAAATCAAGTACCTAGGCATGCAGACTGTTTTGACAAACATTGGTGAAAGAAGGGGTCGCTCTCAGGAGCTCAGTGAATTCCAGCATGGGACTGTGATAGGATGCCACCTGTGCAACAAATCCCGTCGTGGAATTTCCTCGCTCCTAAAGATTCCACAGTCAACTGTCAGCTGTATTATAAGAACGTGGAAGTGTTTGGGAACGACAGCAACTCAGCCAAAAAGTGGTAGGCCACGTAAACTCGTCCAACATCAGTGTGTGAGCTCACAAATGCGCTTCTGGAAGAATGGTCAAAAATTCTCATAAACACACTCCTGAACCTTGTGGACAGCCTTCCCAGAAGAGTTGAAGCTGTTATAGCTGCAAAGGGTGGACCAACATCATATTCAACCCTATGGATTAGGAATGGGATGTCACTTACAGTAAGTTCATATGTGAGGAAAGGTAGGTGAGCGAATTCTTTTGGCAATATGGTGTAATACACAGCCTGAGAAGCAGAATATCAGCTAGACTTTCTGATTCTCAGTGGAGAAGTTTGCAATAGTTTGAAATTATGATTGTTCCCTCGAAATTCCTCATTGCTACGGTGGCTCGGGGCCATTAGTGAACGCATGGCTGAACAGAAATGGTCAAACGCTTTAGCGGTTTAATACGTTGGACTCCAAAGAATGTTGAGCCAAAACACTGGAAAATATGGATCACATCCATTTTAATAAGTGGCTGTTGAGGGACATCTGCAGTCTGGGTTTGTGTGTCAAGATAGTGACAGCAACTGTCAAAGCCTTTTTTCCTTGGTGTGTCTTCTACTGCAAATAGAGCACATACCGTATTTTTCGGAGTATAAGACACACCTTTTTTCCTCAAAAAAGAGGCTGAAAATCTGGGTGCGTCTTATACACCGAATACAGCATTTTTTGCCTCCCGAAGCACCGCCCCTTCACCAAAATTGCCATGCATACCTTTATGGAGGCTTTCAGAGAGCTCCTGGGGGCTGGGGAGGGCAGAAATGAGCATAAAATGGGCTGTTTTTGCCCCAGCCTCCAGCAGCACTCTATAAGCTTCCATAAGGCTATGCATGCAATTTCTTTGACATAAAACGGGCCCGTTTTTGCAAAAAACTGGCTGTTTTTTGCTCATCCCCCCCCTCCCCAGGAGCACCCTGCAAGCCCCCCCCCCCCCGGCTATTTCAGGTTTTATGAAAAAAAAAACAGGTCCATTTTCGTGAAAAATGGGCCGTTTTGGGGAGGTTTGCAGAGTGCAAAAACTTTTCTTTTTCCTTTTGGAAAGCTCTTTAACTGATTGATGAGAATTACATTGATCAAGTGCCCTAAAGCTAACCCTAAACCAAACCCTACCTACTGTATTTCTCTATCTCTCTATCTCTCTCTATTTCTCTCTCTCTCCATCCCTTTATCTATCTACCTACCTAACTACTCTCTCTCTCTCCCTACCTACCTACTGTATTTCTCTCTCTTTCTCTCCCTCTCTGTCCCTCTATCTACCTACCTACTTTTCAAAAAGATTTGCCTTTTCAAAACCTTGGTGCGTCTTATACTCCGAAAAGTACGGTATATTAGAACAGGGATGTCAAACTGGCAGCCCCGTGGGCCGGAGGCCACGCACCCCCCCCCCATCTTCTCAAAAGGAAAAAAAAAACATTGGCGATACTTAAGCTGAATTTATGCCTCTGCCCTGCGACCTGAAACATAAATTCAAACCACTTTCTCTGAGCTAGGTTATAAATTTAATCCAGCAATTCTGGCCCTTTGAGGAATTGCAGTTGTGGAAGCTGCTCCTTGCAGCCTGAATCATAGAATACAGGTGGTCCTCGACTTACGACCGCAATTGAGCCCGACATTTATGTTGTTAAGGGAGACATTTGTTCAGTGAGTTTTATCCCATTTTACAACCTTTCTTCCCATACTTAAGTGAGACACAGCTTTTCTTAAGTTAGTAACACGGTTGTTAAGTGAATCAGGCTTTCCCACGGACTTTGCTTCTCATACAAAGGTGATCGCATGACCCCCTGGACACTGCAACCATCATAAATATGAGTCAAGCACCTGACTTTTGATTGTGTGGCCATGGGGATGTTGCAACCGTCGTAAGTGTGAAAAATGATCCTAAGTCACTTTTCCAGGACCATTGTAACTTCAAATGGTCACTGAACGAATGGTTGTAAATTGAGGACTGCCTGTATAGGCAGTCCTTGACTTACAACAGTCATTTAGTGACCATTCAAAGTTGCAGTGGCACTGAAAAAAGTGACATGACCATTTTTCACACTTACGACCATTGTGGCATCCCCGCAGTCACATGATCAAAATTCAGATTGTTGGCAACTGACTCCTATTTATGACGGTTGCAGGGTATTGGGGTCATGTGATCAACCTTTGTGACCTCCTGACAAGCAATGTCAATGGGGAAGCCAGATTCCCTCAACTACCGTGGTACTAAGTTAACAACTGCAGTGATTTGCTCAGTACCGTATTTTTCGGAGTATAAGACGCACCTTTTTCCCCTCAAAAAAGAGGCTGAAAATCTGGGTGCGTCTTATACACTGAATACAGCATTTTTTTTCCTCCTGAAACTCTGCCCCCTTTGCCATAATGGCCGTGCATAGCCTTTAGGAGGCTTTCAGAGAGCTCCTGAGGGCTGGGGAGGGCAGAAATGAGCAAAAAATGGGTGTGTCTTATACTCCAAAAAATACGGTAACTGTGGCAAGCAAGGTCATAAAATGGAGCAAAACTCACTTAACAAATATCTCAATAAAGAGACATAATACTGTTTTGTGGGATGACATGAATGTATCAGTGATTTTCCCCCCCTGGCTTTTATGAAATTGCAGGTAGTTCTTGACTTACGACTACAATTGGGACTAGAGCTCCCACCATCGCTAAGTGAGGCCATCATTAAGTGAATGACACTGAATTTTTTGACCTTTTTTTGCAGTGGTTGTTAAATGAATCGCATGTTAAGCGAGTCTGGCTTCTCCCATTGGCTTTGTTTGGGAAGGTTGCAAATGGGGATCACATGACCCTTTTAATGCGGGCACAGGTCATAGGTCACATTCCAGCGCCATCGTAACTTCAAACAGTTACTTCAACGTATGGTCGTAAGTCGAGGACAACCTGTATCTGAGACTCTAGTTCAACTGACCGTCAAGTGAGCTTCCTTGAACCTAGAAGGATTTAATTCCAAATAAGTGAATAATTTGTATTATTTTGGTCGTTGCATGAAAACTTCCTTGTCTTTGTAAATCAAGGGGGGCTCATGCTTCTTCTTTTTAATTTGCGCCCTCGGCCCAGGCCATTGAAAATTTTGCTATGACTGTGAAAACCACAGCACAGATGTTACAGGCCTTTGGAACAAACCTGGCGGAGACAGAACTTCCCAACAACGTCCAATGCACGGAAGAACTTTTGTGTTCCCACACAGAACAACACACCAAGTTGAAGGTGAGCCTGTTGTGACTTCACAACTCTAAAGGGGATTTTTCCAGGGTCTCCCTGTCCATCCAAATAAAGGTTCCCTGAGACAGAGGTCAGAAGTCAATTATTAATTATTTCATTTACTTATCCATTTGGCTTATCTCCCCTTACAAGAGGGGAGACATAGGTAGTCTTCCACTGTAGACCACAGTGAAGCCTGAAATTGGCTAAGCGGGACAGTTTTGAACTGTTTTGCATCAGTTAGAGCCAGGGGTCTCCAACCTTGGCAACTTTGAGACTTGTGGACTTCAACTCCCAGAATTCCTCAGCTAGCTGGCTGAGGAATTCTGGGAGTTGAAGTCTACAAGTCTCAAAGTTGCCAAGGTTGGAGACCCCTGAGTTAGACGAATCACTGTATTTTGTTAGAGTGAATCATGCAGTCGTTAAATGACTCTGGCTTCTTTCATTGACTTTGCTTGTCGAAAGCCAGCTGAGATGGTTACAAATAATGAGCCCATGATCCTGGGACACGACAGCTGTCATAAACATGCAGAGGTTGTCACACACCCGAATTTTGATCACGTGACCTTGGGGATATTGCAATGTTCATAAGAGCAAAAATCGGCCATCAGTCACTTTATCAGTTCTTTTCAGTATGTTCTTTTTATCTTTCTCAGGCTCCGGACCATGTCATGAAGTTTGGCTTATAACCATGAGAGCCAAATTGCTATCCAGGATGGGCCTTTGGGGCTAGGGAAGAGGGGAATTTGATTATTTTTTTCTATTCTTTTCTATATATATAAAAATGGCTGTGTGTGTTCCAGCATAACTCTGGAACGCCTCAAGCAATTTCAGTCAAACTTGGTGCACAGATGACTTACTCTCTAGAATCAAATACTGTCGGGGTAAGACTCCCCTAATACCCCTCGGTGTGTGTTGTGTGTCTGTCTTCCAGCATAACTGGCAGGAATAGCCAACACTCCAGAAGACAGGCTTAAGATACAGAAGGATCTTGACAAACTTGAACATTGGGCACTATCTAATAAAATGAAATTCAATGGTCCAAAGAGTAAGGTTCTACATTTAGGCAACAAAAACGGAATGCACAGGTACAGTATAGGTGGTTCCTTGCTCAGTAGTAGTAACTGTGAAAGGGATCTTGGAGTCCTAGTGGACAACCATTTAAATATGAGCCAGCAGTGTGCAGCAGCTGCCAAAAAAGCTAACAAAGTTCTAGGCTGCATCAACAGAGGGATAGAATCAAGATCACGTGAAGTGTTAATACCACTTTATAATGCCTTGGTAAGGCCACACTTGGAATACTGCATTCAGTTTTGGTCGCCACGATGTAGAAAAGATGTGGAGACTCTAGAAAGAGTGCAGAGAAGAGCAACAAAGAGGATTAGGGGACTGGAGACTAAAACATATGAAGAACGGTTGCAGGAACTGGGTATGTCTAGTTTAATGAAAAGAAGGACTAGCGGAGACATGATAGCAGTGTTCCAATATCTCAAGGGTTGCCACAAAGGAGAGGGAGTCAAACTATTCTCCAAGGCACCTGAGGGTAGAACAAGAAGCAATGGGTGAAAACTAATCAAGGAGAGAAGCAACTTAGAACTGAGGAGGAATTTCCTGACAGTGAGAACAATTCATCAGTGGAACAGAAGTTGCCTCCAGAAGTTGTGAATGCCCCAACACTGGAAGTCTTTAAGAAGATGTTGGATAGCCATTTGTCTGAAATGGTATAGGGTTTCCTGCCTAGGCAGGGGGTTAGACTAGAAGACCTCCAAGGTCCCTTCCAACTCTGCTATTGTACTGTATTGTAACTCTGGAACGCCTGGGCTGCTGAAATGAATTATATCTATAGTGTCAAATCACAGTACTTTTGACAGTGACGGTGTGCATTTTGCATTCAAGTTCGTTTGTGTGTGTGTGTGTGTGTGTGTGTGTGTGTGTGTTCCAGCATTACTTTGACTTGAAACTATAGGTATAATTCATTCCTTTTCCTGTCTAATGTAGGATTAGCATAAATAAATACTTGGGCAATGCCGGGTTATCACTAATAACTCAATAAAATTCTGATATCCTCGGGGTTCGATTCTAGCAATAAGTGAGAGACGTTACAGGACTTTAGGATTAAATGAGAACTTCTTTTTTCGTCCCTGTTTCCCAATCTCCTCCAGGACGAGCTGAAGCTAGCAGTGAAGCAGGGAGCTATGCTACTGACTTGTATCCGAGAACCTGTCTCACGAAGTACCCCCAGCAGACTCAGTCCCGATGAACTAGAAAATGTGGCAACAGTGGAAAGGTAAAGACATTGAAGTAGCCTGTAGTTCAGCTTGTAGTTCAGGTGGTCCTCGAATTACAACAATTTGTTTAGTGACCATTCGTGAATGCTTTGCTTGCTTTATTTCTCAAGAGTTGTAGGAACAAACCTGGGCTGTTAATGAAGAACTAAAAGGTTCAAATGTTGCTTTGCAACTGTCTCATCTCCACGGAGAAAGAGATGGGTTGATCTAGGCTTATTTTCAGTTACCTTGAAATTCAAAGGAAGAAATCATTTTCTCTGAATCAAATGTCATTCTTTTGACAGGTTACTTGCCCAGTTGGATGAGACCGAAAGAGCTTTTGATCAATTTTGGTCCAAGCATCACCTAAAATTAGAGCAGTGTTTGCAGCTTCGACATTTTGAACAGAACTTCCGAGAGGTAACTCTTTTGCACGTCTCTTAACCCTTCAATTTGTCCCCCCTCCATTGTTTCCCTCCTTGGAAAGTTAGTAGATCACTTTTGTTCCTTATATGTATTATTCCCATCCAAAACCAAATCTATAAGAAAGGAAAACAGATATTCGACTTATAAGACACCTGGGCCACTGTCAGCCAGTGGTTCTTGGCAGGATTTCAGGATGGGACAACTTGCTCATCCTTAAAACATCCAGGTTTTAATATCTAAAGTTCGGATGATGCTGGAAAGTCATAGCTGGACTAATGTGTGTTTTTTTCTTCTTATCCAGCTGTGATCAGAACAGCAATTGTAGGGAAAAATATTTATTCTGTGCTCTTTTGTTCCGTTCCATTTCGTTCCATTCTATATGCTGTGCTATGCTGCTATGCTATTTCTATTTCTATTCAAACCCTACCCCTGCCCTATTTTTGTGTTCTGTCATTTTATATTCAATATTTTAATGGTTTTAATGTTTATTGTACTGTAAGCTGATGTTTGAAACAAGATGGGCAGCAAACTTAAATAAAACAAATCAATCAATCAATTCCCACCTATGGTGATTAAAGTAGAAAATGCTGCTCAGTCTCAGAGCTGAGGTTAACTCCTTGAAAATGAGAACTGAATAAAGTCAATTTAGAGCTGTCTTCTATAAGACAAACCTTGGAATATTTTGATGATTTTTATCATAGTTACCTGCTCTGTTATTGTTTCTCTGTAGATGTATTCCTGGTCCTTAAATTAAGAGCTCAAAACCAAGCTACAGTCTCAATTATTCCATATATATATGAGCAATGACCTAGTCCAGGGGTGTCAAACTCATGGCCCACGGACCGGATACGTCACCCACTGGCCACGCCTATCCCTGGTTTAGCAAAGGGGAAAAAAGTTGTGATACTTCATGTGACGACAACATGACATCACAGGTTTGACACCTCTGACCTGGTCCTAGATGGTACTTCTGTCCAGTACCGGTAATCCTCATTTACCAACCACATTAGAGACAGATAACTCTGTTGCTAAATCAGTGTGGTCTTTAAGCATGATGTTATGGGTCCACGCCAACTTAAGCTGGCAGTTCCGGCTGTGGATGTTAAGCGAACCACTGCAGTTCCTTAAGTTTAATGTCATAGGACTGTAATTTGCAACTTCCTGGCAGCTTCCTCGTTAATTTTGCTCACTGGTAGTGAGCTGCGATTGTCACAGATGTTTAGCATGCAACTATGCGGTGCTGTGACTGTGGTAAATATGCACCAGTTGCCAAGCACCCAAATCATAACCATGTGTCCACAGCGACACTGCAATGGCTGCCACCTCAAGGACCTGTTGTGAAAGTATTTCAGTGCCATCGTAAGTTTGAATGGTCACTCAATGAATGGTTAAGCAAGTACTACCTGTATGTAAAATTAATCCACGATGGTTATAGCGTTTCCCAAACTACCCTCTCTGAATTGCATTAGATTACAAATTCCATCTTCATCCAACAGGCAATGGTAATGGAAGAACATTGAATTATGAAAAGTTGTTTTATTATATTCAAGTTGTGGATGGAAAGTATGCATTCTCGGTCTACATGTGGTCTGTCTGTCTTGGTAGAAGAATTCTTCTCTTCCTTTGATTGTCTATGATTCGCCTTGACTTCTGCAGTCTTAACAGGCAGGAAATTGTAGCAAATTTGCTCCCATCTTTTTATGCCCATTTTTCTTGTAGGTCAAATTAACCCTGGACAACTTGATGGAAGTGCAAGCAGTTTTCACAGATATTGGAGACAGCATCTCCCGCGTGGAGCATATCCTGAAAGAACAAAGACAGTTAGAAGAAAGAGGACAGGTAAATTGGGCTTTGTAATAGAGCTTGTTCTTGCTTCACAATCATAACTGCGACCAGCAACACTGTCATTAAGCAAGACGTCACACCATTGCAACATGGCTGACTCAGGCATTCTGGGAGTGGAAGTCCACAGGTCATAAAGGAGCCATAGTTACCTACCCCTGATTTAGGTGGCTGAAACTCCAATTAATTAATTAATTTATTTAATTTAGTAAACTTCTAGACCGCCCCCTCTCCCCGAAGGGACTCAGGGCGGTGTACAGGTACAAATTTAAAAACCATACACTCGATAATATACATAACTAAAATTGAATTAAATATCCCCTGTACAAATTTATAAGAATTAAAAACTTAAACCTTAAAACCAAACCATAAAGTTTAAAAATACAAACTGAGGTGGGAAAGCTGGAATTAGGCCAGGCCGGCTAGATGAAACAGGTGGGTTTTAAGTTTCCGGCGGAAGGAGCGGAGGTCCGTAGTCGTTCTAATGTCAGGGGGAAGATCATTCCAGAGGGTCGGGCCCATCACAGAGAAGGCCCTTCCCCTGGGCGTCGCCCGCTGGCACAGCCTAGTGGACGGCACCCGGAGGAGTCCCTCTCTGTGTGAGCGAATCGGCCGAAGGGATGTATGGGGCAGGATATGATCCCGCAAATAGCTAGGTCCTGTGCCATGGAGCGCTTTGAAGATGATAACACCTTGAAACACCTTGAAATTAAATTGTGGATTATTTCCTTACGTCTTTTGATGAAGTCAAAGCAAAGGCTCGCAATGAACAAAGACTTGCAACAAAAAGTCAAAGATAATTAAAAAAAAGTTTCTTCCAACATATAAATAACGAGAAAAAAAATCAAGGAAACAGTCGGTCCACTACATATTAGCCAGTGGTGTGCAGCAGCAGCCGCCAAAAAAACCCCAATGTAATCCTAACTTCGTTAACAGAGGGATACAATCGAGATCAAGTGAGTTACTAATACCACTCTATAAACCCTTAGTAAGACCACACCTAGAATACTGCATCCAGTTTTATTCACCATACTATAAAAAAAGATTTCCAGACTCTAGAAAGGGTGCAGAGAAGAGGAACCAGGATGATTAGGGAACTGGAGGCTAAAACATACAATGAATGGCTTTAAGGAACTTGGCATAGCTAGAAGAGAAGGACCAGGGGAGACATGATATCAGCATTGCAATGTTTGAGGGGCTGCCACAGAGAGGAGGGGGTCAAACTATTTTCCAAAGCACCTGAAGGCCAGACAAGGAATAATGGATGGAAACTGACCAAGGAGAGATTCAACCTAGAAATAAGGAGGAATTTTATGACAGTGAGAACAATCAACCCATGGAAACAAAAGTTGCCTTTGGAAGTTGTAGGACTTTAACTTTTAACTTTTATTTAATTTATAAACCGCACCCTCTCCCAGAAGGGACTCGGAGCTTCATCACTGGGGCCTTTCAAGAAGAGATTGGACTGCCATTTGTCAGAAATGGTGTAGAGTCTCCTGCTTGAGCAGGGGGTTGGACTAGATGACCCATAAGGTCCCTTCCAACTCTGTTAATGTATGTTTTCTTTATCTTTCCTTCTTTTACAGGAACCTTTGGAAAGAGCCCAGTCCTTGGCTGTCCACGGAGACCAGCTGATCCAAAACGACCATTATGCAATTGATTCCATTAGACCGAAGTGTGTTGAACTCAGGCGGATCTGTGATGACTTTGCCAATGAAACCAAGAAAAAATACGACATCTTGGGGAAATCCCTTGAATTACACAGACAGTTAGACAAGGTAAGAGGCCGGGTAACTGTGAGTAAAGGTCAGAAAAATGTAATTTGCTATTAGCATGAAAGATTAACAGAACAATATGCATGCGGTCTTACTACCACAGTTGAGCCCAAATTTTCTGTTGTTGAATGAGTTAAGGGAATTTTGCTTCTTTGTGGGATTCAGACGGTTTTCACCCGTTTGGGTGAACCGGATGTTAAGTTTGCTGAACCGGTTGTTGCAAGGACTAGCTGGCCCCGCCCACCTTGCCCCTCCCCTCCTAGGAGTCTCCACGCAGCCCGTTCATCATGGCAGGTAAGTACAGGTGAGCCCCGGGGAGACCACTTTCACCCTCCTGGAGGCTCGGAGAAAGCCTCCGGAGCCTGAGGAGGGCGAAAACACCCTCCCTCCTGTGGTGCAGGAGACGGAGTAGGCCACGCCCCTCATGGCCACACACCCCCAGCAACCGGACAGAGAACTGGTTGCTAACATTTTGCAATCCCACCCCTGATTTTACCCCATTTTACGACCTCTCTTACCACCGTTGTTAAGTGAATCACTGCAGTTACATTAGTAGCTCATTTGTTAAGTGAATCTGTCTTCCTCATTGACTTTACTTGTCAGAAGGTTGCAAAAGGTTATTTATGTCTCCTCCAGGACAGTGCAAGCTTCATAAATATGAACCAGTTGCCAAGCATTCAAATTTTGATCATGGGCCCATGATCATAAGTATGCAATGGTCATAATCATGAAAAAATAGTTCTAAGTAACTTTTTCAGTGTCGTCATACCTTCGAACGGTCGTTTAACTGAGGACTTACCTGTAGCTATTGATTGCCTAAAAATAATGGGGAATTTTTTCACCAAATTTTTCAAACCTTGGCATTAGGAAATCAAATTCTGTAACGACGATGATTTAACTTACTTTGACAGTCTTTCCAGATTATCCAGGCCTTTGCAAATGTTTGTCTGATCAAAGTCCCCCCCCCCCCCCCGAGTGGATTAGAAACTTCCTCAGCTTTAAATGGTTCCCCCTGCCCTTCCTAGATTTTGTTACAAAAAATGGTTCCAACAGAATTAGGGAGCATATTGTACAAATGCACAAAGGACCCCTTGTTAAACTGCATTATTCTCGGATGAATCGATATAGGTAACTGAGCTCACACAAGTCAACTTGATTGAAGGCAAAATTACATGATATTTGATACATGATAGTTCAGACAGTTTACACCACGCACGTTATATTAGAAGACTTAGACTTATGTTCTGACCTAGGCTTCCCCAAAAAGCACGAAACAGATTCATGGTCCTGACAAAACCCCTTTTATTAAGCGAATGTCAATTCCTCTCATTCACATTCAGCAAAGGCCTGGCAAACAGTCTTTCAAAGGTGAATTTATGACCACAGACCTTATCTCGCTTGGAAAGCTGCCATGTAAATATTTTGCCAAACGCAGTGCTGTGCAAGGGAAGCCTTGGCACAGAGTCTCTGAGATTCATGGACAGATCTTCACACTCCTGAAATGAACGAACGAATTGTTTCCTGCAAAAGCCCACTCCACTTTCGCTCCTCTTTTATTTCCTATGGGAGGGCCATTCACTGTCCACCTGTGGCTTTACTCCCAAGTTGACCCTGATTTCTCAGCTGTTCTGTTCTTCTGATAACTCTGCGAATGCTCAGCGCATGCACACACTGGGAACAGGCTCCAGCTGTTCCTCTGCCTCACTGCTGTCTAGTTCTGAAGGCAGCCGAGAACTGTCAGATGGCCCTGGCCCCATCTCTGCCTCCGACGCAGACCCCTCATCCGAGCCTTCCCCAGCCTCCAGGACTGGCTCATGTTCCTCCCCAACCTCTTCTCTGTCCGACTGTGCTGCCAGCTCCACTGTGGCTGGCGGGCCACAACAACTTAGACTTAGAATAACTTTATTGTCACTTTGAATGTACACTAATCGGCATAGATTAAAATGAAATTTCCTTGCATACTGTTAGGTAAGCTCTCCGTTAGGAGAGCCAGTGTGCAGAAAAGCGTAATGAGAGTGGTGTGGAAGAACACGCACAAACCAGAGTTCAAGTTACCTACGGTTCAGTCAGTCAGTTATCCATCGAACACAGTCCAGTATCATATAATCAGTTCAGCACACAAAGTCGCTAACAGTAGCAAAACTCACAGTAACTCACGAAAGCAGTATCTACGATCAGCATCTAACAGAGAGCTAACAGTCATTCTGGCTCCACCTTATGGCTGCTTGAGGTAACAGCAACCAATCCCATTACAGCAGTACTTAAAGCAACAGTACTACCATCATGGTTTATATATTGCTGACCCAACTGTTAGCTTACATTCCTAACATATACAACTCTCAAAGGGTCACCACCTCCAATATGCACTGCAGAAACATGACTAAATAAATGAACAAATAATAAATAAATAAATAAATAAATAAATAAATAAATAAATAAATAAATAAATACAAAATTATGCATATATACATACACATATTATATGACATGGAGATATTACCTATTCTATATTTGCCCAACACTGCATCTATGGTTATAAGCATGGTTTACTGAAGGCCAAATATGGCTTTTTCATACATGGGCCTTGGTGTGCCTATTTTCCAGTGAGACAAACAGAGACAGGAAGATCATTTTATTACAATAGATCAGAATATTCAGACAAAAGGGATTCCTCATTCAAAGAGGGAACCCCGATCTTTAGCTTACGTCCCCTTTGATAGTTAACATAACAAAGAAATCTGAAAGAGGAACCTTGATTGGACAGGATAATAGCGTACATGTTTACTAAAATGAGGTCTGAAGGGGAATACATTGTAAGGGGAAAGATGGTTTAGAGTTCACCAAAGAGATTAGCCAGACTCCAATTTTGTACTAACAAACTTTTCTGATCAGGAGCTAGTCTCCAGCTTGTTTATCAGTTTAGGAATGTTAAAAGCTAATCAATCTTGAACATCACTTTAAAAGAAAGAATATAAATCAGATTAAAATACAAAATAACTATGTTAGTTAGCAAATTACAAAACCCATGTGTCAGGGTTCCAAGTAACATCCCTCAACGAAAGAAGACTCCGAGGTTTGAGTTTCCTCAAAATTCCATTTTATTAGAGATGTCCTATTGGCACATCTGGGAAAACCCGAATCTGAAAATTTCCAGGTTTTCCCCACCCAAAAGAAAGTTCAGGTCCCTGCCCAACAGCCACATGTCCGTCGCATGGTCCAATCAGGCACCATCCAAAACTGGAGATGCCTCTCAGTCACACCACTCCAGGTGCAGGGCAAGGTGGCCTTGACTCTCTGAGAAAAGAATGTTATTTTGACTATATATCTCCCATACTCCGTATAATCCCCCCTCCCATTTTCCCACAACATTAACTGCAACATTAACTGTATGTTAAGGCCCAAATGTAAAAGATGGCTTCCAGGCCTGACACCATGTTATTTGCCCCTCATAATTCAACATCGTTTCATGGGTAAGCATAAGATATTGAACCATAAATGAAGCACACAGGCCGAGTTCACTCAACAAGCTAAGTTAAAAGTATGGCAGGAGGGTATGTTAAGAATATGGATGATGTGGCAGTTAATTTCATGAACTAGTGAAATCTGGATGGTGACATATATTCCTGGATCTGTTTCCTGCTACAAAGTCATAAAGATGTAGGTCAAATATTCCCTCATTCTGAGTCATCCATCATTTCAAGGGTTTTGAAAGTGTTCTGGACTCTGAACAAATAGACTGCCTTATTATGATATGGAATATTATATTTTGCAAAACCAAAATCCATATAGAAGACCATAGTCCTATTCTGCTATAGAGGTATCCTCAACTTATGATCAGAATTGGGACCAGACTTGCCGTTGTTAAGCAAGGCAGTTATTAGGTCAGTCCCACCAAATTTTATGAGCTTTTTTGCCATGGTTGTTAAGCAGATCACTGCAGTGGCTGAGTGAATCACACGGTCATTATGTGAATCTCAGCGATTGAATCAGAAACACTGGGAAGGAGAGATCCGGGTGAAGCATCACAGAGGAGGAAAGACTGTCCTTCCTTCCTTAGATGTACAGGTAGTCCTCGATTTACGACCACAACAGTGACTGGAAAATGTGTCATTAAGTGGTGCAGTTGTTAATTAAGGTATCCCGTGACCCTATCCGATTTTCCAATCTTTTTTGCCAGAGATGTTAAGCAGATCACCCGCAATCATTAAGCAAGATGTAACATGACCAGATTTTTGATCTCCTGCAGGCTTCCCCATTGACTTTCCTACTGAAAGACAGTTGAGAAGGTTGCAAATAGCGATCACCCTGGACATTGCAACCATTTATAAATACATGCTGGTTGCTAAGCATCTGAATTTTGGTCACCTGACTGTGGGAATGCGAAAACCGGTTGTAAGCCACTTTTTTTTAGTGCTGTTGTAACTTCAAACTGTCACTAAATGAGCGATTGTAAGTCACACATACATGCCGCTTGCTAAGCATCTGAATTTTGTTCACAGAACTGTAGGAATACTGTGATGGTTGTAAGCGCAAGGACTGGTTGTAAGCCACTTTTCAGTGCTGTTGTAACTTCGGTCACCAAATGAGTTGAGGACTACTTGTACTCTACAATCAGGACTGAATTTAGTCTGAAACCTAAAGAAAAGAGAAGGGACGGGAACACAGACTGAGAAAAGCATAGTACCCGTATTTTTCGCCCTATAAGACGCTCCAGAATATAAGACGCACCCAATTTTAAAGGAGGAAAATCTAGAAAAAAAAAGATTCTGAACCAAATACTGTAGTAAAATATTTTATATCAACTGTATAAAGTTAACAGCAGTTTAAGAACAATTTTATGTCAACCCTGTAACATATTAAGAACTATCTTTACTCTCATTAACAGTCAGTAAAGTCAGTAAACAGTGAAAGTAACAAAAATAAGGCTGTAATGTTTTTATTCGAACCCCAAGAATTCCTCTTCTTCGCTGCTATCAGAAATGAGGAAGGACAGATCCACGCAGTCATTGTCATCACTTTCTTCCTCACTGGTGTTTGCCTGCCCCATTTTTAGATGACCCAGGTGGCTACATTCGGCGTATAAGACGCACCCAGATTTTCACCCTCTTTTCTGGAGTAAAAAGGTGCGTCTTATAGGGCGAAAAATATGGTAAATGGGACACACCAGTTTTTTTACAGTGATCTTTCAAAGTTACAACACACATAAAAAGGGTGGAACTTTGATGACGTGGTTATAGCCACCATTATAACTTTTCACGATCCTTTTTCTGTCGACTCCTCTGCCTCCCGTGCTCCATAAAAGTTCAGATTACAAAATGTGTGGCATTTTTAGGCAAAGTATGAAATGCCTGTGTTAGTTTAACATACTATGTACTTTCCCTAAGCATTGTGTCAGCGTTCCAAATATCATGCAGAATTAAATCAGAGTCCAAGGCAGAGCTATCCTTAAAGTTCCAATTTAATAAGACAGACATGTTGGCACATCTGTGGAAATCCCAAATCTAAAAGCTTCCTGGGATTCCACCCAGTTGAAAGTTCATGATCTTATCCCCACGCCCATAAATCCATCACATGGTCCAATCTTCTTCGGCCACGCTGGCATCTCCACCCAGCTGGTTCCGGTCAGGTGCAGAGGTGCGGAGACAAAAGATGACCTTGGCTTCTAAGAAAGGAATGACAACAACACATTCCACAATTCTACTTCTTTCTATTCCCCCTCCCAATTACTACACTAATGAAACAGCACAATGAAATAATAGAGTATGTGGCAGGCCAAAGATCCTAAAAAGGAATAGAACTGCAGGCCTGACACATTGTATATAATACCTAGGTATTCATGCAGAATGACAAGAACTATTTAGGTGGAGTATGAAAAGAGAGTCATGAAAACGGTTAGGGCTGAGATGGTATTCAGCAGGGTCTCACCAGTTCTGGAGAACTGGTAGTGGAAATTTTGAGTAGTTCGGAGAACCGGTAAATACCAATTCTGATTGGCCCTGACCCCATCTATTCTCTGCCTCTCGAGTCCCAGCTGATTGGGAGGAAACTGAGATTTTGCAGTAACCTTCCCCTGGAGTGTGGAGGGAATGGCGAGTTTACACTATTCTTCCCCTGCCACGCCCACCTAGCCACGCCCACCAAGCCATGCCACGCCCACCAAGCCAGGCCCACGGAACCGGTAGCAAAATTTTGAATCCTACCGCTGGGTTAGGGCTACGGTTATTCTAATCCTAACCCTATTCTTAACCCTAACTCTACTCTTAACCTAAATACTAACCTTAACCCTAATCCCAATCTTAACCCTAACCCTTTATTAAAAAGACGTATATGAAAATGAATGAAGAAACTCAAAATAAAGTACAAGATTTTCCTACTAAAAGAAAAACCAAGAGAAAAGAGAAAAAGTCAAGTATTTACTACTTGTTGCCACAAGGAAGGCTAGAATAGCATTTTAGGGGTATTCTATACTCTGCTGGCTTGTTTTTTGGCACTGCATAGAATATGTGCAATATTAAGTCCTTCGTCCTCTGACGTTCCATTTTTGGCATTCTATATATTTCCTAGGCATTCTATAAAACGACTAATTTCACAAATTGATGGTAACATATCCATCTATATATATAAAAATGGCTGTGTGTGTATGTGTATGTTCCAACATAACTCTGGAACTCCTCGAGCAATTTCAACCAATCTTGGTACACAGATGACTTACTCTCTGGAAACAAATTCTGTGGGGGTAAGACACCCCTAACAACCCTTGGGGTTCTGTTAAGATACAGCCTGTTGTGCCTTAAAATTGGTTCTTCTCTACTGCCTTAAAATGGCTTCTACTGTACAGCACAGTAGAGTTGCTATGGTAATGGCTTCACAGTACTCCACAAGGGGGCCCTCTGGTAAGAGAGAAAATCCAACATTAGAAATTACATTTGGTCCGGACATTTGTGAATGTCTAATATAGGATTGGGATAAACAAATGCCCGGGCCACGCTGGGTTAACAGCTGGTTTAATATATTAATGGTGCCAACTCTTCATTCCTCTGCTCTCCTAAAATGACCCTGCTCACACCACGGTGGACCCAGGGATTGATAGCTGACAAAATGTATTATCTGAGCTTTTAACAGCATATTCATCTCCTCTTTTTCAAGGCTAGCCAGTGGGGTGAAGCTGGAATCTACCTCTTAGCTTCCCAAGCTGTAGACAAATGCCAGACACAAGAGGGAGCCGAAACTGCACTTTGTGAGATAGAGAAGTTCCTGGAAACTCTCAAGGACCACCAGATGCTGAATGCAAAGGAGTTCTACAACCAGTTTGACATGATTCTCACCCCAGAAATAAAGGTAAGATCCTAAGAGGGCAGCCAGTGTTTGATGAACGTTTGTCCAAAGGTATTTCAAAACTTTCAAATCTGAAGGCCCTAATGTCTGTTGATAGTCAGTGCCAGAGGTGTCCAACTTTGGCAGCTTTAAGACTTATGGACTTCCAACTACTGGAATTGTGGGAGTTGAATTGCACAGGTCTTAGAATTGCCAAGGTTAGACATCCCAGGTCAACGCTAAGACCAAGCGTCAGGTGCTGAAAAGATGCTTTGGAGTAGAAGCATTGCATTGGTTCCTTTGCTGTTGTTAGTTGCGAAGTCATGTCTGACATACCATGACCCCATGGACAACGTTCCCAGCAGGCCTTCCTGTCCTCTACCATCTTCTGGAGTCCATTTAAGCTCATGCCGACTGCTTCGGTGACTCCATCCAGCCACCTCATTCTCTGTCGTCCCCTTCTTCTTTTGCCCTCCATCTTTCCCAGCATCAGGCTCTTCTCCAGTGAGTCCTTCCTTCTCATTAGGTGGCCAAAGTACTTGAGTTTCATCTCCGGGATCTGGCCTTCTAAAGAGCAGTCAGAGTTGATCTCCTCTAGGACTAACCGGTTGGACTGCCTTGCAGTCCAAGGGACTCGCAAGAGTCTTCTCCAGCACTATAATTCAAAGGCCTCAATTCTTTGGCGCTCAGCCTTTCTTATGGTCCAACCTTCACAGCCATCCATTGCAACTGGGAAAACCACAGCCGTGACTATATGCACTTTTGTTGGCAGGGTGATGTCTCTGCTTTTTTGTATGCTGTCTAGATTTGGCCTAGCTTTCCTCCCGTGGAGCAAGCATCTTTTAATTTCTTGGCTGCAGTCCCCATCTGCGGTGATCTTGGAGCCCAGGAAAATAAAATCTGTGACTACCTCCATTTCTTCCCCATCTATTTGCCAGGAATTGAGCGGGCCGGATGCCATGATCTTAGTTGTTCCTTACATAACCCCAATTTATTTATTTTTTTCTCCTGCAGAGCAATGCCCAAAGAGTACTACAGAAACTTGAAGACGTGCAAGAAATGTTTGAGAAGAGACAAGTCAGCCTGAAGAAGTTGGCAGCCAAACAGACCCGGCCGGTGCAACCCGTTGCCCCTCATCCCGAATCCTCGCCCAAGAGAGCCTCTCCTAAAACCGTCCGCCCTGCCCCGTTAGGTAAGGTTTTGGGGGGAATGGCATGGGACGGAGTAACTCTGGAGCCCCATGTTTAGAGAAATGGTTTTCCTTGCCAGGAGTTCTCTGCCGATCTCCTTTCTCTGTTTACTCTAGCTAGCTTAGTACTGTGCTGATTCCTGGAATTGCACCCAGTTTAAGAGTCTTTTTCAACACCTAAAGATTTATGTGTATTTATTCTCAAGCTAGTCCCACAGGTCTTTCTGAATGTGTGAGTCATACTTCTTCAATTACTCTTATTTATTATTTATTTATTTTATTGAACTTATTAGTCGCCCCCTCTCCCCACAGGGACTCGGGGCGACGTACAGAGCAATAATCAAGATAGCACCATATATCGTGCAGAGGAGGTAAAAACAAGTCCATAAATAAGCATACTTACAAAGTTTAAAACCAAAAAATATTAAAAACAAAATTTCCCATTATAAAATGACCTGGGGTGGCAAGATTGTAACGTTTATGCCAGGCCGGCTTGACAAAACAGGTAGGTCTTCAGCTTCATGCGGAAGGAGCGAAGATCGGTTGTTGTCCGGATGTCTGGGGGGAGGTCATTCCAAAGGGTAGGGCCCACCACAGAGAAGGCCCTACTCCTGGGCACCGCCCCCTGGCACTCTCTAGAGGACGGCACCCGGAGCAGCCCCTCCCTGTGTGAGCGAGTGGGTCGCAGGGATGTATGGGGCAGGACGCGATCCCGCAGGTAACTAGGCCCTGTGCCATGGAGCGCTTTGAAGATGGTGACCAATACCTTGAAGCGCACCCGGTAGGCCACAGGAAGCCAGTGCAGCTCGCGCAGGATAGGTGTTATATGGGAGAATCTCGATCTCCCCATAATAACCCGCGCGGCTGCATTCTGGACCAACTGCAGTCTCCGGGCGCACCTCAAGGGGAGCCCCATGTAGAGAGCGTTACAGTAGTCCAGGCGGGACGTCACCAGCGCGTGAGTGACTGTGCGCAAGACCTCCCGGTCCAAAAGGGGCCGCAACTGACGCACGAGGCGAACCTGGTGGAACGCCCCCCTTGCTACGGCCGCCACGTGATCTTCTAAGGTCAGCCGATCGTCAAGGAGGACGCCCAAGTTGCGCGCCCCTTCCACAGGGGTTAATTGCTCATCCCCGATGGTCAGCGATGGAGTATGCTGATTGAATCGGGAAGCCGGGAACCACAGCCACTCTGTCTTGACTTTACAACTCCTGGAATTTTCTGTACTGCGACAATTTAACAGTGGAACTTAACACAAGTCGTGGTCTCCCCTTTATTGTAACTGTTCAGCAGAGCAGAGTTCTTAACTTGGATTATTTTTTTTTTTTTTTTTTTGCACTGAGCAAGGGATGGGACTCCAGGGCTTGTCTGATTGCAGCTTAGGCGAAGATCAATTCTAAAATAGCACAATTAGGTCTTTTTAATTCTCACTTAATGAGGTTTCTATTGTCTTGCCCAAGTCTGGACTTTACTTAAGATAGATAGATGACATTTAGGGGAGGGGAGCAGCAAAAAAGATGGAAAATGCAGAGAAGGGAATTCATACATATTTTTAATTGGATGCAAGTAGATCCTCGACTTACGATCACAGTTGAGCCCACAATTTATGTTGCTACACAAGACAGTTGTTAAATGAGTTTAAACAGTTTTAACATTGTTTGTGTTGCATAAACACAACTAATGGTAAATAAAGGGGGGGGGGGGGAAGAGAGGAAAACATTCCAAGTTTTTAACGTTCCATTGTATAAGCAGCACAATTAAGTTAGATAAATTTTATCTCAGACAACTGATAACACAACCAGAAATGCTGCCTAATCCAGAGCTGCCGGTTCTCGTCTTTGCGACGTGCTTGTAGTGTGGCAATTGTTGATCTTTTGAGAGCTCTGTTTATTTGATCTTTTTTCCCCCCCTGCAGCTCCAAACAGGAGATCAGTAGAAATTCCTAGCCCTCCAAAATCCATTTCTGATGCAGATTTGTCAAAAAAGAAAAGTGTCAAGAAGGCTAAAGGTGGAATTAAGGTAAGAGAGTTGTGATATTTGCAAATTAAATTTTCACTGAGCATCTCTGGTGTTGCACATAGTACAGCGGTGTTTCTCAACCGTAGCAATTTAAAGAAGTCTGGAATCAGCGTTTTATTTTTCCAATTCCTAGGCTTTGCTCTCCCACTTCGCAAGATTTGATTGCCAACAATGCACATAAAATGGTAGTAATACAGGTAGTCCTCAAGTTATGACCATAATTGAACCCAGAATTATGGACAAAAGTCGTGCCGGTTATAAAGCACATCACCATATGACCACGCTGGATTTTGCAACATTTTTTGCAGCGGTTGTTAATTGAGCCCATTGTACCCAATGGCTGGGGTTTTTTTTTGCCAGAAATGGTCACATGACCACAAGAAACTGCATAAAGGTGGACCAGTTCCAAAGGCCCAAAATGTGATCATATGACTGTGGGGGAGGGGAAGAAGCAGACATTGGAACGTCAAAACAGAGTTGTAAGTAGAGCTTGGGGAAGTTCGTCATAACTTTGAATGGTAGCTAAACAACCAGTCATAAATTGAGGACTACCTGTAAATACGTAACAGCATCCATTTTTGGTGGCGCCATGTTTCAGAAGGTTTGGGTGGAGATGTGGTGGAAGTAAAACTGGCAGGTCAAATCATTGCCGAATGTAATATACCTGTTTTCCACCCTCCAAAACACATACCCAGAAGGCTGGGCCCCCCTTATAGAACAAGGTTGGTGAAATGGGAGCGCTCGCACGCATGGGGGAGCAGCGGAAACCGGAAAAGCAGCTCCCCAGCGCGTATGCGCGGGAGTGTCGGAAACCGGATGAACAGTTTTACAGCAATGGTCATTTGGTCTTCCAGTTTCTGGCACGCATGCATGCGCAAAGACCAGCTGGCCTGCGTGCATGCGCGGGTCGGAATCTGGAAGAGCAACAGGCGACGTCTGGCATGCCCTGAAAGATGGCTCTGTGTGCCACTTCCGGCACAGGTGCCATAGGTTCGCCATCCTGGTTATAAAACATGGCTGGGTCAGCAGCTTTGTTCCCCACAATCTTTGGAAACATATCCAACAAAAGGAATCAAATAATAATAATTAAATCAATCTCCAGTGAGAAATGGCTTGATTTACTAAACCTTTTGTTGTTGTTCAGTTGTGCCTTATCCTAGGTAGTCTCTAATATCAATTTCTGATACTCCCAGACAAACAGGAAGTAACAGAGGAAGAGGAGTAAATCATGTAATAGGCAGCCACACGACAGTCCAGACGTTTGAAAATGTTTCAAGTGTCATTGGACTTCAAAGTTAATTATACATAAGTGAATTCCTGTTATTTTTCATAAAAGGTTCGCGGCCGAGTAAGAATCAGGTAGCATAAAGATGTGACAAGGCCAGTTTTGGAGTCAAAACAAAATCGATAGCCAAACTAGGATGGTTTTGCCTTTTTGTTGCTTAAGATGCGAGTTTCCAGGCGATGTCATTTTTCTACAGGAAATTTAGGAATTGTCTTCGAGGCAGATAAAGGAGCCCTTGAATCTCAAAACGTTTTCTTTTTGTGTCCCTGTGTTTTCCCAAAATAATAATCCAGATTGAAGTGATGCGTGAAGCAAGTCAGGGAGGTTCCAGCAGAGTCTTGGTAATAAGTGAAAGTGAAGAAAACCTTTCCAGTAGGAGAAGGTAGGAAATTCCATGTTCTGAGTAAGGTGGTTATTTTAATTTTTTATTTTGAACGGATCCGTCTTATTATTCTGATCAAGGAAGTGGTGTGTTGCTATTGTGTCAGAAATGGTGTGCATTTTCAGGACCATGGGTGGGATTATACAGGTAGTCCTTAACCTACCATTTGTTTAGTGACCATTCAAACGGTGCTGAAAATAGTGACCAAAAAAACCGATCCTCACTTCTACAACTGCTACAGCATCTCCACCGTCACCTGATCAAAATGCAATGGGCGTGTGGCAGTTATCAGTGATTGCAATTTGTGAGCTTAGCTATCTCTGCCAAGCAAAGTCAAGGGGGGAAGCTGCCTTCACTTAGTGACCACCTGATTCGCTGAACAACTCAGTGATTCAATTAAGCACTGCAGCAAAGAGGTCATAAAATTGGGTGTGACTCACTTAATAACCTCCTTTGCTTAACAAAAGGCGTTCTGGTCCCAGTTATGGTCGTAAGTCAAGGGCTACCTTTATTCCATTTCTAGTTCCTTAAGTCGCCAGCACAAGATTTGAAGATAATGCTGTGTTATACTTCGTTTGTAAAAAGGATGAACTAGGCTTCTTTGACCTGGTATGAACCCAAAACATGGACCTATCTCAAAAAAATAATAGGGAGAAAAAAAAAAAAGATGCAGAGAAGAATAACCAAAATGATTTAGATGTAATAATCAGATCTCTCATGACGGGTTTTTTCACCTAGCATGAAGGATTGACAAGATGCCTGGCTTGCAAAATATAGACGAAAAAGGCTTTCTCCAGAATAATACGGAAATTCAGAAGTATCTCATCTCAAACATGTTTGCATGCACGAAAAACCATTTATTAATATTTTATTATAAGATATGGTTTATTTTCTATTTTATTTATGTTTGTATCAAATACATATTTTTACTTTATAGTGTGTTTATGTTACGGTGAAAGACCGAAATCTGGTGAATGTCGACATTCACCGGTGAAAGACCGAATATTTCATTACATTGTTTTACATTCGGACCTTCACCGGTGAATGTGACATTCACATAGTCGCTTGGTGTATGTCCGAAAATACCCTTATCCTCTCGACACCCTTACCCTAATCCCCTTACCCTAATACCTCGGCTCCTCGCTTCCTTTTAAGCGTCTTCTTAAGGATCGCAGGTTTAAAAAAAAAAAACTCCGCGAATAGAAGACGCTTAAAAGGAAGCGAGGAGCCGAGGTATTAGGGTAAGGGGATTAGGGTAAGGGTGTCGAGAGGATAAGGGTATTTTCGGACATACACCAAGCGACTATGTGAATGTCGACATTCACCGGTGAAGGTCCGAATGTAAAACAATGTAATGAAATATTCGGTCTTTCACCGGTGAATGTCGACATTCACCAGATTTCGGTCTTTCACCGTAACATTTATAAATCAATATGTATTTTATATTTAGGAATATTTATTCATAAATATTTGTAAATCCTTGTTTACCTTTATTAAATGCTTATCTTTATGGAGGGGAATTTTTTTTCTGAAACCAAGATGTATCTAATAATTTAAAACCAATTCCCTAATTTTTAAGGAAAAAACAATGTTATGCACAACTGAGTGAGAATAGTATTTCACAGTGTGTATACATGAATGCATATATATTAATATAAGTGAAAACGTTTACATCATTATGGTTATTAATATATTTTTGCCATTCCAATGATCCTCCAATATCATGGTAGTTCCAGACCCTGTTAATGAATTTTGTCATAGATGAATCACTTCCTTATTGTAACGGGAATTATTTTTTAAATGCTCTTAATCCAATTTCCACATTATTCAATTGCCATCTTAGAGGACTCTAAAATTTACACCTTGAAGAATTTGTGTCTGTTTATAACTACATACATGGAAGAGAACCCTGTATCTATATTGATTTTTTAATAGTGTCCTTAATTCATGACTATTTCATAAGCTCCCAAGACTAGCAGTTGTATCTAACTCATCTAAATAATCAACAACTTGTTCCTTTTTAAAGGCAATACTGCAAAATAAATATGTACGACAACTAAGCTATGTTAGATGGTAGTCTTGGATAGAATTATTGATACAAATCTGTGTTTGTATTCATTTATGAATTAATGGAGGATTCAGAGCTGGCAAAAATTACATTTCTGATTGTTTCAGGTGTAATGTGATCCATAAGTAACTGTATATAATCTTTTTTCCAGATAAGTATTAGCTTATAGAACAGGGCTATTATATAAGCACACTCTTATGCCTCTTTATTTCTATATATAAATATTTGGCATGTTTTGTAGTATGGAAACATATTTATTCCAGAGGAAAATCTCTAGAATTATTTACTTTTATTTACTTTTATTTTATTTACGAGATTTACAGCCCCACAACTCCAAAATGACTCTGGGTGGCTTAAGTTATGAATAAGAAAACTAAAAATAGTACAATATATTTGCGAACACCTAGAAGCAAACAAAGTAATAGCCAAAAGTCAACATGGATTTGTCAAAAACAGATCATGCCAGACTAATCTTATTGCATTCTTTGATAATGTGACAAAATTAGTGGACCAGAAGAATGCCGTTGATATAGTTTACTTGGGCTTCAGTAAGGCTTTTGATAAGGTAGACCATAACCTACTACTAGATAAAGTAGAAGAATGTGGGTTAGACAGCATCACCACCAGATGGATTCGTAACTGGCTGACCAACCGCACTCAACGTGTAGTCCTCAATGGAACTGCATCTACATGGAGGGAAGTATGCAGTGGAGTACCCCAAGGCTCTGTTTTAGGCCCAGTACTCTTCAACATCTTCATCCACGATTTGGATGAGAGAATAAATGGGGAACTCATCAAATTTGCAGATGACACCAAGCTGGCAGGAATAGCCAACACTCCAGAAGATAGGCTTAAGATACAGAAGGATCTTGACAAACTTGAACATTGGGCACTATCTAGTAAAATGAAATTCAATGGTGAAAAGAGTAAGGTTCTACATTTAGGCAACAAAAACGGAATGTACAGGTACAGTATAGGTGGTACCGTGCTCAATAGTAGTAACTGTGAGAGGGATCTTGGAGTCCTAGTGGACAACCATTTAAATATGAGCCAGCAGTGTGCAGCAGCTGCCAAAAAAGCCAACCCAGTTCTAGGCTGCATCAACAGAGGGATAGAATCAAGATCACGTGAAGTGTTAATACCACTTTATAATGCCTTGGTAAGGCCACACTTGGAATACTGCATTCAGTTCTGGTCGCCACGATGTAAAAAAGATGTGGAGACTCTAGAAAGAGTGCAGAGAAGAGCAACAAAGATGATTAGGGGACTGGAGACTAAAACATATGAAGAACGGTTGCAGGAACTAGGTATGTCTAGCTTAAGAGAAAGAAGGACTAGGGGAGACATGATAGCAGTGTTCCAATATCTCAGGGGTTGCCACAAAGAAGAGGGAGTCAAACTATTCTACAAGGCACCTGAGGGCAGAACAAGAAGCAATGGGTGGAAACTAATCAAGGAGAGAAGCAACTGAGAACTGAGGAGAAACTTCCTGACAGTTAGAACAATTAATCAGTGGAACAGCTTGCCTCCAGAAGTTGTGAATGCCCCAACACTGGAAGTCTTTAAGAAGATGTTGGATAGCCATTTGTCTGGAACGGTATAGGGTTTTCTGCCTAGGCAGGGGGTTGGACTAGAAGACCTCCAAGGTCCCTTCCAACTCTACTATTGTATTGTATTGTATTATATTAAAATCTATAAGCCAGTTCGGCGTAGTCATTAAGGCACCATGCTAGAAAAATAAATACTGTAAATGTAATCCCATGAGTCTTGCCAAACACTCCTTTTAATAAGAAATTACCAATAAGGTTCCATAAACATCCTACACAAGGCCTGAGAGAACAGAAGGATTTTTAGGCTACTTTTGAGGGTGGGAGCAAATGGCTTGAGTAATAATCCAGGAGTGCCCAATTTAGGCAACTTTAAGATTTGTGAATTTCAATTCCCAGAATTCTATGCTGGTTGAGGAATTTTGGGAATTGAAACTTACAAAGTCTTAAAGTTGCCAAATTTGAAGACCCCTGTAAAATAGGTGTGTGTGTGTGTGTGTGTGTGTGTGTGTGTGTGTGTGTTAGCCATTCTCCAAACCCAAGGCTTTGCATAATCTTTAGGGAGAGGTTTAAAATACAAGATTCTTTGACAAAGCATATTCCTTCCAATTATAATCTGTTTTACATCAGCACAAGCATATTTAAGGTGCACATTAAAAAAAATATGTATACATTAACGTTCAGTATTTGAATAACCGTGGAAAGGTTTATCCTGTAAAGAATACAGATTTCTATTGCTGCCACAAAAGAAGTAAAATACTTAGTACATGCAAAATTGCTGTCGGTAATTGCTATCAATATTTCAGGCTATTGAGATTAAATCAGGCCTTTTGATAAAATAAGGCTGTTTTCCAATATATGCCCTGGTTTCCAGAAAGCAAATTTATGGCTGAAATAATGTGCCAAGAAGCACAGTTAAGGTTGCCTGCAATGGAAGTAAAATCACTGTGTGTGCTTGTTATCCAGTGTTTTTAACTTAGTATCTCAGGAGACAAAATCTTATTCACAATTATTGGAATTGCAATCTCAAAGAAAAATGTCCTATTTTACAAGCAGCAAATGTTATTGTGGAAAAATTAGAGAACGTTTACAAAATACACAACATGTTTATTGAAAATAGATATTTTATAAAACACTGTTCAGAACAAAGTGTCATGAATAAAATAATTGCTGTCTTTAGGTTTTTTTTAAATCAAATAGCTGTAAACCAAACAGGTAAAAACTAGCATAACAGTAGTATAATAACACATATCTTGAGTGACAATTCAGGCCGGTGCAAGTACTTGTGAAGTCAAGAAAAAAATAGTATTACACCCTGCATCAGGAACACTAGTTAGTAAACCTAAGAATTTCCTGTTTAAATTTTTTAAAGATAATGTTTAGATCACCAAGTTTTAAGGGGAAAAAGGATGCTTTCATAAAATATTTCAATATTAAACATTCTTCTCTGTGCTAAACAATATACAACTCTAGTCCTTAACTAATACTTTTTCAACATAACAAACCTGCTATAAAACAAAAAAAAACATGCACAGCTTTTTCATCGTTAGCACACATGTGAGTTTATGCTTTGTAATTCTGCAAAAACATGAACATTTAATTTATTCTGACACAACAGACAAGTCAAATGTTTGATTGAGGGCAAGATGAGGATATTCAAGCATTTTGTGTCTGTGGTCTGTCTATCAGTAGTTGTTAGCTTTATGCTATTTTGAAATTGGTTACAGTAACATAGAATTCTCACTCCCAATAAAATCCATATTAAATTTGCCTTAATTTCAACATCAAAACTCAATAAACAGGAAGGAGAGAAACCAGTAAAGCAAATGTCTTGATGGAAAAGAATGCCTAAGAGGCATGCAGTTTCACCCTATTTCATTCCATTCTGGAAATGGAAGATGTGGTTATTTTACTCATGTTAAAAAATGCAAAATGGGAGAAGTTTTCAATTGAAAGATTATAAATGGTAAAGTCCCTGAAACTCTGATTAAGAGAAAACTACTTTATGAAACTGGCACAGCTTAGATGTAAACAGTTCATTTATTTTAAAATATATTTATGCTGCCTAATCATGTATATGCCAATTTCATAGTTTTTGAAAGTAAGAAAGAATGGAATTAAATACTTTACATTTTAAAAGAGTGTTCTGCAGGGCTCATATTTGTGTTCCTACAGTGTAACTTCAGTATTAATTTCTTAAAAATATCTCTTGCTTAATGGGAATCATTGGGGAGATAACACAATTGCAGTGAACACCAACTGAACAAATCCAATGGGGCCTTGTAGATTGGAGCATTGAGGCAGAGCCATCAATTTTATGCTGTTTATGTTTTAGTGTGCAACTTTGGATTATGAAATGTAAGACAACAGTTTTGCAGAATTCACCAGAAGTATTTAATATCAACAGTAGCACCACTTGCATAGCATCAGGGTTTTTTTTAATTCATCTTGAGTGATCACATAATAAAACACATAAAGCTATTCAGTTCTAAAAACATTAGATCAAAATGTAATAATGTGCTTAGAAGTGATAGAACTGTATCTGTGGAAAAAGTGCATTAGTATACTGTCACAGCAAGCACTTTATCTTTCTCCATGTGACCTGCAAATATTAACATATCAGAAAATGTGTGTTTTTCAACTAATCAACAATTCCATTTCCATTTGGTAATTTCATAGTTCCAGATTGAGAAGTATAAATGTTAACTTTAAGATCTATCCAGTTGTTAAAGTTATCTGGTGGAAAACTTTACTATAATAGGAAAATTATTTTTATAATTATAACGTTACATTGGAGAACTGTGCAATCTGCAGGCAAGTTTTTTATTGAACTTTTGCTATGTTCATTTTAATTTGTTATGGAGAAAGCAAGTGACTTCCTCCTTCATTTCTGGCTCAGTCAATCTATTCTGATATTCAAGTGTTAGGAAAATGCAGCTGAACAAAGATATGTATCGTGATTATATAATTTGCAAAGCAGCATAATATTAACTATTCTACAATATATACTACCCCAAACTCCAGAAGAAAAGTTTTTCACTCTTAGATCTGTAATCTGTTGCCAAAAATACTGAAGGTCTTCTGTATGCCCATGAGAAGTAATCATTTTGTCATAAATGCAAGGATGATATGGAGCCTTTCCTCCCCCGGTAAAGAAGGGGTGATTCTGTGGTACAATCCCCACTTTGTTGGCACAAAGTCCCATGAAAACATCATCTATGTAAAAACTTGAATTAAGAGTCTGTGAGGCTCGGTATACTTTAACGGCTACGTCCCTGGATAGAACATACGCAGCTCCAGCGGTGTAGTCAGGATAGACATGCCATGGGTACATTTTATAGGAAACATAATATTTGCTTTTTTTATTCCTGACGGGAGGTGCTGCATAATGGACGTGCCCAATCCAAACATCCTGAGCTCCAATTTGTGCTAGATTTTGGAGGTATGCAATAAGATTTGGCATGTGGATAAATATGTCGTCATCGGCTGACATGATAAACTTGGCATGAGGGCAGAAGTTGTTTGCCCAGCTGAACTGCAACAGTAATTTGTAGGTAAGATTGTAAAAAGTATCCAAAAAGTCTTGTTGAATCAGATCACCATGCCTCTCGTCTTCCCTTTCCAGCCTCATTTGCATGTCACTTCCCAGTGAAAAATTTTCTGATTGTCCTAAAACAAATAAGGCTTTTATGTTGGCATTCAGATAGTGATGAACGTAGTCTTCATTACCCCATGTTTGTCGAATTGCATCTCTCCTGTGGTAGTTTTCAGGTGAAGTCTTTACAAAGATCAAAAGGAGAACATCTTGCCCTTGACATTTCTCCTCGTGATTGATCAAATATCGATGCCTTGCTACCCTGTTACATCTGCTGGTAGTTAGGTTGTCATTCACAAAAGCATAGCTATTTGTGAAGAATCTGTACGAGAGAGATTTCATATAGTGCACAAAGCCAGGGCTATCAATTTCTACCGAAAAAAACATGAAGCACAGAACAAAACAAGTGGCAAAAATGTGCACAAACTGATATTTTCTAATTCTTCTAGAATTAACATACATTCTGGTTCACTTCTTTATATATGATTCCAATTAAAGATTTGGATTTTTAAATAAGTTCTCGCGTGAGATTTCAACATTTCTCTTTCAGGAAAAGTGTTCATTTTATATGCATCTGAGTTACCGGAGAGTCACCTCAATTAAATCCCAAAGTATTCACTTTTAAAAGTCATCTTGTTTCCAAATAAATTTGGTGAATGTAGGTCTTCGACCATGTACAATGATTCTCTTGTTGCCTCTTCACCTGATGTAATATCAGCTCAAACTGAATAGTTACAGCAGCAGCAGCATCTGCAAAACAGAAGAAAAACAAAATTCATCTCAAGTATAGTTCATAATTTCTATATGATATGGTAACAGAGAGGGATAATTACTTCACAGACTCAAGCAGTCTGAGAATTAGACTTGCCCAAAAGGTATCTATGGAGATTCTCAATCATTCTGGTCATGGTAGTCCCAAAGGTGCCTTTTTTTTTTTCTAAAAGGCAACTGGACTTTTTATTTATTTTTTCCTTTGAAAACATTTATATCCTCATCTAAGAAGCTTCTTCTGTTCTAACTGCCTGGTGGGGAATGGAAGGATTTATATTCTTTGCAGTTATCTGGTTGTTAGCATTCTGAGGGTTGAACATTAGCTCAAATTCTGGGGGTGTCTATGGAGATTCTCTGTCATCCACGTCATGGCTGTCTCAAAGGTGCTTTTTCAAAAGGCTACTGGACTTTGTTTTTCCTTGAAAACATTTCGCGTCTCATTCAAGAAACTTCTTGGATTAGAAGCAAGCATCTTCAAGGAAAAGCAAAGAAAGTCCAGTTGCCTTTTGAAAAAGTACCTTTGAGACATCCCATTCTGGGAGTTGATGTCCACAAAGATTGTAAGGTTGCCACAATAGCCCACTCCTGGTCTATAGTAGTCAAAACTCGGGAGGAACCTGGTAACACTTTTTCTGACTAACCGATTGTATTAAAAGGCATCCACTTTCCCAAGCCTAACCTCTGATGGATTTTTCTCTCCTAATGTTACTCCTGCCTACTCCTCCCATTTCTCCAGTCCTGAGGACTCTTGGGGAAAAGCAAGGCATAAACTCCAAAGGCAAGGAGCCCCATACTGAAGGATGTGTGTGCATACAAGTATATACATATAGGTATGTGGTCATGCACACATTCCAGGCAGAGAAAAAACCTTTTTTTTTTTGAGGTGGTGGTCTCCTCTTCTGAAATCAGCCCTTCAGCCGCTTTCAGTGTCAAGACGCTGAGGGAAAGCAGAAAAGGAGGGTGACAGATTGTCTTTTAAAAAGGAGAACAGCTTATTTTCTAATTTTGCAAAGGGTGTAAGAAAGCAATCATACAATTACACTCTTTGCAAAATAGTAGAAAAATGAAGGACAGAGAGTGAAGTATAGGGAGGCTTTTTAATTCTTTTCTTTTCTCTTTCTTTCTCTGTCTCCCTCTCTCCCCCTCCTATCTATCTATCTATCTATCTATCTATCTATCTATCTATCTATCTATCTATCTATCATCTATCTATCTATCATCTATCTATCTATCTATCTATCTATCTATCTATCTATCTATCTATCTATCTATCTATCTATCATCTATCTATCTATCATCTATCTATCTATCATCTATCTATCTATCTATATCTATCTATCTATCTATCTATCATCTATCTATCAATCATCTATCTATCTATCTATCTATCTATCTATCTATCTATCTATCATCTATCTATCTATCTATCTATCTAATCCATCCATCCATCCTAAGTTAACCTAACCTAACCATGATCTATATTAGCTAGCTATTAATATATTTTGCTATGCTTTATAATACTTGTAGCTTCTCAGAGTCACTTAGGTGACAAAATGGCTGCACACTCAACCAACCAACCAACCAACCAAATATATATATATATATATAGAGAGAGAGAGAGACAGAGACAGAGAGACAGAGAGAGACAGAGACAGAGACTGAGACAAACAAGCAGGCTGTCCAGGCTGACAATGATAAGATTCCTCTGCCTATTTTCTCAACAATACCCAAATGAACTTCACTTTTAAAATATATATACCCCTACATACGGACACAGATTAAATAAATACTGAAAAATGGGGTGTCTGCAGGCTGTGGTAAAAAAAAAAAAAAGCCAAGATGGCGGCCACAACGGCAATAAAAATCCCGCCCCCTTTTTAAAAAATGTGCTGCAGAAGGCAGAGCTTTGATTGGCCCACCACGGCTGCCATCTTGATCCTTTTTTTGGCCGTTTTATTCACGTCTGGAAGTGCTAGATCGAATCAAAAGATGAACCCTTTATCAAAACAAAAAACAAAGAAAACCTCAGTTTTGGACACGGCACAATGTCGCATGTGGAATTGTCACCCGAGAATGGTTTTCCAAGAGAATTACTTGTTTAAATAAATTGTTTAAATTGTTTAAAATCGAACGGGTTCTCCCTCAGCCATCTCTTTTTTTTTTCCCAGAATTTTTTTTGTTTTCTATTCTCTTACATACCATTTTAAGTATACATTCACATAGTTGTTATACTTCTTTACATTTATCATTCTTATACATTTATTATTTCATTGAATGGGTTATAATATACAGTTTGGGTTGCTTTGTTTACCATCCCTTCCTCCTGTTGTGACACCAGCTTATTTTCCCTTTCTTTTTGCCCTTCCTCTCTTCTCTCCTTCCTTCTTTCCTCCTCTCCTTCCCCTTCCTTCTTCCCTTCCTCCTACTCCTACTCTTCCTCTTCCCCTCCCTACCCTCTTCCCTTCTCTGTCTTCCATCCTCCTCTCCTTACCTCTTTCTTCTTTCCCCCATCTTCCTTTCTTTCTCTCCTCCTCTCTCCCTTTCTTTTCTATTATTATAGGCGTCTCTTTCAGGTCTCAGTTTATGTTTCCTTGGCAGGGTATTTCCGCAAACCCAAATATAATATCATTTCTTATTCCCTTACCTTCACTAATCTATCCTAACTATATTTCCCTCAGCCATCTCTTCCCCACAGGCGGTGGGAAACCTCCCCCCCCCTCACACCTCTTGGCCATCAAACTCTCTTTTGTGACTTGTTTTGGCTATCTTTGGCCCTCAGGGTCTCTCCAAAATTTGGTTTCACCTTTAGGGGCAAACTAAAGAGGAAAGGAGGGCCCCGTGTCAGTTTCCTCAGAAGAAATATGGAAGTGTCTTGTCTTCTGCCTTTTTTTCAGCATTTGTAGTTCAGGCAAACGCTATTACATGGGCCCAGCTATGCTTAAGAGGACGAGAAGGCCGCATACCTCGCTCCCGAAATAACAAGCCTTCGACAGTTGCCCCAGAGTCTCCTGGTGGTCTCCCATCCTTGCAGGGCCTCCAGGCCTAAGGAGGGGCTACCCACTGACTGGCCAAAAGCAAAGGCCGCAATCCATGGGGCCTCAATCCAGGCCTCATGTTGCTTGCAGAAGGAAGAAGATGGTGAGGCAATTTTGTCTATTATAGCTTCCTGTGCTGAGGATTATGGGGAATGAAGTTTTTCCCAGAACTGGGCTCTTGCTTGGTGTCGAAGCCAATAAGTCACCGGACACAAGGTGTGATATAGAATTGTACTTTTATTTTGGTACCAAGATATAAGGACCCCGGTTTGAAAAGCTAACCAAGGGCCGAGATTAGGATCTTACAGCAGTTTTTATAGTCAAGGGATGGTCACATTCAACCCTTTGCCCTTCCCCTAATAATGCATAATAATAATGCATAATATAATAATGCACAATAATAATAATGCATAATACCAATGCATAATATAATAATGCATAATATTAATGCATAATATTAATGCATAATATAATAATGCATAATATAATAATGCATAATATTAATGCATAACAGTTAATATTGATTGGTTATTTGGATTTCACGTCACTTGTTTTTCACCCCAGGTCACGAGTATCTTGCAAAGTGTGCCACCTCTAGGTGGGTTTTGGGGTGTTGGCAAAAATGTCCCTCTGGGTTCAGCTCCAAGTGGGGGAAAAGACACTGGAGACACGGAGGCTGCTTAGAAAGATGGTTTTAATGGTGGACAGGACCGCATGGCTAGAGTCCTGAACAGAAAAGGTGATCACATGCTTCAGTGTTGGGTGAAGAAGAGAAGAGAGGAAGGGGCTTGCTGGGCTTTTTATAATCTGTTCAGCCCCACCTCTCTGTTTCCTGTTCCTGTATAAGAAATGTATTCTGGTTGGTTGTCAGACTCCCATGGGGCCATGCAGGGGCAACTCTAGGCTGTGTTTTGAGTCCCAAGTTTGATTGAGTTTCCAGATGCCATATGGTGAGTTTCTGTAGAAGACTAATCCTACCTTTGTTATATAAAGTAGACTAACTCAGGCTTTAATGGCTCATTGACAAAAGGGGGGGTGGGCAGGAAGCTGCAGGGAGCTACTTTGTCTTTAAAACATGCTTCTCCCTTTATATTATATTCTGCCTTTTCAATATTCCCTAGGATATTTCATTTTTCTAGGAGAGGGAGGGGTGGGTGCTAACTTCCTACAAGGTTTTTTTTTCTTATAAGCAGCTATTCTTGTTCCTAATATCATGGCTGGTGGTTTTAAGGTGCTAACTTTTGTCTCGTTGTTAATGTACAGCCCCCCCGCCCCTTTCCTATTGCAGAGCAGAATAAAAGAACAAACAGTTTTATCTGAGGCAGTTCCCCTGCGACCCCCTTCCCTCTTCAGTGAGAGACAGGAAAGGAGCAAAGTTCTTAATTGTCAAGGCAAAGAAATAAAGGCAATAGAAAATGTTTTATCAGAATTCATATTCCTCACTCTCATGTCCATTCCATCCACAACCGGGTCCTATTGCCACGTGTGACCCTTCCTCTGATCCCCAGGACCTCATCTGGACATACATTCCATCATCTGAATCTTCATTTCTTGTGCTGAGGATTATGGGCAATGGAGTCCCATAAATCTAAGGTGCATCAGATTGGGAGTGGTTGATGGGAAGAAGGAATTCCACTTCCTCTATGGGTCTTGCTTCTTGGCCATCCCTTTTTTTTTTTTTTATGAGAGAGCAAAATTAATGGAAAAGCCACCCTACAAGAGAGATTTCAGGGGCTCCCAATGACACATTTTATTTCTTCATCTGCCACAGAGCTCTGCTGTTGCAGAAATTGACAGGCTTTAGACTTCTCAGGATACAGGAAAAGTTTATTTGGCAGCCAGGTTCAGAAAAGTTAGCCCATGGCTAACGTTGAAAATTTCTGAACCCCTTCATTATCGGAGCACAAGTTCTTATACATTTTCAAAAGCAGCACAACACGGAAATACTTAACTCATTTCTTATTGGTTACCCTGAGAAAAGAGCCTTATAAGAAGATAGGGTCTTTCTTCTCCTTTTGTCTTGGGTCATAAGTACTGAGTACATGTCTCTAAGTGACTTTTAGCTGACCCTTTTGTAAGAACTATCAAACTCTCTCGCTTCCTGTTCTTTTGCAAGCTGCAACTCTGCCTATGTGGCCTTTTAATATAGAAGTAAAGGAACCCTGAGAGGCTGTTCCGCCTGACCCAGTAGGTTTCACACTTAATGTCCAAATCTCACTTTACATCCTACTTTACTGCAACAGAGCAAACTTTGATTTCCAGTTTTGGGCTTCCTTTGTTTTTGGTTTTTTTTTAAAAAGAATTTTATTGGTTTTTACAAATATTTATAGGAAAGGGTAAATAGGTACAAGAAAATTTTGACAGCTACATCGTGTGAAAGGTAGAAATCCCCCCGAATCTCACAACTTTTACAAAAAAAAAAGGATCAAAAATTAAGAAATAAACATTGGCAGCTTTTTGTTTTACATTATATCAACAAAATATTCAATCATCTTTTATGTCACTTCCAACAATTACATTATAACAACAATTGCAATAATGTTTCAAACTCATTTTTGTGACCTGAGTCTTTTCACTATTGCTTCCTCCCCCCTGTCTTCTGGCAGATCCATGTCCCCTCCCCCCGTCATATCTTGTGTACTGTCCCCTGTTCCATCTAGAAAGGCACTGTATTTTTCAATGAAAGCCTCTGCCTCCACAACTGTATTAATTCTAATTCTAGTGCCCTCCCAGAAAATCACCATTCCTTCTGGCAATAACCATCTGAACCAAACTCCTTTGTTATGTTGTTTCTTTGATAAAGAGGAATATTTCTTCCTCTTATCTCTTACTTTCTTCGGAATTTATTTAAGGATGGTTATTTCTTTGTCTTTATATTTTAATGGTCCCACCCTTTGAGCTCCTAAGACCTCATCTCTTGTAGTCTTTCTAAGAAATTTAACATGAATTTCCCTTGGAACATTGTGTGTTCTAGCGTATGCTGAATTGATCCTATAGATCAAATCAATATCCCACCATAGCTGTTGTTTATCTCTTTTAATATATTCTGCTAAGATTGTGGTCATGATCTCCTTAAGGTCTTCATTTTCTGTCTCTGGTAAGTTTTGAAATCTAAGAAAAACAGACATTCTTTCAAATTCCATTTTTATCATATGATTTTTCAAATTCTCTATTCCCCTTCTGGACAATCTTAACCTCCTCCCTCAGCCCAGTCGTGTCTTCCTCCAGTACACCTATTCTCTGTTTATTTTGTGTTGCTTGTTGTTGCGTTCCTCTGAGCTGATCATTTAAGTCTGTCAGTTGTTTTTTCAGTTCGTCTTGTCCCTTCATAATAGTTTGAAACATTTGGGCAACAGATAAGTCCTTTTAACTCTCTTCAGTTGTTTTAGGTTGTAGAAATGAAGCCATTTGTGTCTGTTGAGTAATCGGGCTAGATGTAGAAGATGTCAGGGCCGAGGATGCCTTACCAGGTGGTGGCTTTTTAGGACCCATGTTAAGTTCAGAGATAGCTGTAAGTCTTATACAGAAGAAATGGCGTCTGTGGAATGCACAGCTGGGAGAGATCGTGAGGCAAACAAGCCCAGAAGTGAAAGTTAGTCTTCCTGTACAGCTCCAAGCCAAAAGATAAGAATCAAGTATTCCAAATCCAAGGGGACCACATAAGAAGAGAGGCTCCAGGAGATCTCTGGGCTGTAGAGTAATATAAAGCCAGAAATCCTTTCAAAGAGGAAACTTCATTCGTAAAAGCAAAGAAGAAGGAGGAAGTTGGCCATCTTGGCTCTGCCTTCACAGGGGATCAGAAAGCAACATATCTTAAGTTTCCAAAAGGCAGTTTAAAAGAATCAATTCAGCAGTCATCTCTCGCAATTGTTGCAAAAGTCATTCTCCCATTGCTTAGTGGAAGTGAAAGTTAACTTTTAATTCTCTCTCTCTCTCCTCCGAGAGGGAGAGATATTCCGAGTGCCGCTTTTCCGAGGGGGTGGTGGAAAATCCCCCCCTCCAATCTTAACACTTCCAAGGATTGAATCCACAATTTAGAAAGGCTGCTGCTCATCAATTAGGTAGATTTAAAAGAGATTGAGGGAAACTTCCCACCTCACCGCACTTCAGCTGTAACATCTGATTGGTTGTTTCCTTCCAGGCTCCGTTCGGTGAAGGTGCACAGCGACAGCGCACAGCGCCGCCATGCACCCCCCACGCTCCCCGGCTCCTGGGGCGAGGTTGGAAATCCCCCTGCGGCTGCCGCCAATCCAGGGGGTCCCAACGAGCCACCCTATGGCAGGGAGCCCCTCCAAGGCCCCCTGTGCTCCTAAAAGGAGCCCACCGAAGAGACGAGCGGCGGACGCACAGGTCCGTCGCCTTCGGGGACCGGAAGTCGTCCCCTTTGTTTTGGTTTTGTTCCAATTTGGCTGCTAGTACAAAGTGTGCCAAATGCCTGACCGTCATTTGTACAGTTACTGGTTTGACCAAATTAAAAACTCACTTTCCATCCTCCGCTACAATTAATTAACGTTTTTCATTTATTTTAATTTATTTATCACGTTTAGAAACTGTCCATCTCCCTCACAGAGGGACTTTGGATGGTGTACAATTAACATTTTAAAACATCAAAAGTGAAAAACTTTTTAAAAATTTAGCTCGAGAAGCTTTCAAATCACTGGAAAGGGAAATACACTTCTTCGCACAACATCCCATTCCAGAGTCCGTTCATACAACTTCTGAAATCACCCATTTTTTGGCTTCACACAATATGTTAAACCATAAATAACCAATCAAGCCAGGTTTTCACAATATGTTTAGTTAGGAAATAAATGAAGTTTAACACTAACCCGGTTTAAATTGCATGGATGCATCTGTTAAGTCCTTACATGTACCGGTACTTTTCTTTCTTTCTTTTTTGCGAGTCTAGTAAATTCCAAATCACCAAAAAGCTATTCTTCACACAAAACCTGTTAGTGACTCTTGGGGGGGATAACAACAACAACAATTAACTCGATAGGTGAACAAAAATTCCAAATCCAGTCTAAACATCTGGTTGCACAAAGAACCAATAATAATAATAGTAATAGGCACTTTGGATGCAATCCCCAAATATCTGGAGCATCACTTGAATACCATAGGTATTGACAAATTCACCACTGGTCAATTGCAAAAGGCAGCTTTGTTTTGAACAGCTTACATTCTGCAATGATACCCGTAACACCATCAGACATCCATGTCTGCCTATCCCAGGTCCTCATGAAGGACTCGATAGGTAGACAAAAATGCCAAATCCAATCTGAACATCTGCCCTCATTTACAACAGTCAGCATTCCATTGCATGCAAGGTGAGGAATGGTCGTTTCCCTTCAATATCTATATGAAGCAACACAAAACAACTATTTTAAATATGTCAAAAAAACACAGAGCAATCTTGTAGTTATTCCTCCTATGTCCCCCCAAAAGACGTTTGGAGTATTACAAGCTAAATGAGGATACGAAACCATCCGAGATCTTTGACTATCAATATAAATCACTCTGGAGGATGGAACGGATGCAGAAAATCACATTTTTTTTCACGTTGCGCAAAACCCGACCACATTCAGTTTCACAAAGCCAACTGAAGGCTTGAAAGGCATTTTCAAACATTACCCATTTTTATGCTTGCTACTGTCCGTAATGCAAATGAATTATTTATACATGAAATGTCATTCACAAATTGGAGAAAGTTTACATTTGATTGTTATGTGGAAATTAACCCAACAAAACGGAAGATTCAATTTCCTACCATACACCAAGTCCTTTTTCTAACTATATCTATATTTATCTATCTATCTATCTACCTATCTATTGATAGATCGGTATACAGGTAGATTATTGCTGTTCTGCCAATTGCAACACCATTGTTGCTCTTCTAGCAAAACAAAATTGCTTTAGCACAGTGCTTCTCAAATAGTGGGGCGGGCCCCCCAGGGGGGGCGCGAGGCTCCATAAAGGGGGGCTTAGCTCAAATTATTTTATATATTTTTGTTTTGCAGGTTAAAGTTTTTTTTAATATTGTGTTCCTTTAAATCCTGTGCTCCTTTAAATCTTTTCTGCTACAGTTAATAAAGCTATTCTTTGTTGTAAATTGATCCACATTTCTTTCTTTTTTTATTCTCTTATACGTTAATAAGGATACAGTGTTATGCAGAGGTGTACTTATAACAATTTTATAGACAAATGATACTATTTACAGTCGCGCGGGGGCGCGAAATGTTTTCTTCTTCCTAGGGGGGGCATGACAGAAAATAATTGAGAAGCACTGCTTTAGCATAAGCTTGTGTTTGTGACCATGAAAATTATGACATAAATATAAATAATGTAAAATTTCATAAAACATAAAATCCAGATTTTAAAATAAAAAGCAAAGGAGTTTTTTTTTTAAAAAAACTGCAGCTAAATACCATTCAGGAGAAGAAAGGGAATCTTGAGTTTTTCATGTGAAAATAAAGAACCATTTAATATAAACTGAAGGGCAAGTCGTTTTATTTCAATAGATTGTCCAAATTGCTATTTCTAGCACAAACCAACACATTTGGAGCCTGTCACGTGTAACATAAAATGAGCTGTACAAGCAGTTTGGCACAACTGAAATCAGCACATTTTACAGCACAAGTCATGCTCTACTATTTTGGCTACCAATATTACACAACGCATATCAAATGAATGAAACAACTCAGCAAGGAAAATACTAGAGCTTTCTTTTGTTGCTGACAGATAAAATGGTATTATTTCATTCAATCTATTGATTTGATTTCTATTGTAACTATGTTCCAAGGATTCATAAAGATGATTGTATTGATCAGTGACCACTCTCAGAGTAATGCTTTTATCTATAAAAGTGCAGAGGGGAAGGGGAGGGAGAGGGGAGAAAGAGAAGGAGCATGATAGAATAAGACCATAAAATAAATCCATCTATTCAACTAACAATTTAATATTTGAGAACCTCCACCTCTATCTCTACCAGTATTTTCAGTGACTGAATATTTTCTGTCATATCCAAACAATGTCTAGGTAACAATCCAGGAAATAAAATATCAACAAATCAATCATATGCCATTTTTCATTTACCCACTCACTTCCTACACAAACTATAAATCCAAAATGTTATGCTGCTGTTTCTGAAGTGCCAGGATTTAAAATTTATTTACATATTTGTTTCATTAGCAGCAACGTGCTTGGATCCTGCAGGTAAAAACCCACTCATGGCACACAACTGTGCAAGTATTGTGTGAATTAGATATAAATTAAGCATGTCAGCTTTCACTCCCTTAGTGTGTAGGCACAGTCCAAAATATTTCTCCCAATATGCCATGAAATAAGTTGAAATTGACCCAGGTGAATGGTTTCATTCTTTATTCAATAATCCAGACTCTGCATGTATGGCTTAATATACTCTTGTAAATAATAACATCAATGAAATATGGCATGGGCATAATTATTCCTTAGAAATTAAGACATTATTGGATTTTAATGAATTCTCAAGCAGACTATTTACTTTAATTACTATCACCGATATCGTCAGTCTCATAATCACATACTCAGCCTGCTTGAATGGAAAAAAATATTCCAAGTATCAATAGAGGAAAGTATTTGTAGCTCAGAGTTGAAATGTGGGGTCCTTGGTGCTTTTTGAGCTTTTTGTTTTCTTGCAGATGTTTCATTACCCAAACTTGGTAACATCATCAGTGCTAGTAGGAGGTGGGTTTTGTTCTCATTTATATTCTAATGGCTTGCCCTGTCAGTGTCGGTAGGAATTCCTGAAAGCCTGGCAGTTTCGGCTCTGAAGAAAAACATGCCAAAATGTTGCTCCTAATAAGTGAATGGATTTCTTTTGAATTTCTCGAGACTCGTAAATTAATTAGGGCAATCCTTTGGAAACTTCACAGAGAGCTGAAACTGATTTCTGGTTAATGGCCTCTGACCTTTACCCCTGTGTCTCCCCTCCCCTCAGCCTGTGTCATAAATCATATCTACCAACGAGGTGCGGCAGCAGGCTGTGAACTTCGTCCCTCACACGTCTGCTGTAGAGATATGAGATCCAACTCTGGTTTATTTATTTATTTAATTATATTTCTAGACCGCCCCCTCTCCCCGAAGGGACTCGGGGCGGTGTACAGGTATAAATTTAAAAAACCATACAAACAATAGTATACATAGCTAAAATTAGATTAAATAGCCCCTGTACGAATTTATAAAAATTAGGTTGAAGGTATGCATGGAATTTCCCTCCCGTTTTCATGCCAACTTGATGACAGTCATGGAAACCCTTCACAAGTTGACATGACCAATTGGTCACCCATAAGCCCATAGACATAAACAGCATTTACTACTATTCAAAAGAGACAATCAACAAGCCAAAAAGGAAACTAAAAGACTAAAACACCTTCCACCAGATGACCAGAGAGAGCATATAAGCGATGCTTGACCAGGGTACACAATATTGTCTGGGACACTACACATCCTCTTCACCACCTGTTTTCCTTGTTACCTTCTGGCAGGAGGCTTCGTGTTATCCGAAGCAGACCATCCAGATTTGGTCATAGTTTTGTTCCATACCTGGTGAACTCTCAAGCTTCCTCTTCCCAATATGTATTCAAGATGGACAGTAATTAATATATCTATATTTATTTATGTGTGGATGTGGGTGTGGGACGGTGAGTGCATATATGGATATAGTATGGTATATGTGTATACTTCTGAGAGCAGGAAACACACTTTCATTTTTAATGTGCGCCAGTGTGCCCACAGAAAAAAAATGACGATAAAGGTTATCTATTTATTAAAACCAAGATTAATATCAGACTAACAAATCAAGCAGTAAACAATATCCCAATCAAGGAACTGCCAACCAAGCTAACAGTAAACAGCCCAACCTAGGTCCACTTTCCATCAGTACTGACAGACAAGCCACTGAAATATACACCGAGGGCCAACCCTACTCCCTGCCAGCACTCGTTTAGCAACCACAACGGCACACAGTAACTTGGTCAGTAAATGAAGGGACAGCTAAATGAAACTGACTGCCTCAGCTTTCCTTTCCATTGCTAACCTGCAAAAGTTGTAAACGCAAGGATTGGTTGCAAGATTTTTTTGACATCATCATAACTGCGAACAGTTATGAGGCAGTTGCTGAATGAGGACCTCTATAGACTTGTTGTGGCTTATTAAGACAAGCAAAGTAATTAATTATCAGAACGCTACACTTAAGAAAGCTACTGTTACTATGTTGTTAGGTGATATAGTCTAATAGGTTCATAAATAGGCCTTTTTTTCCTTCTTATGGTTTTAGCTTCTGCTTCAGTGGTGGGTACGCCCTGGTACGGGTGTACAGGATCCTGCCCAGAGCACCGGATACCGTTCCGGTACGGTGCTCTGGAGGGCCCACCCGCCCGCCTGAGCTCCTTATCTGTGCTTTAAGCGTATGGCGCCTGTGCGATGCTCCGCCAAGCAGCTGGAGCGTTGCGGAGGCTTACGGAAGCGTCACAGGCAAGTATGACGGCGGGGCCGTTCCAACCATACCGGTTGGAACGGAATCCAGAACCGACCACTGTTCTGCTTGTAATTTAAATTGTAGCCCAATTTCCTGCAGCATCTGCTAAACAAAGACACTGCTATTATTTTTAAATGGAAGGCTTGCTCTATTCTTTATCTATAACGCTTCTTTATTCAACTCATCAATACAAATGGTAAAGATTTGTTCGTTGTATTTAAGTACAATGACAATAGAGATTATGCTATACTGATATAAGGTGCAAAACTATGAACCTATAATAGACTTCATTTCTGTTTTATGGGGAACCTTTGATTTTTCAAGTTTTGTATCTACAAATTGTCATCTCATCTAGACCCGTCTTCACTAATCAAAATATAGTGTATTTTGTCAACCATTTCATAGAAATCAAGATATATTATGTTATTTACATTCCCACAATTGACTAAGAAAGTTACTAAATTAAAAAAAAAGTAAGACAAAGTTAAATGAGCAAGACTAGTTCTTGACCCGCCCACACTGGTAATTATCACTTATTTTTCAAGATGTTTATATATCAATGTCTTTTTGATCTGCTCCAGAGTCTTAATAGGTAAAGACTAACTTGTAGTTCAAGTGAATTCTCTTTATCTCCATGTTTTGAAGGCAGGAACTATGTATATTCTCCAATTATCCATCCCTTTATCTCTCCTCCCGGATTCCTGACGATAAAGCCTGAATTCAGACCATCAGTTAGTAATCTCAGTACTATGGGATTCAGTTCATCTGGCCCACATTTAAATTCATTTAAGTAAAGAGGTTACAATCTTGTCCCTTCGCCCTGTTCTTCAGTTGGCTGATAGAGCACTTATTGTTTATCAGACAGGACTGAGTGAGACTGCTCAATCTGCTTTGTGGTTACCTATTAACATGTGGTATATTAACTCATTTATCTTCCTTGTATCTTGATCTTTTTGAAGAAGCCCATTTAATGTTTGTTAGCTTCACGTGTTCCATCTACAGAACTTATGTGCACTAGCAACAGAACATTTTACTCCACATTGTTGGTTCTACTAGTAGCCCTCAATTATGAGCCTTCTTTCAGTGACCTTTCAAAATTACAATGGCCTCAACGAAGGGATTTATGATCTCTACCGGAAGTTATGACCATCACAGTCATGTGATAAAATCCAGGCACATGGATGTGTACCTTTCCTTACAGTCATGGTGGCGTGCAAGAGCCGGGGTGGTGCAGTGGTTAGGATGCAGCATCGCAGGCTAACTCTTGTCGACTGCCAGCAGTTTGATCCTGACTGGCTCAAGGTCGACTCACCCTTCCATCCTTCTGAGGTCGACAAAATGAGGACCCAGATTGTTGGGGGCAAATATGCTGACTCTGTAAACTGCTTAGAGAGGGCTGTAAAGCACTGTAAAGCGGTATATAAGCCTTAAGTGCTACTGCTCCCCCGCCTATCTCCTCACCCATCTAAGCCAATCTGCACAGCAGCACTCAGTGGTGGCATCTTCAATTGCTATTCTCCAAACTGGTATCTTTCCCTCCACAAGCAGGCCTTCTTTTGCCTCTGAAAGTGGACTTTCTTTAGCTTTTCAAGCAGCTCTCCCTTATCTTCTGCAAGATCCCATTGGAAACTGGTCTTCTCCCATGGATAGGACACATGAACAGCAGGAGCCTTGTTCTCATGGTGATAGCAATAGCATTTAGACTTATATACAGCTTCATAGGGCTTTACAGCCCCTCTCTAAGCGGTTTACAGAGTGTGTATTGGAAAAATTTGGCACAGATGTTCTTCTTGGCTTCTAAGTGCTCGCTAAGAAAGGATTTGTCGAAATGACCATCAGATCATTAGTATTTCTTGTACAGTAATTAACAGGCTCTGATGCTAAGGAGTTCTACTCCCCCTCCCCACCTGAAAAGAACTCTGTTCTAACTGCCAGTTGCAACTGGGTGCTGGTGGGATTAAAGGCCTTAAACCCATCTATTTCATTGTTGTTCGATTTACAATAATGTCTTAATCTGTAACAGAAACTTAGTTTACTGTCTTTAAGGAAATAATACAGTGTTTTTTTAAAAACTATTCATTAATTTTCAAGCTTTAAGTGTCAATTTATGAAGCCCGATGACATAGTTTAGTAGGGAAGCAGGGGGGTAGCCGCTAGCTAGCTAGACACACATATACACACACATCAAACTGAGTTTATTTCTGCGTGGGATGCAACAAAGCAAAACAAACAAACCGCCTTTGCGATTTGCAAGGGAAGAGCGTACGCAACGATAGGTATATTGAGGAAATTCGGGAAGGAAAAAAGAATGCAAAGGGAAGGAGAGAAGTAGGCAGGAAAGTTTAAGTCCTGGAAGAAAGAAACGCGCACCTGAAGGGCAAACAAACCCAGGCAGTTCGGCAGCATCAAAATAAAATGGGGGAAATCGAGACGCTCCGGTCGGCGCACATTCAGACTTACCGGGAAGTAACCTTAAACGAGATTAAATGGACCGATTTCCAAGTCAACCGGAGGCGCGTTGGCGGGTTCAAATCAATGGATGGAAGGAAGGGGGAAACGGGGGGGGGGGTTTCTCTCCCACCTCCCTTACAGAGCCTTCGCCGGTGGGAAGGCAGGGGAGCCCTTGAGAGTCGGCCGAAAGCAACCCGGGATTGGAAGGCAGAAGGTCGAACCCCCGCCGCCTCGCACCACCCACCTCCACTTCAAAGGCGCAAAAGGCGATATTGCAGTGCTGCAGCAGGTGGCAGAAGCCGAAGCGAAGCTAGATGAGCTCGTTCCGTCGGGTGGCAACTCCGCTGGGGAATCGGCCAGGGAGGGCGGAGGCGGCGGCTTATGGGCAGTGAAAAACCACTCTCCGCCAGACGGGATGGTGGAGAGCTGGCTCGGCTTTTTTTCCAAAGAGACAAAGAAAGAAAGAAAGAAGAAAGAAAGGAAAGAAAGAAAAAGGAACTAAAGAAGCAGAAAGAAAGAAGGAAAGAAAGGAGAAAGGAAAGAAAAGTGAAAGAGAAAGGAAAGAAAGGAAAAAGAAAAACAAAGAAAGGAAAGAAAAAAGGAAAGAAAGGAGAAAGAAAAGAAAAGGAAAGAAAGAAAAGAAGAGGAGAAAAGAACGAAAGAAAAAAGGAGAAAGGAAAGAAAGAAGCAAAAAGAAAGAAGGGAAGAAAGAGAAAGAAATGAAAGAAGGAAGGAAAGAGGAGAAAGGAAAGAAAGAAGGAGAAAGGAAAGAAAGAAAAAGGAAATAAAGAAGCAGAAAGAAAGGGAAGAAAAGAGAAAGAAAGAAGGGAAGAAAGAAAGGAGAAAGGAAAGAGAAAAAAGGAAGGAAAGGAGAAAGAAAAGAAAGAAGGGAAGAAAAAGGAAAGAAAAAAGGAGAAAGGAAAGAAAAGCAGAAAGAAAAAAGGAAAAATATGGAGAAAGAAATGAAGGAAGGAAAGAAAGGAGAAAGGAAAGAAAGAAAAAGGAAAAAAGGAGAAAGAAAAGGGGAGAAACGAAAGAAAGAAAGAAGGAAAGAAAGAAAGGAGAAAGGAAGGAAGGAAGGGACGGGTGAGATTTCAGAAACGAATGGGGGGGGGAGAGTCTAGGGGACCCCAATAGATCGTCGCGTTGCAAAGCCAAGGATCGGCTTCATCGAGGCGGTTAAAACTTTTACAGCCTCAAAGCAGCCGAAGCCGGCAGGCGAAGCAACTTTTTTCCCGGGGAGAAAGCGGAGAGGCCGCTTGGCTGAAGAAGTTTCCTTTGCTTGCCGGGCACCTTCTTCGCCTTCTGACGGGCCGCTTCTCCTCCCCATCCTCGCAAAAGCCGAGCATTCAACGCGTTCTCCCCGCTCGCAGCCCAACCCCGAAGGAAACTCCAGCTGCTGACCTCTCTGTCGGGAGCCTCCGGGGATCTTCTAGTCCAGCCTCGTCCGGGACGTCCAGTTGGCCCGACTGGCTTCCACTGCAAAGTCAAGCGCTCCCTTCAACCCCGGCCAGGCGAACGGGAGAACCCGAGTCGCCCCGGAGGAAAAAAACGGCCGAGGTTCCGCCGTGCGGGAGGCTTCATTCAGTTTTTGCTGGGCGGCTTCGGAGGGCGCTGATTGGCTTAGCCTTAGACGGAGAGCGCCTCGTTTGCATCCCAGCCGGGCACGCTTACTTTTGCATCCCGCCTTCTTTTCCAGCCGGCGGGGGTGGAGGCGAGGGAGAACGATGGGGCTTGTAGTCCGGCACATCTGGAATGCCCTTCAACCGGAAAGACCGGTGCGGTGTCTCGAACCCGTATGTCACAGTCCGGCAAGGGTGGATTTGAGTGTCAGAGGAAGACAGGCATGTCACTCAGTCCCCGGGCGAATCTATAAGCCCCGATCGGGGAAACCAGAGTTTGGCTGCGGGGAAATGAAACCTGCGATGGCTTCAATTAATGCCTTGACTTGCATGGCGGGCAGCGCCTGGATTCCCAGAACATTGGACCGCGAGCTGGATATCAGCCCGGATATAACAGTAACAGAGTTGGGAGGGACCTTGGAGGTCATCTAGTCCAACCCCCTGCTCATGCAGGAGACCTGTAGTCGGGATTAGAACCTCCGAACTGCCAACCTTTCTGATCGACGAGCTCAGTGTCTTAGCCACTGAGCCACCTCGTCAGGCTAACCCCATATGTTGTCCAGTGTTTTCTGGATCGTTGAGAGAATATAAATCTTGCATGCGGTTGTGTGAATCCACTTTTCCGCTCTTAACCAGGTTCACATGCAGTAAAATGGATCATGTGCCGTCAGGTATTTCCCGACTCTTAGCAAGCACATGTATTTTCTCCCCGAATACCATTGTAAGCTACATTGTACTCATGATTTGGAGAATATTTTCTAGAGTATGTTAGTATTTCTCAAAGTCTGTGGAGATTCTCAATCATGCAGGTTATGACTTCCTTGGTCTCCCCCCCCCCCCTTGAAATTTCGCCCCTCATCCAAGAGAGTTCTTCAGTTCTGGTTTGTGTTTCTCAACCTCAGCCACTTTAAGATGGGTAGACATATATTTTATTTTATATCTGCTTTGTACAGTTCTTTTAACGGCATTTTAACCTCCTCCATGTCAACTGTCAACTGTACATATTTAATTTTATTGTATCTTGTTATATTTTGTATGAACTGTACACCGCCCCGAGTCCCTTTCGGGAGAGGGGGCGGTCTAGAAGCATTAAATTAAATTTAATTAATTAAAATTAACTCCTAAAATTTCGGGAATTGAGGTCCACCCATTTGGTTGAGAAACGCCACTTACTCTAGAAAAAGGAAACGGATGCCTGGCAATTAAGAATCATGATGAGATCCTTGACTGAAATTTATGCAGGATTCTTAGCCGTGATGAGCTGCTAGACTAAACCATAAACTATGGCTTACTTAAAATAAGCCCTATTTTCTGAGTTTGCACAGGATCCAGACTGTTTAACTAAATATATATATACTGTTTGCTCAACTTTGCCAAAGTAAAATGATATGGGCTAATCTTTTGTGCGTTGTGTGGCTTGGCAGTCTTAACTTCCCATCAGTCAAGTTGTCTGGGCATGAAGTTTGAAGAGAAGTACAATTTTAACAGGCTTTTCATCCCGGAAGATCGTTTATTTTTTTCACTTATAAAAAAAAAAACGATCCTTTCCATACACTTAAAGCAATCAGTTTGTCGTGAAACGTCCCTGCTGAGAAAAGGATGAAATTTGGATCCCTAAAACTTAAAGCTGCGTCTTTACATCCTTGGAAACCTTGGCTCCAAGACTTTGTGCTAATTGGTGTGCTGAATTGATTTTGGCATGTATGTGTTTCGATACATTCCTGAGCTTTGTGGGGGTTTTAAAAAAAATATTGGTGGTTATGGTTCAGGCACAAAATCTTATCCGACTCTTTGCAACCCTATTTACCATAACACTCCAGGCCAGGGGAGAATTGATGCTGGCATTACTGCGCACAAAACGTTTTTGCAATAAAGGCAAATGTTTGTAGCTGAGGGTTGAAATGAGGGGTCTTTGGTGAGGACCCCTCATTTCTGAGCTTGCTTGTTTTCTTCTTGTAAACGTTTCATTACCCCAATTAGGTAACATCATCGGTGCTAGTAAGGAGTGATGTTTGCTGTCAGTTTATATTCTGGTGTCTTGCCTGTCTGTGTGGGTGGGAGCAGTCTTGGAGATTCTTTAGCTGGGCTGTTTGCAGGGCTGTGTTAATTCATGGACCTGATGGGCACTTGCCTATGGACCCCACGAGCATAAGAGCCCCATACTAATCTGTGTGTGTTAACCCTTCAGTGCACCTTGTGTCATATAAATAAAGCAACATATTTATTACATTTTACTACATTTTTTAATTTACATTTTTATTCCCGTGAGTAGTTGTCGTAGGGGCCCCAATGCACTGCTTTGCCAGGGGCCCATAATGCTGTTAAGAGAGCCCTGGCTGTTTGCTGTTGACTTCTTTGGCAGTTTCTTGATTGAGGTATTGCTTGATTGTTTGTCCAAAGTTGACCTTGGAGTTAATCTCTGCTGTCCTGAGTAGAGATGATGGAGTCTTGTTCTCTTTTGGGCTGGTTGATTGTCTCTTGCATAGTAGATTTCATATCAAGAAATTGTCAGAGAGCCATTGGTAAACAGCCCAACCAAAGAATCTTTAAGACCGCCCTAAGACACAGACAGACAAGACACCAGAATAGAAAATGACAGCAAACTGCACTAATTACTTGCACTGATGATGTTACCTAGTTAGGATAATGAAACGTTTAACCTTAGAATGTCTACTGTTGACTTCACCCCATTCCTAAGAGGTCTGTAAGGGGCATGCATAAGTGCACCAACGTGCCTACCACCCCGTCCTGACAACTCTATTTATTCGTATCCATTTCATGTATTCATAATCTTGTATATACTTATAACTATTATCTTATACATGCTTCACAAAACAAATAAATAAAATAAAAAGCAAGCTCAGAGCGCCCCAAACACCCTTCAAATTCATTTTGATTGGGTCTATCTAACTATCTCATCCTCTGCTGTCTCCTTCTCCCTTTGCCTTCCATCTTTCCCATCTTCAGGGTCTTTACCAAGGAGTCCCCCTTTCGCATTAGGTCCCCAAAGTATTTGAGCTTCAGCTTCAGTATCTGTCTGCCCAAAGAATAGCCAGGGTTGATTTCTCTTAAGATTGACTGATTGGATCTCCTTGCAGTCCAAGGAACTCTCAAGAATCTTCTCTAACACCACAATTCGAAAGTATCAATTCTTTGGCGCTCAGCCTTCCTTATGGTCCAGCTCTCACATTACTACTGGGTTTCTAAACACAGTTTATAATAAAGAGAACACAACCTAGCACAGAATACGCAACCCAGTTAATTGTGCCATAACATGTGAATGTCCTTGAATAGCGATGGGAATATGATGTTCGTCCATCGTGTTCGAAGAGGACCTTGACATCCTAATTGAGGGGATGTCAAGACTTGCGCGTGGATTGGTTTGAAGTGAGGGAGAGGTGCGCATAGTCAGCCTCATTCTCTCTTCCCCCAATTCCATCTTTTCTCCAATAACAGGCCAAGAGTCGAGACAGTGGGAGATGGGCTGGGCGCAGCGATTGACCAGGGTGTCTTTCATGTCTTGCCGTGCTCTTAGCGTACCACATGTAAGCTCCCCGTTAGGAGAGCGAGTGTGCAGAGAAGCGTAATGAGAGTGGTGTGGAAGAACACGCACAAACCAGCATACAGGGACACCGAATAGTAAAAGTAATAGTATTTTACTTATGTGGAAAATAGAGGTATTCAGAGTTCAATTTACACACGGTTCAGTCAGTCAGTTATCAATGTTCTCAGTTAAGGAGTGATCCATCGAACACAGTCCAGTATCCTATAATCAGTTCAGCACACAAAGGCGCTAACTGTAGCAAAACTCACAGTAACTCACGATACATCTACAAGCAGTATCCACCGATCAGCATCTAACAAACAGAGATCTAACAGGCATTCTGGCTCCATCTTATGGCCGCTTGAGGTACAGCAACCAATCCCATTACAGCAGTACTTAAAGAAACAGTACTACTCTCATGTCTTATATATTGTTGAGCCAACCATTAGCTTACATTCCTAACAGCTTGCAGAGACCGCCTTCATGGCCGTTGTCTTATTCTAGTAGGTTTCGTCCGCTCAATCCGCCGGAATTTGTCTCACATGTTCAGGATAGCCAAGTCCCTCTCTCACCGAAGGTCAATGACCCAACGGCTACTCTCCACCTGGTTTGGCCAGCCTGTCGAAGCTGTTGCCCGGGGTGTGGCCGCTGCGCATGCTACAGCTACTAGGAGCCACAGGTGAGAGCTGCGTGACAGGTGGGGAGCAAAGGTGAATGAGCTGCCCTAAAAGGACACGGCATGCCTCTACACCAGAGGTGCTACCCTTCCCTGAACATCCTATAACACCCCAGCGATGGGAATAGGTTTAAGAATACTTTCATAGTGTGGAAAAAGTCTCCCCAGATTTAAGGCCCCTTTGCTGCCAGGAAAATACTCCTTTTAGGCCTATTGTAGTTTGTTTGGATTGGATTTATGATGTTATGCGAGCCCAGTCATTATAGTTTATTTGATAAGCCACCATAATACGAGCCAGTTGTCAAGCATCTGAATTTTACTCAGGTGATCATAAGGATGCTACAGTGGTTGTAAGCGTGAAAAATGGCCCTAAGTTACTTTTTCCAGTGCCGTTGTAACTTTGAACTGTTGTAAGTCGAGAACTACAGTACCTGTACGACTTGTCCAGGATCGCCTGTGACCGATGGGCTGTGGAGTGGGCAAAAACTTTAAAATTAACTTTTAAAAGAAAGTTCAGCAAGCAAATATTGCCAGTTTTCCACTTCATACATTTGAATCATATTTCCTGATTTGCTCATTCACATTTAATGAATTAAACATGCTCAAAAAACTTTCTCCCCTGTCCACGCCCCCCAAATAAATTCCGGCATCATTTAAGGCTATCATTATTTCTGGGCTACAAAACTCCAGATAACCACACACACACACACAAAATCTCTAGCTCTTCTTAGATGGCCTTCTGGTGGTTATCCAAATTATGGCAGCACCAGAGTTATTGCAGATAAAACTTTACTGAACTATTGCACTTGAGCAATATGTTAAATTGGCAGAGACACACAATCTGAGTTTGAATAACTCTTTGAAAAGAAATATATTTTCATTTGGGCAACGTTTATTTTAAACCTATTCCTGATCAGCTCCCCAAGGATTAATATGATTAATATTCTCTCTCTCTCTCTCTCTCTCTCTCTTTCTTTTTTCTTTCTTTTGATCACGTGAACATGGGGATGCTGAAATGGTCATAAGTGTGCAAATTGGTCATACGTCACTTTTGTCCATTGTAATGGTCACTAAATGAATTGTCGTAAGTCGAGGACTGTCTGTGTATAGAATTTCATAGGCATCAACGATTGGGAGTAGCAAGGATATTTTGTACATCATGATGTTATTGCAAGGGATGCTACAACTTATTCCAAATAAATATTTAAAGGATTTCAGTTGAAAATTCTTGGTTGTTGGAGGGTTTAGAACTCAAGTTCCTTCCTTTAATTATATGGTTGTTTTAAATTCAATTCCAATTCTTATGTTGGGTAGGCTGAGTCACCTACCGTATTTTTCCGAGTATAAGATACACTTCCCTCCCCCCCCCAAAAAGAGGGTGAAAATCTGGGTGTGTCTTATACAGTGAATACAGCATTTTGGCCTACCGAAACCCCGCCCCCTTTGCAAAAATGGACATGCAGAGGGTTTGGGGAGGGCAACAATGAGCAAAAAATGAGCCGTTTTTTGCTCATTTCTGCCCCCCCGAGCCCCCAGGAGCACACTGGAAGCCTCCCAAAGCTCTGCATGCCTCCCCCCCCCCCCCAAGCAAAGGGTTTGGGAATCATGTAGAGTGCAAAAACTTTTTTTAAAAAAAATTACGTCTTCAAAATCATGATGCGTCTTATACTCGGGTGCATCTGATAGTCCGAAAAATGTGGTAAATGCTTAGTTTAGTTTTCAAAGTTTTAGCGCAAATGAAAAAGTGGTCTGCTCAGTTAAATGGGATGAAATTTAAAATACAAAACCGAAGCATTATGGAAGCCAATGATAAGGAATCTATAGCATGGAATTTGGCTTCACGCCTTGCTAGGGACATGGCAGTCTCCATAGCTGCATCTTTAAAGCTGTTCTGACCGAGGCTTCCCAAAAGAGCATGAAGCAAACTCCTTGTCCTGACAAAAAACCCTTGTATTGATTTACTGTGAATTCTTCTCATTCCCATTCAACAAAGTCTTTTAAGGGGGGATTTATAGTCACAGACCTTATCTGGCTTGGAGAGCTGCCAGGCCGATATCTGCAAAACTTGGCAAGGAGTCTCAGAGAGTCACGAACCAATTAAGCGAACTAATTGTCTCCTGCAAACTCCACTCCCCCTTTGCTCCTCTTTTATTTCCTCTGGGAGGGGCCATTCATCATCGACCTGTGGCCTTACTCCCAAGTCGACCTCTGTTCTTTAGCTGTTCCCTTCTTTTGGCAACTCTGCACTTGCGCACACTGGGAACAGGCTCCTCACTGTCTGAATCTGTGGCTAGCTCCGCTGACCACTGGCGGACCACAACAAAAACAACTTTTTGTTCAGTTTTGAATGCTCTATTCTCATATTTATTGTTCAGTTCCTAAGTTGTGTTCCACTCTTTGTTACCCCATTGACCATAGCTGTCCTCCCTTGTCTTCCGGAGTTTCCCAAACTCATATTCACTGCGTTGATGACACCATCTAGCATTTAAGCCAGGGGTGTCCAAACTTGGGAACTTTTAAGACTTGTGGACTTCAACTCCGCTGGGGAATTCTAGGAGTTGAAGTCCACAAGTCTTAAAGTTCCCAAGTTTGGACACCCCTGATTTAAGCAATAGCATTTAGACTTATATACCACTTCATAATGCTTTACAGCCCTCTCTAAGCAGTTTATAGAGTCAACAAATCATCCCTAACAACCTGGGTCCTCATTTTACCAATCTCAGAAGGATGAAAGGCTGAGTCAACCTTGAGCCAGTGAGAATTGAACTGCGGACAGTCGGCAGAATTAGCCTGCAATGCTGCATTCTAACCACTGCATCACCAGGGCTCTGACCATCTCAACCTCTGCCTTCCCCTTCTCCCTTTTGCCTTCCATCTTTCCCAACATCAGGGTCTTTTCCAAGGAGTCCCCTCTTCTCATTCAGTGGCCAAAGTGTTTGAGCTTCAGCTTCAGCATCTGGCCTTCCAAAGAAGAGTCAGGGTTGATTTCTCTCAGGATTGACTGATTTGATCTCTTTGTAATCCAAGGGACTCTCAAGAAGTCCCTCAAGAGTCTTCCCCAACACCATCTATTCTCCAAATAATGCCATAAAGTAGGCTGTTCCCAGCTTGCAGATACGAAAGTAAATGCCACAACTGATGAAGGTCTATCAACTTTCAGAAATATCACCTGGTTCCTTAATCATTACAGGAAACCCTCTATTCTGTCAACATTTGCAGAACCTTGTTGAGTTGCATCAACCCCACTGATGGTAAAGAAAGCTGTTCTTGAGAAGTCCCAGCAATCTAAATTACTCTGTTTTTCATTGTTCATTTGAGGAACGAACACTGATTCATTTATTTAAATAAATTATTTCTGATAAAGCACGATAAAAGAAGAAGGTACCTTTCTTGACTCTGATTGTCATGTTACCGCTGGACGCTTGCAAGACAATAAATCAAAAACTTCAGTGCTGAATCACTGCCGTGAGTATTTCATTCTACGTAGTTACACAAAACCGGGTATTTGTAGCTATATGGCAGATCCATTTACCTGAAAAAGTAAATTTGATTAATGCAAATCTTGATTAGTTGTTTGGTTTTTTTGGCTGAGAAAATTCTACGAAACGAGTCCATATGATTGATACACTATATTGCCAAAAGTATTCGCTCACAACTGATTCTGATTATGTGGATGCGTGAGCGAATACTTTTGGCAATATAGTGTACTACATATGGTTCACTGTATTGGATAAACCCACAAGCTAATTTAATTCAGTAGGTAGGTTAAGCACATGATAGGAATAGCACCAACTATCAGGTTTTCTCTCAAGTTTTCACCAATGTAGAGCCCCAAAAGATGCTTTTTCAGGAGGCAACTGGACTTGCTTGTTTTTTTTCTTTTGAAGACATTTCACTTCTCATCCAAGAAGCTTCTTCAACTCTGACAGGATAGTGGGGACTAGAAGGATTTATATGCCTTGCAGAAGGCTGTTATTTTGCATCCTTTTAGAGCCAGCTGTTTTGCCAACTGTTTCTCGTGGTGGCTCCTTAGCTCCAGGAACTGCTGCTTGTTGGGGCCCTAAGGAGCCCAGGTGGGCAGGTGAGGAGTGGCTGGGAGGGGAGTAGAGGCCAGTGAAGCGCTCCTCGACATGAATGACATGAAGTTGGCCATGCCCACCCAGTCATAAGACCAGCTAGCCACGCCCACCCAGACAGTAATTAGGCAGATCATATTAGTGCTCCGCCGGATTTAAAATTATGAACTTAGTGGTTCCTGAGGTCCGAAAGGTTGGTGACCCCTGGTCTAGATGACTCCATCTTGAGGGGTCTTTTGGTTTTCTTAGGATATTTTGCAGAACGTTCCACAGTTGGTTTGTGTCCTGTAGTGATGCCACATGTGATTGAAATAGTCTGTTGGTGGTTTCTTGAGTTATTTTAAATGTACAGCAGTGTTCCCCTTTTTACACCTTGGATTGATTGTGCTATATATTGGGTTGAATTGTCAGGCTCTGTTTCGTAAAGTTGCATAAATACCCATTTCATCGGAAGATGTATACATGATCTGTTTCCTTTTTCTGCTGTTCACGATTGCTGCAATGTTATTCTTACACAGCTTCTTTTGTGGGATGTTGTGTTGTGACTTTGGTAGTGGAGCACCTGGTTGATGTGGATGGTTTTTCACTACACTTCTATTCCTAGTTTACCATCGTAGTCTCGGCTGATAAGAATATCCAGAAAGGGTAGTGTGTTGTTGTTTTCTTCTTCCCTTGTGAATTGCATTCCTTTGAAGACGTTGTTGATAGTATTGTGTGTCTTCTCTACTTGGTCCTTTGCAGGGGTGGCAGTTACTTACCTTCCCAACCGGTTCGCAAATGTGAACGTGCGTGCACGCTTTTGGTGAAAAAAAATGGCCTAAATGGGATGCCGTAGAGCCAGGGCAAGTGGGCGGGGCCACCCACAATATACGCTACCAGTTTGGGCGAACCGGTCCGAACCGGTTGAATACCATCTCTGGTCTTTTGTTATTATAGTGAAGGACTTTATCGACATCCATACTTCGGGTTGTATGTATGGGAGTGCTAAATTCCAGACATTGCATTATGAACTCTGCTATGATCCTGAAAGCTGTGATCCCATGGGTGTATTTTTGATTTGTTGATAAGTGTGTCCATTCTATTGAAAGTGTGTGGCTGGGCAAGTTGGTAAGATCCAATACAATACAATACAATACAATACAATACAATACAATACAATAGTAGAGTTGGAAGGGACCTTGGAGGTCTTCTAGTCCAACCCCCTGCCTAGGCAGGAAACCCTATACCGTTTCAGACAAATAGCTATCCAACATCTTCTTAAAGATACTGGCATGAACAGCGCTGGAGAGAACAACAACAAAATAACAACAAAATAACAACAACCAAAAAAGGCCTTGTCAACGCCAGCAGGGGACACCAAACTCTAACTGTAAGTCTCTGTGGACCTCTAGGAAGGAACCACCCTGAACCAGCGCGAATAATCTCCCACGTTTGGGTCACTTTGCCATGGAACATCCTGAACACCTTGAACAATCTCTCACCTTGTGGTCACCTTCGTCGTTTTATGCAATTTTATGTAATTGGGGGTATTCGATCATTCCCACCCCCTTCTTCTCTATCTAAATATTTTAACATCTCCTTCCTCCCTCTAAGACCCCGACTCATTAACCATCAACTTTTATGAACTTTTACCAACTTTCTATCAACCTTTATTAGCATCCTGATTCCATTGGACTTTTAACGAACTATTTATTCGAGGTTGGACCTGCTCCGCCTGCGGGAGGCCCCGCTCTCGCAGGTATGGCCCTTGGCTCTCTCAAGGGCCTGCCTTGATGACGGGTTTGTGAACCCCGAGAGGTGGAAGAAACGGAGGCTGAGGGGCTTTTTATCCAGAAGTTTTTTATTGTTATTAAGGGGTTCCAGGGAGGGGGGGTGTGATAACCAGGCCGGGAGAGGCGCCAGTGCCAGTGCTGGACGGACAGGTGAGTCCGGGAAGGAAGTGAGCGGAGCGGGGGGGGAGAGGGAACAAGTGATTCCAATAGAGGGTTGTTTGATTACAACGGTCGCGGGGAGGGGGGATGCGAGGACAAGAGAAGATCACAAGGTCGGTTGGGAGACCGTGGTTGTTGGCTATGCCCGGTCGTTTGCACCAACCCCCGCAACCTAGGTGGCCAGGAACTACAGGGCCCGGGCCTACGGCTGATGCTTTGCAATGCAAGGTCCGTAACCAACAAGGCCCCCCTCATTAATGAGTTGATCTCTGAGGGGGAGCTAGACCTTGCAGGGATAACGGAAACCTGGTTGGGCCACGAGGGTGGTTTACCCCTCGTGGAAATGTGCCCACCAGGTTTCCGTGCATTCCATCAGCCTCGGGCCCTGGGTAAGGGTGGTGGGGTGGCGGTAGTTATACGGGAAGGTCTAGAGCCGAGGGAGTTCACTGTTCCTCAGATATCCGGGTGTGAGTCCCTTGGTGTGAAATGGGGCCCACGGAGGCAGTTGGGTTTGCTGATTGTATACTTGGCTCCTCGCTATACATCAGCAGCCCTGCCCGAGCTCCTCGAGCTGATCTCGGAGACGGCGGTTGAGATCCCCAGGCTTATGGTCATGGGGGATTTCAACCTGCTGTCGACGGGAGCAGCATCTGAGGTAGCTCGGGAGTTCATGGCTTCCATGACAGCCATGGGCCTGACCCAGTTAATTCAGGGCCCCACACACGAAGGAGGCCACACATTGGACCTTGTCTTTGTATCTGAGCAGTGGACGAGTGATCTGGGTAGAGGGGATTTTACTGTTACACCCCTGTCATGGTCAGATCACTCATGTCTCCGGCTTGACTTCCCTGGCGCTACCCCCCACCGCGAGGAGGCGGGACCAGACGGTCCACGCTGGTACCGCCCCAAGCGCCTGATGGAGCCGGATAGGTTCCAGACGGAGCTTGGGCCATTACCTGTAGCCCTGACCCGCGCTCGGTCGGAGGACCTAGCGGCCGCCTGGAATAGGGCGGCGGCTGGGGCCTTGGACCGGGTTGCGCCTTTGCGACCTCTCCTGCGGCAGCGACCCACCCGGGCTCCTTGGTATACCGAGGAGCTGAGGGTGATGAAGCGCCACAGGAGACGTCTAGAGAGCAGGTGGAGGTCCTCACGCTCCGAATCTGATCGAACACAGGTAAGATCCTACTTGCGGACCTACCTGGTGGCATTAAGGGCGGCCAAACGTAGATATTGTGCCACCCTTATTGCGTCCGCGGATAACCGCCCTGCCGCCCTGTTTAGGGTGACCCGCTCCCTCTTGTCACAGAGGACGCAGGGGGCACCCTTACAGGGCAGAGCAGAGGAATTTGGGGAATATCTGCAGGACAAAGTCGCTCAGATCCGGAGCGGATGGGCCCCACTCAGTGGACCAGACGAGCCGCCAACAGCGAGTCTTGTGAGACCATCCTGGGAGGAGTTTGATTCTGTTGCCCCCGAGGATTTAGATAGGTTGCGTGGACGGCTGCGACCCACCACATGTTTAATGGACCCGTGTCCCTCCTGGTTGGTACTGGCATCTTGGGAGGTGACACGAGGCTGGCTTCTGGGCCTGGTGAATGCCTCATTGGGTGAGGGATCCTTACCAACCGCCTTGAAAGAGGCGGTGGTGAGGCCCTTACTTAAGAGGCCCTCACTCGACCCAATGGAGCTAGCTAACTATCGTCCAGTCTCCAACCTTCCGTTTCTAGCGAAGGTTGTTGAGAATGTGGTGGCCCAGCAGTTTCCACGACACCTTGACGAATCCGAGTATCTAGACTCACGCCAGTCCGGCTTCCGACCTGGGCACAGCACAGAGACAGCCTTGGTCGCGTTGGTTGATGATCTCTGGAGGGCCAGAGATAGAGGTTGTTCCTCTATCCTGGTCCTATTAGACCTCTCGGCGGCTTTTGATACCATCGACCATGGTATCCTATTGCGCCGGTTGGAGGGGATGGGAGTCGGAGGTACCGTTTTGCGGTGGTTCGGCTCCTACCTCTCCGACCGGAGGCAATGTGTGTTGACAGGGGGACAGAGGTCGACCCCAAGGCCACTCACTTGTGGGGTGCCACAGGGGTCGGTCCTCTCGCCTCTCCTGTTCAGCACATATGTGAAGCCGCTGGGTGAGATCATCCGTGGTTTTGGGGTTGAGTATCACCTCTACGCTGATGATACTCAGCTGTATATTTCAACTCCAAACCACCCCAACGAGGCTGTCGAAGTGATGTCCCGGTGTTTGGAGGCCGTCGGGGTCTGGATGGGGGACAACAGACTTAAACTCAACCCCTCCAAGACTGAGTGGCTGTGGCTACCGGCACCTCGATTCAGCCAGCTGATTCCATCGCTGGCCATAGGGGGCGAGCAATTGCCCCCTGTGGAACGGGCGCGCAATTTGGGCGTCCTCCTTGATGCCCGGCTGTCAATGGATGACCATGTGGCGGCCATGGCAAGGGGGGCGTTCCACCAGGTTCGCCTGGTGCGCCAATTGCGCCCCCTTCTGGATTTTATTGTATCTTGTTATATTTTGTATGAACTGTACACCGCCCCGAGTCCCTTTCGGGAGAGGGGGCGGTCTAGAAGCATTAAATTAAATTAAATTAAATTAAATTAAAAATTAAAGACTTCCAGTGTTGGGGCATTCACAACTTCTGGAGGCAAGCTGTTCCACTGATTAATTGTTCTCACTGTCAGGAAATTTCTCCTCAGTTCTAAGTTGCTTCTCTCCTTGATTAGTTTCCACCCATTGCTTCTTGTTCTACCCTCAGGTGCTTTGGAGAATAGTTTGACTCCCTCTTCTTTGTGGCAACCTCTGAGATATTGGAATAATGCTATCATGTCTCCCCTAGTCCTTCTTTCTCTTAAGCTAAACATACCCAGTTCCTGCAACCGTTCTTCATATGTTTTAGTCTCCAGTCCCCTAATCATCTTTGTTGCTCTTCTCTGCACTCTTTCTAGAGTCTCCACATCTTTTTTACATCGTGGCGACCAGAACTGAATGCAGTATTCCAAGTGTGCCATGATTTTGGGTGTTTCAATCTTTGTGTAAAGGTAAAGGTTCCCCTCGCACATGTGTACTAGTCGTTCCTGACTCTAGGGGGCAGTGCTCATCTCCGTTTCAAAGCCGAAGAGCCAGCGCTGTCCGAAGACGTCTCCGTGTTCATGTGGCAGGCATGACTAAATGCGGAAGGTGCACGGAACGCTGTTACCTCCCCACCAAAGGTGGTTCCTATTTTTCTATTTGCATTTTTACGTGCTTTCAAATTGCTAAGATGGCAGAAGCTGGGACAAGTAACGGAAGCTCACTCTGTTGCGTGGTGCTAGGAATTTGAACCACCGAACTGCCGACATTTCTGATTGACAAGCTCAGCATCTTAGCCACTGAGCCACCGTGTCCCTAGATCTTTGTGTATTTGATCTTAAATAATAAGCCAAACTCCCACAAGAGAATGGGATGGACTTCAAATTTCAGCCAGGACAAGTCCTCTTTTACGATTCAATGAATTACAGGCAGTGCTCAACTTATGGACACAATTGAGCCCAAATTTTACATTGCTAATCAAGACAGGTGTTAAGTGAGTATTGCCCCATTATAAGAATTTTCTTGCCACGGTTAAGTGAATCATTGCAGTTGTTAAATTGGTCACGCACTTGTTAAATGAATGAATCTGCCTTCCGCGTTGACTTTGCTGGTCAGAAGGTCGCAAAAGATTATCATGGCAGTGGACCTAGTTACCTGCAGGATCGCATCCTACCACACACGTCCCTGCGACCTATCCGCTCACACAGAGAGGGGCTCCTCCTGGTGCCGTCTGCTAGTCAATGCCAGCGGGCGACACCTAGGAGTAGATCCTTCTCTGTGATGGGCCCAACCCTCTGGAATGACCTCCCCCCTGACATTCGAACTACCACCGACCTCCGTTCCTTCCGGCAAAAGTTAAAGACTCACCTATTTCAATCAGCTGGCCTGGCACTTTCTTAGTTCTACCTCCCGGGGATTTATTCATTTTAATTGGGTGTGGGGTTTTAAAAAGTTTTTAATACACTATATACTATATTTAATATTTATTATTCTATGTACAGTCTTGCAACCTCCTCCACCTACGTATTTAATTATTTAACTGTTTTGTATGTATTTTATAACGTATTTTAGTGACTGTACACCGCCCCGAGTCCCTTTCGGGAGAGGGGGCGGTCTATAAATATGAATAATAATAATAATAATAATAATAATCAAATGACACTACAACCATCATAAATAGGAGTCAGTTGCCAAACATCTTAAATTTTGATCATGTGACCCTGGGGGGGGGATGCAGGGAGATGACCCTGCAACGGTTGTAAGGGTGAAAAACGACCACAAGTCACCTTCGTAAATTCAAACAGTCGCTAAGCAAACTGTTGTAAGTCAAGGACTCCCTGTATTTATTTAGGCACATTGCGGGGGGGGGGGGGAATGAAAAAATAATAATTACACTCAGAACTTCTAAACTTTTCCTCTGTCTGCTAATCATTTTCTCACGTCATCTTCCAAATGAGCCTACATTGTAAGGGACCGGAGCTTTACTGTCTGTGTAGAATGTGGTTGAGTTTACAAAGGTAGCTGTTTGTGAAGTATTCAAACATTTGTTAGTTGTGGGGAACACCAAGAAAGAGCACAGCTTTTGTTCTTTGCCAGATAACACTGGGATTTTTGCTTCATGTATGAGTAATACCGTATTTTTGGAGTATAAGACGCACCCTTTTCCCTCAAAAAAGAGGCTGAAAATCTGTGTGTGTCTTATACACTGAATACAGCATTTTTTGCCTCCCGAAACCACACCCTCTTCACCAAAATGGACGGGCATAGCCTTTAGGAGGCTTTCAGAGAGCTCCTGGGGGCTGGGAAAGGCAGAAATGAGTGAAAAATGGGCCATTTTTTGCTCAATTTTGCCCCCCACCCAGCCCCCAGGAGTACTTTATAAGCCTCCTAAAGTCTATGCATGCAATTTTTTTGGCAAAAAAATGTACCTGTTTTGGTGAAAAATGGGCCTCTTTTTTGCTCATTTGGGAGGGCACCCCCCCAGGAGCACTCTGCAAGCCCGCAAAAGCTATTCATGCCTTTTTTTTTTTTTTTTGAAAAAAAGGGCCCATTTTCGTGAAAAATGGACTGTTTTGGGGAGGTTTGCAGAGTGCAAAACTTTTTTTAAAATTTGCCTCTTCAAAAACTTAGTGCAGGGGTGTCCAAACATGGGAACTTTAAGACTTGTGGACTTTAACTCCCAGAATTCCCCAGCCAGCAATTCTGGGAGTTGAAGTCCACAAGTCTTAAAGTTCCCAAGTTTGGACACTCCTGGCTTAAATGCTAGATGGTGTCATCAACGCAGTGAATATGAGTTTGGGAAACTCCGGAAGACAAGGGAGGACAGCTATGGTCAATGGGGTAACAAAGAGTGGAACACAACTTAGGAACTGAACAATAAATATGAGAATAGAGCATTCAAAACTGACCAAAATTTGTTTTTGGGAGTTGAAGTCCACAAGTCTTAAAGTTCCCAAGTTTGGACACCACTGCCTTAGTGCGTCTTATACTCCGAAAAATATGGTAGATACCAATAAAGGAAGCATACTAATCATTAATTGCACATAAGTGGAAAATGGGCATAGGCAGGGGTGGGATTCAGCTGGTTTGGACTGGTTCAGGCGAACCGAATGCTAATTTTACATCTGGTTCACTGAACCAGTAGTTTCAAGGGCTGGTTGGCCAGGCCCACCCTGCCCCGCCCCTCACAGCCTGTTTTGGATGCCAGGTAAGTGCAGGGCGCACATGAAGGCTCTGGGAGGGCAAAAAACTGGCCGTCTGGAAAGGAGCCCGTTTCTGGCCTCTGGAGGACCTCCGAAGCATGGGAGAGGCTTTTTCGCACTCCCGGAGGCTCAAGGAAAGCCTCCAGAGCCTGGGGGTGGTGAACATGCCCCCCCTCCCATGGTGCAGTAGGCCCACCCAGCAAACCGGGCAGAGAACCAGTTGCTAAAATTTTTGAATCCCACCCCTGGGTGTAGGGATGCATGGAGAAGAGCAGAGCTTCTGTAGACCTATTGGGATAGTATTTAATTAATCAAGAGGGTTAAGAGAGAGGGACTGATCCATAGGCAGTATGGAAAGAAATATTCATCTGGTTCAGTTCCAAGCTGGGAGAAAAGCACTGGAAACATGGAGGGTGATTGGAAAGATGGTTTATTGATGAAGCAGAACCACCAAGCCCGTAGTCCTGGTGCAGCTGACCACACGGAGTTGAGAGTGGGTGGCTTTTATACCTTCTCTTGGGCTTTGCACTTGAACTTCCTGTTCCTGTGCAAGAACATGTATTCTATTGGCTGTTGTCAGCCTCCCATGGGGTCATGTAGGGGTTATATAGGGGTCATAGCTGGTTCTATAGGTCAGTGATGGCGAACCTATGGCATGCGTGCCACAGGTGGCATGCGGAGCCATTTATCAGGGCACGCGAGGTGCTGCCCTGTCAGCTGAGTTCACCCTTTTTTAACGCCATTTTTCGCCCTCCCCAGGCTCCAGAGGCTTTATAGGAGCCTGGGGAGGGCAAAAAGAGCCTCCCCAGCCCACCCACCCCCCGTCGGAGGCCCTCCAGAGGCTTCATGAGCTTCCCTGAAGCCTCCAGAGTGCAAAAAAACCGGCCCTACGGGCAAACCGGAAGTTCGGGAACGGACTTCCTGTTTGCTCAGAGGTTTGTTTTGACTGCTCCGGAGGCTTCAGGGAAGCATCCTGAAGGTCCCTGAAGCCTTCAGAGCGCTCAAAACGAACCTCTGAGCAAATCGGAAGTCACTTCCGGTTTGCTCAGAGGTTCGTTTTGACTTGTCTGGGGGCTTCAGGGAAGCATCCTGAAGACCCTCAAGCCTCCGGAGGGCTTCCGGGAGGGCGGGGGAGGCTGTTTTCGCCCTCCCAGGCTCCTATAAAGTCTCTGGTGTCTGGGGAGGGCAAAAAAAGCATGCAAAAAATGGGGAGCGCCTGTAATGCACGCATGCGCACTGGGCGGGTCGCGCATTGCATTATGGGTGCCACACGCCCACACACTACCCCCCCTGCACTCCCCCCACTTATGGCACGCGAGCCAAAAAAGGTTTGCCGTCGCTGCTATAGGTTGTCTGAGCTCTCAGGTTTGATTGAAGATTCTGAGGGTGATGCGATGAAGGGATGTTGGGCAATTCGTATTGTGGTTGAGGGCTAATCCTATCTGTGTTAGATCTTGGGTGAGGGTATTTGCTTATGAATAGAGCTATCTATCTCTTTATCTCTTAAGTGCCGGCATCTGCTGAGGGCTATTAAGAATGGTGGGGGGCTGCTTTCTGTTTCCAAGAGAAGGGAAATATAATATTCTGCCTTTTTAATATTTCCTAAAATATTTCATTCTTCTAGGAGAGGGGCAGGTGCTAACTTTCTATAACTTTCTACAGCAGCTTCTAGGCTAGAAGAGATTATAACCCAAGTCTCCCAGGGAACCAGCCCACTTCTTCCCCATTATGCTGTACTGGTTTTTAATCCACCACAGCCTGAAGCGATGTCTAAGGTCCTTAAAATTGGATCCACAGTACGAAAATCCAACATTCTTGGGAAACAGCAGCTTTTAATATTTTAATCCCCAAAGGGGATCTTCCCCATTATGCTGCACTGGTTTTTAGTCCACCACAGCCTGAAGCGATGTCTAAGGTCCTTAAAATTGGATCCACAGTAGGAAAATCCAATATTCGTGGGAAACAGCAGCTTTTAATATTTTAATCCCCAAAGGGGATCTTCCCCATTATGCTGCACTGGTTTTTAGTCCACCACAGCTTGAAGCGATGTCTAAGGTCCTTAAAATTGGATCCACAGTAGGAAAATCCAACATTCTTGGGAAACAGCAGCTTTTAATATTTTAATCCCCAAAGGGGAGGGGGTCAATTTATTTTCTGAATCACCAGAGGGCAGGACAAGAATCAACGGATGGAAATTAAACAAGGAGAGAAGCAACCTGGAATTGAGAAGAAACTTCCTAACAATGAGGACAAGAAACCAGGGGGACAGTTGGCCTCCAGAGGTTGTGGGAGCTTCATCACTGGAGGTTTTTAAGAAGCAACTGGATAACCATTTGTCTGAAATGGTAGGGTTTCCGGCTTGAGTTGGGGGCTGGACTAGACAACCTTCAAGGTCCCTTCCATGATTGATTCTGGTAATCTTGAGAGTTAGCTTCATCTTGTTAAATGGAAAAAGGTTTCCTCTGTGGGTTCGGATTTCCCGGCTGGGAGAATGAATTTAGGATCGAAGCACGCTGCGTTTGAAAGCAAGTTGACTTTATTATTTCAGGAAAGCAAGACCAACAGTGATGTGGATCAGCGTTCCTGGGTGAGCTGACCCCGACATACAGAAAGTGTACATTTTTTATACCATTTTCCTCTTTGAAGTCCTTTTGTTTTCTTTGTCCTATTGTTTTATCCCTTTTTGTTTGTGCCTTTGCTAATGGTTCTAATCCTGTCCTGAGTTTTGTTATTCCTCTGCCCTAAAGTGCTTCCCATGGGACAGGGATGAGCCCTAGTGACTTCTACTGTATTTCCTATTTTTCCATCTTCGCCCCCGAGCTAACCAGTCTTTGTTGTCACTCTGACCTTTTCCTTCTCTTAAAGGTAGCTTCTTCCTGCACTTCCTAGGTCTTTTGTCTTATTTGTACTCTGCAGCTATTTCTAATTGTCCTGATATCCTGGTAATTATTCTCAGGATGTTTCTTTTAGAATATATGCTGGCTTTGTTATTCTAGTGACTTCTAGTTTGGCTATGGGCTGTATAGTCTTCCTAATACAACACTGTCTTGGTGAAGTTCCCTTCCCACAATCCTACCTTTTCTTTTTCTCTTTTTTTTTTTTTGAGTTGACAGCAACTATGTGTGTTCTTCCACCTTTTCTGTTTCTAGTGTAGTGTCTGAGTATACTTGGTATGCGTGGTCAATCTGAATCATCATGAGGGCTGCCTGGTGCCTGGTGGTATCTGGTAGGGGAGGAGCGGGTCGGCAAGTCCTTAAACAGGCCAGACAGGGAGGAATGCAATGACAAAGGCAACACATGAGGGCCCCTATGACACAAATAGCGACAATTCCTGTCAGTAGAATTTTGAGCCAATGGAAGTCTGGCAGCCAGGAAAAAAGCCAGGAAAAATCTAGGGATGATTGGTTATGGCCAATATTTTGGGCCAGCTCCTTCAGGTGATGGATGTCCTTTTCTACAACCTCCGAGTTTTGGTCTAAAGTGAAACAGCACAACCCTCTGAATTCCTCACAGCCATGGTTATGTTTTAATAGTAATGTAGGAAGTTATCACCTAGCCCTCTCCCAGAAAAATGAAATATCCTAGGAAATATTGATAAGGCAGAATATTATATTTTCCTGGAGGTGAAAAAGGGAGAAACACATTTTAAACACAGAGTAAATTCCTGCAGCTTCCCCGCTTTGTCAATGGGCCATTAAGAAGGCCAAGCTAGTCCACTTTACATAATAAAGAGTACTCCCCTTCAGCTCCAGGGGGGATGGCAATGAAGGGAGGATAATATTGCCTTTTACTCAACTGACCACATGGCATCTGAACTCAATCAAACCTGAATTCAAAACTCACCCTAGAGGGTTGCCCTTGCACGGGCCCATGGGAGTCTGGCAACCAATCAGAATACATTTCTTACACAGGAACAGGAAACAGAGAGGTGGGGCAGAACAGATTATAAAAATCCCTGCAAGCCCTTCTTCAGTCCTTCTCTTCCCTTCTCTTCTTCTCCACCAACATTGAAGCATGTGATCACCTTTGTTGTTCAGGACTCAAGCCATGTGGTCCTGTCCACCATTAAACCATCTTTCCAAGCAGCCTCCATGACTCCAGTGTCTTTTTCCCCACTTGGAGCCGAACCCAGAAGGACATTTCTTCCAACAATTGGCACCCCCCAGATGGGACTCCAAGCTAGCCTAACAAATGGATATGGCCCAGGTAAGCCTCCCATGCCGGCACAGACCCCATTGAGTCTGTGGGTGGACTTTATCTTGGCCTTAGCCATTTGGATCTAGGCTTTAAAGGGGTTTTGAGTTTGAGCTCAAAGGCTGCCTGGAAAGAAGGTGAGTACCTCTAAATTTTCTCTAAAATTTAATTTTAAAGCATGGGAAATGTGTGTATGCCTGCCTGTGTGTGACTAGTGTGTGTGAAAATGGATGGAAAAGTGAATGGATTTTTTTTTATTTTTTGTTGTTGCTGCTGTTTTTGTCCTGTGAGAGAAAAAAGCTAAAGCCCATAAGAAAGTTAGTGAGAAAAAGGGAGGTACGCATACCCGCTCCGACAGCACCCCTCCTGGGTCACTGTGCGGCTGGTCCTCCGGGTCTCTTTCCCCAAGACTTGAAACTGTAAGAAAAGTCCCTGCGTGAAAGGGCGCGAATCGAGAGAAGGTTCCCGCGGTGAGGAACGCATCAAAAGTCCCTCCGAAGGGCACCCCCAGAAAAGTCCCTCCGAAGGGCACCAGTAAGACCCTCCGAAGGGCAAACAGAGAAAGTCCCTTCAAAAGGGCGCGAAAGGTCCTCTAAGGACGCGAAAGTAAAGCGGGGAAATACGAAGTGGCAAACCCGGCTAGGACGAAGTAAACCCACATCTAAATGGGATCATGGGAAGCGGTAGCTCGAGGGTAGCCATGGAAACCCCCCTAGGGGAGTTGTTGGGGGCCTGGGACGAAAAGCAAATGCCCGTCCTGGCCGGAATGAAGAAAAAAAGAGCAGATTGTAGAAAATGGGCTTTGCTGAAAGATGATACAGGAAAAACTAATTTGGCTGAAAAGGTACTTAAAAGGAAATGGTGGGATTTCTTTTTTTTTTTCTCTTGTCTGTCTCTTTCTCTGTCTTCTATGTAACCACGTGGTTTTTGTTTCTTAAGATTTGTGCCTTCCCCAATTTAACTGAAATTCATGGTGGGAATGATTTTGTTTTTCCCTCTTTGTCTGTGTGTGTGTATGTCTAAGTCTTTGTGCACCCTCAAGGTAATTGCAACTAAGATGTCTCCAATCCAAAAGACAAGAATGTTAAAGTGTTCAAAGAAAGAAAGGAGTAAACTGGCAGAAATTGCCTTCGCTCAGTTTGTTGGGCCTAGAAAACTAACTGAAACTGGGAAGGGTCTTTACTTTGTGTCTGTTCTGGCCAGCAGAAACAGAGTAAAAATATTTTTTTCCTTCCTTCCTTGCCTATACCTTAAAGTAACAACCCAGGAAATGTTTGCAAGAAAAGTTTCATCCTTGCATTTATTGTGTGTCTAAATGATTTTACCTGTCCATTTCTTTCCTGAAGCATGTGAATCCAGACTCCATTTCTCATCTGTGATATCCCCATAATATTTATCTGTTTATCTGCTGAGTAACTAATGGTTTTATTTTTTCAAACTCTGCCTGCAAGCTATCTACCCCCCCCCCACGCTCCTCCCTTACCTCTAATCCTCCAACAATGCCTTTTCTGTGGGGGAGGGAACCTTGTTCTCATGTCTTTCAGCCCTAGAAGATTGTACTCTTCAGAAACAAAGGACTGCTAGCTCAAACCATAACTCTCCAATTTGCTGCTGGTGATTGCCTCCTGATAAAACCTGACATGAGGAAAAAAAACTTAGCCAAGCCTGGGACAGACTACCAAGACTGACTGACCACTCTTACCAGCCTTACCACCAAACCAAGCATGCCACCCTAGCAGACATGAAAGAACCCTGAAGGAGATGAAGAAGTAAAGACCAAAAGACTCTCTTCTATCCCCAGAAGATAGCTGTAAAACTACGGGGGAGGGTGAAAATTGTTTGAAAAAAGTTTTGTTTCTTTGCCTCCTTCACAGAAATTGTAAGGTCTTCTTTCCTGTCTCATTTATATTGTAATCAGTTTAATGTATTCATGTAAGAATTGTATTTGAGAATGGCTAGCACAGCAAGTCCTGAACACCTTAGATTTCTGGCTGGTGGGAGGGAAATTTTGTCCAAAATGTCTGTATTTTCTGTATTGTAGAAGCAGCTACATACACACACACACACACACACACACACACACACACACACACACACGAGAGAGAGAGAGAGAGAGAGAGAGAGAGAGAGAGAGAGAGAGAGAGAGAGAGAGAGAGAGAGAGAGAGAGAGAGAGAGAGAGAGAGAGAGAGAGAGAGAGAGAGAGAGAGAGAGAGAGAGAGAGAGAGAGAGAGAGAGGGGCTCCATTCAGAATTAGATTGAAATTATCTCCTTGACCCAACTCCACAAAGCTTTTCCTAGGTTGATTTTTGCCTTTGCACAAAAGCCTAAACAGTGATATCTCCCTTTTAATCCCATGGGGGAAGGGAAGTTCCCCTCAGGCAATCCCCGCACTTGAAGAGCTAGCAGAGAGGATCTCCAAAAACCCCAAGCTCTCACACGGTGATGAAGAAAAAAACCACACTGCCCAGTAAAGCAGGATATGTTGCACTGGTGGTCTCAGGAGGAGGAATCCCAGGGCTCATTGTGTGTAACTTTAAAAAAAAAATACTAAATAGCTTGTATTGCACACTAGCTAAACTCAATTTGGCCTCACTAAAATAGGAGCCAGGGCAAGTTAAAGAAATCCCTTGGAAATGGGCAGCCTGTACTTCTTTAAAAGGAAGAATCCTTCAATGGCTGTGAAGTTTTTTTGGGACTTCTGCTTGCTTGTAGTCTGGAAGCTCACAGAAAGTGATATCAAACACCTGAAAATAATTGGCATGGTAAATTGGATATTGTAAATTTCTTTCCAGAAATTGTGCCCTGGTTGCTAAGACCTTCATGGTTGAAAGCTCTCTGGGAGCCACTGAAGTGATCCTTCTGCTGTCTCTTTCAATGCTTTTCCATCAGAAAAATTAAGTTTCCCTGATCTGACCAATTTTATCTTTTGTCAAAAAACATGTGCGTTCCACTCACATTTTTTTTGAAAAAAAAAAAGGAGGGATTGTAGGAAGTTATCACCTAGCCCTCTCCCAGAAAAATGAAATATCCTAGGAAATATTGATAAGGCAGAATATTATATTTTCCTGGAGGTGAAAAAGGGAGAAACACATTTTAAACACAGAGTAAATTCCTGCAGCTTCCCCGCTTTGTCAATGGGCCATTAAGAAGGCCAAGCTAGTCCACTTTACATAATAAAGAGTACTCCCCTTCAGCTCCAGGGGGGATGGCAATGAAGGGAGGATAATATTGCCTTTTACTCAACTGACCACATGGCATCTGAACTCAATCAAACCTGAATTCAAAACTCACCCTAGAGGGTTGCCCTTGCACGGGCCCATGGGAGTCTGGCAACCAATCAGAATACATTTCTTACACAGGAACAGGAAACAGAGAGGTGGGGCAGAACAGATTATAAAAATCCCTGCAAGCCCTTCTTCAGTCCTTCTCTTCCCTTCTCTTCTTCTCCACCAACATTGAAGCATGTGATCACCTTTGTTGTTCAGGACTCAAGCCATGTGGTCCTGTCCACCATTAAACCATCTTTCCAAGCAGCCTCCATGACTCCAGTGTCTTTTTCCCCACTTGGAGCCGAACCCAGAAGGACATTTCTTCCAACAGTAAGAAATCTATTGCTGCACGATTCTCCAGGGTGGCTTCTCTAACTTGCCTTAGCTCTCGGTTTAAGGCATCCAGAGCCTGGGAAGTTGAATTTAAACTTTTCGCTAGGGTACATGCCAGGCTATTCAAATTTCTGGAATTCCGCACTGCTAGTCCTGGCACACCCACTAGTGATACAGCCAATGAAACGTATTCAGCTTTTGTTAGCAGGGACACTTTGGAGTCGCAGTCTGAGTCTAAGGAGTGAAAGGCCCTTCTGTGTCGCCTCTGTAGGGCGGGCATTAACATGGTTAATTTGCCCAGGGTGCATGGTCCCCCTGTGGAATTAGCAGGTAAATATGAATAGGCCTGCAGACCACACAGCATGAACCAGCCATGAGGTAGCCTCATATAGCTATAGGAGTAGGAAATGTGCTCAGTGTGATTGCATATAAGGTCTGTGTTGTTTAGGTTGATGCACTTTTCGCCCTCCTGTGCTTTGCATCCTTCCATTCTAAAACACCATGATGAAGTGGTGACAGCAGCTATGTGAAGGGTGTACATATCTAGAGCTTTAGTTCTAGAGATGTTTCCCCAGTCATAAATGGTTGAATATGATGGTGTGATGGGGAAGTGTCTAAGCCTGGTGTGGTTGTGGATGGCTTGAGGTCCTACTGCTACTCCCATTAAACATGTCTTGAGGATGTCTTTCACTGATCTCCCACCTTCTAAACAGAAATCAGTAGTGTTGAGTACCTCTTTTGCTAGGTATTCCCAGATGTTACCCTTCTCTGGGATGAGATTTGGTTCCAGGAATGCTGTTACTTGGGTTATAGTTAACAATATACAACAAAGGTTACATAAAAGTTTTACAATGGGTTTCTTTCCTCCCATAGTGTAGTTAAGTCCCCTTCTTCCCTCCCCCCCCCCTTTTTTTTTTTTTTTTTGAGTGCAAGGATGGGACAAGGGAAGAGAGGGAGATGGGGAGGGGGAAAGGTAATCGGGAAAATTTTGGAAAAAAGAGTCCAACCAGAAAAAAAAAATCTCTTGTTAGGTTTCACGGTTCTTTGGTGTCAAAAATGCTTCCAAAGTCCACTGTTGAGTTTCCGGGTTCTTCTTTAGTTTGATTGGTGGGATCTCAGGGCTGAGGTCTACGACTGCTGGTTTAGCGTGAGTCCAGTGGATCCAGCAGTCTTTTTCTGCAACTTTAATGGCTGTTTGTGTAGTCAATAAGATTTGGTAGGGTCCTGTCCATCTGGGTTGCAGTGGTGAGGTTCTTGTAAAGAGTTTTATCCACACCAAATCGCCCGGTTCGAAGGGATGTAGGTTCTCCTCCAGTGGCAGTGTCTGGGTCAGGGCACTCTGTGTCCACAGGACTTGTAGTCTCTTATGCAGGGCTGTAAGATAAGAAGAGAGAACCATATCCCCCCTATCTAAGCTCAGTGATTGTGGGTCCAGGCCCTTCAGGGTGTCTGGCGGGCGTCCAAAAAGTATCTCAAAGGGAGAGATCCCTATATCTCGCCGTGGCCTTGTCCTGATGTAAAACAGGGCAATGGGCAGTACTTTTGGCCATGAGAGGTGTGTTTCCTGACAGAGTTTGCCCAGTAGGGTCTTCACCTCCCTGTTCTGCCGCTCTGTCCCACCCGACGAACGGGGCGAATAAGGGCAGTGGAGGTTCTGGGTAATGCCCAGGGCTTGAAATATGTAATTAAGGACCTGAGCTATGAAATGTTTGCCTCTATCCATGTCCAGAACACTTGGTACCCCAAATCTGGGTACAATATCTTTAATGAGGTGTCTGGCGGTTTCCAGGGCTGTGGCATGGCGGCAAGGGAAGGCCTCTACCCAGTGTGTCAATTGGTCCCGACATACAAGTGCATACTGGTATCCATCTGCCTTGGGTAATTGTATGTAATCCATCTGTACCCTTTCAAATGGTCTTTGGGCCCATGGTCTGCCCCCTTCATGAATGTTCTTCCTGGATGTGCTATTATTGGCCTGGCATGTTTGGCAGGTTCCAGCCACTTTAGTTGCCTCACTATATATCCCAGGTGCGTGCCATACCCTCCTTGCCGCATCCACTATTGCTTGCGTTCCACAGTGGCCTTTTGAGTGCAGCCTCTGGCAGATTAGTCTTATGAGGCGGCGTGGGGCTATTGGCCTACCATCTGGGACCCTCCAGAACCCTTCTGTAAAAACTGCACCTAATTTCTTTTCCCACATTTTCGCTTCCCCTTCTTCTAAAAAGTCTGCATAAGGGATTTCAGGATCAGCTCTTATGGCTGGTGCTGCTATATTGTGAGGGAGGGGCTCGGTAGCTACCCACTTTGCTGTAGCATCAGCATATTTATTCCCTTTCGTGATTAAGGAGTCATCCGTTTGGTGAGCTTTGCAGTGGATGACTGCTATGGATTTTGGTAATTGGATGGCTTCTAGTAGTTTGGAAACAAGGGTTGCATGGGCTATTTGGTGGCCAGCTGATGTTAGAAACCCCCGTTGTTTCCATAAGGCTCCTGTAGCATGGCAGACCCCAAACGCATATTTAGAGTCAGTATACACGTTGGTAGACCGGTCCTTAGCGGCTTCGCAAGCTTTTGTTAAAGCGATGAGCTCAGCCGCTTGTGCACTGTGTGATGGGGGGAGTGGTTCTGCCCAGACAATCTCGTGGAGTGAAACTACTGCAGCTCCTGCAACCCTTTTCTCATTATAGATATATGAGGAGCCATCCGTGAAGAGTTCATAATCTGGATTCAGTAACGGGGTGTCAGTTAAGTCTGGACGTGGCAGTTCTGCATCCTGTATTAAGTGGAGGCAGTCATGGAGGCTTTCATTTGATTGTTCGGTGGGCAGCAAGGTAGCAGGGTTTAAAGTGCTGCACCGTTCAAATGTAATGTGGTTGGAAGTGAATAGTTCAGCTTCGTATTGCGCTAAGCGTTGTTGCGTGAAGGCTTGGGTTTGGGATTTTAAAAGAATTGCAAATACCTCATGGGGCACCTTTAGAGTCAGCGGCTGTCCAAGGACTATGTCTTTGGTTCGTTTTACTATCTCTACAGTGGCTGCTACTGCCCTTAAGCAGGGAAGCGTTCCTTGAACCACAGGATCTAACTTTACTGAATAGTATGCCACTGGTCGATGTGCTGGACCAAAGCATTGAGTTAGAACTCCTGATGCAATCCCTAATTTCTCATGAATGAATAGTGTGAATGGTTTGGTGTAATCAGGGAGACCTAATGCGGGGGCTGATGCTAGTGTGTTTTTAATTTTCTTGAGATTTTGATCTAAAGAGCTGGACCAGGTTACAGGGTCTGGCATGTCCTTTGTGAGTAATTGTATTAAGGGTTTAGCCAGCTCCCCAAATGATGGGATCCAAGGACGACAGAATCCCAAGACTCCCAGTAGGGCTCTTACTTGTCTCTTTGTATGAGGGTTTTTCATTGCCAAAATGGTTTCCACTCGGCTAGGAGCCAGTTTCCTCACTCCTGGAGCAATAATATAGCCTAGATATGTCACTTCCTTTTTCAGATATTGCAATTTTGAGGGGGAGGCTTTGTGTCCCCTCTCTGCCAGGGATCTTAATAAATGTAGTGTATCAGTTTTACATGCTTGCTCACTTGTGGATGCTAGTAGGAGATCATCCACATACTGAATTAATACTGATTTCTCAGGGAGTGAAATAGAGGATAGATCCGCCTTTAAGATCTGTGAAAATAAGGTGGGGGACTCCGTATATCCTTGAGGTAGACGGGTCCATGTGTACTGTTGCTCCTCCCAGGTAAAAGCAAAAAGATACTGTGATGCCTGATCCACTGGGATACTGAAAAAAGCGGAGCACAGATCTATAACTGTAAAATGGGTTGCTGAGGCTGGAACTTCTGTGATTATTGTAGCTGGGTTAGGGACTATGGGGGCTCGAGGTATCACATGATTATTAATGACCCTCAGATCATGTACAAATCTATAAATGGGATTCCCTTCCTTATCTACTTTGGATTTTTTTACAGGAAAGATTGGGGTATTACAAGGGGAGGTGCATTTACGCAAGACCCCTTGTTCAAGATATGCTTTAATTAGTTTGCGTATTGGTTCGATGGCTTCTGCTTGGATCTTGTATTGAGGGATGCAGGGGGGCTTTCCCTTTTTCACTTGGATCGTGACTGGGGAGGCCCCCTTTAGGAGTCCTACCTCTGTTGCATCCCAGCCCCAAAGTGAGGATGGCAGGGCTTGCAGATCCGCATGAAGCGATGTCTCATGGGTGACCAACATAAAGGTTCTTTTCCCCGGGATGTCTAGTGTGAGACCTCCTTTTCCACACTTTATGGTGGCTCCAATTTTACATAGGATGTCTCTGCCCAGAAGGGAGACTGGGGATTGGGGGCAGATGGTGAAGGAATGGTCCAATGAGAAAGGACCTAAGTCAACTTTTATTTCTTTAGTGAATTCCACCGGGATGATTTTCCCCCCCACTCCCATTATGTTATCTTGAGCTCCTAGCCTCACTGAATCCTTATGGGGTGGTTTTGTGATTAATGAGGCTGTGGCCCCAGTATCCACTAGGCATTCATATTCTTTCCCGCCTATGTAGAGTGAGATCATAGGTTCTCCTTCTGGGCCATTCCTTAAGGGAATTGCAAGCCCTTGAAAAGTGACTATGAACTCGCTGTCTTCCTTCTCTAGTCATTGGGCAGGTGGGTCGTTTTCCCTTCCATCCCCCCATAGAGTCCTTTCTGGAGGATTGCCTTCGCTGTGGCGGAATGGGTTGTTCCGTGGCAAGGGGGCTATTGGTGGCTCCCTATGATGGTTATGCCTTTGCTCGCTATGGCGGAGAGGATTGTCTCTTTTTTTAAAATCTCTGGTCGGTCCTGAATACCGGTCGGTGTGGGGGTACCGATAACAGCCATGACTGAGATGCCCCCATTCCCCACATTTGAAGCAATGTCGGCACTTAAATGGGGGGCTTTCTAGGTTGTCACACCATCGGCATAGGTTTTTCTTATTAGGAAACCGCCGTGGCATTTGCCTTGCATTGTTATGTATGGCAGTAAATATTTGTAATTCTTCTTGTCTCTCTGTTCTCCTTTTCCTGTCCCTCTCTCTTTCCCTCTCTATTTCTTTCCTTTCCTTTTCCTCCTCTCTGAGTTTTTCCCTCTGGTCATAGACAAAGTTTGCAATTCTGCGTAACTCCGAAATTTCTAGGGTAGACCAGTTGGACACTATTTTATGGAAGTGTTCCTTGATATCCCGGGAGGATTGATCAACGAAGGCTGAGGCAAGTATCCTCTGGTCCTTCTGGCAGCTCAAGTCTAGGTGGGCATACGTTGCAGCTGCCTCAGAAAGCCGGACCCAGAAGGCATCCGGGTTCTCTTGGTCTCTTTGTGTTATTCTTTGAAATTCTGACCAATTTAGGGGTTTTTTCCCAATTTCCTCTAGTGCTTCCATTAGGTTTTCCTTTGCTCTGGTATATGTGATCCAGTGATTATTATCATTATAGTCCCAGTCAGGGCGGTGCAGTGGCCAGGCAACCCGTGCTGGGGCAACTTGACCTGGGGCAACTATAACTGGTCTTTTGGCAATTTGTTCAGTTTGCTCAAACAGTTTTAGCTGTTCATCTTTAGTCAGGAAGACATGCAGCAATTGAGTCATGTCTCCCCATGAAGGGTTATGACTCTCCACTATTGCTTTCAGGGTTTGAATCACTGTTTGGGGATCTGCCCTGAAGGTTGGTGCATCTCTTTTCCAAATTACTAGGTCTGAGGCAGAGAAAGGGGTGTGCGTTAACACGTATTCAAATTGGCCTCTCTGTCTTCCTGGTATGGGTTTGCTTATCAGTGGGGCCATAATTCTAGCCTCATTCTTATCTTCCGTATTGGTTGGTTCCTTTTCAGTCATCACATTTTTTGTTCTGGCTAACTCAGCCCAGCAGTACCAATAGGGTATGTGGCTGGGTTTTATTCTTGATCTAAGTGCTTTCAGGGTTTGAAAATCAAAAGTACCGCTGTCAGGCCAAATTTGTTTCCCGGTGTCATCTCTTAGCAAAGCCCATTTTTCACACAATTTCCTTGCTTTCTTTTTACTCATGCCTGCCAAGATAGGCATGTGCCTAGAATCCCAGGCTTCAAGGAAATCTCCGAGGGCATTTCCTGGCACCCGCGAGCTAACGCTTCCCATGCTCCTTTAAATGTAAGGCTCACTTTGGCTTAGCCGGGTGACCACCCACCGTAAGTTTTCAGAAAAAAAAAGATTCTGGGAAGGACTTCGATTCCCCAACGAAGTATTCGGCCCCTTCTCTCAGGGAATCACCTGGGTTTTGAGGATCAAAAAAAGTGATCCTTAAGGACCTCTGCCCCTCTCTCTGCAGTTAGTACCAGGCACCTCTACTCTTTTCCACACAAGAAGGGCTTTTGCTGCTTCTGACACAACGGGATTCCCTTATTCCTTTTATTACCCCCTTTCTTTCACCTCGTTCGCTTGGCTTCCGTTCCTTTAAACAGAAAGTCTCACATTCGGCAACCCCCCCTTGCTTTCCCGATCCTGACGGTCACGGTTCGTTAGAGCTAGCGACAGGTGGGGGGCGGCTAGGGGTTGTTCGAAGAGGTGAGATCAGGCTGTTGTCAGGGTGGAATCCCACACACACACATATACATGCACACACATTTCCGTTCTCTTTAATTCTAGGGATTTTGGTTAAATTTAAAGCGGTACTTACCTGCTTTCAAGCAGCTGTTGAGTTCAAAGCTCAAAAACTCCCTTTACTACCCGATGCCTCCCAGGCAGGGTCCGTGGATTATCCCTGGACAAAGATGGTCCGTGCCGGCTGGGTTGAATCTCCGGGCCCCGTCTGGTGGCTGGGTTGGCTGGGAGTCCCTTCGTGGTCGCCAATTGTTAAATGGAAAAAGGTTTCCTCTGTGGGTTCGGATTTCCCGGCTGGGAGAATGAATTTAGGATCGAAGCACGCTGCGTTTGAAAGCAAGTTGACTTTATTATTTCAGGAAAGCAAGACCAACAGTGATGTGGATCAGCGTTCCTGGGTGAGCTGACCCCGACATACAGAAAGTGTACATTTTTTATACCATTTTCCTCTTTGAAGTCCTTTTGTTTTCTTTGTCCTATTGTTTTATCCCTTTTTGTTTGTGCCTTTGCTAATGGTTCTAATCCTGTCCTGAGTTTTGTTATTCCTCTGCCCTAAAGTGCTTCCCATGGGACAGGGATGAGCCCTAGTGACTTCTACTGTATTTCCTATTTTTCCATCTTCGCCCCCGAGCTAACCAGTCTTTGTTGTCACTCTGACCTTTTCCTTCTCTTAAAGGTAGCTTCTTCCTGCACTTCCTAGGTCTTTTGTCTTATTTGTACTCTGCAGCTATTTCTAATTGTCCTGATATCCTGGTAATTATTCTCAGGATGTTTCTTTTAGAATATATGCTGGCTTTGTTATTCTAGTGACTTCTAGTTTGGCTATGGGCTGTATAGTCTTCCTAATACAACACTGTCTTGGTGAAGTTCCCTTCCCACAATCTCATGGGTGAAGGCTATGGGTTAGGTTTGTCAATTCTAGACATGCCTTAGGCACCAAGCAGAGGTGGCATTCACCAGGTTCTGACCAGTTCTGGAGAACCGATAGTGAGATTTTTGAGTAGTTCAGAGAACTGGTAAATACCACCTCTGGCCCCGCCCCCATCTATTCTTTGGTTCACGAGTCCAGCTGATCGGGAGAAAATGGGGATTTTGCAGTATCCTTCCCCTGGAGTGGGGAGGGAATGGAGATTTTACAATATCCTTTCTCTGGAGTGGGGAGGGAATGGAGATTTTACAATCTCCTTTTGCTGGAGTGGGGAGGGAATGGAGATTTTACAATATCCTTTCTCTGGAGTGGGGAGGGAATGGAGATTTTACAATATCCTTTCTCTGGAGTGGGGAGGGAATGGAGATTTTACAATATCCTTTTGCTGGAGTGGGGAGGGAATGGAGATTTTACAATATCCTTTCTCCGGAGTGGGGAGGGAATGGAGATTTTACAATATCCTTTCTCTGGAGTGGGGAAGGAATGGAGATTTTACAATATCCTTTTGCTGGAGTGGGGAGGGAATGGAGATTTTACAATATCCTTTCTCTGGAGTGGGGAAGGAATGGAGATTTTACAATATCCTTCCTCTGGAGTGGGGAAGGAATGGAGATTTTACAATATCCTTTCTCTGGAGTGGGGAAGGAATGGAGATTTTACAATATCCTTCCTCTGGAGTGGGGAGGGAATGGAGATTTTACAATATCCTTTCTCTGGAGTGGGGAGGGAATGGAGATTTTACAATATCCTTTCTCTGGAGTGGGGAAGGAATGGAGATTTTACAATATCCTTTCTCTGGAGTGGGGAGGGAATGGAGATTTTACAATATCCTTTCGCTGGAGTGGGGAGGGAATGGAGATTTTACAATATCCTTTCTCTGGAGTGGGGAGGGAATGGAGATTTTACAATATCCTTTCTCTGGAGTGGGGAAGGAATGGAGATTTTACAATATCCTTTTGCTGGAGTGGGGAAGGAATGGAGATTTTACAATATCCTTTCTCTGGAGTGGGGAGGGAATGGAGATTTTACAATATCCTTTCTCTGGAGTGGGGAGGGAATGGAGATTTTACAATATCCTTTCTCTGGAGTGGGGAGGGAATGGAGATTTTACAATATCCTTTCTCTGGAGTGGGGAGGGAATGGAGATTTTACAATCTCCTTTTGCTGGAGTGGGGAGGGAATGGAGATTTTACAATATCCTTTCTCTGGAGTGGGGAGGGAATGGAGATTTTACAATATCCTTTTGCTGGAGTGGGGAGGGAATGGAGATTTTACAATATCCTTTCTCTGGAGTGGGGAGGGAATGGAGATTTTACAATATCCTTTCTCTGGAGTGGGGAGGGAATGGAGATTTTACAATATCCTTTCTCTGGAGTGGGGAGGGAATGGAGATTTTACAATATCCTTTCGCTGGAGTGGGGAGGGAATGGAGATTTTACAATATCCTTTCGCTGGAGTGGGGAGGGAATGGAGATTTTACAATATCCTTTCGCTGGAGTGGGGAGGGAATGGAGATTTTACAATATCCTTTCTCTGGAGTGGGGAGGGAATGGAGATTTTACAATCTCCTTTCGCTGGAGTGGGGAGGGAATGGAGATTTTACAATATCCTTTCTCTGGAGTGGGGAGGGAATGGAGATTTTACAATCTCCTTTCGCTGGAGTGGGGAGGGAATGGAGATTTTACAATATCCTTTCTCTGGAGTGGGGAGGGAATGGAGATTTTACAATATCCTTTCTCTGGAGTGGGGAGGGAATGGAGATTTTACAATATCCTTTCGCTGGAGTGGGGAGGGAATGGAGATTTTACAATATCCTTTCTCTGGAGTGGGGAGGGAATGGAGATTTTACAATATCCTTTCTCTGGAGTGGGGAGGGAATGGAGATTTTACAATATCCTTTTGCTGGAGTGGGGAGGGAATGGAGATTTTACAATATCCTTTCTCTGGAGTGGGGAGGGAATGGAGATTTTACAATATCCTTTCTCTGGAGTGGGGAGGGAATGGAGATTTTACAATATCCTTTCTCTGGAGTGGGGAGGGAATGGAGATTTTACAATATCCTTTCTCTGGAGTGGGGAGGGAATGGAGATTTTACAATATCCTTTCTCTGGAGTGGGGAGGGAATGGAGATTTTACAATATCCTTTCGCTGGAGTGGGGAGGGAATGGAGATTTTACAATATCCTTTCTCTGGAGTGGGGAGGGAATGGAGATTTTACAATATCCTTTCTCTGGAGTGGGGAGGGAATGGAGATTTTACAATATCCTTTCTCTGGAGTGGGGAGGGAATGGAGATTTTACAATATCCTTTCTCTGGAGTGGGGAGGGAATGGAGATTTTACAATATCCTTTCTCTGGAGTGGGGAGGGAATGGAGATTTTACAATATCCTTTTGCTGGAGTGGGGAGGGAATGGAGATTTTACAATATCCTTTCTCTGGAGTGGGGAGGGAATGGAGATTTTACAATATCCTTTCTCTGGAGTGGGGAGGGAATGGAGATTTTACAATATCCTTTCTCTGGAGTGGGGAGGGAATGGAGATTTTACAATATCCTTTTGCTGGAGTGGGGAGGGAATGGAGATTTTACAATATCCTTTCTCCGGAGTGGGGAGGGAATGGAGATTTTACAATATCCTTTCTCTGGAGTGGGGAAGGAATGGAGATTTTACAATATCCTTTTGCTGGAGTGGGGAGGGAATGGAGATTTTACAATATCCTTTCTCTGGAGTGGGGAAGGAATGGAGATTTTACAATATCCTTCCTCTGGAGTGGGGAAGGAATGGAGATTTTACAATATCCTTTCTCTGGAGTGGGGAAGGAATGGAGATTTTACAATATCCTTCCTCTGGAGTGGGGAGGGAATGGAGATTTTACAATATCCTTTCTCTGGAGTGGGGAGGGAATGGAGATTTTACAATATCCTTTCTCTGGAGTGGGGAAGGAATGGAGATTTTACAATATCCTTTCTCTGGAGTGGGGAGGGAATGGAGATTTTACAATATCCTTTCGCTGGAGTGGGGAGGGAATGGAGATTTTACAATATCCTTTCTCTGGAGTGGGGAGGGAATGGAGATTTTACAATATCCTTTCTCTGGAGTGGGGAAGGAATGGAGATTTTACAATATCCTTTTGCTGGAGTGGGGAAGGAATGGAGATTTTACAATATCCTTTCTCTGGAGTGGGGAGGGAATGGAGATTTTACAATATCCTTTCTCTGGAGTGGGGAGGGAATGGAGATTTTACAATATCCTTTCTCTGGAGTGGGGAGGGAATGGAGATTTTACAATATCCTTTCTCTGGAGTGGGGAGGGAATGGAGATTTTACAATATCCTTTCTCTGGAGTGGGGAGGGAATGGAGATTTTACAATCTCCTTTTGCTGGAGTGGGGAGGGAATGGAGATTTTACAATATCCTTTCTCTGGAGTGGGGAGGGAATGGAGATTTTACAATATCCTTTTGCTGGAGTGGGGAGGGAATGGAGATTTTACAATATCCTTTCTCTGGAGTGGGGAGGGAATGGAGATTTTACAATATCCTTTCTCTGGAGTGGGGAGGGAATGGAGATTTTACAATATCCTTTCTCTGGAGTGGGGAGGGAATGGAGATTTTACAATATCCTTTCGCTGGAGTGGGGAGGGAATGGAGATTTTACAATATCCTTTCGCTGGAGTGGGGAGGGAATGGAGATTTTACAATATCCTTTCGCTGGAGTGGGGAGGGAATGGAGATTTTACAATATCCTTTCTCTGGAGTGGGGAGGGAATGGAGATTTTACAATCTCCTTTCGCTGGAGTGGGGAGGGAATGGAGATTTTACAATATCCTTTCTCTGGAGTGGGGAGGGAATGGAGATTTTACAATCTCCTTTCGCTGGAGTGGGGAGGGAATGGAGATTTTACAATATCCTTTCGCTGGAGTGGGGAGGGAATGGAGATTTTACAATATCCTTTCTCTGGAGTGGGGAGGGAATGGAGATTTTACAATATCCTTTCTCTGGAGTGGGGAAGGAATGGAGATTTTACAATATCCTTTTGCTGGAGTGGGGAAGGAATGGAGATTTTACAATATCCTTTCTCTGGAGTGGGGAGGGAATGGAGATTTTACAATATCCTTTCTCTGGAGTGGGGAGGGAATGGAGATTTTACAATATCCTTTCTCTGGAGTGGGGAGGGAATGGAGATTTTACAATATCCTTTCTCTGGAGTGGGGAGGGAATGGAGATTTTACAATATCCTTTCTCTGGAGTGGGGAGGGAATGGAGATTTTACAATCTCCTTTTGCTGGAGTGGGGAGGGAATGGAGATTTTACAATATCCTTTCTCTGGAGTGGGGAGGGAATGGAGATTTTACAATATCCTTTTGCTGGAGTGGGGAGGGAATGGAGATTTTACAATATCCTTTCTCTGGAGTGGGGAGGGAATGGAGATTTTACAATATCCTTTCTCTGGAGTGGGGAGGGAATGGAGATTTTACAATATCCTTTCTCTGGAGTGGGGAGGGAATGGAGATTTTACAATATCCTTTCGCTGGAGTGGGGAGGGAATGGAGATTTTACAATATCCTTTCGCTGGAGTGGGGAGGGAATGGAGATTTTACAATATCCTTTCGCTGGAGTGGGGAGGGAATGGAGATTTTACAATATCCTTTCTCTGGAGTGGGGAGGGAATGGAGATTTTACAATCTCCTTTCGCTGGAGTGGGGAGGGAATGGAGATTTTACAATATCCTTTCTCTGGAGTGGGGAGGGAATGGAGATTTTACAATCTCCTTTCGCTGGAGTGGGGAGGGAATGGAGATTTTACAATATCCTTTCTCTGGAGTGGGGAGGGAATGGAGATTTTACAATATCCTTTCTCTGGAGTGGGGAGGGAATGGAGATTTTACAATATCCTTTCGCTGGAGTGGGGAGGGAATGGAGATTTTACAATATCCTTTCTCTGGAGTGGGGAGGGAATGGAGATTTTACAATATCCTTTCTCTGGAGTGGGGAGGGAATGGAGATTTTACAATATCCTTTTGCTGGAGTGGGGAGGGAATGGAGATTTTACAATATCCTTTCTCTGGAGTGGGGAGGGAATGGAGATTTTACAATATCCTTTCTCTGGAGTGGGGAGGGAATGGAGATTTTACAATATCCTTTCGCTGGAGTGGGGAGGGAATGGAGATTTTACAATATCCTTTTGCTGGAGTGGGGAGGGAATGGAGATTTTACAATATCCTTTCGCTGGAGTGGGGAGGGAATGGAGATTTTACAATATCCTTTCTCTGGAGTGGGGAGGGAATGGAGATTTTACAATATCCTTTCTCTGGAGTGGGGAGGGAATGGAGATTTTACAATATCCTTTCTCTGGAGTGGGGAGGGAATGGAGATTTTACAATATCCTTTCTCTGGAGTGGGGAGGGAATGGAGATTTTACAATATCCTTTCTCTGGAGTGGGGAGGGAATGGAGATTTTACAATATCCTTTTGCTGGAGTGGGGAGGGAATGGAGATTTTACAATATCCTTTCTCTGGAGTGGGGAGGGAATGGAGATTTTACAATATCCTTTCTCTGGAGTGGGGAGGGAATGGAGATTTTACAATATCCTTTCTCTGGAGTGGGGAGGGAATGGAGATTTTACAATATCCTTTTGCTGGAGTGGGGAGGGAATGGAGATTTTACAATCTCGCTTAAGATACAGAAGGATCTTGACAAACTTGAACATTGGGCACTATCTAATAAAATGAAATTCAATGGTGAAAAGAGTAAGGTTCTACATTTAGGCAACAAAAATGGAATGCACAGGTACAGTATAGGTGGTACCTTGCTCAGTAGTAGTAACTGTGAGAGGGATCTTGGAGTCCTAGTGGACAACCATTTAAATATGAGCCAGCAGTGTGCCGCAGTTGCCAAAAAGCCAACACAGTCCTAGGCTGCATCAACAGAGGGACAGAGGGATAGAATCAAGATCACGTGAAGTGTTGATGCCGCTTTATAATGCCTTGGTGAGGCCACACTTGGAATACTGCATTCAGTTCTTGTCGCCATGATGTAAAAAAGATGTGGAGACTCTGGAAAGAGTGCAGAGAAGAGCAACAAAGATGATTAGGGGACTGGAGACTAAAACATATGAGGAACGGTTGCAGGAACTGGGTATATTTAGCTTAAGAGAAAGAAGGACTAGGGGAGACATGATAGCAGTGTTCCAATATCTCAGGGGTTGCCACAAAGAAGAGGGAGTCAAACTATTTTCCAAGGCACCTGAGGGTAGAACAAGAAGCAATGGGTGGAAACTAATCAAGGAGAGAAGCAACTTAGAACTCAGGAGAAATTTCCTGACAGTTAGAACAATGAATCAGTGGAACAGCTTGCCTCCAGAAGTTGTGAATGCCCCAACACTGGAAGTCTTTAAGAAGATGTTGGATAGCCATCTGTCTGAAACGGTATAGGGTTTCCTGCCTAGGCAGGGGGTTGGACTAGAAGACCTCCAAGGTCCCTTCCAACTCTACTATTGTATTATTGTATAACTGGTAAATACTACTTCTGGCTGGCCCCGCCCCATCTATTCCCTGCCTCCTCAGTCCCAGTTGATCGGGAGGGAATGGGGATTTTGCAATAACCTTCCCCTGCTATGCCCACCAAGCCATGCAATGCCCACCAAACCACGCCCACAGAACTGGTAGTAAAAAAAAATTGAATCTCACCAACTGCATCACAGGTATTCCCCAGCCTGGCCATTAGTTCTCTGTTACCCTTCTACAAGTTGGGCAGCGGTCACGAACTCATTTTTGGCCACCAGTGAATGTTCGCTTAGCTCCTTTTGTGCTGTTGGCACATTCTACAAAAGGTCTCTTTTTCACTCTGCTAACGTTCCTGGTAATAGTAGCCTTCTACGTACAAGTAAGCATCAACCCCAGCAGAAATGGAGCGTGGAAAGGAAGCTGTTTATAGGACGCTGTTTTAAAAAAAAAACACCAATAATTTGAAAGCATAACAAGAGTTGGTTGATTGGTAATGCTGCTCTCCTGTCTTGGGTTCAAGAGTCACTGGAACAATTCCCAACCCCAAAGTGACGGTTATCAGTTGTATTAAAACTGAAATGCAGAGAACTGATACGCATAGTTTGATCTACAGTGTCCAATCTTGGCAACTTTAAGACCCATGGACCTCAACTCCCCCGAATTCCTCAGCCAACTCGCCTTTATGAGAATTGAAGTTCTCAAGTCTCAAAGTTGACAACCCGATCTATAGTTCAGGACACAATCTATGTTAGCAATCAAAGAAGGAAGAGCAGTTAAACTTTGCCAGTTCCAGGCAAGGAACTGGCAAAGTTTAGGGGAACTGGCAAAGTTTGAGGACTTCTACCATGCCCACCAAGCCACACCATGCCACACCCACAAAACCGGTAGTAAAATTTTTTTTGAATCCCACCACTGAGTGGGGCTAATTAAAAGGATGTCTAGATGCAACACCCCTAGCTTCCTTCCCCCCCCCCAAATAATTGGGATCATTCCTCTTTAAGGAAAAAAAAGAGCTTACCTTTCCTCAAGTTTGTAAACAAGCGTTGCTGTTTTCTTTTCTCAGTGTTTAGAGGATTGTGCTCTTTCAAAACAGAGCCGGTAATACTTGCCTTGCGGAGGCTGTTGCAAGGCTTAAATAGATTCTTGTGTAATAATTCTGAAGTTGAAACTCCTCTTTTTTTTAAGAAAACTGTTATTTGCAGTGCACCTGGCTCATCGAAGCAGAACATGCCCAAACAGTCAGATAAAACCTCTTTAAGAAACGCTGCAGTTATTTGATGCTTTCCACAACCAAGGGAAGGTAGAAGTCAAAAGATTAATAGCAAGGTTAGCACCCTGTGCGAGTACCATATACCAGCGATGGTGAACCTTTTTTGGCTTGCGTGCCATAAGTGGGGGGAGAGCAGGGGGGTTGTGTGCGGACGTGCCGCACCCATAATGCGATGCACGACCCCACCCAGTGCGCATGCGCACACTACAGGCACGACCCCCCCTTTTTTGCATGCTTTTTTCGCCCTCCCCAGGCTCCAGGAGCCTGGAAGACCTCCGGAGGCTTCAGGGACCTTCAGGAGGCTTCCCTGAAGCCTCCGGAGCAGTCAAAACGACCCTCCGAGCAAACCGGAAGTCCATTCCCAAACTTCCGGTTTGCCCATAGGGCTGGTTTTTTGCACTCCGGAGGCTTCAGGGAAACTCATGAAGCCTCCGGAAGGCCTCCGGGGAGGGTGGGGGAGGCTCTTTTTGCCCTCCCCAGGCTCCTATAAAGCCTCTGGAGACTGGGGAGGGCAAAAAATGGCTTTAATAAAGGGTGAACTCAGCTGGCCAGAGCATGCATTCACGCTGGCCAGCTGACAGGGCAACGCCTCGCGTGCCCTGACAAATGGCTCTGCGTGCCACCTGTGGCACGCGTGCCATAGGTTCACCATCACTACCATATACTGTAGTGGCAGTGGTGAAATCTAATTTTTTTTGTCATCGGTTCTGTGGGCATGGCTTGGGGGGGTCATGTGACTGGGTGGGCATGCCAACTTTCCCCCCATTTTTTAAAGCATTTTTTCCTGACTATTCGCCTAAACCAGCAGGGAAAAAATGTTTTAAAAAGTGGGGAAAAAGCGTCCGACAATCATATGGCTCGAAGCTGAGCTGCACGATCCTCAGAGGTTTTTATTTTTACTACAGTTTGCAGACCCAACGACAATCGTCCCTACCAGTTTGGCTGAACCAGGCTGAACTGGGAGGATTTCACCCCTGTGAGGGGTAATGAGGAGAATGTACGGTGAAAAGGCTAAGAAAAGGAAGTGGTGTTTGCAAGAGGGAATTTTGGGAATTATTGGGTATCGATCTGGCCCTATTTCTCCCTAGCAACATGGAAGCTATGGGGCTTAGTTTGTGACTTGGAGAAGAGGCTCATAAAGGCCAATCCTCTGCCAGGAATCTCAGGTTACATAGAAAATTTATATAATTTTTGTTGCAAAAATCCTGGCTGCACTAGGAGAACAATGTTGCCATGCGGTCAATTGTTGCTTGAGGTCTACCAGTGGTGTGGCCCGCTAGCGGAGCTGGCAGCAGATTCGGAGAGTAAGGAGGTTGGGGAGTCTGGGGAAGGCTCTGAGGAGGGCTCTGTGTCGGAGGCAGAGAGGGGGCCAGGGCCATATGCCAGTTATCAGCTGCCTTCAAAGTCAGACATCAGTGAGGCAGACGAACAGCAGGAGCCTCTTCCTAGTGTGTGCATGCGCAGAGTTGCCAGACGAAAGGAACAGCTAAAGAACAGGGGTCAACTTGGGAGTAAGGCCATAGGTGGACGATGAATGGCCCCTCCCAGAAGAAATAAAAGAGGAGCGAAAGGGGAGTGGAGTTTGCAGGAGACAATTAGTTCGCTTAATTGGTTCGTGACTCTGAGACTCCTTGCCAAGTTTTGCAGATATGGCCTGGCAGCTCTCCAAGCCAGATAAGGTCTGTGACTGTACATCCTCCCTTGAAAGACTTTGCTGAGCAGAATTCACAGTAAATTAATAAAAGGGATTTTTGTCGGGACCAGGAGTTTGCTTCATACTCTTGGGAAGCCTAGGTCAGGACAACCAGATGAGAAAGCATATCTTTTGGGCGGCCAAAATCTAGATCTGTTTTTTTCCCATTTTGGCTACTTTAAGAGGTATGGATTCTAACTCCCAGAATTCCCCAGCAAGGAATTGGGGAATTCTGGGAGTTGAAGTCCATGTGTCTTCAAGTTGCCAAGGTGAGAAAATCCTGGCTAGACTCAGTGAAGCCTTACTTAACCTTTCCCCAACTGTGTTCTTATCAGCCCTTCAAAGTAGAAAGCAGGAAATTAGAAATCAGATTAGGAAAGAAACTTTTCTAAAATACTAGTTTACTGAAAGGCTGCCAGCCTCTTCTCTTTCCTCCTTCTTATGTCAAAGAGAGTCAAGGTAGACTCACTTTACGTTTGAAATGTTTTCTTCTTTTCCCAAGCTTAATTCATGTTTTGCTAAGTGTTCCATTCCTTTTCCAGAACCATCACTGCGGTTCTCAATAGCTCTCCAGATGTATCACAGTCCAAGTTACCAGAATTCCTAAACTTTATGGCCAATTTCTAGACAAGAATTCGGGAAGTTATAATCTGACTAGCTGATAACCTGGCGTTGTCCAGGTATTTATAGTGGGAAAATGTCTGGATCAAACATAATTTCTAATGTTGGATTTTTTTCTCCTTACCTTTACCTTGTGGAATACTGTGAAGCTGTTACCATGGTAACTCCACTGTGCTGTACAGTAGAAGCCATTTTACGGCAGTACAGTAGAAGCCATTTGAAGGCACAACAGGCTATATCGTAATAGAGTACACACCCTAAAAGGTGTTAGGGGTGCCTTACTCCCACAGTATTTGTTTCCAGAGAGTAAGTCATCTATGTACCAAGTTTGGCTAAAAGTGCTTGAGGCGTTCCAGAGTTATGCTGGAACACACACACCCATTTCTTTAATATATAGATCTGTGATGGCGAACCTATCCCACAGGTGGCACACAGAGCGCTCTCTGTGGGCACGTGAGACGTCACCCAGGTCAGCTCTATTGTATATTTGTGCGTTCTTCCTGCTGGCCAGCTGATTTTCGGGTCACTGTCATGTATGCGGGAGACATACGTGCATGTGTTGGTGGAGCAGAGGGCTGCACACGCATGCGTGGGGGGCAGGGGAAGCACAGGGGCTGCGATGGCCCCCCTGCATCCCATTTTTTGTCCCAGGGAGGCCTGCTAAGCCTAAAATGGGGTGCAGGTGTGCGCATTAGCAGAGCTGCCAGAAGACAAGAACAACTAAGAAAGCAGGGTTGATGTAGGAGGAAAGCCACAGCTTGCAGGTGATTGGCCCCTCCCATAGGAAACAAAAGAGGAGCAAAAGGGGAGTGGGCTTTTGCAGGAAACAATTCGTTCCTTCGGTCGTTTTAAGAGTGGAAAGTTCTGTTTGTGACTATAAGAGACTCTGCCAGGTTTTGCCTTGCCCTGAGTTTGGATACTAGTTATCTGGCAGCTCGCCAAGCGAGATAAGTTTCGTGTTGATAAACAGTCCTCTGAAAGACTGTTTGCTAAGCCTTGCGGACTGTGAATGAAAGGAATTCACAGTCGTGTAAATAAAAGGGGTTTTGCTGGGACCAAGACTCTGCTTCTCGGTTTTTAAGGAAGCTTGGGTCATCACATTGCTAACCGAAGTCGAAGTCCTCAACTTAGAATTATCCAGTCTGTGTTACTCTATAGTTAAACTCAGGGTAAGTACAAGGAGCAATGGTGCTTATGTTGCAGCTGGATTAAAGCTGAAAGGACACGTGACCTCGGATGCACCCAAAGGCAAAAGGGAAATTTAGTATTGCAAACATATGTACATGTTTCTCTATGCATCCGATCTTCTACTGAAGTCAAGAACATCTTAGAAAAAAATGAAGTAACCGTAATTATTGGCAAGTCATTGCTTAGATACAGTCTCTCTTCCCCCATCGCCTCAAAATACAGAATGATTCCCAGTGGACTCCAAAGTAGGTTTACCAATGTTACTGTGATTCAAGTCTATATTTCAACAGACACCGAGAAAGTGAAAGGTAAACAGTTCTGTAGCAACCTATTGACAGAGCGCCAAAAACAATTACGATTTTAATTGTATGAGGCTGAAATGCTAAAGTTGAAAGTAAAATAGAATCTGGAGTAATAGGAAAAGTTGGCCTCTGTGTATGAATGAAGCAGGACTTAGAGTAATACACCCAATAAATTTTAATGTTTATAGGAAGTGTTGTTTTCCCAATAGCCTAAAGCAATGATGGCGAACCTTTTTTGCCTCGGGTGCCAAAAGCACGCATGCGCACTTTCGCGCGTACTCGCGTGCCGTCCCCATAATTTAATGCCCCCCCTCATGCCATGCCCCCTGCGCATGTGCATTTGATCCCCGCCCCCTGGCTTGCACATGCGCACATGACTTTCTTGGAGCCTGAGGAGGTCAAAAATGGCCTCCCCCGCACCCTCGGAGGCCCTCCGGAGGCCAGAAACGTCCCGTTTTCCAACTTCCGCTGGGCCCAGTATGTCCGTGTTTTGCCCTCCCCTGGCACCAGAGGCTTTCTAAGAGCCTGGGGAAGGTGAAAAACGGCCCAGCACGCAAACCGGAAGTTCGGAAAAGACTTCCGGGTTGCCTGTTGGGCCGTTTTTCTCCCTCCGGAGGTTTCAGGAGGCTTCCCACAGCCGAAAATCAAGGCTGAAAATCAGTTGGCCAGTGCGCACATCCGTGCTGGAGCTGACAGGTCCAACACCTCTCATGCCCTCAGAAATGGTTCCGTGTGCCCCCTGTGGCCCGCCATCACGGGCCTAAAGGAAGCCTCTATGTATGTACATCAGTAGATAGGTAACACTGACATTAAATGGACTATATACTCTGCGAGCAGAAATGGAGAAGCTCTATTCAATCAGTAAGAATTGAGGGCTCACTGCAGTAGTTCAAATCATAAACCCTTCCTTGCCAAAATGCAAGTCAAAGTAAAGAAAACGAGTTAAAAAAAATAATTCAGACCAAGAAGTTTTAACTTCAGTAACATTGGATGGGCCCCCTCCAGTGGACCGGACGAGCCGTCAACAGTGAGTCTTGTGAGACCATTCTGGGAGGAGTTTGACTCTGTTGCCCCCGAGGATTTGGACAGGTTGCGTGGACGGCTGCGACCCACCACATGTTCAATGGACCCATGTCCCTCCTGGCTGGTACTGGCATCCTGGGAGGTGACAGGAGGCTGGCTTCTGGGCCTGGTGAACGCCTCATTGGGTGAGGGATCCTTACCAACTGCCTTGAAAGAGGCGGTGGTGAGGCCCTTACTCAAGAGGCCTTCACTGGACCCAATGGAGCTGGCTAATTATCGTCCAGTCTCCAACCTTCCCTTTTTAGCGAAGGTTGTTGAGAATGTGGTGGCACAGCAATTTCCACGACACCTTGACGAATCCGAATATCTAGACCCACGCCAGTCCGGCTTCCGACCCGGGCACAGCACAGAGACAGCCTTGGTCGCGCTGGTTGATGATCTCTGGAGGGCCAGAGATAGAGGCTGTTCCTCTATCCTGGTCCTATTAGACCTCTCAGCGGCTTTTGATACCATCGACCATGGTATCCTATTGCGCCGGCTGGAGGGGATGGGAGTCGGAGGCACCGTTTTACGGTGGTTCGGCTCCTACCTCTCCGACCGGTCGCAATGTGTGTTGACAGGGGGACAGAGGTCGACCCTGAGGCCACTCACCTGTGGGGTGCCACAGGGGTCGGTCCTCTCGCCCCTCCTGTTCAACGCATATGTGAAGCCACTGGGGGAGATCATCCGTGGTTTAGGGGTTGAATACCATCTGTACGCTGATGATACTCAGCTGTACATTTCAACCCCAAACCACCCCAGCGAGGCTGTCGAAGTGATGTCCCGGTGTTTGGAAGCCGTCGGGGTCTGGATGGGGGACAACAGACTCAAGCTCAACCCCTCCAAGACGGAGTGGCTGTGGCTACCGGCACCTCGGTTCAGCAAGCTGACTCCAACACTGGCCATAGGGGGCGAGCAATTGCCCCCTGTGGAACGGGCGCGCAATTTGGGCGTCCTCCTAGATGCCCGGCTGTCAATGGATGACCATGTGGCAGCCGTGGCAAGGGGGGCGTTCCACCAGGTTCGCCTGGTGCGCCAATTGCGCCCCCTTCTGGACCGGGATGCCCTACGCACGGTCACTCATGCACTGGTGACGTCTCGCCTGGACTACTGTAATGCTCTCTACATGGGGCTTCCCTTGGGACGCGCCCGAAGACTGCAGCTAGTCCAGAATGCAGCCGCGCGGGCAGTCATGGGGAGTACCAGGTACTCTCACGTAACACCGCTCCTGCGCGAGCTGCACTGGCTGCCTGTGGTTTTTCGGGTGCGTTTCAAGGTTTTGACCACCATCTTTAAAGTGCTCCATGGCACAGGACCTAGCTACCTGCGGGATCGCATCCTCCCACACACATCCCTGCGGCCAATTCGCTCTCACAGGGAGGGGCTTCTCCTGGTGCCGTCCACTAGGCAATGCCAACGGGCGACACCAAGGAGTAGGGCCTTCTCTGTGATGGGCCCAACCCTCTGGAATGACCTCCCCCCCGACATTAGAACCACCACCGACTTCCGCTCCTTCCGACAGAAATTGAAGACACACCTGTTCCAACTGGCTGGCCTGGCATAATTATAACGTCTACCTCCTGGCAAACATATTTCTTACTGGTTTTTTAGGGAGATTGTTCTTTTAAATTTAATTATATAGGATACTTGTTGGGGTTTTAAATTTTTAAATTTTAAATTATTTACTTAGCAGTACAGTTCTGTAAATCTTTTTATCCTCCTCTTACTTATTTATCTATTTACTTAATAATTTTAATTGTCTAAATTTTATAGTTATTCATGATGTATTTCTGATATGGACTGTACACCGCCCCGAGTCCCTTTCGGGAGAGGGGGCGGTCTATAAGCGCTAATAAATAAATAAATAAATAAACATTCAATATGATGTACTTTGTGTCTACTTGCAGATTTTGACCGATCCCTGTAGGCACCTGCATTTTAAGCCATGAATCTTGTGCTCCCCAGGATCTGTAGTTTCTGTAAGATGCCAGATGGCTTTCTAAGCACAGAATTCTGTCTAATATTACACTCATTTCTACATCAGGTCCAGACCTCACTATTTCCACATTTCCCTTCTTAGTGGGTGCGCTGTTATCATTTCATCTGTAGGTGTAAATTGTTTGTACACTCCTTTTGCTGGATGGTTTGTTGTTCTTGTAGCTGTGTTGTGTAGAGGCCAGTGTTGCATCTCATGTAGTTTTTCCATCTCTGCTCAAAGCTATTCCCCTCGGGGCCTTGTTTCCTCAAACAGCACGTTCTGCAAGATCTGTCTTCTCCCGTTATCTGTTTTGTAAATGTCTTGGTTTATTTTGCATTGGATTCTGCAACCATTTCCTTGTGTTTCCTTGGTTTCCCCCACTCCCTTAAAATAATATTTAATTTCACCTATACTATATATATATATATATGTGTGTGTGTGTGTGTGTGTGTGTGTATGTGTATATGTGTATATGTGTATATGTATATATGTATATATGTATATATGTATATATGTATATATGTATATATGTATATATGTATATATATTTAGGGACGCAATGGCTCAGTGGCTAAGATGCTGAGCTTGTCGATCCGAAAGGTCGGCACTCCGGCAGTTTGAATCCCTAGCGCCGCGTAACGGAGTGAGCTCCTGTTACTTGTCCCAGCTTCTGCCAACCTAGCAGTTCGAAAGCATGTAAAAATGCAAGTAGAAAAATAGGAACCCCCTTTGGTGGGAAGGGAACAGCATTCCGTGCACCTTCAGCATTTAGTCAAGCCGGGCACATGACCACAGAGACGTCTTTGGACAGCGTTGGCTCTTTGGCTTGGAAACGAAGATGAGCATCGCCCCCTAGAGTCGGGAACAACTAGCACATATTTGCAAGGGGAACTTTTACCTTTACCTCTTATTCTATTTATACCTTCCTTCCAGCTTCTTGGCAAAAATAAAGGGATGAAAGATTTTCCTAATTTACAATAGCAATAGCACTTAGACTTATATACCGCTTCACAGTGCTTCACAGCCCTCTCTAAGCGATTTACAGAGTCAGCTTATTGTCCCCAACAATCTGGGTCCTCATTTTATCGACCTCGGAAGGATGGAACGCTGAGTCATCCTGGAGGCTGGTGAGATTTCAGCTGCCAAATTGCAGACAGACGGCAGTCAGCAGAAGTAGCCTGCAGTACTGCACTCTAACCGCTGCGCCACAATATGTCTCATGTGTCGATTTGTGTGCACAATAGGCTAGGAACTGTACACGGGGGGAGGGAAGTGAGTCTGACCAGAACTGGGTGTCACCAGAATGAAATATTTTTTCATAAAGCCCTTCCATTTTCCCCCCCCCATTAGCTGTTAGATCAGAGGTGTCAAACTCAAGGCCCGGGGGCCGGATCCAGCCTGTGGAGTACTTAGATCGGGCAGCCCTGGAAACAGCAAAGGACTGGCCCGCAGTGCTTCTGCCAGTGAAAACAGGCTTCTGAGCTCCATTTTCAGCTGGCACAGTGTCCTGCAACCCTCTGCCAGTGAAAATGGAGCTCGGAAGGGCTCTCCCCAGCTCTGTTTTCACTAGCAGAGGGTTGCAGGAGGCTGTGGCAGCTGAAAATGGAGCTCAGAAGCCTGTTTCACTGGCGGAGTGCTCAGGCCACCAGAGGTGCCCCCAACATGAGTGACGTCGAGCTGGCCATGCCCAGCCCAGCTCCCGGAGGTTTATGACGGTTGCAGTCCTAAGCAGACCGGTTGGGGGGGTCATCGGATCCCCTTTTGCGACCTTCTGACAAGCAAAGTCAATGGGGAAGCCAGATTCACTTCACAACTGTGATACTAACTTAACCATTGCAGTGATTCACTTAACAACTGTGGCAAAAAAAAAAAAGTTTGTGAAATGAGGCAAAAACTTGCTTTTCTCGCTTAGCAACAGAAATGTTGGGCTCAATTATGGTCGTAAGTCAAGGACTACCTGTACTCATAAAGCCACTGAGGTTAATTTTAGATTTCCAAGACAGGGCTCTGAGCTCGTATACTGTATAATCCCTGCAAATTACAAAAGCATCTTTGGTAAAACAAGACTCCATTACCCTCTTCTGCCTCATATAGTTATTTTTCTAGTTATCTCAGTGCGTCTCCCTTCTGAGCATTAGTTGTGTGGGGGGAAGGAAATGATTGGTTTTTCTTTTTAAAAATTCAAAAGAGCAACATTTTCTCGTGGGAAAGGAGGATTACATTTCATTTCATTTCATTTATTGAATTTATAGACCGCCCCCTCTCCCCATGGGGACTCGGGGCAGTGAAATTTATTTCAAAATTCATCAGCATCGAACAGACTGTTTGTAACTATCCAAAATTAACATTCTAATTACCCTTTTCCTGTCTATTCCTTCCCCCCCCCCCCAAAGTAGTTTTTTAAGTCATCATTTTGGAATCTTTGCATAGCCATAAGAGATCTGGGTCCAGACATCCATGAATTCTGTTGACTGCATTCAGTTCTGGTCGCCACGATGTAAAAAAGATGTGGAGACTCTAGAAAGAGTGCAGAGAAGAGCAACAAAGATGATCAGGGGACTGGAGACTAAAACATATGAAGAACGGTTGCAGGAACTGGGTATGTCTAGTTTAATGCAAAGAAGGACTAGGGGAGACATGATAGCAGTCTTCCAATATCTCAGGGGTTGCCACAAAGAAGAGGGAGTCAAACTATTCTCCAAGGCACCTGAGGGTAGAACAAGAAGCAATGGGTGGAAACTAATCAAGGAGAGAAGCAACTTAGAACTGAGGAAAAATTTCCTGACAGTTAGAACAATTAATCAGTGGAACAACTTTCCTCCAGAAGTTGTGAATGCTCCAACCCTGGAAGTCTTTAAGAAGATGTTGGATAGCTATTTGTCTGAAATGGTATAGGGTTTCCTGCCTAGGCAAGGGGTTGGACTAGAAGACCTCCAAGGTCCCTTCCAACTCTACTATTGTATTGTATTATTGTATTGTATTGACTCTTATCTAGCATGAGTTTGCCTTGACCATTAGTAGATCAGATTTTGGTCTATAGATTGCATTTAATAAATTTTTAGTGCTTTGAACTCAATTCCTGTTTACTCGCACCTGACATTGACTAAGGATTGAAGGAAGCATATCTAGTGCTGTGAAGAAACATATCATTGTTAAGGTTTCTAATAAGTGAAATGCAGTCAACAGGGATTAGCCAGAAGTGATTAGAAAAGAAAATATGCAAATCCAATATCCATAAAATGCCATCATTTTAGATGAAGGCGGCTTTCCCTCATCTCTTAGACCTCTAAATTCATCAGACTGCTAGCCTTCTTGTGAGAAGCGACTGTATGGAGCACTGGTGGGCAATCTCAAGTCCTCTCCTTGTCCAGAGAGGAATCGCAAAGAGCCATTCATTTCACTGCAGCTGACAGTTCTGCTCCATTGCTCTCAGCGGGGCCATATTAGTTCTCCATTTATTCCCCAGAAGTCCAACTGCTGTGTTCCAGTGGTGGGCTTCAATTTATTTGACTACCAGTTCGCTTAAGACATAAACTGTAGCTTTGATACCATAGTGACTGGTTTCTGCCAAGCTACAATTGACCAAACCTCATTATGACTGATTGTGATATGTGAACCCGGTGTAAGAGTCAAGCACAGGGAAACATCCAGAAATGAACCTGTGGCTGCCTCTGAGATCTTCCTGTTCCCAAATCACAATGGGATATGAAGATGTTTAATGTGATGTGTGAACCCAGTTCTAATCTCCAGTGGAAAGCTATGTCAGGGTTCCAATCAACACCCCCAACGAAATCTTGACAAACTTGAACATGGGTACTATCTAATAAAATGAAATTCAATGGTGAAAAAAAGTAAAGTTCATTCAAAATATTTTGAAAAAGAGGATAAAGTTCACACCCCAGTTGTTTTTGTTAGGCATAGTTTCAGATTTGTCTGGTAATTGGTGTAAATATACCAGATGAAGAGGCAAACTTGTTTTTTGTTGAAAATGCTTCTGATAAGCGGTCGAATTAGAAATGGAAAAATTCAATTGATTCAAAGTAAATAAACAAGGATTGAGTTTGTTTTGCAGGGCTGGGAGGCCGAGGCATTTTTCCTCTTTTGATTTATTCAGGGCATGTTTGTGAGTCTAATTAGCTCGCTCCGCAATTCCCTAGCCATGAGAACCACAGGGCAAGCCAATTGTGTGTGTGTTGGACAATTGGGCGTCCCAACATTGCAAAGGTACGAATGCAGTGGTTAATCACATGTTTTAATGGAAACATGTAGATATTTCCACGGGGCAAATGAAGCATATTGGGTGACATCCATTTGCCAGATCTGTCAGGATTCAGTGCCCCTGGGATTTACTCCCATAGGCACTGAATGTGCTTGACGACTGCATGTGAGGCATTGTTGAATGATTGCAGCCGCTTCTGTTGAAGAGAGATCAAATTGTTTCATAAATGCCTTTGAAAAGGCTGATGGCTTCTGATGTGAGAAACATGAAATGAGTGTCGTCTTTTTGAAATAAAAGTTTGTAGAGAAAGAAAAAGGGATAACAAGGTAGGTTCAATAGAAGGAGAAAGGTAAGCTTCATAGATAGAAGAAATAATTTGAGAGACATCCAAAATGAGATTAAAAGGCTAATCAGAAAATTGTTGAAATGCTAGCAAAGATGCATAGAGTTCCAGAGGAAAGGTACAGTTTTTGGTTTGGAGCTTCTTTGTAGATTGTTCCTGTTTGCACCGCCCCCAAGGGCACGGCACTAAGCCTTGAAATAACCAGGTTTCCCACAATTAAAACAATTTCCGGTAGGGCGGGGAGGTGCAGAGGAAGAAGAAGCAGAGGAAGAAGAAGCAGGAAACGCGCCATGTTGTTGCAACGCAGCAGCAAGAGCCCCCAACTTGTGGTCAGTTGTACCCACGATGCGACAAGCCTGAAGGAAATCAGCTAAAGTAACCCCGAGACAATTTGCTATAGGTTAAAGAACCTTTTGACAATTCCTATTAGCATTTTCATAAGCCAATTTCAGAGAAAGTTCCTCATTATCAATTTGTCTTTCTAGTGCCAATTGTTAAGTATGCAAAGTGCACACAAACATAAAAACATAAAAGAGTAAAAAAAACAGCTTCAAAAATAAAACAAACAATCTAAATAAGGTAATTTGAGTCAATACTTTGAAATATAATTTGGTATGAGAATATCAAAAATTTCCAAAAGTCAAAGTTGCATTAAAAACTGCAATTGCAGGCATCAAATATCACCCTTTACCCTGCCTTTCTCAGGCTGAGACGTCAGGGAGAGAAAAGAAAAAAAAATGGTGAAAAGAACACAGCCCCCCCCCTCCTGCCTTCTCACCAGAGAAAAAGAGGGGGGTGAGAGGAAAGGAAAAAATTTGTTGTTAAAACGACAGGCTCCCTTTTCGGGGAAGACGGGGAGAAAAAATAGAGACACATAAATCATTTTGTACTAGGGTTTTGATCCCTGATAAAAGAGAGGGCGAGATGTTACAGACATGCCCCTCCTTGGATTTTTACACTCTCTTTTAAAATAACGCTTTTCTTGAGGTTTCCTGTCTTGTAATAAAGCAGTTACTATGAGCGCAAGCCATTGCAGAATCGTACGGGGGAGGTATTGCTTCTGCAGGCACCTGATTATCAAATTTATAATAAATCATTCCATGACTACGCGCCACGTAGTCAAAATTTGGACTGGGGCTCTAAGAGCCCCATGGAAATATTCCCCCAATTTTGTCCAAGTCGAAATTTTATGGACACTGTTTCCAAATTTAAGACAGAAGGCCAATTAACTCCTTTTTTGTCAAACGAGGGAGAGATTTCCCTCCATTTGAGGCAATTTTAGTGGAGGATTCGGTTGATTCTCCCAACTCTTGCAAATGTACAAACTTGCCCATGAGAGAATCTTCCATCTATACTTACGAGAAACCGGTCGTGTTTCAGACAGGTCGAAAGGCCAGCCTCTTCCAGGCGAGTAGGTACAGACAGTCCGAGACTGATTCTGAAGAATCACGTCGGGGTCACCAGTTGCGGGTTTGCCCCCCCGCAAAGAGTGGGCTAACTCATAATGAAGACAACAGACAAGGTTTCTTGATACACGAGTGGCCCAGAACGTTATCTGGACCCCCCTTTTATTAAGAGCGTATAAGGAAATAAAAGCATCGTAATTTATTATTGGTTAAAATACAGCGTTATGCCTAATATGGTTATTTTTAGCTATACCTGCTTAAGCGCTTTTACCACTTGTTTCCTATGCAGCTAGTAACTTCCTCAGTTTGAAAGTTCCTGTTAAGATCTAAGCATTGCTATTGTCATTGCAAACACAGCTTTCTAATTTGGGTCCTCCCAGTGGGCATCCATCTCAACCCGCATTTACTACTCAATTTATTCCAGTCCCAAATTCCATATATGTGTTCCAATCAGGAAAACTGATCTGCATATATACCATGGTGACCTTGTTCCCACAGCGCAATACTGGAAGAAGGAAGAGTTGCCCACTATCCAAGAATGGACGTTAAAAGTAGTAAACTTAGCAGAGATGGCCAAAATTTCAGCGTATCTGAAGGATCACGCAGATAAGAAGTGCAAGCTGGACTGGAGAAGATGGATTGACTATATTCAAAACAAATACCGGACTAAAAAATTTCAGTTAGCTTATGAATGAAGGCATAAAGAATGTTACAATTTATTCAAAGTTAGTTTAATAAAGGGGGACTTAAAGCACAAGAATAGTAACACGTTAAAATTAGTTGGCTTATGTTGCGTATGGTCGTTAAATGCTTATACCCTGTATTTTGCTCTGGGAGGTCGGGGGGAGGGAGGGTGGGAAGAGGGAAGGGTAAGGGGTGTTAGGAACTGGTGCGATTAAGCACTAGCAATGAACCCCAGGTCGAGGTTATAACAGAGCAACCCTGTAAAGTATACGCAGCGTGCGATAGATAAAGCAACCACACTGAATAATGGATAGTAAAGTAACAAAATAAATCTTTACTTTTTGAAGAATATAGCAAAATCCATAAACACAGCCAAAAAGTCATACACAGAAAAAGCAGTCCAATACTACCAAGATAACTTGGATACAAGTAGCAAATAACTTACACACAGTAAGTAGTAGCAACAGTAGTAACAGTTAGGCAGCAGTTATCATACAGCAATCAAGAGAGAGAGAGAGAGAGCAACAACATCAGCTGCAATTTAAAGGCTGTAATCTACTAATTAGCAGAGCTCCTCTCTTAAAGATACATAACATGCCTTGTGCAATATATTGTCTACCCAACTTGTTGGTTACACCCTAACAAGGGGGAATGATAATTGTAAAATTAAGACCTCTGATCTAAGTGGAGAGATTGCAGAGGAAGGGATTACAAGAGAGTAAATTATGCTGCCTGGGGAATTCTGGGAGTTGAAGTCCACAAGTCTTAAAGTTCCCAAGTTTGGACACCCCTGGTATAGGTGGTTCCTTGCTCAATAGTACTAACTGTAAGAGGGATCTTGGAGTGCTAGTGGACAACCATTTAAATAGGAGCCAGCCGTGTGCAGCAGCTGCCCAAAAAGCCAACACAGTTCTAGGCTGCATAAACAGAGGGAGAGAATCAAGATCACGTGAAGTGTTAATACCACTTTATAATGCCTTGGGAAGGCCACACTTGGAGTACTGCATTCAGTTTTGGTCACCGCGATGTAGAAAAGATGTGGAGACTGTAGAAAGAGTGCAGAGAAGAGCAACAAAGATGATTAGGGGACTGGAGACTAAAACATATGAAGAACGGTTGCAGGAACTGGGTATATCTAGTTTGATGAAAAGAAGGACTAGGGGAGACATGATAGCAGTGTTCCAATATCTCAGGGGTTGCCACAAAGAAGAGGGAGTCAAGCTATTCTCCAAGGCACCTGAGGGTAGAACAAGAAGCAATGGGTGGAAACTAATCCAAGGAGAGAAGCAACTTAGAACTAATCAAGGAGAGAAGCAACTTAGAACTGAGGAGATTAATCAGTGGAACAGCTTGCCTCCAGAAGTTGTGAATACCCCAACACTGGGAGTCTTTAAGAAGATGTTAGATAGCCATTTGTCTGAAATGGTATAGGGTTTCCTGCCTAGGCAGTGGGTTGGACTAGAAGACCTCCAAGGTCCCTTCCAACTCTGCTATTGGATTGTATTGTATTGAAAGAAGACTCCAAGGCTTGAGTTTCCTCAAAGTTCCATTTTATTAGAGATGTCATATTGGCACATCTGGGAAAACCCGAATCTGAAAGCTTCCAGGTTTTTCCCACCCAAATGAAAGTTCAGGTCCCTGCCCAGCAGCCACATGTCCGTCACATGGTCCAATCAGGCACCATCCAAAACTGCAGATGCCTCTCAGTCACACCACTCCAGGTGCAGGCCAAGGTGGCCTTGACTCTCTGAGAAAAGAATGTTATTTTGACTATATATCTCCCATACCCCATATAATTCCCCCCTCCCATTTTCCCACAGTAGAAAATGTAGGTCCAATGTAAAAGATGGCTTCCAGCTCTGACAATCTATATCAGTGATGGTGAACCTATGGCACGCGTGCCACAGGTGGCACGTGGAGCCATTTGTCAGGGCACGCAAGTAGCTGCCTTGTCAGTTGACCAGCGCGCGCTGGTCAGCTGAGTTCACCCTTTTTTAAAGCCATTTTTCGCCCTCACCAGGCTCCAGAGGCTTATAGAAGCCTGGGGAGGGCGAAAAGAGCCTCCCCCCCCCCCCCAGAGGCCTTCCGGAGGCTTCATGAGCTTCCCTGAAGCCTTCAGAGCGCAAAAAACCGGCCCTACGGGCAAACCGGAAGTTTGGGAATGCACTTCCTGTTTGCTTGGAGGGTCGTTCTGACTGCTCTGGAGGCTTCAGGGAAGCCTCTTGAAGGTCCCTGAAGCCTGCGGAGGGCTCCGGGGAGGCGGCGGAGGCTGTTTTCGCCCTCCCCATGCTCCTATAAAGCCTCTGGAGCCTGGGGAGGGCGAAAAAAGCATGCAAAAATGGGGGCGGTCGCGCCTGTAGTGTGTGCATGCGCACTGGGTGGTCGCGCATTGCATTATGGCTGCGGCACGCCTGCACACAACCCCCCCTGCACTCCCCCCACTTATGGCATGCGAGCCAAAAAAGGTTCGCTATCGCTGATCTATATATTTCTTGCACGTTTGTGATTTTTGACACACACTGACAACTACCCAAAAGCAAAGAAATCTTGCAGAAAGTTGGAGTCACATCACTCCCACTGTTGTTTTTTTTTTGAATGTCAGTGGTCGTTCTCTTACCTGTTCAGGTAAATAAATACTGACTTAATTATTGAAATTCCTTTGCCACTGGAATTATTTTTCTATTTATGACGTTTACTCTTCTTTGATCACAGACAGTCAGCACTAGTGTGACAAATATAGTCGGTCTAAAATTTAATATTCCTTTTGGCCACATCAGATTGCACCTTCTTTTTCTTAAAGCAGGGGTGTCCAAGCCAGCTGGGGAATTCTGGGAGTTGAAGTCCACAAGTCTTAAAGTTGCCAAGTTTGGACACCCCTGTCTTAAAGGATGAGCCAAGAGGTCACAAGATTGCCTAGGAGCTTATAAAAACATGACAATATTTGCACACCTTACAAACAGAGAAACAAACTGACCATGGAAAAAGACAATCCAGTCTACCTTTTGATCTTATTTGGGTTTTTTTCCCCTTTTTAATTTATTTAGTCATTATTTTAAATGATTATTATTTACATTTTATTTATTTTTTATCATAACGCTTCTTCAGCTTACTCTTGTTCTATTGCACGAACCACATTTTTTAAATTTAGAATTGTGGCCTCTGAGCTTTATCGTTTGCTTATATTATAATGTCATACTAATTCATAACAATGCCTTCTGGATTCTGCACTTCATTGTCTTCAAATCCCTACCTGGCCTGTTTGAAAGATTGTTTTTCCCCAATTATATCTACCCGTCCCACCAGAGCAGGGAGGCAGGGGATAGCAATAGCAAGACTTACCTTACACTTCACAGAGCTTTTACAGCCCTCTCTAAGTGGTTTACAGAGTCAGCCTATTGCCCCCAACAATCTGGGTCCTCATTTTACCCACCTCAGAAGGTTGGAAGGCTGAGTCAACCTTGAGCCTGGGGAGATTTGAATCGCCAAATTGCAGGCAATCATCCCTGCAAAAATAAAATCCCCCCCCTCTTTTGAAAGACTCTAACGACTATTAACTGCAGCTAGAATTATATTTGTATACAATTGAAGAAATACAATTGAAGAAATAGAATTGTATTTGTATACAATGTGATTAGAAAAATATTAGAAAGGGCAGAAATGAACAGATTAACACTTGCAATGAAGGAGAAAGAACAAACCTAGTATTACATGACATGGGAATTATTTTATCGATGGTTAGAGAATAAAAACAGGAGTTAGAAATAGGGGGGGGAAGAAAATCAGTGAAATATATAAAATATGTTAAGAAAGAGACGTAAACACTAGGATTATTATGTGTAATATTATTATTACATTCTTATTAGAAGATATTCTAAGAGGGAGAAATGAATACTGTATGTTTATTAGGTTCAAGATTAGTACTGTAAGATCAGAGAATCAAGATCAATAGCAATGGCACTTATATACTACTTCGCAGTGCTTTTGCAGCCCTCTCTAAGCGGTTTTACAGAGTCAGCATATTTGCCCCCAACAATCTTCTAGGTCCTCATTTTACCCGCCTGGGAAGAATGGAAGGCTGAGTCAACCTGGAGCCTGGTGAGATTCGAACTGCCAAATTTCAGGCAGCCGGCAGTCAACAGAAGTAACCTGTAGTATTGCACTCTAACCATTGCGCCACCGTGGCTCATTATAATGAATACTGTTGTAAATGCTGACCATTACTGCACAAAGATATTTGTACCCAGACGACACACTATTTAATGGAAGATGGAATTATTATACTAAAAAATAAAATAGAAAGAAAGAAAGAAAGAAAGAAAGAGAGAGGGAGGGAGGGAGGGAGGGAGGGAGGGAGGAAGGAAGAAAGAAAGAAAGAAAGAAAGAAGAAAGAAAGAAAAAAGAAAAAGAAAGAAAGAAAGAAAGAAAGAAAGAAAGAAAGAAAGAAAGAAAGAAAGAAAGAAAGAAAGAAAGAAAGAAAGAAAGAAAGAAAGAAAGAAAGAAAGAAAGAAAGAAAGAAAGAAAGAAAGAAAGAAAGAAAGAAAGAAAAAGAAAGAAAGAAAGAAAGACTCCAAAGACATAGTATTGCCAGCAGGGTAATAATGGAGCCCATCAAGTGGTTGGCTTGAATGTTGTCACCAGGGGGATAAAGGCTTATTGAGTTTTGCATTCGGGGTTTTGTTTCTTTGCCCCCGAGAATCACCAGGAGTGAGTTGATTGGCCATATACAGGCAGTCCTCAACTTACGACTGCAATTGAGCCCAACATTTATGTTGCTGCTAAGTGAGAAATTTGTTAAGCGAGTTTTGCCCCAATTTTACGACCCTCCTTGCCTCCTTCCTGAAGGGAATCATTACGCTTCTTGGATGAGAAACACGGTTGTTAAGTGAATCTGCTCTCCCCATTGATTCTTCTTGTTAGAAGGTCGCAAAAGGGGACCAGGTGACTGTGGGACACAGCAACCCTCAAAGATATGAGTCTGTTGTAAAGCGAACCAATGTCAATCGTGTGACCATGCGGATGATACAATGGTCATAAGTGTGAAAAATGGTCATAAGTCTTTTTTTTCAGTGCTGCCATAACTTTGAACAGTCACTAAATGAACTTTTGTCAGTTGAAGACTGCCTGTAAATGTTCTTAATAAATAATAAATCTGAATATTCAGGCACATTGTCTCATTTATGGCTTTGGTATCTCATTACAATGCTCTTTACAAATATTGACTGACTCTCTCTCCCCTCCCTCCCTCCCCTCCCTCTCCCCCTCTCTCTGTCCCTCTCTCTCTGTCCCTCTCTTTTTCTCTCTCTGTCCTCCCTCTCTCCCTCCCCCTCTCTCTCCATCCCCCCTCTCTCTGTCCCTCCCTCTCCCTCCCCCTCTCCCTCCCCCTTCTCCCCTCTCTCTCTGTCCCCCTCTCTCTCCCTCCCTCTCCCCTCTCTCTCCCTCCTTCTGCCTCCCCTTCTCTATCTCCCCTCCCACCCCCTCTCTCTCCCTCCCCCTTCCTCCCCCTCTCTCTCCCTCCTTTCCTCCTCTCTCTCCTTCCCCCCTCTCTCTCCCTTCCCCTCCCTCTCCCCCTCCTCCCTTCTCTCTCTGTGTCCCTCTCTCTGTGTCCCTCTCTCTCCCTCCCACCCCCTCTGCCTCCCTCTCTCTCCCTCCCTCTCTCCCTCCCCCTCCCTCCCTCTCTTTCGTTTCCACAGCCATATCATAAATGAACTGATAGAAACTGAACGTGCTTACGTAGAGGAACTTCAGAGCATAATTGAGGTATGTCGAGTATCTTTCAAAACATGAGCGTTGAAGCTGAGGTCAAAGACAGTGCAAAGATTTTTACCAGCTGTCTTCCTTTTGCTCAGAAGCTTCAGTAACAACTACCCTGTTTCCCTGAAAATAAGACCTCCCCGGATAATAAGCCCAATCGGGTTTTTGAGCACATGCACTAAAATAAGCCCTCCCTGAAAATATTGCAACACAGCAGCAGCCATGAGGTGACCACGCTTGCTGCCTCCTGCACCTCAAAAATAATAACACCACCCTGAAAATAAGGCCAATTGCTTATTTGGGGAGGGGGGGTGTCAAAAGAAAATAAGACCCTGTCTTATTTTTGGGGAAACACGGTATCTGATTTTACTGATGAAAGTATGTAGACTTACATACTTGCTTTTTAAAATTGGCACCTCAAATGTTCATGCATTTATCCTCTCATCTATCGCATGATTCTTTGCTTTTGCAAAGGCTCAAGTCCCAAACATGATTAGGACAACCTCTGCTTCAGAACTTTAAAATAAACATGTTGAGTAGATGCGTTTATTCATGGAATTCGACAGTTCTGGTGCCCCAGATTAAACGACTGAATTCTGGGAGTTGAAGTCCACACATCTGAAAATTGCTGACGTTAAGGCTGACCTAGGGAATAAGGGCTCAGTGGCTAAGATGCTGAGCTTGTCAATCAGTAAGGTCAGTGGTTCGAATCCCTAGTGCCACATAATGGAGTGAGCTCCCGTTATTTGTCCCAGCTTCTGCCAACCTAGCATGTAGGTCAAAAGCATGTAAAAATGCAAGTAGAAAAATAGGGACCACCTTTGGTGGGAAGGTAACAGCGTTCCGTGCGCCTTCGGCGTTTAGTCATGCCGGCCACATGACCACGGAGATTTCTTCAGACAGCGCTGTTCTTCGGCTTTGAAGCAGAGATGAGCACCGTCCCTAGAGTCGGGAACGATTAGCATATATGTGCAAGGGGAAACTTTATCTTTACCTTTAGAAATGTCTGGACTTCAAAAACAGTAGGTTGATAGGGACTACATGATGAAAAATGAGAAAACCAGACAAATTTGCTTATAGCATGAAATGAGCCCAGGTGGTGGAATTCACATGTTGAGTTGCAAAATCTGTATTCCTTTGGTGCAGAATTTATCTTCTTTGTGTTCAGAGGGAAGGGCCAGATTTAACATTTCCTAAGCAATCTTAGAATGGAGAAACTGACCTGAGAGGCAGGTAGAAGATACTTCTCTGCTTCTGATATTTTACTCATTACTCATAGTTTGGTCTCCTCTCACCGTTCTCTCTCTTTCTCTCAAATAGGGTTATGCATCAGAAATGGAGAACCCTGATTTAATTCACTTGATCCCAGCTGTAGTTTTGAACAAGAAAGAAATTCTTTTTGGAAACCTCTCAGAAATCTATGAATTTCACAACAGGTATGTGGTGGGACTCCAAATGCAGCTATAAAGTGTTTCTTTAAAGGACGTGTCTTTTAGAGGCCATAAAACAGGGGTGTCAAACTCAATTTCATTGAGGGCTGCATCAAGGTTGTCTTTGACCTTGGGGGCATGGGTGGGCATGGCCAGGGTGGATTGTAGCCAGCTCGATGTCATTCATGTTGGGGGCACCTGTGGTAGCCCGAGCACTATAGCAGCAAAAACGGGCTCCCGAGTTCCGTTTTTGGCTGCGACAGCCTCCTGCAACCCTCTGCCAATAAAAATGGAGCTTGGGAGGGCTGCGGGCAGCCCTTGCAAGTTCCGTTTTCGGCTGTGACAGCCTCCTGCAACCCTCTGCAAGCAAAAACAGAGCCACGGCGATGTAGTGGTTAGAGTGCAGTACTTCAGGCTACTTCTGCTGATCACCGGCTGCCAGCAGTTTGGCAGTTCGAATCTCACCGGGCTCAAGGTTGACTCAGCCTTCCATCCTTCCGAGGTGGGTAAAATGAGGACCCAGATTGTTGGGGTCAAGATGCTGACTCTGTAAACTGCTTAGAGAGGGCTGTAAAGCACTGTGAAGCGGTATATAAGTCTGCTATTGCTAAAAACAGAGCTCAGGAATGCTGTGTGCAGCTCTCCCTAGCTCCGTTTTCTCTGGCACCCTGCTGGCCAGCTCCAGCTCCCAGACCTTGAGTTTGACACCCCTGCCCAGGGATGGTATTCACTTACCTTCCCTAGCAGTTCGCAAATGTGAGCGCATGCGCCCCATTCGCACATGCACTCAGCCTTACATGCACATGCTTTGGCTTGAAAACATGTCTAAATGGGACGGCATAGAGCCGAGGGGGGCAGGCCCACTTGCGATTTCCACTACTGGTTCAGGTGAACGGGTCCAAACTGGCATAATAACACCTTTGCCCCTGCATTAAAACATCAGTTCTAAACTAATGACACTGACTGCAAGCCATGGATCGCAACAACTGACTCCCTGCAATATTTTTAATATAAGGAAAGACCGTATTTTTTGGAGTATAAGACGCACCGGAGTATAAGAAACACCACGCTTTTGAAGAGGCAAGTTAAAAAATATAGATTTTGCACTCTGTTCCCAAACCCTCTTCGCTGCTTGTTTTTTGTGAAAATGCATGCATAGGCTTTGGGAGGCTTGTAGAGTGCTCCTGGGGGCTTGGGGGGGGGGTGAAAAACAAGCAAAAAAAGCCTGTTTTTTGTTCATTTTTGACCTCCCCAGCCCCCAGGAGCATTTTACAGGCTTCCCAAACCCTCTGCGGGTCCATTTTTGCGAAAAGGGATGCACAGGGTGGGGTTTCGGGAGGCGAAAAATGCTGTATTCAGTGTATAAGACGCATCCAGATTTTTCACCCTCTTTTTTTGCGGGGGGGCGAAAGGTGCGTCTTATACTCCAAAAATACGGTAATATATCTGAATATTTTAAAACTCACATGGATTGGACGCAACATCGACATGCGGTCATCATGACTTTCCAACTTTTAGCTCCTGGGTTCCCTTCTGCAACCATATCTAGTTTAAAACTAAATAAAATATAAAACAATACATCATTTTACAACCAGTGTGCACACACATGACTACATTTCTGGCCTGCCAACAATGTACTCTGGAGTGAGAATAAGGCTGGCGTTGCTGCACTTGAAAACTTGACCTGCTGAAAAGAATATTTGTAGCTCAGGTGCACTGATGATGTTACCTAGTTTGGTAATGAAACATCTGCACGAAAACAACCAAGGACCCCATAGAACAGTGATGGCGAACCTTTTCACCACCGAGCACCCAAACCGGAACATTTGTGCGTGTGCCTTCAGGAGCACCGGAAACATGAAGATCAGCTGGCTGGCGCATGTGTGCCTGTTTTGGGGCCATTTTCACGCTGTGTTTGGGCCATGTTTCAGCTGTTTTCGGGCTAAAAACTGTCTGAAAAAGGCCCTAAAAACAGGCTGGTTTTGGCCATTTTTCAGGCTGTTTTCTGGCACTCGGGTGCTCGCAAAGACCAGCTGGAAACCATACGCCTCGGAAACCAGAATAACAACCGGCGATGGTGCACATATCCACAGAGAGGGCTCTGCGTGCCACCTCTGGCACTCGTGCCATAGGTTCTCCATCACGGCCATAGAACTTTATCTAAATGAGAGCAGCAATCAACAATCTTAAACAGCATCTCTGTCTTCCTCAGACTTTGCTTAGTGGCCATTTCGCTGAAGCAATTGTGTTTTCTAAACAAGGCCCGCCTATATATATATATATCTTCCAAAGCGGTCCAGAAATTATTGAAATTATACCCCGCAGACCTCCTTTAATCTAACTTGCTAGGGGAGCTTGTAGATTAAATTCAGGGGGAGACTCACCGGAAGAGTCGCTTTTAAACTTTCGCTTTTGTTTTGTGTCCCTTCTAGAATCTTCCTCAAAGACCTGGAAAACTGCATAGAAAAACCCGAGCTTTTGGGTCGGTGCTTTTTAAAAAGGGTAAGTGAATCGCACTGTTTCTTTTAATCTGGTTTCTTGACAGTGTTCTGACCGACTTCCTTTTGCATCTATTGTTCTTCTTAGGCTGGGCTTTTAGTGGGCAAACAAATGGGAAGCCATGTGAGGTTAAGAAACCTGCTTGGGCAGTTAACAAATAACCCAAAACATTAAAAGATCACCTTCCTTCCTTCCAGTTAGTTGGCAGGAGGATGCTAGAGTTTTTGTTGTCCCACATCTTTCCATTTCCATCTTTCACCTCCCCACCTGCCACCACTCCATGGCTTTTCTTACTGCCTTGATTTACAATTGCTTAGTGACCGTTCCAACTTACGACGGACCCGGAAAAAGGGACTTAGAACCCAGATTCAAACTTCCAATGTTTGGGCTACCCCCACAGTCGTGGGTGTTTAACACTTGGCCTGCATTTATGGACATTTGCAGCAGTGGTGGATTCCGGATCTGAGTGCAACTGGTACGGTGCAACGAGGCCCGGCGTCCACCACATAAATGCTTGACTCAGACTTCCATCCTCTGAACTCGGTAAAATAAGGATCCAGATTGTTGGGGAAAATATGCTGACACTATAAACTACTCAGAGAGTGCTATAAAACATTATGCAGCAATATATACCGGTAAGTCTACTTTCTACTGCTATCTCTAAACAACTTCAATAGAAAAGTTATTTATTATTTATTTATTTATTTTACCGTGCTTCTAGACCGCCCCCTCTCCCAAAAGGGACTCGGGGCGGTGTACAGTCCATGCAAAATATATCAAAATACAATAAAAAGTTGAATATGTACAGTTGGAATGGAGGAGGGTAAAAATGGAATTAAAAGAACTGTACAAAGCCAGTATATATAAATATAAGTTTTTAAACCCCTAAAACACACACAATGAATTAAAAACAATACCCCTAAAATAACCAGTTGATAGTACATTTGCCAGGAGGGACAGTTGTGATTATGCCAGGCCTGCTAGTTGGAACAGGTGAGTCTTCAATTTTTGCCGGAAGGAGCAGAGGTCAGTAGTGGTTCTAATGTCGGGGGGGAGGTCATTCCAGAGGGTTGGGCCCATCACAGAGAAGGCCCTACTCCTTGGTGTCGCCCGTTGGCATTGCCTAGTGGACGGCACCAGGAGAAGTCCCTCTCTGTGTGAGCGAATTGGCCGCAGGGATGTATGTGGGAGGATGCGATCCCTTGTTTAGTGAAGGAATCTTTCAACTTTTCTTCCAATCGATGCAAATCAATATTTTGCAATAAAGTGGGGGGGGGGGGAACAAGATACTGTAATTATTATTTAAAATATTTTCTATCTTCTATTGTTATTACAGAATCAGTAATCCCATTTGATTATCCCTTAATAGAGTACTCAAGATCAATTAAATCAATATTTTTTTAAACTTGGCCATTTTAAAATGTGTGGAATTCAACTCCCATTGTGGCTGGGGAATTCTGGGAGTTGAAGTATGAAAACCCCTGCTCTAAATCCTGATTTCTTGACTATTATTGTCTGCTTATCAGTACATTTGGTCTCACAATTTTGATTCTTAAAAGTGCTTTTTGGAATACTTGAGCATATGTTTTCCAAGTTAACTTCTGTATTGAGTTACCGAAGGTGTATACATTCGAGAATTTAATTTCTTCAGTAAAAATAAATCCAAGGATGTTAAAATTGGAATGGATGAAGTATCCTGCCAGTTTTCTTGTCACATATCTGGAGTATGCCAGTTTATGTTCAGCTGCTCTAACTACAGTACTACACCCAGAGGTGGTATTCAACAAGTTCTAACCTGTTCTGGAGAACTGGTAGTGGAAAATTTGAGTAGTCCGGAAAACCGGTAAATACCATCTCTGACTGGCCCTGCCCCCATCTATTCTCTGCTTCCTGAGTCCCAGCTGTTTGGGAAGGAATGGGGATTTTGCAGTATCCTTCTCCTGGAGTGGGGAGGGAATGAAGATTTTACAGTATCCTTCCCCTGCCATGCCCACCAAGCCACACCACTCCCACCAAGCCACGGCCACAGAACCGGTAGTAAAACAAAATTGAATCCCACCACTGACTACACCTAATTGATTTGAAAAGCAAATATCCACTTGGTTAAAAAGAAATCCTGGCAAAGAATAACCATCTGAACTATAATTGTACATTTCACAAATGTTTAAAGTCAAAAGATTTTACAAAGCAATTTATGATTTATCCATGAAAAAAGAACTTTGAAAATAGAACAATGTGGTACTTGATTGATGAATCCGTTTGAATCAAGACCAGGATGTGGTCTACATTGTGTTTGTGTGTGTGTGTGCGTGTGTCATTTCTTACTATCATTTTCCTGTTGCTCAGGTTACAGTCATGGTTAACCAGAAGAACTTGATGTGTTATTTAAATTCCTTTTTTATTTTACTTTAATCAGGCCATTAGGTTTTACGTTGCCTTTATCTAAAACTGCAGTATATGGGTTCTTAATCCATGTAGCAAAAATCGTGATGCAACCATTTGCACCACAGTGAGAGGGAAGGTTAATTTTTAAAAGCAATTCTTCCCTTGCCTTCTCAGAAGGAATGCATAAATATTGCAGAGGTTGTGAGAGTTGCTCGTATGTAAAAACTAAGGCTTTTAAAAAGCTATATGACTTTTGGTTGTTGGATATCATAATCTTGGAAGCATTGAAGTTTGGTTGGGCAGACATGTCAGCTCCTACAGATTTCACGTAGCGCCATAATTCAAGGATTTCCCCCCCCCCTCCCCAAGCAAGATGAGTTTTCTGCTTCCCATGAGAAGTTAGACAGAATTATTCTTTTGAGTCCTTGAAATTTTCTTGTTTGGAGAACATTTCAGGCATGTGTCTATGGAGCAGCGGTGGGTTTCACATTTTGTTCACCACGCATATGCCCGCTCTCTTCCCTTCCGTGCATGCGCTTTGCTTGTGCACGTGCCTTCCGTGCATGTGTTCGGCCTCAAAAACGTGCCTAAATAGGATGGTATAGAGCCGGGGCAGGTGGGTGGGGCCCAGCTGCAATTTCCGCTACCGGTTCAGGTAACCTAGTCCAAACCGGCTGAATGCTACCTCTGCTATGGAGATTCAGGTCACGCTTGTTCCAAAAAGACAACTGGAAGAAGTGAACTGAAAAAGCTTCTTGGATGAGAAGCAGAATATTTTCAAAGACCCTCCCCCCCCCCAAAAAAGAAAAAAACCCAAGAAAGTCCAGTCGCCTTTTGGAAAAAACACCTTTGTTTCCAGCAGGTAGAGACTCACCTGCATGTGGAAATTATTGCTTCTCTTGAAAGAGAGAAGCAGAAAGTTTTTAGGAATGCTTTTCTCGGCTCATTTATCTGAGCTGGCCTTTTGGCCAGGTATGATGTTCCAAGAAACAAGAAAATGTTCCCGCACCGTCACCATGTGAGAAACACTCTCAACAGTCAGAAATTGGACAGAGTTCATTAAGTGAAGCAGCAGGCAGTTTATTGTAAACTACCTTCTTGCCAAAGCAGGCACACATCGTGATAGATTTCAATATAGCAATAGCACTTAGACTTATATAACGCTTTACAGTGCTTTCACAGCCCTCTCTAAGCGGTTTACAGAGTCAGCATATTTGCCCCCCAACAATCTGGGTCCTCATTTTACCCACCTCGGAAGGATGGGAGGATGAGTCAACCTTGACTCAGTAACATTTTATTCTCTATTCCCATCCGTGTAGTCCCTTCAGTAGAAAGTTAGCACTCACCTCTCTCCTAAAATAATGAGGTATTTTAGGAAATATTAAAAAGGCGGAATATTATATTTCCCCTAAAAGAGAAATGAAATCTTAAGGGAAAGCGAAACTCAGAGCTTCAGCTCTCTACCCCCAGCAGATATTTGGTGCCCATTGAGAAGGTCTGGGCCAGCCTATCTAACAAAACAAAAGACCTTCAGCTCCAGGGTGATGGGATTAAGACATGAACCCCCCCCCCCCAGGACATTATAGGACTATCTAGCAGCAGGGCTCACTGCATTGTAAAATTACCTGGAGACATTGCATCAGCCCAAGGTTCAACCAAACTTGATTCAGGCAAACATGCCTCCACATGGCCCCATGGGAGTCTGACTACAGCCAATAGAATACATGCTCTTTCCACAGGAACAGGAAGCTCAAGGTCTGGTTTGGCCACAGGTCTAGCTCTGGCTAGAACTTTCTGTCAACTATTTGTAGAAACCTAAGGAGATAAGGTTGCCTGATAAGGCTCCTACTCCGTATACAATTTTCTATAAGCGACTGTGGCAGTGATGGGTTCCAGATTCCATTGCAACCGGTACGGTTGCAACGGGGCCCGGCGTCCTCCACATAAACACATGCGCGTGCATGCGCAGCACATGCATACGTCTTACCATCCAGTGACAACTCCGTGACGCTCCAGCTGCAACCCACCACTGGACTGTGGTTAAGCTGTGCATGAGCTGCAGAAGCTTCCTGTCCCTTTATCTTTTCACCCTTTCCTGGGTACATTTAGTTAGCCACATCAGCTTCTGAGTGCGTTCTTAAAAGTCAGTCTGGTGTGAAGAATGATGTAACTGATGCAAAAACAACACCTTATAATTTCCACAATCAGAAGTGATGCTCTGGAATAAGAAAATGTTCCATCTGCTGCTCAGCAAGATCAACTCAGCTTGGACAGAAACTAGGTGCTTGTTTTTCTTTTGTGTTTTGGATTTGTTTCTGAAACATTTCAGGAAAGTCACCTATGGTTTGAGAATTATAGGATAGCAGAGTTGGAAGGGACCTTGGAGGTCTTCTAGTCCAGTGGTCTGTGAGAAAAATTTGGTGGTCCTCAGAAAAATTATTTGCATTTTTATATTTCACTAAATACTATTTATCTTTTTTAAAAAAAATCATATTAGGGGTCTGCAGGATTTAAAATTATGAATTTAGTGGTCCCTGAGGTCCGAAAGATTGGTGACCCCTGTTCTAGTGCAACCCACTGCTCAGGCAGGAGACCCTCTAACATTTCAGACAAATGGTTGTCCAGTCTTTTCTTAAAAACCTCCAGTAATGGAGCATTCACAACTTCTGGAGGAAAGTAGTTCCGTTGATTAATTGTTCTGACTGTCAGGAAATTTTTCCTTAGTTTAGGTTTGTGCTCTCCTTGGTTAATTACAATTAAAATTGTCCTGCGCGTGCACAGAAACGAAAAGCAAGATGGCGCCGCCAATGGTGCCGACTGGGGAACAGGTTTGGGGGCGTGGCAGGCCTGGGTCACTGCCAGTTCCAGCGACCCAGGCCGCCGAACCGGTAGGAACCCACCACTGGTGGGGGGGAGGGGAGGGGCAGAGTGGGCAGGGCCAGCAAGGGGTGGGATTTGGTGTTTCTCCAAACTGGCCATCACATTAGCTACAGGTTCTCCAAAACCCGAGCGAATCCATAGCAGCCCATCCCTGAGTATGACCCATAGACCTAAAGCTAAGCTTGCTCTTAAAATACGAAATGTGCAGTAGACATGTTGCAAAGTTACAAAAGAAGCGGTTTGCTCATTCTGGCGCATTTATTTGGGGAGAAAGCTTCTCCTTTGGGTATGTTGACTGGCATGATTCAACACTGACTTCCTTTGTCTTGCAGAAAGAAGATCTCCAGATCTATGAAAAATATTGCCAAAATAAGCCAAAGTCAGAGGCTCTTTGGAGGCAGTGCGGGGACAGCCTTTTTTTCCAGGTATGCTCAATATAACAAGCCAACTGAGAGACTGTTTGTTCTCATGTTTTAGAAGTGGGTTAGAAGATCCCACACCAGGCAAAGGGTTAGCCTAAATTAGTTCTTCTTAATTCTGGACACTTTTAAGGCCTGTGGACTACAACTCCCAGAATTCCCCAGCCAGCATGTAATGGAATGTCAGGATTCCAAATAGCATCCAAAAGTAAATCAGAGTCCAAGGCAAAGTATTGCTCAAAGTTCCAATTTATTAAGAGAGCCATGTTGGCACATCTGGGAAAACCCGAATATCAAAGCTTCCCGGTTTCCCCCACCTAGTTGAAAGTTCAAGATCTTGTCCCACATCCACAAACCCATCACATGGTCCAATCTCCTACTGCCATGATGGCAGTTCAATCCATCCAGTTCCGGTCAGGTGCAGAGACAAAGGATGACCTTGGCTTTCTAGAAATTTTTTTATTATGGCTACATATTATGTAACTCCTTACAATCCCCCCTCCTGTTTTCCCACAATAGAAAATGCATAGCAGAATAATAGAAAGTGTGGCAGGCCAAAGATCCAAAATAAAAGATGGCTGCAGGCCTGACAGGCAGCCTCTCCTCAGAAGAAAAGTGTATCCTGAAAAGAGAGTAATGTGGGAGTTAACATGAGCATAACTAACCATGCAAGTCCACGCATCTTAAAATAGCCAAGGTTGAGAAACAGTGGCGTACATCATCTCTGAGCTCCTTTTCAACTTTGTGGTTCTGTGTGATCTGTTGAGTTAAATATTCAATTCAATTCAAACCTTTATTGTCAATGTACAACATGTGTACAATGAGATTGACTGAGTCTCGCTTAGTGCACCCCCCCACAACACAAATACATCTCAATAACTCACAGTGAAAGAAAGAAAATCCCTAACCGAGTAAATCATACTAACAAACACACAATCCTGTATACATATATGTGTGTAACATTACATCATGATATATTGCAAGGTGCAATATATCTTACTCCCCCCCCTTATGTATTTATGCAGTATTTGCTTGTTTTCTAATTGCTTAATCTTTCTTCCCTTAATGCTTGCTTATTCTTTGCATCTTTCCTCTAGCCATTTGTAACATAAATTCCGTACTAAGTAATAATCAGAATTTCCTTTATGTTTTTTTTTTTTTTGTAAGTCTGTCCACCTCAGTGCACTCCTAATACTTTTTTTATCACATTTTTCTCTGTTGGTATATTTTTGCTCTTCCAATTTTGTGCATATATGATTCTTGCTGCAGTTGTTACATGTAATATTAAGTATTGAATTTTTTAAATCATAGTTCCCTGTAATTATCCTTAACACCATGTCAGAAAAATGGTTGTCCAATCTCTTCTTAAGAATTTCCAGTGTTGGAGAATTCACAATTTCTGGATGCAAGTTGTTCTGCTGATTAATTGTTCTAACTGTCAGGAAATCTTTCCTCAGTTCTAGCAGAGGTGGAGACGAAGCAGCATACAGGGGGGAGGTTCAGAAATTAACCACATGGTGTTCAGAAAACAACTTGCACCTGAACATCAGCAAGACAAAGGAGATGGTGCTAGACTTCCAGAAGAAGAGAGAGGAATCTTCCCCACTTTACATCCAGGGGGACTGTGTGGAGAGAGTCCCCTCCTTCAAATTCCTAGGAGCGAAGATCTCACCAGGCAAACCTTTTCCGCACCCAGTGCCCAAATGTGCATGCATGTGCGTGCCAGTGTGCCGGAGATCTGAAAACCAGCTGACTGGTGCATGCATGTCTGCTTTTTGGCTGGTTTTTTGGCTGTTTTCAGGCTGTTTTTCGACCTGAAAACAGCCCGAAAAATGGCCTGCAAAGAGGCCCTTAAAATGGTTTTCAAGCCATGCTCCCGTGCCCACAAAGACCAGCTGGCCAGCGCGCATGTGCATGCCAGAAACCAGAAGATAAGCTGGTGATGGCACGCATGCCCACAGAGAGGGCTCTGTGTGCCACCTCTGGCACGCATGCCATAGGTTGGCCATCATGGGTATAGGGTTTCCTGCCTGAGCAGGGGGCTGGACTAGAAGACTTCCAAGGTGCCTTCCAACTTTGTCATTTTATTCTAGACCCTTGGCTGAGTTGCTTCTGAATATTATCTTGTTTTCCAGGAGTCGAATAATGTTTTAAGTTCCCCTTACTTATAGTATAGTCGCTCCCTGCATATTTCTAACAAGGTCACCTCCCTTACTCTTTACAAGAAAATAATTCTGCCAGAGAGAAGTTCCCTGAGAATGGGCTCCAGCGCAAGTCCGAAAGCTTCGGAAGGATAAACCTCTGGTCCTGATGACCCAGATCGAATCCTGCCACATTATCCTGGGACACATATATTTGCCTTCATTCGTGAGAGATTGAATTGCTAGTGACACCAAGACCGTCCAGTAGCTGCTTGAACTATCCTCTGGCAAACACACTATGCATGTCTGCTGCCGGAACAATGGAAGTTCTAGAAGAGGGGAACAAAGGCAGTTTGAGTGTCAGCAAAATGAATGACCTTTGCAAGTTAGCATCCAAATCTCTTTGCAGGAAAGGAATGGCAATTGGACGTTTACAACCTGCTGAAAGGACAGATCACTCCGATGAACTGCTCTATATTTTTCTTTTTTGTAGAAAGTCAATCTTAACGTCTGGTGGCTGCCTGGACAAACAGCTGCAGTTTTCTTGACAACCTTTTCAAAAACGGTTTGCTCTTGCCGCCTTCTTAGGGCTGGCAGAGAGTGACTGTCCCAAAGTTACCCAGCTGTTTTTGAATCTAAGTTAGGATTAGAACTAAGGTTTTCCTGGTTCTAGTCTGATTACCGTTAACTGTTACATCAAACTGTCTCCCCTATTACATGCTCTGCTTTGGGCCCAGTACTCTTCAACATCTTCCTCAATGATTTGGATGAGGGAATAAATGGGGAACTCATCAAATTTGCAGATGACACCAAGCTGGCAAGAATAGCCAACACTCCAGAAGATAGGCTAAAGATACAGAAGGATCTTGACAAACTTGAACATTGGGCACTATCTAATAAAATGAAATTCAATGGTGAAAAGAGTAAGGTTCTACATTTAGGCAACAAAAACGGAATGCACAGGTACAGTATAGGTGGTGCCTTGCTCAACAGTAGTAACTGTGAAAGGGATCTTGGAGTCCTAGGGGACAACCATTTAAATAGGAGCCAGCAGTGTGCAGCAGCTGCCAAAAAAGCCAACACAGTCCTAGGCTGCATCAACAGAGGGATAGAATCAAGATCACGTGAAGCGTTAATACCACTTTATAATGCCCTGGTAAGGCCACACTTGGAATACTGCATTCAGTTTTGGTCACCACGATGTAGAAAAGATGTGGAGACTCTAGAAAGAGTGCAGAGAAGAGCAACAAAGATGAATAGGGGCCTGGAGACTAAAACATATGAAGAACAGTTTGAAGGAACTGGGTATGTCTAGTTTAATGAAAAGGAGGACTAGGGGAGACATGATAACAGTGTTCCAATATCTCAGGGGTTGCCACAAAGAAGAGGGAGTCAAACTATTCTCCAAGGCACCTGAGGGTAGAACAAGAAGCAATGGGTGGAAACTAATCAAGGAGAGAAGCAACTTGGAACGGAGGAGAAATTTCCTGACAGAACAATTAATCAGTGGAACAGCTTGCCTCTAGAAGTTGTGAATGCCCCAACACTGGAAGTCTTTAAGAAGATGTTGGAGAGCCATTTGTCTTAAACGGTATAGGGTTTCCTGCTTAGGCAGGGGGTTAGACTAGAAGACCTCCAATGTCCCTTCCAACTCTGCTATTGTATTGTATTAAATTTCAACATCAATTTATTTTTGTACCATTGTGTTATTTGTCTATGGAGATTCTCAGTCATCTAGGTCAGTGAAGGTGAACATGTGCTGGAAGTGGCACACAGAGCCATCTCTCTGGGCATGTGCTCTGTCACCTGTTCTTCTGGGCTCCAGTGTGCTGGCCAGCTGGTCTTCACGTCTTCCAGTTTCCGGTGCGCGCATATGCACTGGCCAGCTGGTCTTTACATCTGCATGCATGCCAGAAACCGGAAGATCTTCCCGGCAAGTGCAGCGGGCAACTGCTCTTCCGGTTTCCCGCACTTGCGAACTCCCATTTCGGCACTCCGTGCCAAAAAGGTTCGCCAACAGTGATCTAGGTCATGGTTGTCCCAAAGGTGTGTTTCTTTTTTCCAAAAGGCAACTGGAGTTCGTTTTTTCCTTAAAGACATTTCGCTTCTCATCCAAGAATCATCCTCGGTTCTGACTGAATGCTGGGGAATGGAAGGATTTATATGTCAATCCTGAAGCTGAACTGACGGAGGCCATTTTGAGGTTTCGGTGTTGCCACACTGGAGCTGGGGGATAGGGAGGAGGGAATTTATATAACTGGGGTTTTGTAGCCAAAGCAAAATGTTTTCTCCTGAGAACCAAGGACATTTCTACGTTTGGCCGGATGAAAGGGGTGTGTGTGAAGTCACCAGGGAATTGGATGGCACCCTGATTGGACCATGTTACTGATCGTTTGAAAAAAAGGGGGAAACTTTTACTTTTAATTGGGTGAAAACCGTGGGAACATTCAGAGTCGGTTTTGACCAGATTGTGCCAATATGATATGTCCAACAAAACTATTCTTTGTGGAACCTACTGTACCTGCCTCAGAGTTCTGTTTGCTCTATGGGCATATTACTTGACATTATATTGACATTATATTGCAGCCATCTGGTTGTTAGCTTTGGCTCTCTAATTCCCCATCATTCAGTCAGAACTGAGGATGCTTTTTGGGTATGAAGCGAAATGATTTCAAGAAAAGAAAGTCCAGTTGCTTTCTGGAAAAAAAAAACCTTTGGGACAGTGTGCTGTTTATTTCCTAATACCATCTAATCTCCCTAAGACATGGAAAGATTTTTTCTTTTTGTAAGACACAACCATCTTTTTTATAATTGGCCACGGGCTAGCCAAGACATTGGGCTTATAACAGCAAAAAGATTTTTAGTTTTTAAAAAAGATATATTTTTAATTTTGTTCTTAGTATACCCTGTTAGACCAGAAGCGCCTCATTCCCTCTTTTTCTTACATGTTTTTTTGCAGGAGTGTCAGAGGAAATTAGATCATAAACTCTCCCTTGATGCTTATCTTTTAAAACCGGTCCAGAGGATTACCAAATATCAGTTGCTTCTGAAGGTAAGAGGTTTATCTGCTAATAATATATTTAAAAAGCTGTGTGTGTGTGTGTATGTTCCAGCTTAACACCTCAAGCAATTTCAACCAAACTTGGTACATAAATGACTTACTCTCTGGAAAAAAATATTGTGGGGTTAAGACAACCCTAAAACCCTTCGGGGTGTGTGTGTGTGTGTTCTGTTAAGATACAGCCTGTTGTGCCTTCAAATAGCTTCTACTGTACTGCTGTAAAATGGCTTCTATTGTGCAGCGCAGTATCACAGTGTTCCACAAGGGGGCTCCTTCTGGTAAGGGAGAAAATCCAACATTAGAAATTATCTGCTTTACAATCTTCTCAACACTTATAATGGGCAGACTCCATTGTGGTCGTAAGTTGAGGAGTTCCTGTATTTTAGAATGATATTCAATCAACTTGCATATAACATTCAGAGGTGGTATTCAGCAGTTTTTGACCAGTTCTGGAGAACCTGTAGCAGAAATTTTGAGTAGTTCAGAGAACTGGTAAATACCACCTCTGAACTGGCTCCACTCCCATCTATTCTCTGCCTCCCGAGTCCCAGCTGATTGGGAGGAAATGGGGATTTTACAATGTCCTTCCTATGCCACACCTACCAATCCACGCCCACCAATCCACGCCCACAGAACCGGCAGTAAAAAAAATTCAATCCCACCACTGATAACATTGTTTTCTTTCCTTTCATGGATTATGTAGTTATCAGGAACGGATTGACTAAAAAAATACCCATTTTTCTTCTATGTAAGGATGTCAACATTCTGGAGCATTTTAAGGCCTTGTGATGTGACGTTTGCTTTTTTAAATTCTCTTTGCAACCAGGAAATGTTAAAATGCAGCAAGAATTCTGAAGGCACTGCTGAACTTGAAGAAGCTCTCGCAACTGTCCTTGATATCATCAAGTCGGCGAATGATTCCATGCACCAAATAGCAATTACAGGCTATGAGGTAGGCCCTGCCCAAATAATTAAAAAAAAAGCAGTGTTTCTCAAGCTTAGCAGCTTCAAGATGTGTGGACTCCGATTCCCAGAATTCCAAATGCTGGCTGAGGAATTCTGGGACTTAAAGTCCACACATCTTAAAGGGCCTAAGCTTGAGAAACATTGTGATAATGTATGTTGCTGAACTCTGATTTTCTAACAATAGGGTCTTGAAATCTTGTTATTTTCCTTAAAATAAGGATGTTTTAGGCCTCCATCATTTTTCCTTAACCAGGTTCTCTCCAAGTATCTTTGGAGCTCTGATTCTGAGAATTTCAGACAATATCAAATGTGATTTATGAAGAAAAAAATTAGTAATGGTAAAATAACGTCACACCTGCCAGCACTTAAAATATCTAAATAGAAATAATTCTTGGCTCCATTTGTTCAGAAAGATATAATTTTATTAGAAGTCAAGTGTATTGTAGTAATGCATAGCCAGAATTAAAAATCGTGCACCAAAATCCCTAAGGCCAACCCCCACCCACCCCTTACCTGCCTGCCATCGCTGACCCCACCCCATGATCAATCAGGTTTAAGCAAGATGTTTTTAGTTCAAGTGTAGATTGGTATGCAACTGCCTTCTTCTCCCAGCCAGATAACCTTGAAGCAGCTTCTCAGGGAGATACAGAAGTTACTTTCATTTTCCCTCAAGCATCCACACTTCCCATCTATGCTTCCCAGAGTTTATGGCAGACTGTCACCACATGATAAAGGCTAGAATTAAAACCTGCTTTATTCTTATATTTCTCCTGTCCTGGTTCTCTTTTCCTCTAGGGAGATGTGGCCGAGTTGGGTAAATTGCTCCTTCAGGGCTCTTTCAATATCTGGACCGATCACAAGAAAGGACACAACAAAGTCAAAGATTTGGCCAGGTTCAAGCCAATGCAGAGGCACCTCTTCTTATATGCAAAAATCCTCCTTTTTTGCAAGAAACGGGAAGAAAACACAGACGGTCACGAGAAGTCTCCTTCATACAGCTTTAAAAATTCCTTGAAGGTAAATCATTTCTTATGATGGAAGGGAGAGAAGTTTAAAGTCAAAGGATGTGTGAGCAGAGATTAACACCAAAATTAACACTAGACAGCATTAATTAATAAGTAAACAGTGCCCAAATCAAGAAAGTTCCAACACAGATAAACAAGCTAACCACAAACAACAGCCTAATTAAGGGACCACCAAAACTGACAGAGTGAACCGCAAGTATATAAAATTAAAAGAAAAACCCACTCCCATTCCCTTGTAGCACTGATGATGCTACCTAGTTTGGTAGTGAAATGTCTACCAAGGACCCTACAGAAACCCTTTAAATCAACAAATATATCAAAATAACAAAACTATGCATTGAAACAAACATAATACTGTCTCTCTTCTTGTAAAAAGATGCAGGTGGAAAAGCTTTCATGTTTTACAGAAGGGAGCTTGGAGATTTCATTGGCTTTCTTAATATTTGTTTTATCTATATATATAAAAACAGATGTGTGTGTGTGTGTGTCGGGGGGGTGTATGGTCCAGCATAACTCTGGAATGCCTCAAGCAATTTCAACCAAACTTGATTCACAGGTGGCTTACCCTCTGGAGAAATATACTGTGGGGGTAAGACAACCCTAAAACCCCTTGGGATGTGTGTTCTGTTAAGATACAGCCTGTTGTGTCTTAAAATGGCTTCTACTGTACTGCCGTAAAATGGCTTCTACTGTACAGCGCTGTGGAGTTGCCATGGTAACGGCTTCACAGTACTCCACAAGGGGGCTCCCTCTGGTAAGGGGGAAAATCCAACATTAGAAATTACGTTTGGTCCGGACATTTCCCCCCTATAAATAAATACCTGGGCAACGCCGGGTTATCAGCTAGTCTACTACTAAAGTACTATTTGCTAGTGCAAATAGGCTACTAGAGGAAGGTTGCCTGGGGAGGATTTGTATCTTGAAAAGATGGAATATGCCCATTAAATTAACGGCATTAAAAAATAAAAGTTAAACACCACCCTCTTGCATCAGGCAATTAAAAGAAACCATTTTGAAATTAAAATTCTCTAGATTTCCAGCATGATCCCTCATAACCCCAAACTCTCGGGATAAATTGAAAAAGGTCCATCCGAGGCTTTCCATCTCCTTGGTTCATTCTGATGACTCCATCTGAAAACAGGAAAGTAAATTCTAGTGTTAGGTTTCCCTCTTAACCCAAAGGTGCTTTTTTCCAAGAGGCAACTGAACTTTCTGGTTTTTCTTTGAAGACGTTTCACTTCTCATCCAAGAAGCTTCTTCAGCTCAGAGCTGAAAGTCCAGTTGCCTCTTGAAAAAGCACCTTTTTGCAACCATGAACTGGATGACTGAGAATCCCCATAGACATTTCCTGCTTAAGAAATCTTGTTTTCTTAGCCACAGTGGCTAGAAAGTAGTATTGCAGGCTAATTATGCTGACTGCCAGGAGTTTGATTCCTTTGGTCTTGATCAGCACAAGGTTGACTCAGCCTTTCATCCTTATGACGTCGGTAAAGGAGGACCCAGATTATTGGTGGCAAGATGTTGACTCTGTAAGCCACTTAGAGAGGGCTGTAAAGCACAGTGAAACGGTATATAAGTCTAAGTGCTATTGCTGTTTAGTTTCCCTGTATCCATTGATGAGCGTTGTATGTATATACAATAAGATTACTTACACTCATCACTTGAGCTATCAAGGAAAAGAAACTTGAAAATGTTTTTTCTTGGCAAACTTGATGAATCAATTGGCAGATAAAGATGCAACCTCATTCTGTTTCTTTCCAAGGACAAAACCACTCAGCAGTTTATTGACTTATTCTAGAATTTCAAGTGTGTTCATTTGTCAACTGAAGTCAAGAATAGATCTTTTCAAGCCAGGTTCAAAGGAATCATGGCAACGGTAAATTCAACTTTTGCGCTTGTGGAACAGTTTCTGTTTCAAGGGGAAAGAGCTTTATACAAAGGGACGCGGTGGCTCAGCAGCTAAGATGCTGACCTTGTCGATCAGAAAGGTTGGCAGTTCGGCGGTTCGAAACCCTAGTGCAGGTCTCTTGCATGTGCAGGGGGTTGGACTAGATGACCTCCAAGGTCCCCTCCAACTCTGCTACTGTTTTCTTGTCCCAGCTTCTGCCAACCTAGCATGTAGGTCAAAAGCATGTAAAAATGCAAGTAGAAAAATAGGAACCACTTTTGGTGGGAAGGTAACAGCGATCCGTGCGCCTTCAGCGTTTAGTCATGCCAGCCACATGACCATGGAGACGTCTTCGGACAGCGCTGGCTCTTCGGCTTTGAAACGGAGATGAGCACCGCCCCCTAGAATTGGGAACGATGTACATATGTGCAAGGGGAACCTTTACCTTTCTAAACATAAAAATGAGTTTTCCAAACACTATAAAAAACAAGCTCATTTATAAATAGAAAAAACATGCACTAATACAGGACACAGATTGTATGGCTTGATGATAACCCTTGAAACAAAATTGCAGATGGATTCAAAACTTAAAGCACTAAAAGACAAATAGGAATTGAGCATGAATATCTTAGTAACGCAAGCTGAAAATAATAGAATAGCATTCAGACAAAGCAGACAAAGACCAACTTATGCTTATACAGCATTGTTTGGTAATATTATATGTGAAAAAGATCTTGGAATAGAAATCTGAATACGAGTTCAGAAATGTGATGCCATTTCAAATCCCAAAAAAGCAGATTTAACTTTAGGCTTCATCAACACAACCTAATTTCCAAACGTTTGGAAGTCATGATTCTATTTAACTGATCAGATTTGGCTCCTTCAGAATTATGTTCATTGCTAGCACCACGCTTTAAGATGGATTCAGACAAACAGGAAGAGCTTCAGAGAATGGCAGCGAAGGTGACCAGGGAATTAAAAAGTAAGATCGATGGCATGAAGAAACATCGAAGGAATTAGGAAGGACAAGAGAAGATGGAGTTGGATGTAATAATACTCTGGTCAAGAGCAGACAGCTGTCAGATTCCACTTCAAACAGAATTTGGAATAAACACATTACTCTTCACTTTTCATCTTTTTTTTAAAGGGATTATCCTTGTCACTCTACCAGGCTCCCATCATATTCTAGTTTTAACCTAATTGCTAAGACGCTGAGCTTGTCAATCAGAAAGGTCGGCAGTTCGGCAGTTCGAATCCCTAGCACTGCGTAACGGAATGAGCTCCTGTTAACTTGTCCAGGCTTCTGCCATCCTAGCAGTTCGAAAGCACATTAAAAAACCAAATAGAAAAATAGGAACCACTTTTGGTGGGAAGGTAACAGCATTCGGCATTTAGTCATTCCTGCCACATGATCATAGAGACGTCTTCGGACAGCGCTGGCTCTTCGGCTTTGAAACGGAGATGAGCACCGCCCCCTAGAGTTGGGAACAACGAACACATATGTGTGAGAGGAACCTTTACCTTTAACATGAGCAAGATTGAACCTCTGCTTGGCAGGTGCTTGGAAATTTACCATCTTTGTGACTTCTGTATTGCTTCTGTATTATCTGTGACGTAAGGAGTGAGTGTAGTTAACAAGTAACCTTCCTTGTGCCTTCCCCTTGCTATACTTATATTCCCCCAGCCCCCAGGACTTAATGCTAAGGCAAACTTTAACTCTAGACAAAGTTAAAATATCACCCTGCCTTATGTCTTTGGAGATTCTTAGTCATCCAGATCATGGTTGTCCCAAAGGTGCTTTTTCAGAGCTGAAGAATCTTCTTAGATAAGAAGCAAAACATCTTCAAAGAAAAATCAGAAAGTATTTATAAGTAACCCAAGGTGATGAACATACATAATATTCTTCCTCCTCCTATTTTCTCCATATCAACAACCCTGTGAGGAGGATTGGGTTGAAAGAGAAGGACTGGCCCAAAGTCACCAAGATGGCTTTCATGCCTAAAGCGGGACTAGAACTCACAGACTCCTGGTGATTGGTCCAGAGTCTCTGTGGGCCTCCGGGTGATTGGCCCTAAGTCACCAAACTGGCTTTCATGCCTAAGGTAGGACTAGAACTCACAGTCTCCTATTGATTGGTTCAAAGTCACCCAACTGGCTTTCATGCCTAAGGCAGGACTAGAACTCACAGTCTCCTATTGATTGGTTCAAAGTCACCCAACTGGCTTTCATGCCTAAGGCAGGATTAGAACTCACAGTCTCCTATTGATTGGTTCAAAGTCACCCAACTGGCTTTCATGCCTAAGGCAGGACTAGAACTCACAGTCTCCTATTGATTGGTTCAAAGTCACCCAACTGGCTTTTGTGCCTAAGGCAGGACTAGAACTCACAGTCTCCTATTGATTGGTTCAAAGTCACCCAACTGGCTTTCATGCCTAAGGCAGGACTAGAACTCACAGTCTCCTATTGATTGGTTCAAAGTCACCCAACTGGCTTTTGTGCCTAAGGCAGGACTAGAACTCACAGTCTCCTATTGATTGGTTCAAAGTCACCCAACTGGCTTTTGTGCCTAAGGCAGGACTAGAACTCACAGTCTCCTATTGATTGGTTCAAAGTCACCCAACTGGCTTTTGTGCCTAAGGCAGGACTAGAACTCACAGTCTCCTATTGATTGGTTCAAAGTCATCCAACTGGCTTTCATGCCTAAGGTAGGACTAGAACTCACAGTCTCCTATTGATTGGTTCAAAGTCATCCAACTGGCTTTCATGCCTAAGGCAGGACTAGAACTCACAGTCTCCTATTGATTGGTTCAAAGTCACCCAACTGGCTTTCATGCCTAAGGCAGGACTAGAACTCACAGTCTCCTATTGATTGGTTCAAAGTCACCCAACTGGCTTTCATGCCTAAGGCAGGACTAGAACTCACAGTCTCCTATTGATTGGTTCAAAGTCACCCAACTGGCTTTTGTGCTTAAGGTGGGACTAGAACTCCCAATCTCCTGGTTTCTGGGTCTTAAACCCTATAGAAAACTGGCTCATGTCCTTTTAAGGTGAACTAAAAAGAACAAAATGTATTGCAATGACCAGTGATTGTTTTCTGTGTTCAAACTTCTCTTTCGAACAGATGAGTACAGTTGGCATTACTGAAAATGTCAAAGGTGATTGTAAGAAATTTGAGATCTGGTACAATGGCAGAGAAGAGGTCTATATTATTCAGGTATTGCACTTTCACTTTCCTTCTTTTTCAGATGTTTTTCTCCCCCCCCCCCCCCCCGCGCTAATACATTATTCATATTCTTGATTACTCAGAATTACAGGAGAAAATAAGTGTTGGGTCCATAGCGAGACTAAAAAAGGAACAAGATTTTGCTTCCCCCTTTTCTAAGATTAATATCTGTTTCCTAGTAAGTCTGGTTCACAGTTCGTTCCAACTATTAATTCATTGAACAGATCAGAGGGGATATTCAGCAGGTGCTGACCAGTTCTGGAGAACCGGTAGTGAAAATTTTGAGTAGTTCAGAAAATCAGTAAATATCACCTCTGATTGGCCCCGCCCCACCTCTATTCTCTGCCTCCCGAGTCCCAGCAAATTGGGAGGAAATACAGATTTTTGCAGTATCCTTCCCCTGCCACGCCCACCAAGCCACACCCACAGAACAGGTAGTAAAAATGTTTGAATCCCACCACTGGAACAGCTTTTGACAAGTTACTCTGCAGTAAGCATCCCTTCAAGCAGAAGGTGGAAAGAGTGTTTAGATTTCCAGAACTAAGGAGAAATTTCCTGGCAGTCAGAGCAATTAACCAGTGGAAGAGAAGTTGCCTTCAGAAATTGTGGATCACTGGAGGTTTTTAAGAAGATCCTCGACAGTCACTTGTCAGAAATGCCACAGCGTCTCCTGCTTGAGCAGGGGGCTGGACTAGGAGACCTCCAAGATCCTTCCCAACTCTGCTGTTCTGTAGGCGAAGATACTTAGACCTCCAAGGGATTAAAAACAGCCAAATAAATAGGAAGGGGAAGATATATTAGATGCAAAACAGTTCAGCTGAACCCTTGCCTGAATTTCTTGCAATTGCTAAATATGAGGGTGGAGGTTCGTTCTCCCAGCTTATGAGTTGGTTTCCGAATATTTCATTACCAAACTAGATAACATCTTCAGCAGAGTTTAGGGGATGTCATTGTTGGTGTGCTTCTGCTTATAAGAACTTCGTGTGGTCAGTAGGTCTTGTGATGGGAGGGTCATATCAGGCAGGGGTGGGCTACCGGGAGTTCGCAGGGGTTCGGGAGAACCTCTAGCTAAGATTCTGCACAGTTCGGAGAACCCCCAAATCCCACTCCTGGCTGGCCTTACCCATCCCTCCCCTCCCAGGAGTCCCCACGCGACCCGTTTGGGAAGCAAGTAAGTGCAGGGCGCGCATAGAGGCTCAGGGAGGGTAAAAAACGGGCCTACCGGAAGTTCAGAAAGGCTGGAAACGGACCCGTTTCTGGTCTCCCGAGCCTGGGGGTGGCGTTTTTGCCCTCCCGGAGGCTCGAGAAAAACCTTCGAAGCCCGGGGAGGCCAAAAATGCCCCCACCTGCTGTGGTGTAGGAGACCGACTAGGCCACACCCACCATGGCCACGCCCACCCAGCAACCAGGCAGAGCCCCCCTTGCTAAAATGTTTGAAGCCCACTCATGACCTCAGGTAAGGGTCTAGTGAGGGGGGCCAGGTATGGATCACGTTAGGTGAAGGTCTTGTGATGGGGAGGTCATGTCAGGTGAAGATCATTGGGAGATGAAGTGCTGGGTGTGTGTGTGTTTTGTGGGTCAGTTGAGTCCTTATAAGCAAAAGAACACCCACTCCGACATTCCCCAAATTCCGCTGAAGATGTTACCTAGCCTGGTAATGAAACGTTCAGAAACCAACCCACAAACTCAAGTGAAAGAACCTCCACCCTCATCCTACACCCGAGCTACAGATATTGGCCACTATCGCATTGCTAAGTATTCTGTTGCGACTGTAATTGTAACTGCAGTTGTATCCTGTTTTTCAGGCGGCATCTATGGAACTGAAGAACACGTGGGTGTCAGAGATCAGGAAAGTCCTAACAGGACAACTGGAAGCTTGCAGAGGTAGGACGCCGTATAAAGGGGGCCGTAGCCGGGAGACAGATCAACACTGCACATTCTCTCCCTTTCTGAAAGCTTGTAGAAACATGTTCCAAACACACTTCACTGGAGTGCATCGAGATAGTTCAAGAGAACCATTAAGTGTGCCTATAAAGAAATCAGTTGCACTCTTAATCATCCCTTTGAACCCGCAGAAAAAGCACAGAATGGGTCAGCCCCTCTCTCCTTATATAAGAGAGATGCAGAAGGCAAGTGACCCCTGGTTTTGAGGCCTCACAACACTGGTGTGCCATGGCAGTGCCACAACGAGCCTTCAGGAAGTAAGTAGGCAGCTTCATAGGTAGAATAGAAGAGCTATCCCGATTAACGAGCGGCTATGCCCTTGTGACAGAGCCGAGGTTGGAACTGTGGAGCACGTCCTTCTATTTTGTCCCATGTTTAACGCAGACAGATCCAAGTTACTGTCTCTTCTTGAAATCGTCCCTTCTAGACCTAATGTCTGTAATTTGTATATTGCCTTGGAGATGGCTCCTCATACATCACCTCTCAGGTTTCCAAATTTTTCTTGAGAGCTGTAACCATTAGAGCAGAACGCTGTAACTTTCCTTAGTTAACCTTCTGGTGACTGATTGCTATGATGCTATGATCAATTCTCGTATGTCTCTTTGTAGTACTTGTGCTTTGGTCTGTGACCATAAATAATAAGCAATAGATAAAAAAAGAAGAGAAGAGAAGAGAATTCCTTTATTGGCCAGGTGTGATTGGAAACACAAGGAATTTGTCTTTGGTGCATATGTTCTCAGGGTACATAAAAAGACAAGGTACCTTTGTCAAGAATCATAAGGTACAACACTTAATGGTAATCATAGGGTACAAATAAGCAATCATGAAACAATCAATATCAGTATAAATCGTAAGGATACAAGCAACAAAGTGTGAAGCTGATCTTTCCAGATAGTCCAGTGTAAAGGAAACATAGCAGTCTAATCATGAGATGACAAGATTGTGAGGGCTACCTTCAATATATCTTGAGACGAGGCTCTCTATCATGGCTTCTGACCATAACTTCTACCAATCCATAAATACGTAAATGCATACTAATACAAGTAAAGTATAGAAAATCAATATATATATTTCAACCAAACAAATACTGTAGAGGTAAGACTCCCCTAACACCCCTTGGTGTGTGTGTTCTGTTACGATACAGCATGTTGTGCCTTCAAATGGCTTCTACTGTACTGCCGTAAAATGGCTTCTACTGTACAGCGCAGTGGAGTTGCCATGGTAACAGCTTCAACAGTACTGCACAAGCAGGTTCCCTCTGGTAAGGGGGAAAATACAACATTAGAAATTACGTTTGGTCCGGACATTTCCTCCCCTATAAATAAATACCTGGGCAATGCCGGGTTATCAGCTAGTTAGAGCATAAAAGACAAAAGAGATTCAAAAAGAAAAGAGAAAAATATAGTAGTATCACTTCCACCCTTCTTTCCATCAAAGGCTTGCCATCTTAACTTTCCCCTTCCTCTTTAGTCCTTTTTAATGCCCAGATCCATAAATTTTCAGTTCAGTCTTTTCTTCTTTCAGCAAAAAGTCATGAACTTCCACCAATTGTGATTACTGCTCTGCTTGTGTGTGCAAACATATGTGCAAATTTATTTAGTTCGTCAAACCTGTCCAAGATAACAGTATTATTTAGTATAAACATGGACATGAACATGAACACAGGAAATGGGGACAAATAAATGGACACTAGGACAGGGACGGTAGGCACGCTGGTGCGCTTATGCACCGCCCCCTTACAGATCTCTTAGGAAAGGGGTGAGATCCAAGCTAGACAGTTTAAGGTTGAAGCTGTGAGGATTTGAGGATGTAACAACGGAGTCTGGTAGAGCATTCCAGGCGTCGACCACTCTGTGGCTGAAGTCGTATTTTCTGCAATCAAGTCTGGAGCGGTTTACCTTGAGTTTGTATCGATTGCTTGCCCGTGTATTATTGCGGTTAAAGCTGAAGTAGTCGTTGACAGGTAGGACATTGTAGCAGACAATTTTGTGTACTACGCTTAGGTCAGACCTTAGTCGGCGTAGTTCTAGGTTGTGCAAGCCCAAAATTTCAACCATGGTGGCATTGATGCGTGGGCATTGCATCTAGCAGCTTTTCTTCCTCCACCTTGGACGACCTTCTCAATAAAACTTCATGATGCTGCCGCGTTGACTTTTCCCTCCCCCCCCTATAAATATTTCTATTGTGTGGAGTCCCAAGACACCATAAAAACCTGATCTCTCCCCAGTGTTTGCTCCTCTCCTTGCTTTTGAGGCCAGGCAACCCTTGGGACTTATGTTTAGCCAAGCTGCAGCTGCTCAGATTGTTCTGCATCGCTCCGACTGTTGTCTTGATCCTGTACCACCTGTGGCAAAGTGGGAGGAGGGTCCTCTGTGCCCTTCCCTCCTACATTTGTCCCCCAGGAATGAATGCTAAGGCAACCTTAGTGCTAATGGGAGTGGCGTTTGCTCTGTTTATATACTAGTGCAGGGGTCAGCAACCCTTGGCTCTGGAGCCACATGTGGCTCTTTCATCCCTCTGCTGCGGCTCCCTGTCGCTCAAAATATGTGTTACAACCGTCAATGTGTGATACCCGCCGGCATGCAATTTATTGAGCTTTTTGACCCCCGGTAGGCCAAACATAGATAAATCCAAGAAAAGGTTCAGAAGAAAACAGAACGTTTAATTCAACTACATATGCTAGTTTTGGGGCTGCTCAGGAAATAGTCAGGCAAGGGTTTTGTAGCTCCCGGTGTTTTCTTTTCTGTGTGAAACGGGTCCAAATGGATCTTTGAGTGTTTAGGGTTGCCGACTCCTGTAGTAGTGGCTTGCACAACACAGATCCTCACCAGCAATCAACACCCAGCTCAGCAGAGATTAACACCAAGATTAACACTAGACCAACAATCAACACTAGACCAAAAGTAAACAGTATCCCAATCAAGAAACTACTAACAGACAAACAACCTAACAGTAAACAGCCTAATCAAGGAACTGCCAAGTCAACTCCCACCTACATTAACAGGGCAAGTTGCTGTATATGAAAAGAGAGCAAATGCCTCTCCCTTGTAATACTGGTAATGCTACTTTTCATGTCCCTGTTACGTTGCCCACTGAAGTGGTACCCATTTATCTACTCGCAGTTGCCTGCTTTCAAACTGCTGGGTCAGCAGGAGTTGGAGCGGGTGACAGGAACTTACCATATTTTTCAGAGTATAAGACACACCAAGATTTTAAAGAGGCAATTTTTAAAAAAAACGTTTGGGCACTCTGCAGACCTCCCCAAAACGGTTTTTAAAAAAGGGCACGCATAGCCTTTAGGAGGCTTCCAGAGTGCTCCTGGGGGTTGGGAAGGCAAAAATGAGCAAAAATCGGCCCGTTTTTCACTCATTTTTGCCCTCCCCAGCTCCCAGGAGCACTCTGGTAGTCTCCTAAAGGCTATGCATGGCCATTTTTGCAAAGGGGGTGGGGTTTCAGGAGGCCAAGAATGCTGTATTCAATGTATAAGACACACCCAGATTTTCACCCTTCTTTTTGAGGGAAAAGGGTGCGTCTTATACTTCAAAAAATACGGTACTCCACCACGCGGCAGCACTCGGGTCTCAAACGCGAGCTTGCTGATTGTCAGCCAGTGTCCTAATCACATGAGCCAAAGGGCTTCCTTAGAAACACTGCTGTATCTCCCTAAAACCCAATGCACATAAGTCTTACCTTATCTAGTCAATTTCCAGGATATACTACAATTCCTGATAATACAGTTTGGACATACAGTAGCTTGTTTTTCCAGATATACTGGCTGTTAACCCTACAAATTAGACCAGGCTAAGAAACCAACGCCGTGTAGATCAAAATTATCATTGTAACAGCTATAAAAACAAGAATTGCGTCTGAATGAGTTTCTCCATTCGCTCCCCTTAGTTTCGGGTGAATGAGGAGGGGCTTGTCTGAGACTATGCTCAAGTCAGTTTCTTAACAGAATACCAAAGTTGGAAGGGGCCTTGGAGGTCTTCTAATCCAGCCCTCTGCTTAGGCAGGAAACCCCTACACCAGTTCAGACAAATAGTTATCCAACATCTTCTTTAAAACTTCCAGTGTTGGAGCATTCACAACTTTTGGAGGCAAGTTGTTCTACTGATTAATTGTTCTCACTGTCAGGAAATTTATCCTCAGTTCTAGGTTGCTTCTCTCCTTGATTAGTTTCCATCCATTGCTTCTTGTCCTGCCCTCAGGGTCTTTGGAGAATAGCTTGACTCCCTCTTCTTTCTGGCAACCCCTGAGATATCGGAACACTGCTATCACGTCTCCCCTAGTCCTTCTTTTCATTAAACTAGGCATACCCAGTTCCTGCAACCGTTCTTCGTATGTTTTAGCCTCCAGTCCCCTAATCATCTTTGTTGCTCTTCTCTGCACTCTTTCTAGAGTCTCCACATCTTTTCTACATCGTGGCGACCAAAACTGAATGCAGTATTCCAAGTGTGGCCTTACCAAGGCATTATAAAGTGGTATTAACACTTCACGTGATCTTGATTCTATCCCTCTGTTGATGCAGCCTAGAACTGTGTTGGCTTTTTTGGCAGCTGCTGCACACGGCTGGCTCCTATTTAAATGGTTGTCCATTGGGACTCCAAGATCCCTCTCACAGTTAGATAGGAACAGTGATGACAAAATAGGGCTGAGTCAGTCCTGGAAAATGAAGAAGGCATGGGAAAGAAACAAAAAAAACCCACTTTGAATTTGTTTGATATAAATGGAGGCTGGAGGAAAGTCTTTCAGGCTTTTAAGATTCTGTTATAAAGTGAAATTCCAGGAATTCTTGCAGGGTCTTTTTCATGACTGTAAACTGACATATGGCACTATATCAATCACTAAATTTTATTAGGAATAGTTTGGTCTAGTCATGAAGGCATCAGGCTAGAAACCAGGAGACTAGTCCCGCCTCAGGCATGAAAGCCAAGTGGGTGACTTTTGGCCAATCACCAGGAGATGGTGAGTTCTAGTCCCACCTCAGGCATGAAAGCTGACTGGGTGACTTTGGGCCAGTCACCAGGAGATTATGAGTTCTAGTCCCACCTCTGCATGATAGCTGACTAGGTGACTTTTGGCCAATCACCAGGAGACTGTGAGTTCTAGTCCCGCCTGAGGCATAAAGCTGACTGGGTGACTTTTTGGCCAATTACCAGGAGATTATTAGTTCTAGTCCCACCTCTGGCATGATAGCTGACTAGGTGACTTTTGGCCAATCACCTGGAGATGGTGAGTTCTAGTCCCACCTGAGGCATGAAAGCCGACTGGGTGACTTTGGGCCAATCACCAGGAGATTGTGAGTTCTAGTCCCGCCTGAGGCATGAAAGCCGACTGGGTGACTTTGAATCAGTCACTCTTAGATAGGAGAAGGAAGGGAAGTTAGTATGTTTGCCACTGTGATTTATTTATAAAAGTAATAAAAGTGGGAAACGAACAATTAAAGAGGTTGCTTCTCAGCCCAGGATCACTGATCTCCACCATATGGTAATGATTTTTGCACCGATGATTACCCTGATCCAAACGTTATTGATGCCTTAGGTGGATTATTTGGGTGGATCACAGAAATTCAAGAGTTCCAAGGAGATTAAACTATATGGGACTCTCTACAATCTGATTCCATAGTTATTTTCCTTTCCCCATGATTCATAAAACCCTGATCAGGCACTTCAATTCATGCTAAAGTTGCAATAGGGTAAGGTGTGAGAAATGCTATTTATTTACTTAATCAATGTATATAGCCTCATGTATAAAGATGGAACTCTGTGTGGTGAATAAATAAAAATAAAAGCATAACTGAGGGCACGCAAGGCGTTGCCCAGCCAGCTGAGTTCAGCCTTTTTAAAAGCTATTTTTTGCCCTCCCCAGGCTCCAGAGGCTTTATAAGAGCCTGGGGAGGGTGAAAGGAGCCTACCCCCCCCCGCACCCGGAAGCCCTCCGGAGGCTTCAGGAGCTTCCCTGAAGCCTCCAGAGTGCAAAAAACAGCCCTATAGGCAAACCGGAAGTTCGGGAACTGACTTCCAGTTTGCTCGTAGGGTCGGTTTAAGCCCTCCGGAGGCTTCAGAGATCTTCAGGAGGCTTCCCTGAAGCCTCCGGAGGACTAAAATTCACCCTAAGAGCAAATCAGAAGTCACTTCCGGTTTGCTCGTAGCGTCCTTTTTAGTCCTCCGGAGGCTTTAGGGAAGCCTCCTGAAGGTCCCTGAAGCCTCCGGAGGGCTTAAACCGACCCTACGAGCAAACCGGAAGTGACTTCCGGTTTGCTCATAGGGTTGTTTTTTGCCCTTTGGAGGCTTCAGGGAAGCCTCCTGAAGGTCCTTGAAGCCTCCGGAGGGCCTCCGGAGGGCCTCTGGGAGGGCGGGGGAGGCTCTTTTCGCCCTCTCCAGGTTCCTATAAAGCCTCTGGAGCCTGTAGAGGGCGAAAAAAGCATGGAAAATGGGGGGAGCACCTCTCATGCGCGCATGCACACTGGGGGTGTCGCACGTTGCATTATGGGTTCAGCATGCCCGCGCACAACCCCCTGCGCTCTCCCCCCCTTATGGCACGTGAGCCAAAAAAGGTTCGCCATCGCTGGTCTAGGCTATTGGAAAAAGACCTTATCCTCAAGCTTATTTGTTCCAGTAGGTGAAGAAATGAAATATTCATTTTCTTTTTCCTTCTTTTCCTCCTTTAACAGAAGCAAGCCAGCTTCACCAAAGAATCACAGAGAGCGTTTATCACGCACCAATGAATTCAGGCAACTCTTCCAGGTATGAAACACCCAAACTGTGTGGCCTAGAGCAATCCTGGCAACGTTAAGACTTGTGGACTTCAACTCCCAGAATTCCCCAGCCAGCTAGGCCTAGGACAGGGGTCAGCAACCTTAAACACTCAAAGAGCCATAAAGGTCTTAACTGGAATCCCCCCATTCAAATTCTGGAGCTGGTTCCCCCACCATAGAGTCCGGTTCCCCCACCATAGAGTCTCCTCCTAGTGCGGCATGCTTTTTCCTCTACCTGTCTTAACCAAAAGCCCTATCAATTGTGGAGACAACTGGCGACAAGAAGCCACAGCAGGGGGATAAAAGAGCCACATGTGGCTCCAGAGCCACTGGTTGCTGACTTCTGGCCTAGAGCAATGGTTCTCAACCTTTTCTTCCCCACAGACCCCCTTTAAATACTTTTTGTGACCATGGATCATGGCCACAGACCCCCATGACTTAAGATTTAAATCATGACATTTCTTCAAGTATTCGTGAACCCTGTTGTGATGACATCACAGCCCCCGGGGGTCCACGGACCACAGGTTGAGAACCACTGGCCTACAGTCTTCCTATGACTTCTCAACAATTCTGGTGGCTTTAGAGGTGGGAAACCAGAACGTGGCTCCTAGTTTTTCACAGGTGCCAGCAGGTTGTAGATGCCATCTTGACCATTTTGAGCCCGCCTCTCAACTTATGTGCTCATAAATCAAGGACTACCTGTATAGAGGCCTAGTCTAAAGCTACTCTCAGGAATCGCTTTGGGTTTCTCCTATAGAATAAAGCAGTAGAACATCTTTTTGCATGAGATATGGTCAAGACTGTCATGTAATTTAATCCAAAGTAAACATAAAGGTTTTGGAGAAAAGATGAGACCAGCGAAGCTATAGAACTGTGATGGTGAACCTACGGCACGTATGCCACAGGTGGCGCGTGGAGCCATTTGTTCGGGCACATGAGGCGTTGCCCTGTCAGCTTCAGTGCACAGGGGCGCGCTGGCCAGCTGAATTTGGGCTTCAATTGTGGCTGTTTTTCGCCTCCGGAGGGTGAAAAACAACCGAACACACAAACCGGAAGTTCGGGAACGGACTTCCGGTTTGCATATTACACTGTTTTTCGCCCTCCGGAGGATTCAAGGAAGCCTCTTGAAGCCTCTGGAGGTCTTCCGAAGGGGCGGTGGAGGTTGTTTTCGCCCTCCCCAGGCTCCTAGAAAGCCTCTGGAGCCTGGGGAGGGCGAAAAACAGGTCAATCGTGCACCAAAAGCAGGGGGGTGTCGCACACATAGAATTATGGGTGTGGGCATGTCCGCGCACAACCCCCCTGCCCCCCCCTACTTTTGGCATGCGATGGGAGAAAAGTTAGCCATCACTGCTACAGAAGGTTGCATGCAGGGATTAAAGCAGGTTTTAAAATTTGCTGTTTTTTGATTTGTTACCCACAAGAGAAGAAATTCAGAGAGGAAAAATCCACTGCATCCAAAGATAGCCTTAAGGAAAAAACTATAATGACATGACATTCATATCTTGTTTTTAAAGAATTACGGTATTGCAAAGGGAATTACATCACAGCTTTGTCTTCAGGGTGATGGATTGTAAAAAGGGGCTGACAAGAGCGTGGGAGCAGATAACCAAGAGCATTTTCCATGTGTGGCATTTACTCAGCTAAACATTTGGGTTGTTTCCTGATGAGGATTAAGATGTCCAGAGGTATAACTTGACAGTTACAGAAATAGAAACGTAGAATTCTGGAACTTATTTGAAGTTTTCTTAAAGGTGAACCAGATAAACTAAAAAAAAAATACAGTAATCTATGTGTGCACAAATATGCAGAGAGTTGAAGACTTTACTTGCAGTCCAGATCAGTAGGAATAGCACCTCACTAATCAAACATAACAAGAAAGGAACATGGGGCATGCTGTTTGAAGAGGGCAATTCCCATAATAGATCTAAACTGGTCTAAACGGGCCTTTGGGTGAAGGCTAGAGGGAAGCGCTGCTGCTGGTGAAGAGCTGGAGGGGCTCGTTTCAATGGGACGGCATCACAGCCTGGAACTGGCCATGCCCACCCAGTCACATGCCCACCTAGCTACGCCCACCCAGCCGGTCATTAAGCAGATCATATTAGTGGTCCGCGGGATTTAAAATTATGATTCTAGTGGTCTGCGAGGCCCAAAAGGTTGGGAACCCCTGATCTAGTATGCTTCATTGAAAAAGAATTATTATATTGCAATCTGCGCAGCTCCTATTGGACTGTTGGATTACGGTTTGACGCTCCCCGTAGGAAGAACTAGGACCCAAGATTTTAAAAAAAGTTTTTGTTTAAATGTGATGGTGTTGTGGGCACCAAATGTAAGCTTTACAAAGAGGAGCAGTTGCTGGCAATTAGCTACCAATGCAGATGTCCCTCTCCCTTTTCTGATCTCTGCAATTGCCCTCCGTAGTCATTTCGGCTTGGGCTACATGAAAGATTGGACATCCAGCTGCCTTTTTGATGCCTGACTGGTGCTTCTCCCAGAATTGGCCAGATTTTACGCAGGTTGAGACAGGCTTTGGGTTCGATTGGAGGAGCTGCACGCATTCAGCCAGTTGCATGTTGCAAGTTCTGTCTACGTCTGCTGATGCTGTGATAACAGGGAATCTGTTTCCTATTTCTGCCACTTTTATTATTTTGGGAAACACACACGAGTGTTTCAACTGTTGATCAGTATTTTTCTATCATGTCTCCCCTAGTCCTTCTTTTCATTAAGCTAGACATACCCAGTTCCTGCAACGGTTGTTCTTCATATGTTTTAGCCTCCAGTCCCCTAATCATCTTTGTTGCTCTTCTCTGCACTCTTTCTAGAGTCTCCACATCTTTTTTACACTGTGGTGACCAAAACTGAAATCAGTATTCCAAGTTCATTCCAACTTACCAAGGCATTATAAAGTGGCAGTATTCCAACTTACCAAGGCATTATAAAGTGGTATATTTTTAAAACAAGTGTCCCTGTAAGAACATGCTGAGATGCTCTGCTTGGTGCAACAGATCCCTTTCAACATGTTAGCCGTCACCTAACCATGTTTGTTACATCTCTTTTGACTCCACAAGGTACGGCAGAAAATCCCTGAGTTTGTGCGAAAATAAATCTGAACTCTCAAGCTTGGAAACGTCAAACAACCGGAACATGAGCTCCAGCACCAGGCAGAAAAGAGGTAGGCCGTGTACAAGACCCTCTGACCGAAAAGCTATGTTGTAGCCCACCGGCGGCCAGCAGAGCTGGCAACAGAGTCAGACAGTGAGGAGGTTGGGGAGGAACATGGCCCAGTCCTGGGTACTGAGGGAAGCTCAGACAAAGGCTCTGCGTCGGAGGCAGAGAGGGAGCTAGACAGCAGCAAGGCAGAGGAACAGCTGGAGCCTGTTCCCAGTGTGTGCATGCGCAGAGCTGCCAGAAGACAAGAACAACTAAAAAAGCAGGGTCGACTTGGGAGGAAAGCCACATTTTGGAGATGATTAGCACCTCCCATAGGAAACAAAAGAGGAGCGAACGGAGAGTGGGCTTTTGCAGGAAACAATTCATTCATTTGGTCATTTCAAGAGTGGAAAGTTCTCTTTGTGATTATAAGAGACTCTGTGCCAAATGCCTGTGTTTGGATACTAGTTATTTGGCAGCTCTCCAAACGAGATAAGGTTCGTGTTGATAAAGATTCCTCTGAAAGGCTGTTTGCTAAATCTTGTGGACTGTGAATGAAGGGAATTCACAGTCGTGTAAATAAAAGGGGTTTTGCCAGGACCAAGACCCTGCTTCTTGCTTTTTAAGGAAGCTTGACAAGCTAGAAGAAAGGGGTCATGGGAACAGAAGCACTTGGACAATTAGCCTATCAAAATAGGGATTGCTACAGTGAAATTGTTGGCTCTATCATGCTCTTGTCACTAGAAGGCAAAATCACAACATTGAATCTCACTTACTTTGACCATATCATGCGGGAGAATTCATTGGAGAAAAGATGGGAAGACAGGGAGAGACCTGGCCTATAAGAATCACCAGGAGTTGAATGGGCAATAACATCCCGGCATCTCTTGTGCACCCCCTGCTGGCCGAGAAGAAATTCTACAATGGTTTAATCTCAGGTCTCCTCAATCTAAGGCATGCCTGCCCACATTTCAGCAATAAAAATGAGGGATGTATATTTCCTAAAATCCAGTGCACAAACGTTTTTGCCCTTCTTCCCCATACCCAATGCATCTTTCAGCTCCTGTATAATTCCAGCCAAATAAGCCATCCAGACAAGGATATATTTATTTCATAATGCTTTATAAAAGGACAGAAAATCTTACATCTCTTAGTTCCAGTAGACGTTTCAAGGACCACATTCCAGTTGAGAGGGGGACAAAGTTAAAATAGAATAGAATAGAATTCTTTATTGGCCAAGTGTGATTGGGTTGGTACCATTTCTTTTTTTCTGCAGTTCTAATTATCTGTTGAAGTCTGGGTCTGTTTTGTTGGGTTGCAGAGCCAAACCAGACAGTTATGGAGGTGCAGAGGAGAGACTCCGTAATTCCTCTGTAGAACAGAATCAGCAGCTTCTTGGGCAGTTTGAGCTTCTCGAGCTGGTGCAAAAAGAACTTTCTTTGTCGTGCTTTTTTGATGACACTTTTGATGTTAGGTGCTTATTTTAAGTCCTGAGATATGATAGAACTTAGAAACTTGAACCTAAATGATAGAACCTAGAGAGTGAATAGAATTGGGGATTTTTTAAAAAAAGACTATCAAAGTTAGCAGAGGAATCAATTGCATACACTTTTCCCTCTGAGTCTACTCTGAAGTAAGGAAGAGCCAGACCTTTGGAGGAACAGTCTGAAGCTGAACAAAGTTAAATTTATTCATTTCACATGTTTTGGAATCTCGGATTCTTTAGGAAGGCTTTTATGGCACGATTGCAACTGTCCTTGGTAAAATACGTCAGAAGCAAGAAACAAATAATTTGTACTGGACTGACCCAGTTTCCAGGCGTGAATGAGGATAAACAAGATTGTTAGGGCTTTATTTAGAATGATGATTACTAGGTGCATGAGAATAATAGCCAGCCTGGGATGAGTTGCCTAAGTGACCATGTTGAATTCCCTCCATGCTTCAGAAATTCTTGTCTTAATTGTATGATAAAGACAGAAGAGCTAAGTTGATTTGGCAGGGCTAACCTTGTTGTTTGACATCAACAAGCCAAAGCAAGTTTTTTTTAACCGTGTTTTCCTGAAAATAAGATAGGGTCTTATTTTCTTTTGACACCCCCCCCCCCAAATAAGCACTTGGCCTTATTTTCAGGGAGGTCTTATTATTATTGAGGTGCAGGAGGCAGCAAGCGTGGTCACCTCATGGCTGCTGCTGTGTTGCAATATTTTCAGGGAGGGCTTATTTTACCACATGCAGTCAAAAGCCCGATTGGAGAGGTCATTTTCAGGGAAACAGGGTAGATATAAAGCTTATATCTTATATTTTAAAAGGAAAACCATTTTCTCCTTCCTTCCTTCCTTTCCTTCCTTCCTTCCTTCCTTCCCTCCCTCCCTCCCTCCCTCCCTCCTTCCTTCCTTCCTTCCTTCCTTCCTTCCTTCCTTCCTTCCTTCCTTCCTTCCTATTTCTGACCTGGAGTAGGAGTCAATAGAGTTAAATCAACAGACAAACACAGCAGCAAACCCTAATTGCCTTAATTTTCTTTCATCTCAATTTCACCTCCTACACTTAGTCACAGACTTTAAAAAGTGAGGTATTTAATATTTTAATATAATGAATTAAAATCCAAACGTGTTTAATCCCCCCCCCCCCGAAACCTATTGTTACAATGCTCAAAGTTCAAATCTCTCCCTTTGATTCTGGATTGCAAATTAATCTAGCCTCGTGATGGCGAACCTATGGCACGCGTGCCGAAAGTGGCACACAGAGCCATGTCAACCCAATAGCTCTTCTTCCGGGTTGCGTCCCAAACAAGCGTGCATGCTCCCTTTTTGGCACTTGGTGCCGAAAACGTTCGCCATCACTGATCTAGCTCTTGTCCAAGATACTGTGAGGCTTACACGAGTTGTTGTGCATGCAAATCCTGAAATTATTGGGTTAAATATTGCTTGTTTCCCAGTTGGGCAAACTTGGAGGATTTATGAAAGTTTATTGAGACCACTAGGGAAGGTTATAGACTGGAGTAAAAAGTCAAAAAAAAGTATCTCAGGAGATAAAATTAATAGAAAACTTCCAAGAAAGCTGGAAGAAGTCATCCTCAGGGTCTGAGCTCAACTCAAAGGAGGCATTTATTGAAACTTGTTTACCTTAGTAGTTTGTTATTTTTCTACTAGCATTAGCACAGCTGCTAACTGAAGCGTGTACTTTTTCTACGAGACCAACACTATATTCAACAAAACGCTTTGTATTTGTTATTTTTAAGCAATTCTTAATAACATTTCATAGGGGGTGCGGTGCCCTAGTGGTTAAGATGCTTGTTGATCAGAAGGTTGGCAGTTTGAATCCAAGTATTGTGTGATCTTCCATTCTTGCCCAGTTCCTACCAACCTAGCAGTTTGAAAGCATGTAAACGCAAGTAGATAAATAGGTTGTCAGGGCTCCAAGTAATATACCCACAGCAACCAGAACTCCGAGGCAGGTAGATTCCTTAAAGAACAGTTTTATTGTATATATCATTTCACAGACTGGTGAAAACCGACTCTAAAGGTTCCCACAGTTTTTTACCTAATTAAAAGTTTCCCCACCTTCCCAAACAATGAGTCATATGATCCAATCAAGGTGCTGTCTGTAGCTGCTTGGAAACTTCACTCCTCCTCTCTTCCGCCACCTTGTGGGAACGTCCTTGGTTCTCAGGGGAAACTATTTTGTTTTGGCTACAAAACCCCAACCATCTCTATTCTCCCCTTCGCAGCCCTTATCTCCATTGTGGCAACTCTGGAGCCTCAAAAATGGCCTCAGTCAGGCCAGCTTCAGAGTTGACATAGGTACCACTTTGGTGGGAAGGTAACAGCTTCTGTGCACCTTTGGCATGTTACCAATGCTGCTGGCCCCATGACCATGGAAGCATCTTCCGACAATGCTGGCTGCCTTGGCTAGGAAACAGAGGTGAGCACTGCCCTCTAGAGGCAGACACAACTGGACAGGGGAAACTTTTACCTTGAAGAGCATATCGTTATTTTCAAGAGAGGTGTTGTTGTTTCAGTGTGCCACGTTTGTTTTCTTAAGCTGGAAAGTTATTCTCAAACATAGCAAATGAATCAGGGGTGGTATTGACTTACCTTCCCTACCGTTTCGCAAATGTGAGCGCGCATATGTGCACAGCCATCCATGCTTTCTTTAATTACTTTGCGCTGAGTTGTCCTTTCAGGATTGCAAATCCTTCCCCCCCTCCCCATTTCCATTTTGTTCACTAATGAAACCTGTTAGATACTTGTTCTAACTACAGTGGTTTCCACCAAGGTCCTCTGTTCCGGCGGGAACAGAGGTTTAATCCTATTGGTCGAAGGGTCTGACAGCTCCCTATAAAAGGGCTGCTGTCAGACTCAACCTTGGCTGGATTGTTCTCACTTGTTGTACTTAATGAAGAGCTGTTGTTACCGTTAAGCCTGTGTGTGCCTATCCATTACCCAATCTAACAAAACCCAGCTACTAAAACCCATTTTCCTGTGCATGATAGTCCCAGTTTGGCTCAGCCGGTTCGATTCCTGTTTTCCTGCTCCACCGTTTGGCTCAGTCCCTGTTCCTTCCTGGTCCCCTGCTCCAGCAGCCATGGGCTCAAACTGCCCCGCCATTCTCGGTCCCTTCCTCAAGCTCGAACCTTGGCCTGTCTTCCTAAACTGCCAGATTAACCCCTTCTTGCCTTCCTTCTCTCCTCCCTCTGCCTTTCTCTCCTAGCCGATTCTTCCACCAGCCTTAACCTTGAGCGGTCAGCTCTTGCTAGAAAGCGGTTTACATTACAAGGGCTTTCCAACCGCAGAGCTCTACCCAAAGGTAAACGCCTCCGCATCCGTCTCCATTCCACCTTCACTATCCGCCATCGCTGCTGCGGCTTCATTCCCACCTGATCTGATTTGTCTCATGCCCCCTCCCCATCCCTCACGCACTGCAGAAAAGTTTTCTTTCCGACAGCCATGACTTCTGTTTGTGCTGCTTGTGCATCCGTGCCTTTCACAGAAGGCTGGTAACATGCATGGAGTGAACAGGGGGTGTTGCCCCTCCATGTGTGCAGGTAAGCCACGGACAAGCTATGCCCATCCCAAGCGGGGAATGAAGAAGAAACTTAAGAAAAGTAGATTGTAGATTTTTTAGAAAACTAGATTCTATATTTTTAGAAAACTAAACTCTAGATTTTTTAGAAAACTAGATTCTAGATTTTTGAGAAAACTAAATTAAAAAAGAATTTCTAGTTTAAAATTAACCAGTGGAACCGCTTGCCTTCAGAAATTGTGGGCACTCCATCACCGCGCGAGTGATATTGAGTCAGCCCACCCTGGCCACTCCCCCTCCCATGTCAAACACAACCCTGATGCGACCCTCAATGAAATCTGGTTTGACAGACAGACCAACTGAGATGGTGAACGATATTTTCTGTTCAGTATAAGGCAACCAAGGGAAACTGATGTCTTCTGCTCCGTTTGTAGACTGTGTTGTTGTGTCTTCTTGAATTGTAAAGTTTTGTAAGTCAGGGGTCCCCAACTCGTGGGCTCTGGCCCACTACTATGGCAGGCGCTCATGCTCGAAGTTCCACTTACGTGAATAGCGGAAACACACAGAATGTCCCTTCTGCCCCCCTCACCAGTCTGCCAAGCTAGAAAGGATGGCGACTGTCAGATTCGGGCTAATGTCAGGGTTCACAGTAACACCCCCAATGAAAGAAGACTTCGAGGTTTGAAGTTCCTCAAAGTCCCATTTTATTAGAGATGTCATATTGGTACATCTGGGAAAACCTGAATCTGAAAGCTTCCAGGTTCTCCCCACCCAAACGAAAGTCCAAGTCCCTGCCCAGCACCCAAAGGTCCATCACATGGTCCAATCAGGCACCATCCAAAACTGGAGATACCTACCAGTCACGGCACTCCAGATGCAGGGCAAGACGTCCTTGACTCTCTGAGAAAGGAATGTTATTTTGACTATATATCTCCCGTGCTCCATATCATCCCCCCCTCCCATTTTCCCAATGTGGCAGGCCTGAAGGCCCAAGGCAAAAGATGGCTTCCAGGCCTGACAGTGACTACTGTTGTAAGTCACATCTCCATATGTAACATCAAAGAGTCAGGAAGTCTCACACCTGAGGGGGAATTTTGTTCTCCAGGCTTGTGGAGTGGTTTCCGAACGTTTCATTACCAGGCTAGGTAACATCTTCAGTGGAATGTAGGGGTCCAGCAAAGTTTAGCCCTCCTAAACTCCACTGAAGATGTTACCTGGTCTGGCAACAAAATTTTCAGAAACCAACCCACAAGCTCAGAGAACAAACCTGCATTCTCATCCTACACCCTACAGCAGGGGTGTCCAAATTTGGGAACTTTAAGACTTGTGGACTTCAACTCCCAGAATTCCCCAGCCAGCCATGCTGGCTGGGGAATTCTGGGAGTTGAAGTCCACAAGTCTTAAAGTTCCCAAGTTTGGACACCCCTGCCCTACAGATATTCTCCACTATTGCAAAGTCTCACATCTGTTCACTGCTGGCTATGTCCATATACTGGGATTAAGATGATTTTGAACCCCTAGTACAAAATGACAAACCGGTAGGAGTTACAAGCAGGACATGATGAGAGGACTCCTAGGATTAGAACGGAGCAATTGAAGAATACAGCCCCCTCCCCCCAAAAAATTAGAAATAATAGAAAGGAAGGAGAACTGGCTATATCTTCAAAGGGCTCACAATTTCTTAAGAAATCTACAATTTGATGTTATTGAAGAGAACATCTGGATTAAAATCGGTAGAGGAATTAATAAAAACACCCATGTTATTGGTGTCTGCTAATGTCCAACTTACCAAGAAGAGGATATCGCGGAAACTTTCCAGAAGCAAAAGGGAGATCATTCAAAGCGTAAAGTAACAGTGATAGGAGGTATAGAATTACTGCAAGAGCTGTTAGGAAATAAACCTTTGTTCTGCCTCGAGTGTTTAGGCTTGCTCGGGGCATGCAGTTAACTCCACGCTTAGGAATCTCATTCAGATCAAGTTTATTATCAGGCATTCTTAATAGCAAAATTTACAGTTCAGTGCAGGGGTGGGTTTCAACCGGTATGGACCGGTACGGCCGTACTGGATGGTGAAATTTAGTGTGCCTTCCCGTACCCGTTGGTCAGGAGGCCCCGTACCGGAATGCTCCCTCCCCTCATTCGCTCTTTCACTCACCCCACCCATCCTCACCATGCTGCCGAAAGGTTCTCAGAAGAAGAACCAGAAATCTGGTGAGTGGCTGGGGTGGGGTGGGGAGGATGTTGGGGAAGAGGGAAGAGGCAGAGGGGCTGCTAGAAGAGTGCGTGCTGTGCACAGGCTGTGAGTTTTAAAAACGTCTGAGTGAATCCAGGAAGAGGGAAGAGGCAGAGGGGCTGGAAGAGTGCGTCACATAACTGCCAAGCCACTCCCACTCGGTCACATAACTGCCAAGATACTCCCACCCGGTCACATGATCACCAAGCCATTCCCACCCGGTCACATGACCACCAAGCCACTCCCACAAAACAGGCCACACCTACAGAATAGGTTCTAAAATAATTTGAAACCCACCACTGGTTCAGTGTTAAGAATGCCTGAATAAACTTGATCTGAATGAGATTCTTAAGTGTGGAGTTAACTGCATTCCCCGATGAAGCCTACAACACTCAAGCAAGCCTACAACGCTCCAGGCAGAACAGTAAAAAGATCATGATTTCGCTCCCATGCTGAGCGGAGACACAAACATTACTTCTCTGGTTCACAAAGGCATTTAAAATGACCGGCTATAATCTCTACATGCAGGCAGAATGCCTCAGTGGCCAATCAGAAACACAGATGCGATTATATGTCATGGAACTACATTTCTCATAAGGCAGTCTATGCCTACATTTCCCAGGAGGTAGTTTTTTAAAGGAGACAGCTCTTAATTCCTACACTAGCCATATACTGCCTTCCAAATAGAGCACAACCTTCCAAATACAGTCCTTTCAGGATATGCCTGTCTTGTGGACATCTTTCTTCTTCAAAGAACTGGCTATTTTTGTTTTGAGACGAATCGACAGAGAATAAATATTAAAGATGAAGAAGTGAAAGTAGCAAGAACATTGAGGGAGGGTAACCGTAGAAAGGTGAAATTCTTAATTGGAGCAAAGACTGAAATTAAGTGTGGTTAACACTCTAATTTGGATTGGACAAAATGGATTATAATAAATTCTGACAATTAGGATTCATTAGCAGAAAGTGCTAATAGGAGGAGACACACAAGATAGTCTGCATTCAGATAACACATTTAACTTGGTTATAATTTAAAAACACATTAACCAACCCATGAATTCGGATTTGCATGATGAATTAAGCCCTCCGCCACTTATAAACTAATTGGGGGCCTGAGAACCAAGCATGTGTTTGCTAGATTTTTTTTATCAATTATCTTCTGGAAACATTACCACATCTGGGCTGTAAAGATCAATCTAACCACTAGATGGCAGCAAGTATTTCCACATTTAAGGATCTCACAGTTGCCTCTTGGTGAGCCTCTGGCATTTTGCAGCTAAGGTTTAGTTATTCTGCTGAGCACATTTTATAAGTCCTCCCGGCCATCAATTTAGCAATAAAATGTGTCTTTGTTAGTGATTTGGCATCATAGCAATCCGGGTAGATTCTATAAAATGTTATGAATCAAGGATGATGAAAATTCTATTTGCAAGCCCACATCCTCTGAAGGGTACCGAGGCTGGGCAGAATTGCCGTTCAATTTATTTATTCATTTTTTGCATGTTTCTACCTCACCCTTAACCTGCATCTCTCTGCTCTCCCAGATCCAGGGTCTAAAGAGAGAGACGTTCCCCGTCGCTTTTCCTTAGCTTCCTCCATCAACACCACAACTAACACATCTTCTCTAACCAAAGGTATGGACCAGGGGTGGGTTCCTGCCAGTTCTAACCTCTTCTATAGAAGAGGTTCCACAGATCTACAGTGCCGTTTAGAACCGGTTCCAGCTCCCTCCCCCCGCCCGTCCGCACATCATCAAGATGAAGAGCGAGAGGAGGAATTCTGGGAGTTGAAGTCCACAAGTCTTAAAGCTGTCAAGTTTGAACACCCCTGGGGTTTATTTTCCCTAAAGGGTTAGGGGTGCAAGGGTCTTGTAATTTGACAGCTTTAAGACTTGCGTGCTTCAAATGCAAGAGTTTCTGAGGCAACATTTTGGATGCTAAGCAACAGCGTTGTTAAGTGAGTTTCACCACATTTTACAAGTTGGCCATGCCCACCCAGTCACATGGCTGGCAAGCCACTCCCATCCGGTCACATGGCCGGAAAGCCACTCCCACCCAGTCACATGGCCGGAAAGCCACTCCCACCCAGTCACAAGGCTGGCAAGCCACTCCCACCCGGTCACATTGCCGGAAAGCCACTCCCACCCGGTCACATAGCCGGAAAGCCACTCCCACCCGGTCACAAGGCTGGCAAGCCACTCCCACCCGGTCACATGGCCGGAAAGCCACTCCCACCCAGTCACAAGGCTGGCAAGCCACTCCCACACGGTCACATGGCCGGAAAGCCACTCCCACCCAATCACAAGGCTGGCAAGCCACTCCCACCTGGTCACATGGCCGGAAAGCCACTCCCACCCAGTCACATGGCTGGCAAGCCACTCCCACCCGGTCACATTGCCGGAAAGCCACTCCCACCCGGTCACATGGCCAGGAAGCCGCTCCCACAAAGCAGGCCACACCTACAGAAGAGGTTCTAAAAATTTTTGAAACCCACCACTGGTATGGACACACTAACTAACCCATTAGGTCAGGGTATACCCTTCCCTTCCCTACCGGTTTGCAAGTGTGAACGTGTGTGCAAATGTGAGCACACAGCCTTCCATGCATGCACTTTTGGTGAAAAAAAGGGCCTAAATGGATGTTCAGGGGTGGGATTCTACCAGTTGGGACAGGCTCGGGTGAACCGGTAGCTTTGACTATCAGCTGGGAGCGAACTGGTTCACCCCAATGATCAGATGGGCCCACCCGCCTGCCCGCTCTATTTTCCTACCTTTATCTTCTTCGCTGATCCACGCGGCAGAGCAGACTACCACATGAAACAGCTGTGTTATTTTCGTTGCTAAGCATGGCAGTTCTAAAGTGAGCTGCATCTGATTTTACAGTCTTTTTTTTTTGCCATAGTTATTAAGTGAGTCGTATAGGGTTGCCTGCCTGAGCAGGGGGTTAGGCTAGAAGACCTCCAAGGTCCCTTCCGACTCTGTTATTATGTTCTGTCTCAATTGTTCAGTGTATCATTGTGGTTGTGAATCAAACGTGGCTTTTCCCCACCCAAAAGAAAGTTCAAGTCCCTGCCCAGCACCCATGTGTCCATCACGTGGTCCAATCAGGTACTGTTCCAAACTGGAGATGCCTCCCAGTCACACCACTCCAGGTGCAGGGCAAGACGTCCTTGACTCTCTGAGAAAGGAATGTTATTTTGACTATATCTATCCCGCTCCATATATTCTCCCCTCCCAATTTCCTACAGCATTAAGTTGTGGCAGGCCCAATGCACAAAACGGCTTCCAGGCCTGACAGAAGGAAGAGTGGGGTCAGCCCAGTTAACCCTTGGATGGGAAAGTCCCCCCCCCAAAAAAAAATATATCCCAGGGCTGTTAGCTAGACTTGGAAATAAAAAATAACACATCAAGTTTCTCAGAAGAGTTGCTGAGAGAGATAATGGCATGTAATTACCAGGTGTGAAATGGATGCAGTTACCAAGAGCCGGGTTTGACTCAAGGACATCTTTATTATCCCAGGTTGTATCTCATTAGAAACATGGTAATGCAATGTATTATGTAAGTCAGGGGGGTCAAATTCAAGGCCCATGGGCCGAATCCGGCCCAGGATGTGGCCCACGGGGCTACTCTTGAACAGGGGTGGGATTCAAAAGTTTTAGCAACCAGTTTTCTGCCCAGTGGCTGGGTGGGCGTGGCCATGGTGGGTGTGGCCTACTCGGCCTCCTGCATCACGGCGGTGGAGAGGTGTTTCCACCCTCGCTAGGCTCCGGAGGCTTTCCTCGAGCCTCCGGGAGAGCAAAAACAGCCTCCCCTGGGCTCCGGAGTCCAGAAACAGGCCCAATTCCAGACTTCTGGAACTTCTGGGTGGCCCGTTTTTCACACTCCCGGAGCCTCTGCCCGGGCTGTGCGCTCACCTGACATCCAAAATGGGTCGCATGGAGACTCTTGGGAAGGGCGGGGTGGGAGGGGCCAGCCAGTATTAGCAACTATTGGTTTGGTGAACCAGGTGCAAAATTAGCATCTGGTTCGCCCCAACCAGTCCGAACTGGCTGAATCCCACCCCTGCCCTTGAGACAGTGAAGGATCGGCCCCTGGTGCCTCAGCTGTGGTCCAGGCTGGCCAGGTCCTAATCTATAACTTGATGGCTGTCATTCTGGCTGGAACACAGTCAGCCTTAGAAGGAAGGAAAGAGGTGGGAATGAAAAGGAGAGAAGGAGAAGGGGGGGAGGGAGGGAAATGGGAATGGGAAGGAGTGAGGGAGAGAAGCTGGTCACTTCCACCCTGGTTACATCCACCCCAGCCTGGTCTCCAAGGTCAGCCTCAACTTTCATTGAAATCAAGTTTGACAGCCCTGATGTAAGTGAACAAACTTTCATCGCTGAGAGGAAAAAACGAAGGGGAAATTTAATATCCATCAATACAAAATGCATTCTCGTGGTCGACATAATATTAGAGGCTGTGTTGTCTTATCCATTTTTAATTTAAATTTTCTGCAGTCAGAGAGAATATGGAGGCAGAGTTTCATGCGCTGGAATCACGCAAAGTTTCGTGTGAACAGAAACTCATATATACGGGCATGAAATGTAATAATTCTTAAAGCATTAAGAGAGGAGATCAGTCTGAGCCCAACTGCCTTGGTAGGAATCCTATCGTTCTTTGGATAAGCAGAAATAACTGATAAAAACGAAGCAGTTTGCTGGCGATCTCACAACCTTGTGCTGCTTCCATCAACTGCTGAACCCTTTTCTTCATGCTAAGAGAGCAGGCCTGGCACCATCTAACTGTATTTCCAATCTTTATTATCTGCAAACTGCGCACAGGTCCCCTTGTTCCTGCAGTGAAAGTCAAGAGGCACGAAATCAAAAGCGATCCGACTCCTTTCGGTTTTGAAGGTACAGCTCCCAAATCCCTGCATGCTGTTTGACTTGTAGATTGTCCTTACACATCACCCACTAACATTTCAAACCATCCTCTGAATCGCTCAAATCAGATGAGCTTTGTTGGTTGTCCATCACTATATCTAACTTCTATCTATCATCTATCTATCTATCTATCTATCTATCTATCTATCTATCTATCTATCTATCTATCATCTATCTATCTATCTATCTATCTATCTATCTATCTATCTATCTATCATCTATCTATCTATCTATCATCTATCTATCTATCTATCTATCTATCTATCTATCTATCTATCTATCTATCTATTTATCTAGCTATCTATCATCTATCTAGCTATCTAGCTATCATCTATCTATCTCAAATCAATCAATCAAATTTTATTTGATTAGCCGCAACCCTCTTCCGAAGGACTCGGGGCGGCGTACAATCAAAAGGATAAAATACACATAGGACACACATACATACGAAAAAACAAGGACAATTACATTTGTGCATGGAGGAGAGTAGACTTGTAAGTGAAAGACAATAAACACAGCTAAAAACACAGTTAAAACACAGTTTAAAATCCCCTAAATAAAATTGCTAAATTAAAAACCCCTCAGGAGCGTAACGAAGTTATGGTTGGGCCAGGCCAGATATTTGAAAAAGGTGGGTCTTGAGCTTAACACGGAAGGAGCGGAGGTCTGTAGTGGTCCTAATATCCGGGGGGAGGTCATTCCACAGGGCTGGGCCCGCCACAGAGAAGGCTCTGCTCCTAGGCGCCGCCCCATGGCATTGTCTAGTGGACGGCACCTGGAGAAGTCCCTCTCTGTGCGAGCGAATAGGTCGTAGGGATGTATCTATCTATCTATCTATCTATCTATCTATCTATCTATCTATCTATCTATCTATCTATCTATCTATATCTATTTAGCTAGCTATCTATCATCTATCTATCTATCTATCTATCTATCTATCTATCTATCTATCTATCTATCTATCTATCTATCTATCTATCTATCATCTAGCTATCTAGCTATCATCTATCTATCTAGCTATCTATCTATTTATCTATCTAGCTATCATCTATCTATCTATCTATCTGTTCATCTATCTATCTATCTATCATCTATCTATCTATTTATCTAGCTAGCTATCTAGCTATCTATCTATCATCTATCTATCTATCTATTCATCTATCTATCTATCATCTATCTATCTATTTATCTATCTATCTATCATCTATCTATCTATCTATCTATCTATCTATCTATCTATCATCTAGCTATCTAGCTATCATCTATCTATCTAGCTATCTATCTATTTATCTATCTAGCTATCATCTATCTATCTATCTATCTATTCATCTATCTATCTATCTATCATCTATCTATCTATCTATCTAGCTATCTATCTATCTATCTATCTATCATCTATCTATCTATCTATTCATCTATCTATCTATCATCTATCTATCTATTTATCTATCTATCTATCATCTATCTATCTATCTATCTATTCATCTATCTATCTATCTATCATCTATCTATCTATTTATCTATCTAGCTATCATCTATCTATCTATCTATCTGTTCATCTATCTATCTATCTATCATCTATCTATCTATTTATCTAGCTAGCTATCTAGCTATCTATCTATCATCTATCTATCTATCTATTCATCTATCTATCTATCATCTATCTATCTATTTATCTATCTATCTATCATCTATCTATCTATCTATCTATCTATCTATCTATCTATCATCTAGCTATCTAGCTATCATCTATCTATCTAGCTATCTATCTATTTATCTATCTAGCTATCATCTATCTATCTATCTATTCATCTATCTATCTATCATCTATCTATCTATTTATCTATCTATCTATCATCTATCTATCTATCTATCTATTCATCTATCTATCTATCATCTATCTATCTATTTATCTATCTATCTATCATCTATCTATCTATCTATCTATCTATCTATCTATCTATTCATCTATCTATCTATCTATCATCTATCTATCTATCTATCTAGCTATCTATCTATCTATCTATCTATCATCTATCTATCTATCTATTCATCTATCTATCTATCATCTATCTATCTATTTATCTATCTATCTATCATCTATCTATCTATCTATCTATTCATCTATCTATCTATCTATCATCTATCTATCTATTTATCTAGCTAGCTATCTAGCTATCTATCTATCATCTATCTATCTAGCTATCTATCTATTTATCTATCTAGCTATCATCTATCTAGCTATCTATCTATTCATCTATCTATCTATCTATCATCTATCTATCTATCTATCTATCTATCTATCTATCTATCTATCTATTCATCTATCTATCTATCTATCATCTATCTATCTATCTATCTAGCTATCTATCTATCTATCTATCTATCATCTATCTATCTATCTATTCATCTATCTATCTATCATCTATCTATCTATTTATCTATCTATCTATCATCTATCTATCTATCTATCTATTCATCTATCTATCTATCTATCATCTATCTATCTATCTATCTATCTATCTATCTATCTATCTATCATCTATCTATCTAGCTATCTATCTATTTATCTATCTAGCTATCATCTATCTAGCTATCTATCTATTCATCTATCTATCTATCTATCATCTATCTATCTATTTATCTAGCTAGCTATCTAGCTATCTATCTAGCTAGCTAGCTACCTACCTACCTATGAACACTCAAAGGTGCTTTTTCAAGAGGCGACTGCGCTTTTTTTTTTCCTTGAAGACGCTTCGCTTCTCACCTGAAAAAATTTCTTCAGAACTGGACAAACCAATTAGTTAAAACAATGTGTTTGTTTTTTAAATGCAATCAATCACAGTTCTTCTTCACCTGTCTCCATGCCTCTTATTGTTTTGACATGAAACCCTGAAATGACATGATCAAAGGCAGCCTTAGCCTTAAAAATATCTATTTTTCTTCACGGTTCAATTCATTCTACTTTTCCCTATTCTTAATCTTCTCCATCTCCATCGCTCATATTTGAATGAATGCAGCTCTGCCTTCTTCTTTCTTTGAGAATGCTAACTCCTAGTGTCTTTGACTGCATGCTTACCTGTAGCGTCAATCTTTTTGCCTGTGCTGTGCTTGGTTGATGCCAATCTTGTTTAATTTGCTAATCGGTAATCACACGAAATGTGTTGGCGGTCCTTTGATGGCGTTATCACCAGGTATAAAAGGGAAATAATTCTGGGTGGATAGAGATTCAACTGATTGATTCTAAACGGTGTCCTCTTGTGACTTTTTGACTGCGTGCTTTCCACGTTCAAATTGCACTGGCGTCTAAGTTCTTACATTTTCTTTTAAATCCCAAAATTGTAGCATTCGCTTAATGTGGAAGAGGATATAAAATGATTCCCCGCACAGGAGAGTTTTAATATCACTGCTCCCTCTAGTGGTAGGAAAGTTCTATTGGTGACAGCTCAAGTTCTCCATGAAAATGTCAGATGTCTGTCTGTCCCTCTAGAGCAGTGTTTCTCAACCTTGGCCCACCTGAAGATGCGTGGACTTCAACTCCCAGAATTCCTCAGCCACGCATCTTCAGGTGACCAAGGTGGAGAAACACTGCTCTAGAACAAGGCTGTAAAACTCACTTCACGCACTGGCCACACCTACAGCCTGTTTAGCGAAGGGGGGTGGAGTCACGTCACGTGATGACAATGTGACACCCCTGCTCTAAATTTTTTGCGATTCCTGGCCTTTCCATCGACTTAACCATGGCACAATTCCCAGACAATAGGATGGCTCTCCCATGTGTCCATGATAACACCTTTATCCTGATCCCATCCACAGGTGAGATAGACTTACAGGTAGTCCTCAACTTACAACCCCGATTAAACCCAATTATTGCTAAGCGAGATGGCTGTTAAGTGACTTTTGCCTCCTTTTTATGACCTTTTTTCGCCACAATTGTTGTGGATCGCTGCGGTTGTTAACTTAGTAGTAGTAGCAATAGCACTTAGACTTATACGGGTACTCCTCAACGTAGGACCACAATTGAGCCTAAAATGTATGTTGCTGAGTGAGAAATGTGTTAAGCGAGTTTTGCCCCCCCCCCCTCCACCATTTTACGACATTTCTCAGCACATTTGTTAAGCGAATCACTATAGTTCTTAAATTAATAACACAGCTGTTAAGTGAATCTGGTTTCCCCATTGAGTCTGCTTGTCAGAAGGGGAACAGATGACCCCGGGACACCGCAGCGGTCACAAATATGAATCAGTTGTCAAGCATCCGATTGTAAATCACATGACCATGGGGATGTTGCAATGGTCCTACGTGTGAAAAATGATCATGTCACTTTTTTCAATGCAGTTGTAACTTTGAACGGTCACTAAATGAGCTTTCGTAAGTTGAGGACTACCTTCACAATGCTTTACAGACCTCTCTAAGTGGTTTTACAGAGTCAGCTTATTTGCCCCCAACAATCTGGGTCCTCATTTTACCGACCTCGGAAGAATGGAAGGCTGAGTCAACCTTGAACCGGTCAGAATCGAACTGCCAAAGTGCCGTGAGACAGCAGTCTGGAGAATTAGCCTGCAGTACTGCATTCTAACCACTGCGCCACCATGGCTCTTAGTAATGCGATTCTTCCATGTCTAAAGAAACTCATTTTGAATTAGGATATTAATAGGATGTATTGCCACAGTTTGGGAACAGCTTTTTAAAATGTTCTATGGAGATTTAGAAATAATTGGCAGAACCTTTTCTAAGAATAGCACAGTCCACTCCCTACTGAATGTGGCTGCCAAGGGCAACTGGTCTTGCTTTCCAATTTGTCAAAGCAAAGACACCTACAAGTGAGGTTTCAGTTACATAGGTGAGGCTGCCATCTTGATTTTTTTTTTTTGATGTTCTATCTACAGTCTCCACCGATACAGAGTAAGTGGTCCTGGGGACACCTGTTTTCCTTAACACAATCTTTGATCTTTGTCAAAGGAAAGTTTGCATGCTCACCATTTCACCTTTAAGATGGATGCCAACCAGCAATTTTAAAATTATAGAAAACTCTGCTTCCTATCCCAGATGCCTTTGAAAGCACCCTCTTGGCTCAAGCTCACCCCAATGCCGTTTCCTCTGCAAGAATGGTACCCAGATCAGCTTCACAGACAGGTAAAAAGAAATCAGAGTAATCTTTTTTGAGATCAGATGCTCATATGCACTTGAGAACATCTTTGGAGAGAGAGAAAAGATCTGGTAGGGAGAAAAATTACCTGGGTTATGAAATGGACTGAAGCTCTTTTACACAAGACCTAGATTCTTAAACATGCTCTCCACACTTGACTGGGGTTTGTGCCAGAAGCAGACTTGATTGATTAAAGCATGAAAATCATTTTTTATTTCCTATTGACCACCTAAACTTTTTTTCTTTCTACCATCAACTTCAGTTGTATTCTATTTGTCCATCCTCTTGTTTTCTTTCTCCCCATTTTGAAAATAATAATTTCTTCAGAGTGTTGACTTACCTACGCTGCTTCCTGAATCCAGTTGATTCCTGATGATTTCATGGAAACAGTGCAGTTTTCTTGGCAACGCTGCTGAAATTGTTGTCTTTTGTTGTCTTCTTTTTTCCCAACTTCCCAGGGATGCCCACAGTCTCCGGCACCATCTGGAAGTCTCCCACTCAAATATTAACAACTGGCCAAGCCCAAAAAAAGTCAAGCAGAGGTTATCCCTTTCAGAACACACCTCATGCATTGCTGATATTCTCATCATGTTGTCATGATTAAAAGACTCCAGAGAAGGTGTCAGGGCAGCCTCCATCAGTAACCAAGAAAGAAACCACTCAACTCCATATTTCAGAATTAAGAGTACTTTTACTGGTTATGAGTAGATAGCAGCTAAGCAAAGCAAGATCTGAGGCAAAAGTGCGCGTAATCATAGATATCAATATGTGACCCAACTCCCTCCCCTTAGTAACCCCATCCCCCAGTCCAATCCGCACACCCCACAGGTGTCATGTGGGCTGCAGCTTCAAAACCCATCATCAGGTTGGTATGCCGGACGGTTGCCCTTGGCGGCAATTCCACTATCTGCAGCATGCACAGTAGATGGTGAGAAAATCACTCCCTTCTTCATTCACTCCTGTGCTTAAGCTTCCCCTCCCAAACACCATGTTATCTCCCCCCCTCCCCGTTTCAATGGCAGCTGAAAGCAAGCAGCAAAGCAGAGGCTGACATCAGGTCTCTACTCCCGTGGTTCGACTCCTACCACCGCTTGATGGAGTGAGCTCCCGTCACTTGCCTCAGCTTCTGCCAACCTAGCAGTTCGAAAGCACGTAAATGCAAGTAGATAAATAGGTATCACTCGGTGGGAAGCTCACAGTGTTCTGTGTTTCACCATACACTTTATGTTGCGGCATGATGACACGCTGGTCACATGATTGTTGAAATGTCTTTGAACAGTGCGGGCTCACTGGCTTAAAGAAATGGGGATGAGAACCATCCCCTAAAGTCAGCTATCACTACTGAAGTAAAACCCACAGGGATTCCTTTATGTTTTGTCATGATTATGACTTTTCAGAAGAAATACCTGTTTTGATTGTGATGCAGCAATCTCCAAAAAAGTGATGCTCACCAGGTGTGTTTAATCGCCTAACTGAGCCAGTGGTGAAATTCAAAACATTTTACTACTGGTTCTGTGGGCATGGCAGGGGAAGGATAACACAAAATCTCCATTCCCTCCCCACTCCAGGGGAAGGATGCTGCAAAATCTCCATTCCCCCATTCCTGGAGGAAGGATATTGCAAAATCTCCATTCCCACCCCACTCCAGGGGAAGGATACTGCAAAATCTCCATTCCCTCCCCACTCCAGGGGAAGGATACTGCAAAATCTCCATTCCCCCATTCCTGGAGGAAGGATATTGCAAAATCCCCATTCCCTCCCCACTACAGGGGAAGGATGCTGCAAAATCTCCATTCCCACCCCACTCCAGGAGAACTATATTGCAAAATCTCCATTCCCACCCCACTCCAGGGGAAGGATACTGCAAAATCTCCATTCCCCCATTCCTGGAGGAAGGATATTGCAAAATCCCCATTCCCTCCCCACTACAGGGGAAGGATGCTGCAAAATCTCCATTCCCACCCCACTCCAGGAGAACTATATTGCAAAATCTCCATTCCCTCCCCACTCCAGGGGAAGGATACTGCAAAATCTCCATTCCCCCATTCCTGGAGGAAGGATATTGCAAAATCCCCATTCCCTCCCCACTACAGGGGAAGGATGCTGCAAAATCTCCATTCCCACCCCACTCCAGGAGAACTATATTGCAAAATCTCCATTCCCACCCCACTCCAGGGGAAGGATACTGTAAAATCTCCATTTTCACCTCACTCTGGGGCCAGGCAGAGGTGGTATTTGCCAGTTCTCGGAACTACTCAAAATTTCCACTACCAGTTCTCCAGAAGCTGTCAGAACAAGCTGGATTTCACCCCTGGACTGAGTTAATACAGTACAGGACACAATTCCATGTTTAAATCATTTCTTCTTCCAAAAATCCCTAAATATTATACATGACATGTTTTAGAAAGTCAACTGTGTAATATTGATGGCCTGGCCCTTTTGAAAAAAAACAATCTTCTAAACAAAAGCAACAAATTAGCCTTATACGAGATATAAATTATTTCATTAAAGGATTAAATTACTTTAATAATTAAATGCATATTATTAAACACCGCTAGAGTCAGAGGAGAAAGTGGGCTAATCTTGTTCATGAAGAAATGAAGAAAAAAACAAACAGGAATATGGCTGGACTTAGGCACTAAGGCTGAGCAGCACATAGAAGATCCAGCAACCCAGAAATCTCTGAGCAACCGAAGGCATGCAATATTGATTTGGGGAATTGAATTTGAGACTACAATTATTAGTAGTAGTATTTTATTCATTGAGTATGAAACTCAGTCAACTGAACATTTAAAGGTGTGTCACAAATTTCATTGACTGTTGCTAATGGTTTGATACAGGTTTCTGCCAGCATCCTAGCTATCAACCAAGTACCTTCTTAAAATATACGATGTTCCAATTAGCGCAGTTTTTTGCAGTTCTGCTGGTGTTATTGCAGGAAGCTGCAATTTATGTGTTTTGTAAAATTCTTGGACATGGTACCAAGTGCCCCAATGACAATGGCTATCACTGTTAGATGTTTCATCCATAGCCGTGTAGTTTCGATGGCCAGGTCATGAGATTTTGTGATTTTTTTCTCGCGACCTGGCCATTGAAACTACACAGCTATGGATGAAACATCTAACAGTGATAGCCATTATTATGATGTGGTTAATTTTTGGTGAGATTCACAGCCTTTGGGGCCGGTTGGTAGCTCAACAGCTTGAGTCCTAACCAAGGACCTAGGAACTGTTAAGGTAAAGTCGGAGGATATAAGTTGTTCCAAGTAGGGTGGTTTTTTGTAAAGTCAGAATGTTCAAGTCAGGTAAATTTAGAATTTTCAAATAGCGAGGTAGTCCTTTAGGTATTGCTCCAAGGGCTCCAATTACAATTGGGACAACACTCGATTTCTTTTTCCACAGTCGCTCAACTTCAATAGTGATGATGATGATGATGATGATGATGATGATGATGATGATGATGATGATTATTATTTTAATTCTTTATTGTTAAAAATAGTTGGACATGGTGCAACCATCCTGGCGTTATCTCCGCCATACAGAACTAAAGTATAACATAAATATCTTCTGTATTCAATGTACCTTACTAATTACTAATTATATACACATACCTAACTCCTTATAAACGCTTACATTTACCTAATATATTACATCTTCTTTTCATCTGCACATGCTTGTTCTTTTCCGTTCCATTCCTCAAATCCAACCATTGGTAGAATCTATTCCAAATCTCATAGTATTCTGTCTCTCCTTTCTCTTTTTAGTTCCGGCGTCAATCTTTCGAGCTGACAGCTGGCTCCGCCTCTTAATTATTATTATTTTTACAAGACTCCTTTTATCTTATCTAAAAAAATCAAATTTGATTTGATATCTAACACGCAACAGGAGATAATGCCAAGTGCTGTGTTCTGGTTTTTTTTAAAATGAAGGTTGGCCGAGCAGACAGATGCCCTCGCTAGATACATTTGAGGACTTCGAAGCCATTCCATCCAGCACTGAGGACCTCTCAAACTCTTCAGACCTGGAGGAAGACAGCCACCTTTCTAATGTAGGTAACATCCTTCTGACACAGGTACAGTACAGGTGGTACTTTGCTCAATAGTAGTAACTGTGAGAGGGATCTTGGAGTTCTAGTGGACAACCATTTAAATAGGAGCCAGCCGTGTGCAGCAGCTGCCAAAAAAGCCAACACAGTTCTAGGCTGCATCAACAGAGGGAAAGAATCAAGATCACGTGAAGTGTTAATACCACTTTATAATGCCTTGGTAAGGCCACACGTGGAATACGGCATTCAGTTTTGGTCGCCACGATGTAGAAAAGATGTGGAGACTCTAGAAAGAGTGCAGAGAAGAGCAACAAAGATGATTAGGGGACTGGAGCTTAAAACATATGAAGAACGATTGCAGGAACTGGGTATGTCTAGTTTAATGAAAAGAAGGACTAAGGGAGACATGATAGCAGTGTTCCAATATCTCGGGGTTGCCACAAAGAAGAGGGAGTCAAACTATTCTCCAAAGCACCTGAGGGCAGGACAAGAAGCAATGGGTGGAAACTAATTAAGGAGAGAAGCAACTTAGAACTGAGGACAAATTTCCTGACAGTTAGAACAATTAATCAGTGGAACAACTTGCCTCCAGAAGTTGTGAATGCTCCAACACTGGAAGTCTTTAAGAAGATGTTGGATAGCCATTTGTCTGAAACAGTATAGGGTTTCCTGCCTAGGCAGGGGGTTGGACTAGAAGACCTCCAAGGTCCCTTCCAACTCTGCTATTGCATTGTATTGTATACCTTCGTGCAAGATCTAGACGTGTCAGAAAGACCCGTTTTGCACAATTCAGGGCTACAGGGTTGTTTCCAAGATGGTTTTGGTTTTGAGTCAGTGGTGAAATTCATTTTTTTTACTATTGGTTCTGTGGGCATGGCTTGTTGGGTGTGGCAGGGGAAGGATGCTGCAAAATCTCCATTCCCACCCCACTCTGGGGCCAGCCAGAGGCATTTGCCAATTCTCAGAACTACTCAAAATTTCCGCTACCGGTTCTCCGAACTATTCAAAATTTCCACTACCAGATCTCTAGAACCTGTCAGAACCTGCCCGATTTCACCCCTGGTTTGGGTGCTTCAGGGATGTTTATTGATAGAGGTGGTTCTTGCTTTCACTGGAGAAAGCAGTTACCATATTTTTTAGAGTATAAGACGCCCCGGAGTATAAGATGCAGCAAGATTTTGAAGAGGAATTTTTTAAAAAAAAATGTTTTTGCACTCTGCAAATCTCCCCCCAAAGGCCTATTTTTCACAAAAATGGGCCTGTTTTTTCCCCAAAAAAAGGCATGAATAGCCTATAGGGAGCTTGCAGAGTGCTCCTGGGGAAGTAGGGAGGGGGCAAAAATGAGCAAAAAAGGTCTGTTTTTCGTAAAAAAATAAAAGGGCATGGATAGCCCTTAGGAAGCTTATAGAGTGCTCCTAGGGGCTGGGGGGGGTAAAATTGAGCAAAAAATGGGCCATTCTTTGCTCATTTCCGCCCTCCCCAGCCCCCAGGAGCACTCTGAAAGTCTCCTGCAGGCTCTGCATGGCCATTTTGGTGAAGGGGACAGGGTTTTGAGGGGCAAATAATGCTGTATTCAGTATATAAGACGCACCCAGATTTTCAGCCTCTTTTTTGAGGGGAAAAAGGTGTGTCTTATACTCCGAAAAATACGGTATGTTTGGAAGAGTTAGCAGTAAAAGGAAACCAGGCTGCCAAAATAGAATAAAATTCTTTATTGGCCAAGTGTGATTGGACACACAAGGAATTTGTCTTTTGTGCATAAGCTCTCAGTGTACATAAGGAAAATAAAATACATTCCTCAAGAATAAAAAGATACAACACTTAGTGATAGCCAAGGTTACTAATAAGCTATCAAATCGTATTAGGAAACAAATAAAAACAATATAAATTGAAAGATACAAGCAACATGGTTATAGTCATAGGTTGGATGAGATAGATATTGTAAGGAAGGAAAGAAGAATAGTAATATAGTCTTAGTAAATTATTTGACAGTGTTATGGGAATTAGTTGTTAAACAGAGAGCTGGCGTTTAGGGAAACACTGTCTTTGTGTCTAATTGTTCTGGTGTGCAGTGTCCTATAGTGTCATTTTGAGGGTAGAAGTTGAAATGATTGATGTCCAGGATGCGAGGGGTCTGTAAATATTTTCACGCCCCTCTTTTTGACTCGTGCAGTCTACAGGTTGGTAGCAATCATTTTTTCTGCTACCATCAAAGCTGGCACCAGCCAGAGCATAGAACAACTCAAAGAAGTAGTGTAAGGTAAGAAGATATGGAGAAACCTGCCCCATAGAATCACCAAGATCGGTCACAACTGAACGGATATCATCATTACCATTTCCTGCTTAACGACCACTTGTTTAACAACTGTTCAAAGTTACAATGGACTTCAAAAGAAAACCTACTTGTGACCTGTCCTAATACTTAACCATTGCCACACTTCCCCTCCACTCACACGATTGCATTTCGGGTGTTTGGCAACTGGTTTGGATGTATAACTGGTTGCAGGTCCTGTGCTCCTATGACCACAACGTGTGGCTCTTTTGCTGTCTTCCAGCAGAAACTTTAGCGTTAAAACTTACACCAGGAGGATCCAGGGTCGAAGCTGTGCTTAAGCAGGACTCCTCTCTGGGTGACTTTGAACCAATCACTCTTTCTGGGGGCCAATCTGTGACTTGTGTCCTGCAACGCTCAAATGAAATACCCTTTTGAGAACATGTGGTAGTCAAGGGATGGCTAACCTTTTTCCCATCGCGGTGCCAAAAGCGGGGGAAGCACGTGAGGGTCGTGCGCGGGCATGCCCACACCCATAATTCTATGTGCACACCTCCCCCCACTTTTCGCACACGACGGACCCGTTTTTCATCCTCCCCATGCTCCAGAGGCTTTCTAGGAGCCTGGGGAGGGTGTAAACAGCCTCCACCGCCTACCCGGAAGCCCTCCGTAGGGCGAAGAATGGCCCAACGTGCAAAGTAGAAGTCCATTCCCGAACTTCTGGTTTGCACGTTGGATTGTTTTTCACCCTCGAAAAACGGCCGAAAATGAAGCCCCAAGTTAGCTGGCCAATGTGCGCATGCACGCTGGAGCTGACAGGACAATGTCTCCTGTGCCCTAACAAATAGCTCCATGTGCCACCTATGGCACGCATGCCATATGTTTGCCATCACAGTGGTATTCTAACACAGGGGACTCCATGCTTGGCAACTTTAAGACTTGTGGACTTCAACTCCCAGAAATCCTCAGCCAGACAGGAGTTGAAGTCCACAATTTGGAGACTCCTGTTCTAGAAAAATATGTGCAATAAACTTGCTTTTCAAATGAGCTTCAGCCTCAGCACTAAACATAGAACATTAAGAATGTCAGAGATGTCAGCCTTGAGAGTCCAGACAAGAACATACCTAGAAATACCAGCACTAACTTTATGCCTCTTATCTGACTGTTCTGTCCCTACTACACGTTAGTCTGTGTGCAGCTCGACATGCAGCTCAGCCAGGGGTGGGTTCCTGCCAGTTCCAACCTCTTCTATAGAAGAGGTTCCATAAATCTACAGTGCCGTTTAGAACCGGTTCCAGCTCCCCCCCCCCCCCCGGTCTGTCCGCACATCATCAAGATGAAGAGCGAGAGGAGGAATTCTGGGAGTTGAAGTCCACAAGTCTTAAAGCTGTCAACTTTGAACACCCCTGGGGTATTTTTTTCTAAAGGGTTAGGGGTGCAAGGGCCTTGTAACTTGACAGCTTAAAGACTTGCACACTTCAATGCCAGAGTTCCTGAGCCAACATGACTGGAGTTGGAATTTTGGGAGTTGAAGTCCACAAGTCTTAAAGCTGTCAATTTTGAACACCCCTGGGGGTTTTTTTTCTAAAGGGTTAGGGGTACAAGGGTCTTGTAACGTGACAGCTTTAAGACTTGCATGCTTCAAATGCCAGAGTTCCTCAGCCAACATTTTGGTTGCTAAGCAAGAGTGTTGTTAAGTGAGTTTCACCACATTTTACAAGTTGGCCACGCCCTCCCAGTCACATGGCTGGCAAGCCACTCCCACCCGGTCACATGGCCGGCAAGCCACTCCCACAAAGCAGGCCACACCTACAGAAGAGGCTCTAAAAAATTTTGAAACCCACCACTGAGCTCAGCCCACCTATCCTCCGATAAAACAGACTGTGTGCATAGAGCTGGGTGCTTTATTGAAAGAACAGGATAGGGTGAAACTGGGGAAAATAGGGAAACGTAGAGTGAGAACCAAATACAAGCTAGACAGTATTGAGTTACTGCTGAACATAACAATTAATAAATACAAGCAATTTAAATCTCCCCAGCGATGTTCTGTGTGTGTGGGACGTGGGTTTGTCCTTGGATGACCAGGTGCTTCTGCCTTCTCTAAATGCTAAAGGAGATGGAGTCTGGCTTCCCAGCATGCACTTTTTTGAGAGTGTGGGCTGATGGTTAAATGGATAGCTTCAGACAAGATACTTGGGGCATATTTGTCTCTCCGACCACTAGATGAGACTACAGCAGTGGTGGGTTGCAGGCGGTACGCCCCAGTACAGGCATACCGGTGCCTGCCCGGAGCAGCGGGTACCGTTCCGGTACTCCAGAGAGCCCACCTGCCCGAGCTCCTTACCTCTTCGGCGCTTCCGCACACCCGCACGGAGCGCATGGCACCAGCAGCTGGAGCATCGCGGAGGCGTCGCAAGAGGTAAGTAGCATTTGCGTACTGCACGCATTCATGTGGTGCACGTTGGGCCCCATTGCAACTGTACCGGTTGCAACAGGATCCGGAACCCACCACTAGACTAGAGGGCAACAACAGTATATAAAGGTCGTATGGTGTGACATGACATTGATCATTGTCTGGTCTGTGGGTTTTTTTCTCCTGTCTCCCAACTTCATTCCCACATACCATTACAGAGATTAACATGTAGTCATTGCTGTACCAAGTATTTGTAGATCCTTTATATTTATAATATGCTAGGAAAAGAGAAACCTACTTTCTCTTTTCCTAGCATGATTTATATTAATGAACATTTGCAGTGTATCAATAAAATACCGCTGGCTATATTTGGGAATAACCGTCTGTGGCTTGGTTTCATTCATTTTTTAAGGTGTCGAATCTATACCGGGTGGAAGGGAGTTTTGACACCTGTTTCCCAGACTCCCTCACCTTAGAAGAGGGCGATCTAGTGCAGTTTATTCAGGAAGGAGAGAATGGACAGTGGTAAGTAAATGATAGATATACCTGCTCATACAATTTTTAAATCATAATTAAAGGGAGGGGGGGAGAATCTTTCCTCTGGGTTATTGCCTGAATCTTGGAAAAACAGAAATTGAAGGAGAAGGAAGGAAGGAGTGATTCTCCGGAAGAAAAAAAAATCTTTAAAGATATTAGATGGATTTATAATTGGTTTTGGACCTGTCGCTGAACATTTCCCCAACCTCTGATTGCTTTCTGCAAGAAGTACTTTTACGTGGACTAACTTTATTACAATCCCATATTAAGGGACACGGTGGCTCGGTGGTTATGCCGCTGAGCTTGTTGATCAGAAAGGTCGGCAGTTCGGTGGTTCGAATCCCTAGTGCCGCGTAACGGAGTGAGCTCCCGTTACTTGTCCCAGCTTCTGCCAACCTAGCAGTTCGAAAGCATTGTAAAAATGCAAGTAGAAAAATAGGAACCACCTTTGGTGGGAAGGTAACAGCGTTCTGTGCATCTTCGGCATTTAGTCATGCTGGTCACATGACCACGGAGACGTTTTTGGACAGCACTGGTTCTTCGGCTTTGAAACAGAGATGAGCACCGCCCCCTAGAGTCGGGAACGACTAGCACATATGTGCGAGGGGAACCTTTACCTTTACCTATATTAACTTAGAAAGATTGCATGCTATGTACAGTACCAGCATTGGCTGAAATGTGGGGAAAAAAGGAAATTAATTTTTTTCCCCCCTCCAAACTCAGGTTAGTGAAGAAGCTAGTTTCGGAAAAAACAGACTGGATACCTTCCAGTCTGCTACAACCAGCAGAAAGTGAAGCCAACAGCAGTTGTAGAATCAGCAATTCAGGTAAGCCATAGCAAAGTTTGCAAAGTTTTATGTTTCTAATTTAATTCTGCATTCTTAAGTAGTAAAAAAAAATACATTCTGGCATATTGTTTCTTTGGAAACACAAGAGCATTGGTCAACTGGACTATCCTTATCATATTAATATACTCATTAATATCCCAAAGGGGATGCAGATAAGCGCCTAGTAACAATATCAATAAGCCACAGGCCTTTTTCCATCCATCCTCATCCATCCTGACCCAAGGGTGGGCTTCAAAAATTTTAGCAAGGGGTTTGCTGCCCGGCTGCTGTGTGGGCAGGCTATGGTGGGCGTGGCCTATCAGCTTCCTGCACCATGGCAGGGGGGGGGAGGAGTTTTTGCCCTCTCTGGGCTCCAGAGGTTTTCTTCAAGCCTTCCCCAGAAAACGGGCCTAGAGGAAGTTCGGTAAATGGCCTCCCCCACAAAACGGACCTAACAGAAATTCAGTAAGGCCAGAAACAAGCACATTTCCGGCCTTAACAAACTTCCGTTAGGCCCGTTTTTCACCCGCCCAGAGCCACCATGCATGCTTGCACCTACATGCATCCAGAACAGGCTGCATGGGGACTCCTGGGAGGGGAGGGGAGGGGAGGGGAGAGGTGGGTGGGTGGGGCCAGCCAGAAGTGGGATTTGCGGTTTCTCTGAACTGCACAGAATCTTAGCTAGAGGTTAGGGTTAAGGTTAGCCCACTACGTCCCTCAACAAAATTGCTTTTTAAAGCCAAATCCAAAATCTTACCTGTTTTGTTATCTTCACTGAATAATCTATCGTTTTCCGATTCTGTTTTCGAGGTTAATAGAACTAAAATGTTCCTTCAGCTACTCTTTGTAGAGAAATATATTACATTGGTAAACCATTACTAACCATGAAGTACATGTAAGGGCTGAAGGAATGAGGGTGCAGTACATTTAGTTGCAGGTGAGATAAGAATGGGAGGGGAGGGGCAATGTGATGGAATATTAATGGAAAAAATGCAACTTTATTCAGATAGTCTGTAGTCACAACCGTTCATGTAGTGAAACAAATGGCATTGAAAAAAGTGACTTATGACTGTTTTTCACACTTACGGAAAAAAACTGTGTTACTAACTTAACAGATGCACTGATTCAACAGATGTGGCAAGAAAGGTTGTAAAATGGGGCAGAACTCACTTAACAATGGGCTCGCTTAGCAACGTAAATTTTGAGCTCAATTGTGGTTGTAAGTCAAGAATACTTGTATTGTGAGCTTCTTTGAGTTGAGGAAGAGTTTCAAGATTGCATTGGTGATTTATTACCTAGAAGGAATCGCCGGCAGAAAATTTAACATCAGAGACAGCTTCCACAAAAGCATCTCTAAAACTTGTCCCAAAGGTGCTTTTTTCAGGAGGCAACTGGACTTTCTTGGTTTGCTTTGAAGACGTTTTGCTTCTCTTCAAAGAAGCTTCTTCAGCTTTGAGTGCAGGAACCAGAAGCACTACTCAGGTGACCTGAGGACACAGATAAATCTCCAAGTGCTTCAATGACCCTCTAAAGGATGCAAATTAACCACTATCTGCAAGGAATATTAATCCTTTCATTCCCCACTATCCTGTCAGAGCTGAAGAAGCTTCTTGGATGAGAAGAGAAACATCTTCAAAGAAAAAACAAGGAAGTCCAGTTGCCTCCTGAAAAAGCACCTTTGGGACAACCATAACCTGGATGACTGAGAATCTCTACAGACTTTTATCTCTAAAAGCTAAATCAGTATTACTGATACTGTTGGTGCGTTCCCATTTCAGATGTCTACAGTGATACCCACAGCTCTACATCCACAAACTCAGAAATGAAGGTGGAGCTGAACAGAAGCTTAACAGCTGGACAGAAAGCTGGAAGCTGAGCAGACCAGGAAACATCTCCTCAGGGCTCAATCTCATTTGTTTACCTGCAGATGCTGGACCAAATTGCCTTTCCCCCCCCCCAAGCTCCGGATTTCACAATTCAATATTTTGTCAACGTGAAACACATTAAAAAAAAGAAGAAGAAGAAGAAGCTAGTAAATTTCAAAATCAGTTAAACTTTAAAGGTATCCGAGTTACCTTATCATATGCTTTTTTTTTGCACTGCATTTTTGAATGTCGAAATTAGCCTAAATTAGATGGACGATACCCCCTCAGCTTCGGGGCGGAGTGTTGGATTCTTGAAACTCTCAGATCACCAGATCCTCAAGGTGATCTTCTCTTGGGCGGAATGAAAGGTGTCCCTTCGCCAATTTGGATCAGCTGCTCAGCCACTCGTTTTCTGTGGCTCGATCTACTACTTACATGCTGTTATCTCAAGACAATCAAAACAGAGGAGCCCCCAAAAAAGTCAAAGCTGAGTGACGACGAAGAAAGTGCAATTCCTGAACCTGAGCCAGCGGTCACACCTTTTGCACGACAGCGAAAGGTGTAACTTGCTTTGGGTTATGTGTAATCTTTTGTCTCTACAGGGTGTTTTGGATGCTAACTGGAAGCAAATACGTAGCGTGAAAACAAAAAAAAGGGAATGAGGAAAGGGCTTTCATGAAGCCAATTCTGGGATGTGGCATCGACAAGCCAGCTTTGTTCCCCTCCGGAGGTTTTGCATCCAGTTCTGTCTAATGCTGCAATTCAGTGTTTTACACTTGCGTGGAATGCGTTTGGGCATTGTCCTATGCTGGGCTCTGGATTAGAATACAGAGTTTCTTCCCCACCCCACCCCACCCCAATATTTAATGAATCCCCATATAATGTCTCTCGTCCCCCCCCCCCAAATGAGGTACTTGCAAAGAGAATGGTTGCCAAGGAGAATGTGTTGTCGCTTGAAAGTTTCTTGCCATGTCATATTTCGGGGGGTGGGGGTGGTTGTGAAGTTCTTCAGCCCTCTGAACAAAAGCATGAGTTTGCCATAAGTATAAAATGAAATTAGCCTGGTTCAATTTAAAAGCTTCAGAGGCTCTCATCCTGTTTAAAACAACACAGGTCTTTTAGTCCAATCCCCTGCTCAAGCAGTAGGACCTCTCCCCGTGATGGTGAACCTATGGTACATGTGCCAGAGATGGCATGCAGAGCCCTCTCTGTGCACATGTGCTGGTTTCTGGTGTGCATGTGGTCTTCGTGGGTGCCAGAACGCAGGAAAATGGCCAGAAAAACAGCTAGAAAACAGCCCCCAAATGGCCAAACAACAGCCTGAAAATGGCTTGAAAAAGGGCTGGAAAACAGCCCTGAAAACAGCCAAAAACAGGCATGTGCGCACTGGCCAGCTGGCCTTCAGGTTTCCAAAGCTCCACGTTTGGGCATTCGGTGCCGAAAAGATTCGCCCTCGTTGCCCCATCCAATATTTCTCAACCTTGGCTGCTTGAAGATGTGAGGATTTCAACTCATCTGGACACAGATAAACCTCCATGCTGGCTGTGGAATTCTGGGAGTTGAAGTCCATCCATCTTCAAGTGGCCAAGCTTGAGAAACACTGCCCTATACCATTTTTGGACAAGTGGCTGTCAGATCGCTCCTTAAAAACCTCCCGTTTTTCGTTTAAACCTCCCGGCATTGCAATTTGCAGGATTCAAGGCGCATGTCAATACCAGAGGGAGGGACTTATATGTGAAAGTATTTTGCATGAAGACTTCATTTGGATGATAAAGGGGAAAGCCAGGTTTTACAAATCTGCCTATGGCAGGGGTGTCCAAACTTGGCAACTTTAAGACTTGTGGACTTCAACTCCCAGAATTCCCCAGCCAGCTCTGCTGGCTGGGGAATTCTGGGAGTTGAAGTCCACAAGTCTTAAAGTTGCCAAGTTTGGACACCCCTGGCCTATGGTGTCATGGTTTCCCCCCCCCCCTAAACATAAGAATAGGATGACTTGATGAGTGCTGTATAAAAGTCTGGTCAATCAAGAGAAACCCAAAGATTCTTTTCCAACCCCTGGAATCTGAAAGTTGCATTTCTGGGGTCTTAGCAATGTCCCAGGCTAATTGCATGCCTCTTGACTGGCACATCAATAGATATTCTGACCTAGGTTTCCCCAGCAGCACGAAGCCCAGTCCTCATCCCGATTAACCCCTTTTATTTAATACAGTGAATTCATCTCCAGCAAAGTCTTTCCTCTCCCACAGTCTTTCAAGATAGTTCACAATTACCAACCTTTATCAGGCTTGGAGAGTGGCCAGGCCGATATCTTTCAGACGCCGCAATGCTTGGCAAGAATGCAGGAATGAACTAATTGTCCCCTGCAAACTCCACTCCCCTTTCGCTCCTCTTTTATTTCCTCGGGGGGGGGGGGGCATTAACTGTCCACCTGTGGCCTTACTCCCAAGTCGACTCTTGTTTCTTAGCAGTTCCCTTCGTTTGGCAACTCTGCGCATGCGCACACTGGGAACAAGCTCCAGCTGTTCGTCCACTTCACTGATGTCCGACTCTGAAGGCAGCTGATAACTGTCAGACGGCCCTGGCCACCTCTCTGCCTCCGACACAGAGCCCTCCTCAGAGCCTTCCCCAGACTCCAGGACTGGCCCATGTTCCTCCCCAACCTCCTCACTCTCCGAATCTGCTGCCAGCTCCGCTGGCTGCTAGCGGGCCACAACAATAGGTAGATGTGCTGCTGGAACTGTTTGACTGATCTTGGCATCCCACTATAAAAGCGGAATTATTTCCCAGAATAAGGCTTTGTCCTGCTGAAATGTTAGCCCAGTGGCTTTCAACCTATGAACTGCAGACCACCACGGGGGGGATGGGATGCAGGACGTGATGTCATCACAGGGGGTCCACGAAGGCTTGAAAAAATCTTATGATTTAAATCTTGAGTTAAGTCTTGGGGGGTGGGGGTGTCCATGGCCAGAAAAGGTATTTAAAGGGGGTTTGTGGTGAAGAAAAGGTTGAGAATCACTGTGTGGAGCCATTTTCCTTCCAAATTTGCAACATTACAGTTTACTTTAAGGCAAATCTTCCTCAAACTTCAGCTCATCGACTCCTTTGCGGAAATTTATGATCGTTTATCAACCCCCCCCCCCCCAAACATTTACAATATGAAAATAGCAAATAAAACTTCACAATATAAAATAAAAATTCACAGTGCTACAAATCATAATAGCAACAGCGGCAACTCTCTGTCTAGTCCCATCAACCCTTTGGAACCTTGGTTTAGGGCAGGGATGTCCAACTTGTTAGCTTTAAAACCTGTGTACTTCAACTCCCAGAATTCCCCAGGCAGCCATGCCGCTGCAGGAATTCTGGAAGTTAAAGTTCAAAGGTCGTAAAGGGGCCTTAGTTGCCCACACCTGGACTCATGGTACAGGGAAAGCCTTGCTAATGCTTTCCTGGTGCGAGGGCTCATGGGATACCAGGCATTCTTGGGGAAGGAAGGAATTTTACCATAAAATGGATGCCGCAGACAAGAGCAGTTGAGAAATGCTGGCAGGGCGATTCTGTGACTTGAAGACTACAAGTCTTAAAAGTTTCCAAAGTTGGGCATCCATTTCAGGACTTTTAAGATCCAGATGGGCTTCCAGGTCACCTGGTATTTTCATCAAGCAAACTAAGCCAAACAGTATGAAACAACAATGTGGCCTGTGTGGTATAAACCAGTTGTTTACCTTGGCAACCTTAAGACTGGCAGACTTCAACTCCCAGAATGCCTCAGCCAGCTATGAATTCTGGGAGTTGAAGTCTGCAAGTCTTAAAAGGTGCCGAGGTTGGTGACCCCTGATTTAAAGCATGCGCGTATGATAAGACTGGTAATGAGAGATTGTAACTTTACAGCAGCATTCGTCCACCTCAGCAACTTTTAAGATGGGTGGACTTCAATTTCCAGAATCCCCCCAGTCAGCAGGGGAATTCTGGGAGTTGAAGTTCACCCGTCTTAAAGGTGGACAAATGCTGATTTAAGCAATGGGAATCCATCCATGGGAATTGGGGTATCTTTTAATTTCTGATCCGCTTTCCTAAGTAGTACACTGATCAGGAGTCACAGTGACAACAGTTTTGAGGCATGTAGATGGGCCGGGGGGGGGGAGGGGGAGAGATTCTTGCATCCCAATTCAGCAAGAGAGGCCTGATTTTCTGTGTGTTTGCATTTGTCGAGAAGATCCCTGTTATACATTCACAAACATTCCAGAGTTTCCTTGATCCAGAGAAATTTGTGATATTGTTTTTTTTTTTTAAACTTAACCTGTTCAATTTTAATGGCACGATTAGGAGGTTGGAAATTTGCAAAAATTGGCAATGAAATACAGTTGAACCTGGCTTTCAGTACAGGACATATTTCTGCCCTTACAGAACGGAGAACATGTTCAGACACATCGGATTCATTTCGGACACACTGTGACGCCTTCTAGCTATATTTGCATTAAATTCCCTAGCTTCGCCATTCTTTCCTTAAATACACCGAACAGCTTTGGAAAACATCTGGGGCAGGGGTGAAATGCTACCGGTTTGGAGCGGTTTGCCTGAACCGGTAGTAAAAATGCTACTGGTTCGCCCAAACTGGTAGTAAAATAAGTGAAACCGGTTTTTCCAACCATCAGCTGTGACGCACAATTTATGTTAGCTAGAAAGCAGGATTTCCTGCATTTTAGCTAATGTAAATCACGCGGCACAGCGGATTCCCCCTTGCCTTACCTTTTTGACGCTCTGCACATGCGCGAGAGGCCCTGTGCATGCGCAGAGGTGGTGCGTATGAGCGAACATGCGCGCGCACATGCCCGCTCAAATTGCTACCGAGCCAGTAGCGAAGGTAAGTGTATTTCACCCCTGATCTGGGGATCAGAAAGATGTCACGCTACAGGTAATCCTTGACTTATCACCATTTGTTTAGCAACTGCTTAAAGCCACAACAACCCTGAAAAAAAATGTGACTTCCAACCAGCGGAAATCACACTTATGATTTTATGCAACATCCCCACTGCCACATGATCAGAATCCAGTTGCTTGGTAAGCGGAATATATTTATAATAATTGCAGCGTCCTGGAATCCCGTGGTCATTGTTTGCAACAAGGAAAGTGAATACGGGAAGCCGGATTAATTTAAACAGCCGTGTGACTCCCTTAACAAGTGCAGTGACTCATTTAACAACTGTGGGAAAAAATCCCCCAGGCACAATTCACATATCAACCACCTTGCATACCAACGGAACCTCTGGTCTCAACTGTGGTCACAAGCTGAGGACTACCTGTATTTAAAATCCTGTATTGCGAGTATTCGTCTCAGAGCTGCTAAATTCTGCTGCTAAAACTCCTGCAAATGTTATTTGCAGGGGCGGGAAAAGAATTTTTAAAAAAGGAGGGGGGAATCAAGACCGCGGCCACCTAATCAAAGCCCCACCCCTTTTTGTACATGTCACAAAGAGGCGGGGCTTTGGTTGCATCCGCTTGATGTCCGATCTCTTGACTTAGTTATCTCTTCCCTCAAGATGTCCTTGATTACTTGGCCCGGGATCTGTAATTTTTAAATTTGTTTTTCACGTTGAGGATAATGTTATTTGTGGTTCATCATTGCTGGAAGGGCAGCAGGGAAATCCTGCTTTCTTCCTTCATTTCTTGTTATCAGGACCGAATGTATGAATGTACTCCAAAATGTGTGTTTGTGTGAAGCTGAACATTCTGTAAATAGTCCATGACGAACTGTGTAAAACCAGTCCTTGTTTTGACTTTCTAAGAATTATAAATACCATGTTACAAAACCCCTTGCGATCTTTTTCCTTACTTTGAAGTGCGACGTGAAGTGGAGATCAATCCGTCTCAAACGGTAAAACCGAAGCGTAAAAAAAAATCAAAGGAGATTTGGCGTTAATCCGTCTCAAATCCGTCGTTTCTTTCTTTCTTTCTTTCTTTCTTTTGTTAAATGCAGCAGCAAGATTATTGGGAGGGCAGGCAAGGGACCTTTTGCTCATTTTGGAAAGAAAAATCTCCTTTTTGAAAGCTAAACACCGATTAGAAGGAGCCTATCTAACGGAAAATATGCAAACACTGCTGTCTTCGTGGACACATTGCAGTTTTGCATGCTAAGCTAGTCAGAAGTATGCCATGATCCATTGTTTTGCTAAGTGCCCAGGCGGTGATCAGATGCCCAGGCAACTGGCTCTTTTGGATCCAGAGACAATGAACTTTCCAATAAATAAAGGGATGTTAAGCTTCAGTATTAGCTCTAATAAATAGGTCTAAAAACACGACATATAAAGCATACATGCAAGCAAGGTGACATCTAGATCTCTTATGTCAGGATTCCTTAATAACGACAGCAGAGAGACCCCCGAAGGCAGTCTGGTTCCACAAAACTCAGTTCACAATAATCAACAACAAGGTTTTATCAGAACTTAACAGACTGACTTCCTAGCTCAACTTTTGTAGTCACAAGACTGCAAGAGTTGACCTTGGCTGAATGGCACATGATAATGGGGTAGGAACTGAATGTGTGAGGTTTTCATGACTTTGCAGCTATGAATAGAATAGAATAGAATAGAATAGAATAACAGAGTTGGAAGGGACCTTGGAGGTCTTCTAGTCCAACCCCCTGCTTAGGCAGGAAACCCTACACCACTTCAGACAGATGGTTATCCAACATCTTTTTAAAAACTTCCAGTGATGGAGCATTCACAACTTTTGGAGGCAAGTTGTTCCACAGATTTGTTGATCTAACTAACTGTCAGGAAATTTCTCCGTAGTTCTAAGTTGCTTTTCTCCTTGATTCATTTCCACCCATTGCTTCTTGTCCTACCCGCAGGAGCTTTGGAGAATAGGTTGACTCCCTCTCCATTGTGGCCGACCCTGAGATATTGGAAGACTGGTTCTCCCTCTTCTTTATTCAGCAGGCAAGAGTTGAAAAAGCAAGCAGATCAGCTCAGAATTCGACCTCAAGCTCTAGACTTTTCTTAATATGAAGGAGAAATCAAAATTGCCTCTAATCTCTTTGCAATAACAATGGTCTTCAGCATTACCATTACATCCATCTGTTTAAAAATATATAACTTTAATTATTGAAGAATCGAGTTAGAACCCAAAGCAGGTGACTAGATCAGAATTATATTACTGACCATTATTTTCCTAAGTATGGTACTGAATATAACTCCAGTTCCTGATAGAATAAATTCCGTTAGGCCTTTGTTATCGCCCAGCCAATAAAGCTCAGAACATAGTTATTATGACTTTTTAAATTATGTATGGAGATTCTAGGGACGCGATGACTCAGTGGATAAGATGCTGAGCTTGTCGATCAGAAAGGTCGGCAGTTCGGCGGTTCGAATCCCTAGTGCCGCGTAATGGAGTGAGCTCCTGTTACTTGTCCCAGCTTCTGCCAACCTAGCAGTTCGAAAGCATGTAAAAATGCAAGTAGAAAAATAAGGACCACCTTTAATGGGAAGGTAACAGTGTTCCGTGCACCTTCGGCGTTTAGTCATGCCGGCCCCATGACCATGGAATTCTCATCAGACACGCTGGCTCTTCAGCTTTGAAATGGAGATGAGTACTGGCCCCTAGAGTCAGGAACAACTAGCACATACACTATATTGCCAAAAGTATTCGCTCACCTGCCTTTCCTTGCATATGAACTGACTGTAAGTGACATCCCATTCCTAATCCATAGGGTTCAATATGACATCGGTCCACCCTTTGCAGCTATAACAGCTTCAACTCTTCTGGGAAGGCTGTCCACAAGGTTCAGGAGTGTGTTTATGGGAATTTTTGACCATTCTTCCAGAAGCACATTTGTGAGGTCACACACTGATGTTGGATGGGTTTACATAGCCTACCACTTGGTGGCTGAGTTGCTGTCGTTCCCAAACACTTCCACGTTCTTATAATACAGCTGACAGTTGACTGTGGAATATTTAGGAGCGAGGAAATTTCACGACTGATTTGTTGCACAGGTGGCATCCTATCACAGTCCCACGCTGGAATTCACTGAGCTCCTGAGAGCCACCCATTCTTTCACCAATGTTTGTCAAAACAGTCTGCATGCCTAGGGACTTGATTTTATACACCTGTGGCCATGGAAGTGATTGGAACACCTGATTCTGATTATTTGGATGGGTGAGCGAATACCTTTGGCAATATAGTGTCTGTGCGAGGAGAACCTTTGCCTATGGAGAAAATCAATTGTCCAGGGCAGTGGTGGGTTTCAAAAATTTTTAGAACCTCTTCTATAGGTGTGGCCTGCTTTGTGGGAGTGGCTTGGCAGTCTTGTGACTGGGTGGGCATGGCCAACTTGTAAAATGTGGTGAAACTCACTTAACAACGTTCTTGCTTAGCAACCAAAATGTTGGCTCAGAAACTTTGCCATTTGAAGCACGCAAGTCTTAAAGCTGTCAAGTTACCTTGCACCCCTAACCATTTAGGAAAAAAAAAACCAGAGGTGTTCAAACTTGACAGCTTTAAGACTTGTGGACTTCAACTCCCAGAATTCCTCCTCTTGCTCTTCATCTTGAAGAGGGGAGGGAGCTGGAACCGGTTCTAAATGGCACTGTAGATTTGTGGAACCTCTTCTATAGAAGAGGTTAGAACTGGCAGGAACCCACCCTGGTCCAGGGGATGGTTGTCCAAAAGGTGCTTTCTTTCAAAACGTTTTCTTGTTTTGCTAGAAGACCTTTTGCATCTCATCTAAGAAGCTTCCTCAGTTCTGACTGAATAGTGGAGAATGGAAGGATTTATATCCCTAGGGCTAACATTCACATGACTTCAAGGAATATAAATCCTTCCATTCTCTATTATTCAGTCAGAACTGAAGAAGTTTCTTGAATGAGAAGAAGTCTTCTAGCAAAAACAAGGAAGCCCAGTTGCCTTTTGAAAGAAAGCTTATTTTATGATGTTGGAATGACCATAGCTAACCTGCTACAAAAACGTGAACGTTAAGTAACAAGCTGTACAACAAAGAGCCCGGTCAAAATATTATTTCTTTTTTCTTTTTATCCTTAACAGATCTTTCTGGTAAGAAATAAATAAAAAGAAACATTGCTTGGAAATACATGAATGTTAAAAATGGGAGGCAATGACCATGGATGGCTTCTAAAATTCAGTGAATTAAGCAAGGAACTGGCAAGATCAAAGTTTTGAAACTTTCCAAGAACTCAAACAAGTAGATTTACTGTTGTGCTGCAACTACATGCAATGCTAATTTTGTCCACAAGGAGGCAAGAACGAGGCAAGATTTAATGTACATTTGCGATGTATTATTTCACTAAAGGAAGCTTGGCATGTTGCCACACCCAATTTGCACAACATACATCAGGGGTGTCCAAACTTAGCAACTTTAAGACTTGTGGACTTCAACTCCCAGAATTCCCCAGCCAGCTGGCTGGGGAATTCTGGGAGTTGAAGTCCACAAGTCTTAAAGTTGCCAAGTTTGGACACCCCTGACATACATTGTTCAAATTTATAAGGGGTAGCGTGTGGCAACTCTCTCCTCTCTATTTTAGAAACTTTATCTCTTCAGTTACTCTGATCAGAAATTGAAACGTTTCACAAATAGTTGTGGAAAGCTTCCATGAATTCTGGAAGTTTGGGAAAATATGTGATTCTGTGCTGAACGTTTATCACATCTGTAAGGAATAATATTGAGAGGTTTTTTAAAAACAAAATCCACAAAATAAAGTGCAACCTGTATCAGGGCCTTTTAGACCACTATCATATATTACTTTTGTCAGAGTTTGTTGCAGAAAATTGCTTCCAGAAAGCACACACAGATAACTGATTCACCTGGATTCAATAACTTATCTATATACATATTAACACATGAAGATAAATGTGCAATACCACTAAAGGTTTTCTCCAACGTAGTAGTAGCTACAAGGAAAAACAGTCAGCAGTACAGCAGAGAGGAATTTTCAATTCAGCGTTCAGAGCAAACAGTAGTTTCAGTTTCGATTCTCATCACTCAGATCTGCTTAAGCTCCCATTGGCTGACTTAGTTTCTATGCCTATTCATTGGTTGACCTTGTTACCATGTCTCTCCCAGTCATGAATATTCTAACAACTTTCAATATGACTGTGAAACATGCAATTAATAAATCTTATTCCTTCTACAATTCAAGACTTAAGTAATGACAAGCAATTAATGGAAAAAATATTCTTTGTGGCAACTAGTTAAAAAGTAAACTAATGCTGCCATGTCATTTTTTTTCTGCTTAATAACTTCACCCATGATTAGAGGCAAGGAATATTTACTTTTATTGATTAAAATTCTGCAGGAATCCTTCATCGGTTTCAATTGACCAGTGCTTAAAGAAGGTTCCCATAATCTGAAAGAATTTGGGGTAGGATGGGAAAAATCACAAGGGTTTTAATATTTTCTTTCTGCTTCTGAAAATCAACAAGATGTTTCTGGATTAGTGGTGCTCAATCTTAACCACTTTTAAGATAACTGGATTTTAACCCCCCAGAATTCCCCAGCCAGCCATGTTGACTGGGGAATTCTGGGAGTTGAAGTTTACATATCTCAAGTAAAAAGTGATCAAGGTTGAAAATAGTGTCCTACCTAGATAATCAGGATTTGTCTCTGGGATCCATTCTTCTGCTCAGACTGAAATGCTTATTGCAGAATTTTAACTTTCATTTTAATTTTAATGCAATATTGGCTTTTCAATTTCAACTATATAGCATGTAAAGGATGTGTGTTTGTGTTTTTATTTTTATCGTTATAATGTACACTGAAGGTGGCATTCAATTTCATTGTACGATGCGCAATGACAATAAACTAAACTAACAAGCAGATTCAAAGAAAATGAAATCAGCCAGCCGTAGCCTCTGCAGTCTTGCTTTTAATTTCGGTTCCCTCAACCTTTTCGTAAAAGCATGCTCACATGTTTCAAAGATGCTTTCCCTCCACCCTTTCCTTCTCGCATGTGACTTACCAACTGCCTATATAACCCAGAAATTTCACTCTTCGTGAGCACCACTTCCTCTTTGCTCAAAAACTCTTCATCAGGAAACAGTGGATGCTTTTGTTCTCCAGAGAAGTGGCTGAGTGAACCTGCTGGCAGGGAGGAAAAACCACCAAAACCATCGTGGCACCTTAAGGGCCAAAACGTGGCATTAATCCAATCCCTCTTCTACCGCAATAATTCAGTTTAAAGTGGTTGCATTATGAGTCGGTGGAAGCCATTCATTGAATTTCTTCTAATCACGGCTGGAGGTGAGTAGACATCTAGTTTAATGAATGTTATGGTATGTCTAGTTTAATGAAAAGAAGGACTAGGGGAGACCTGATAGCAGCCTTCCAATATCTCAGGGGCTGCCACAAGGAAGAGGGAGTCAAGCTATTCTCCAAAGCACCTGAAGGCAGAAAGAAGAAGCAATGGGTGGAAACTAATCAAGGAGAGAAGCAACTTAGAATTAAGGAGAAATTAGTTCTGACAGTGAGAACAATTAATCAGTGGAACAGGTTGCCTCCAGAAGTTGTGAATGCTCCAACACTGGAAGTTTTAAAGAAGATGCTGGATAAGCGGTGTAGGGTTTCTTGCCTAGGCAGGGGGTTGGGCTAGAAGACCTCCAAGGTCCCTTCCAACTCTGTTATTCTATCTACAGACTTGGCTTACACGTTACACTTTATTTTGTGTTAGAATTATGTTTGTATGCAAGGGAAGGCTCAGTTTTGGCTATCCAGGAAGTAGCTTGTCAGACAACTGGCGGGAAAAGAAATCTGTTGTGAAATAACTTTTATCCAACTTTTTGTCCTTGACTTGCAACCATTCGTTTAGGGACTGTTCTAAGCTACATCACTGAAAAAAGTGACTTATGACCGTTTTTCACACTTACGACCTTACATGACCGTATAATCAAAATTCAGATGCTTGGAAACTGGCATGTATTTCTGACAGTTGCGGTGTTTGGAGGGTCACGTGATCCCCCCCCTTTTGCGACCGTCTAACAAGCAAAATCAAGGGGGAACCCAGATTCACTTCACAACCGGGTTACTAACTTCACAACTGCAATGATTCGCTTAATAACCGCAGCCAGAAAAGTCATAAAATGGGATAAAACTCATTTAACAGCTGTCTCGTTTAACGGTGGGAATGTTGGGCTCCATTGTGGTCGTAAGTCGAGGACTACCTGTATTTAACCAACTATGTTGGGTCTGAGAACATCGTATCCATTTCCCCCTCTTTGAACTTTCGTAATGAGGGTTCCGGTCCTTAAGCAATCTTGGGATCCTAAGTGACGCCAAATGGAGAACTCATTTTAGATCCAAGTTTGATCAAATCCACCTTGGAAAAGAATCACTGGCTGTGCCCCCATGTGCCCAGTTAAGTTCTGGTACCCTCATCTTCCTCACTCTGGGCGCTTGCCCTCTCATCCCAAGAGCAAAACAGCCCAATAATGGATGGAAACTGAACAAGGAGAGATTCAACCTGGAAATAAGGAGAAACTTCTTAACAGTGAGAACAATCAACCCATGGAACAGAAGCTGCCTTCGGAAGTTGTGGGAGCTTCATCATTGGAAGCTTTCAAGAAGAGCTTGGACTGCCATCTGTCAGAAATGGGGTAGGGTCTCCTGTTTGAGCGGGAGTTGGACTAGATGACCTATAAGGTCCCTTCCAACTCTGTTAATCTGATAATCTTAAAGTAACCCGAAAAGAACAGTTACAGGAACTGAGCATGGCTAGTCTAGTGAAGAAAAGGAGCAGGGAAGACATGATAGCAGTCTTCCAATATTTGAGGGGTTGCCACAGCGAGGAAGGGCTATTTTTCAAACCACCCAAAGGCCAGACAAGGAATTACAGATGGAAACTGAGCAAGGAGAGATTCAACCTGGAAATAAGGAGGGACTTTCTGACAGTGAGAACAATCAACCCATGGAACAGAAGTTTCCTTCAGAAGTTGTGGGAGCTTCATCACTGGAGGCTTTCAAGAAGAGACTGGGCTGCCATTTATCAGAAATGATGTAGGATCTCCTGCTTGGGCAGGGGGTTGGAATAGGTGACCTACAAGATCCCTTCCAACACTCTTCCAATTCAGATCTGTTAAATCTGAATACATTCTATAAACAAATGAGAAATGAAAAAACAAACTGAAGTGGCCTTTAGTCATAACAAAAATGAAAGCCATATTTTATTTTGATATTGTCCGAGGGCCCGCTCAGCGCGTACATCTTCTACTGATCTTGGTTAACATGGACCTTAGAGAGAAACCAGGCACTTGCAGTGAGCAAATACAGGTAGTCCCCAACTTATGACCACAACTGAGCCCAAAATTGATAATGTTGAGTGAAAAATTTGTTAAGTGAATTTTGCCCCATTTTACGACTTTTCTTGCCACATTTGTTAAGTGAATCACTGCAGTTTTTAAGTTAGTCACACCGTTGAGAAGTGAATCTTGTTTTCCTCGAAAGGTCGCACAAAGGGATTAGATGATCCCGGGACACTGCAACCGTCATAAATATGAACCAGTCAAACGTCCAAATGTAAATCACCTGACCATGGGGCTGCTGCTGCAACGGTCGTAAGTGTGAGAAATGGTCATCGTTCACTTTTTCCAGTGCCGTTGTAACTTGGAACGGTCCGTAAACGAGCTGTTGTAAGTCCAGGACTACCTGTATAGAAGTAAAGGCAATAGGCATACAGCACATTCCACGGTGGGACTGTTCTCGTTCAATGCAAAAGTGGGCAGGCAAACACTTTCAGTTCTGTAGTATGGAAACACTCCTGTGATGGGAGAGAGTGAGAAACAGGAAATTGAAGACGCTTGTGTGGCTCTGTTTTGCAACTGAAAAAAATACTCCAATAGAAATAGAATTAGTGTGCAATTGGTTCACAAAATTATATGTTTGAGAAATTCTGAAAGGATTTCAAGATGCTAAATGTAAAGCAATCTCCTCCTCCTCCTCTTCCTTCCAGCAGCATAAATTTTAACAGAAACTCTAACAGAGTTGTAAGGGACCTTGGAGGTCTTCTAGTCCAACCCCCCTGTTAGGGATGTAACCCTAGGCTTGGCTTGGCAATGTATATTAAGCTATGATTATGTTACTGTTACTTTAAATGTTAGAGAAATGCAATTGGCTTGTTACCTCAAGCAGCTATAAGAGGGAGCCAGAATGGCTGTTAGATCTCTCTCTCTCTCTCTGTTTGTTAGATGTTGATTGTGGATACTGTTTGATACTGATCATGAGTTACTGAGTCTTGTTACTGTTAGCTATTTTGTGTGTTAAACTGAGAATATTTAGATAACTGAATTACTGAACCGTGTATGACCTGGACTGTTAACCGGACTCTGAATACCTCTATATTTCTACATAGTAAACTACTATATTTTTATACTATTCAGTGTCTCTGTATGCTGGTTTGTGTGTGTTATTCCATATCACTCTCACTACGCTTCTCTGCATACTCTGCATACTACTTCTAACGGGGAGCTTAATGACTTAACACCCCCATTCAAGCAAGTGACCTTATACCAGTGGTGAAATTCATTTTTTTTTACTACCAGTTCTGTGGTTGTGGCTTGGTGGACGTGGCAGGGGAAGGATACTGCAAAAACTCCATTCCCACCCCACTCTGGGGCCAGCCAGAGGTGGTATATGCCGTTTCTCCGAACTACTCAAAATTTCCGCTACCGGTTCCCCAGAACCTGTCAGGACATGCTGAATTTCACCCCTGCCTTATATCATTGCAGACAAAATGTTGTCCAATCTCTTCTTAAAAACTTCCAGTGCTGGAGCATTCACAACTTCTGGAGACAAGCAGTTCCACTGGTTAATTGTTCTCACTGCTAAGAAATATCTCCTTAGTTCTAAGTTGCTTTTCTCCTTGATTAGTTTCCACCCATTGCTTCTTATTCTACCCTCAGGTGCCTTGGATAATAGTTTGACTCCCTCTTCTTTGGGGCAACCCCTGAGATATTGGAACACTGCTATCATGTCTCCCCTAGTCCTTCTTTCTCTTAAGCTAAACATACCCAGTTCCTGCAACCATTCTTCATATGTTTTAGCCTCCAGTCCCCTAACCATCTTTGTTGCTCTTCTCTGCACTTTTCCCAGAGTCTCAACATCTTTTTTTTAATAATGTGGTGACCGAAACTGGATGTCATATTCCAGGTCTTACTAAGGTTTTGTAAAGCGGTAATAATAATTATAATCTTTCCATAATTACAGTTCTAGAGTGGTGAGCAAATTCAGAAGGCACACCAAGAATTTAGGCTAAGAAGAAAGGTGTTCATTTTTCTTCTCAAGGTACACGAAGAAGCGCAGGGACATTTTATACAACCAATTTCATTGTATACATGATGTACAATGACAATAAAGGCTATACTATACATAGCAAAGGTGGTATTCAGCCCGTTTAGACCATTTCGGCCGAACCAGTAGTGAAAATCATGGGGAGGGGGCTACCCACCCGCCCCGGCTGTATGCCGTCCTATTTAGGCACGTTTTCAAGCCAAAGCGGAAGGGCGCGCGCGCCCACATTTGCAAACCGGTAGGGAAAGTAAGTGAATACTATCCCGATGCATAGTAACGAGATCTGATGGCAAACAAGACTAACTCTCTATTCTGTGTACAGCAGTATTTTCTTGCACTGCTCATGTGCCGGATGAAGAGGCTGCAGGTGGGACAACTCTACAACCCACCTCATTTCTGCAGAGAGCATCATTTCCTCCTTCCAATTCTCAAGCCACGATTCGTCCATACCGTCATTCACAAGCTTTGGCTAATCAATCATTAGGCCATGGCATAGCACGAGGAATTCCTTCAGCGCCCACAGCTGAGATGTTAAAGGCAGAATCCATCCCACTGACAAAATCACAGGCTGTGGAGAAACCCACAGCGGCTGCAAGGACGACACTTTTGCCTTCTCAGACACAAACTGATTGGACCAGAACCCACAATACAAGAAGGGTGTCTCAAGGAACAACCTCAACCCTGCCGCTATCAACTAGTCGGAAAAAGGAGAGTCCTGTTCTGAGCACAACTAAGGAACATGTAGATAAGACTGTCTCCGGGGCTACTCAGGAGCACACTAAGAAGCTGAGGAAGCACACAACCATTGTGAAAACAAGTCCTGCAACACACAAGAGCGTGAGCTCTTCCCCTACGCCAACGAGTCAAACTGGACCAGCATTGGCACCTCAACCATCACCCGCTGTTACGGGCACTTACAGTGTTTCCAATGGAACCGCAGATTGCATTAAAGCCTTAACTGGCTTGACGATGATTATTACGAACGCAAAAACGGTAAGCTGTTGTGTAGGCTCTGCCACCCCCCTTTCTTTCTTTTTGTTCCTCGTGTTGTCAGAAAGGTTTGAATCCAGTCTTCCCTAGTCTGGTTCCAGTCAGATGACCCTAAAAATTAAGGTTTTTAAAGATGAGAGAAGTCGGAATTAGAATAGAGCTGGAAGGGACCTTGGAGATCTTCTAGTCCAGCCCCCTGCTCATGCAGGAGATCCTATACAATCTCAGACAAGTGACTTCCCAGTCTCTTCTTAAAAACCTCAGGTGATGAAGGACCCGCAAAGTCTGAAGGCAACTTCTGTTCCACTGGTTAATTGTCCTCACTGTTAGGAAGTTTCTCCTCGATTCCAGGTTGCTTCTCTCCTTGATTAGTTTCCTACCATTGTTTCTTTTCCTGCTCTCAAGTGCTTTGGTAAATAAATTGATCCCCTCCTCTTTGTGGCATGCCACAAAGAGGAGGGGATCAATTTATTTACCAAATACTGGAATACTACTGGAATACTCCTATCATGTCCCTCCACTCCTTCTTTTCTCTAGATTAGCCATAGCCAAATCCTGCAACCGTTCTTCATATGTATTAGTCTCCTAGGCCTTTAATCATCTTAGTTGCTCTTCTTTGCACTTTTTCCAAAGTCTCAACATCCTTTTTGCAATGTGGTGGGCAAATAGGTGTAGCTAATCATTCTCCCTTGTTCTAAATTTGTAAGCAATAATAATTTGTCAGTCTTTGTTGAAATTAATGCACTGACGTCTTGCCTATTTCACAGGGCGATCTACAATATTTTAATATTGACCCCAACGCTACACACACCGCAGGATATTGTGGATATGGTCAGTCGATGCTCAACATCTCGTTTGAAGGTGGCTTCGTACATTTTATTTTTACGAAGGTAAGATTTTCTTCAGGAATGGTGCAGGTAGTCCTCGACTTACAACAGTTCATTTAATGAACATTAAGGTTACAACGGCACTGAAAAAGTGACCTTTCACCATTTTCCACACTTACGACCGTTGCAGCAACCCCATGGGTCAGGTAATCAAAATTCGGACACTTAACAATTGACTCGTATTTATGATGATTGCAGGGTCCCGGAGTCACACAATCCCATTTTGCGACCTTCTGACAAGCAAAGTCAAGAGGGAAGCCAGGTTCACTTAACAACCATGTCACTTAGCATAACTCCGGATGCTAAAGAGTTAGACATTCTACTCCCACTCCTCACCTGAAAAGAACTCTGTTCCAACTGCCAGTTGCCTTATAATTAACATGCTTGGATGCTAAGGAGTTAGACATTCTCCTCCTCCTCCCCACCTGAAAAGAACTCTTAGTTAACAACTGCAGTGATTCACTTAACAACGGTGGCAAGAAAGGTCATAAATAGGTCAAAGTTCACTTAACAAAGGTCTCACTTAACAACATAAATTTTGGACTCAAACTATGGTCGTAAGTCGAGGACTACCTGCATATTGGAGAATTGAGGTCTTTGGAATCCTCTTCAAATAAATGACTGAATGAGCAGGCCAGAATCCTTGGTTAACAAAATCACGATCCATTCAATTGATACATCTCTATATATCTAAATACGGTAATTATCTTTGTTTTGCTGAAGTTAGGTCAAGTTTCCTAAAGACCCCAAATGGTGTATCGAGCAGGCAGAAAATGCAACACACAAACACAATGACCCAGCTTAACTAACCACAAGGGTTATTGGCTTTGTACTTCTTACTTTAGTGTTGTGAAATGCTTGGCTTTAGTTTTATTTGGATAAGATTCTCCCTCAAATGTTCTTTCAAGAGAAGTACTCAGATCATGGTTATCGACACTCATGTATTACCTTGCTTTTTCCAACAACCCCAGTGAAGGAACTAAAATAAATGCAGACATATTTAACTAAAAAAAGCCCAAACCACGGAAAATTCAGGCTTCACAAACAGAAAATTGATCATAGTTAGCTTCCTTATGTCTTGCTTTGAATGTTGTGAATTGGTTACAAGTTTAGGCACAGTCTAAAAACAAACTAAGACTAAGCCACAAAGCTTCCACTTCTTGGAATTAACAACCCAACATTAAACAGGTTTCTAAGCTGTGGTTTTCTTCCCTTAACCAAGCCATTCTGTTTATCCATGGAATCAGTTCTGTATGTCTCATAAACCTGGGAAGAATATGATGTGGAAAACAATGTGTACAAAGGAACACACAATATATCTTTTTAAGTAGCTGATGAACTTCTGGGATAGAAAAATGTGTTGTATCAATGGTGAGGCAAAATGTGTAAATAAGCACTAGATAAAATAATGCAATTGGACCATAAGAAAGGCTGGGTGCCAAAGAATTGAGGCTTTTGAACTGTGGTGCTGGAGAAGACTCCTGCGGGTCCCTTGGACTGCAAGGCCATCAAACCGGTCAGTCCTAGAGGAGATCAACCCTGACTGCTCTTTAGAAGGCCAGATCCTGAGGATGAAACTCAAATACTTTGGCCACCTAATGAGAAGGAAGGACTCACTGGAGAAGAGCCTAATTCTGGGAACGACAAAAGAAGGGGCCGATAGAGAGTGAGGTGGCTGGATGGAGTCACTGAAGCAGCAGGCATGAGCTTAAGTGGACTCCAGAGGATGGTTGAGGACAGGAAGGCCTGGAGGAATGTTGTCCATGGGGTTTGCGATGGGTCGGACACGACTTCGCAACTAACAACAAAAATGCAATACATCCCCACTGCATGTAATTTACTAGTTGTCATGCTGTGAGTTTAACTTCCAATTTTCCATCATGTGATTTCCTTTCCATTTTTAATGTGGCAGTTCCATAAAACTATTTTAATTTCTCATGGTTTGTGGATTATGATGAATCATCATGCATTTCTCTACTTCTGGGAGTGTCCAGTTGTAAGCCATGGTTCGTGGCTTGCTGAAATGCATCCAATCTGGAGTATCTGCAGAGGAGAAGATACAAATAATCAAGAAAGCGGACACATGACCACATGAGGGGCTTCAATGGCATATAGACTGGGTGAAACCAGGCTTAATAGCAGTAACTATGAGAGGGATCTTGAAGTCTCAGTGGACAACCAATTAAATATGACAGTGTGCAATGGCAGCCAAAAAAGCCAATGCAATCCTAAATTGTATTAACAGAGGGATACAATCAAGATCAAATGAGGTACTAATATCCCTCTTTAAAGCCTTAGTAATACCATACCTAGAATACTGCATTCAGTTTTGGTCACCACACTATAAAAAAGATGTTGAGACTCTAGAAAGAGTGCAGAGAAGAGCAACCAGGATGATTAGGGGATTCGAGGCTAAAACCTACGATGAACGGTTGCAGGAACTGGGCCTGGCTAGTCTAGCGAAGAGAAGAACCAGGGGAGACATGATAGCAGTCTTCCAATATTTGAGGGGCTGCCACGGAGGGGGAAGGGTGTCCAGCTCTTTTCCAAAGCACCTGAAGGCCAGACAAGAAATAATCGATGGAAACTGAACAAGGAGAGATTGCTTGCTGGGGAATTCTGGGAGTTGAAGGTTGGAGACCCCTGCTGTACAAAATACGCTCCAAAATCCCCTCTCCATGTCTCCAACTCTCTGCCTTTCAAATAAAGGCTTGGCTTCTAGTGTTTGTTCTGTCTCTTTGCTTCTCTGCAGGTGAAGTATTCTCTCACTCAAGTAAGATTATAGAAAGGTCCTCTCTGCGCACTTGAGAGGCACCTCAATGACTTTCGTGAAACAATGATGTAAACTCTGAGTTGGCTAATCCTTCCCACTGCCCTCCAAGGCCGTGATATTTCATTGCATAATCCGATCCTTTCATAATTCAAGAAGTAGTTCAAATCTGCTCCTTGAAATATGAGTAGGTATAAAGTTTCTCTCCCATTTCCTCAAGAAGTACGTTTAACAACCTGAATCCAAGTTACTGGATTCCTAATATTTAGGTACTGTATAATTTTCCTTTATGATCGGCCCTCAAAAGATGGAAACTGTAGAAAAGGTTTGAAAGAGAAAGACCTGGCCATATCATAAATACTTTTACCTGGTGACATTCACACAATAGTGGAGGGGGTTATTATTGTGTTATCATTTATTGTTAGTGTTATAAACTTTTATTCATTCAACATGAGACTCTGTCAACTGAACATTTAAAAATGTCACAAATATCATTGACTGGCTCTGATGCTTGATACGGATTGATTGTCAGCATCCTGGGTATTGACCAAGTATCTTGTTGTTGTTATCTCTTTTATTCGTTAAACATAAAACGCAGTCAACTGAACATTTAAAAATGTGTAACAAATACCATTGACTGGTGCTAATGGTTGATATGGGTTGCTGCCAGCGTCCTAGGTATCAACCAAGTATCTTCTTAAAATATACGATGTTCTGAGTGTTGCTATTATTGTTGTTGGTGTTGTTGTTATTGTTATTTCTATATTGTTTGCTTTTCTGTAAGCTGCCTAAAGTCACTGTGAGTGAGTAGGCAGCTATATCCATTTTCCTAAATAAATAAACACCTCTAAACATGACCCTGGGACCACCGCTGCAACATTGGTGTGAAAAATGGTCCTACATCACTTTTTTTTCAGTCCCGTTGTAACTTTGAATGAATCATTGTAAGCTGACGACTACCTGCAGCTTGTTGAATCTGGTGAATACAATTTGGCATAAAGAAATAATAAGTTGGGGTAAATAAATAACAAAATACATTTTGCCTAACTATGATTTGCAGAGCAAAGCACAATTAGATGAATTCACCCAAATGGCTTAACTCCTAGAGTTTGTAAATTACATTGGCCGGAGATTGACATAGCATGCAATGCTTAAATGAAACTAACCGGATGAAGCCAGTTTGGTGTAGAAATGAAGCTGCTGGGCGCACAAGATCAGCCTTGAAAAAATATCAAGGCATAATGTGATGCAGGAATCCAAGCTAATTCTAAGAAGTCACTGGGATTACAAAAAAAAAAAACCCACCTTTATTTCTCTTTCCACTATTATTTCCAGAAAGAAAAGATCTATTATATCAGCATGATTGAAGCTGCTTTGACGGTTCTCTCCCAAGGTAGGTACCAGGTATCTTCTACCTATTCAGGTGATTGCTAAAGCGGAATCCACCTCTCCCCGAGATACTGTCACAACTAAATGCTGGATTACAAATACATCATAGAATCATAGAGCTGGAAGGGACCTTGGGGGACGTCTAGTCCAAACCCCTACTCATAGTAGATCTTACATCTGGGATGGCGAACCTATGGCACACAGAGCCATCTCTCTGGGCACATGAGCCATCGCCCGTTGCTGTTCTGGATTCCGGCACACTGGCAGATGGTTTTCACGCACGTGAAACCACTAGAAACTGGAAGCGCATGCGCACCAGGCACCTGAACTTCTGGTTTTTAGTGCACATGCACATATGAAGACCAGCTGACCAGGGCACATTAGCATGCTGGAAATTGGAGGATCATATTCCCAGTGTAAACATGTGTGCCAGGAGGCTGCTCTTACTGTTTCCGGCACACACATGCTCCTGTTTCGGCACTTGGTGCCAAAAACGTTCGCCAACACTGTCTTATATCATCCCAAATGGTTTTCCAATCTATTTTTTTAAACCTTCAGTGATGGAGCATTCACAACTCCAGGATGCAAGCTATCCTGCTGATTAATTTTTTTCATTATCAGAAAATTTCCCCCTTACTTCTAGGTTGGGTTTCTCTTTAACAAGCTTCCATCCATTAATTCTTTATTACACCCATGAAGTCCTTCCCTCTGGTGCGTTGGAGAATAAGTCTATCTCCACTTCTCTGTGACAGCCCCTCAAGCACTGGAAGACAGCTGTTACGTCCCTTTTAATCTTTCTATTTGATAGACCTAACTCCTAACTAACTAATTGACATGCCTAACTCCATTGACTGTCTCTGTATCATATGATTTAGCCTCCAGACCCTTCATCATCTTTGTTGCTCTTCTCTGTACACTTTCCAGAGTATCTCAGCATCTCTTTTGTATTGTGGTGATCAGAACTATAGCAGAATAGTCAGTGGTGGGTTCCGGATCCCATTGCAACCAGTATACATGCGTACTTACTGCCTGTGACGCTCGAGCTGCTAGGCGGAGCGTCGTGCAGGTGCCGTATGCTCCGTACATGTGCGTGAAGGCCCCAATCAGCTCAAATAGCATAAGGAGGACGGGCGGGCAAGTGGGCCCTCCGGAGCACTGTACCGGAACAGTACCTGGTACTCCCAGCAGGCACCGGTACACGCGTACCGGAGTATACCAGTCATATCCCACCACTGAGAAGAGCTGAGTTGGTCTAGAATAGCTAAACTCTGGCGACATCTAGCTGATCTTTTCAGATTAATCCAAGTCCAGCAACTTCAAAACATCTCTCTTCCTCCAGTCCAAATTAGTGGAGACTTTTTTTCTCACTGGCAGGGGACGTGTTTATGGGACGTTTATGGAATTCTACTAATTTGTCCTGCATTAAAAATGTAACTGTATATCACCACTCAGTCCTGAAGCAGAACAGAATTCTATCATTCGGATCCCTCCCAAATTATACCAGCATATTTTTCAGACAGCCCAAGATCTGGAAGATTGCAGATTAACATCTGGCTGAGCCCGGAACCACAAGCAAAGAAACTTAGAATAGCCCAATGTTTCTCAACCTTGGCCACTTTAAGATGGGTTGACTTCAACCTTCATGCTGGCTGGGAAATTCTGGGAGTTGAAGTCCACATATCTTAAAATGTCCAAAGTTGAGAAACATTGGTCTAGTAGTTCATGAATCCCCCCAACTTGGTAACTTTAAGACTTGTGCACTTCAACTCCCATTCTGAAAGTTGAAGTCCACAAGTCTTAAAGTTGCCAAATTTGGAGACCCTTGAACTAATGAAAAGAAGGACTAGGGGAGACATGATAGCAGTGTTCCAATATCTCAGGGGCTGCCACAAAGAAGAGGGAGTCAAGCTATTTTCCAAAGCACTTGAGAGCAGGACAAGAAGCAATGGGTGGAAACTAATCAAGGAGAGAAGCAACTTAGAACTGAGGAGAAATTTCCTGACAGTTAGAACAATTAATCAGTGGAACAACTTGCCTTCAGAAGTTGTGAATGCCCCAACACGGGAAGTCTTTAAGAAGATGTTGGATAGCCATTTGTCTGAAACGGTATAAGGTTTCCTCCCTAAGCAGGGGATTAGACTAGAAGACCTCCAAGGTCACTTCCAACTCTGTTACTCTTCTATCCTATCCTATCCTTAAATTAATCTATCATATTACTCCAATCAGACATCAATGTTGTGCAAAAATCAGGCATTAATTTTAGGGCTTGGTATTGCACAGACACAGAGATATACCAGAGATAAAAATTAGCCACACAGATCAACAGTGATGTGTTCTTTCTCTGCAAATTTCAGGTTTTGAGTACAACGGAATTAAAAATGACCAGCTCTTTTCCACAGCTGTGGGAAACTCCTTCAAGTGTCTCAGTAAGCAAACGGTGGGCTTGTCCAGCAACTTTCAACTGCAGGCTGCCAATTCCCAGCTTCAGGCCTTTGATATCGTAAATAACCAATTTGGAAAAGGTTAGTATGTGCATCATTGGTGCTCCTATGATTAAGAGTTTCCTGCTGAGGGCACAAAGGGGCATTTTCACACCATGAGCTCCAGGTCAATGAAGATTTCACGGATTCTCTCTCAGACATGCTGCATTTAATTCAAGCCAACTTTGCATGCATATAAACATGTGCGTAGGACTCCTGCACTTATTTATTTAATACATTTCCCAGTAGCCCCCAAAAGGCTTTTATAATTTTCAGATGTAAAGATGTACCAGGAGAACAACATACAACCAATTTCAATCTTATTGGGGTTGTCAAGACATTCATAGCCTTATTATTTATTTATTTATTTTATCATGCCTTTATCTATATATATATACAATAAAAGCAAAATACCACTCATGCATCATCACGAAATCTCCAGAACTGTAAAGCCTACAAACTTGAAATTTGGCGCGCATGTTCCTCTTGGCTTCTAGGTGCTCGCTAAGAAAGGATATTTTGAAATCACCATCAGATCATTAGTATTTCTTATAGTATTATTAACATACTCTGGTGCTAAGAAGTTAGACATTCGACTCCCCCTCCCCACCTGAAAAGAACTCTGTTCCAACTGCCACTTGGGTATGGGCGTGGCCAGCACGTGACTCATCCCACCTGCGGGTTCTGATGCTAAGGAGTTAGACTGAGGGAGAGAAGGGGATAAAAAAAGGAAAGGTCTCTGTGGGGCAAGCCTGAAGGAGAGAAGGGGATAGGAGAGGATTAATGGGGCCAGGCTGAGGGAGAGAAGGGGGATAGGCTTCTGTGGGGCAAGCATGAGGGAGAGAAGGGGAGAGGAGAGGCCGATTTTAACTACTAATTAATTTTCAAGCTGTAATTGTCAAGTTATCAAGCCCAATCACATAGTTTCTTAGGGGAGCACGGGTATCCAGCTAGTTGTTATATAAACAGTTATATAAATAACTGATAAGCAAACGTATCCAACACATCTTCCTCCCCCTATTTTCATCACAACAGCAACTCTGTGAGTTGAGCTGAGAGAGAGTGACTGCCCCAAAGTCACCCAGCAGGCTTTCATTCCTAAGGCGGGACTTGAACTCATGGTTGACTTTACTGGCTTTCTAGTCTGGTGCCTCAACCACTAAGCCAAACTGCCTAAAGATTTGCCATAGTTCAAATGATTTTAACTGGTACAAAGATAACTTTCACACATGGTGCTCACAAGGTCTGGGATAATTCTCTATAGCTTTATTTGACTAAGATGAAAATCACCGTGGAAGATGAAAATGGGATCATATGATGCTCCTTTATTGAAGTCTAATATGTTCTCTCTTTTTTTCCTGAATTGCAGAAGAGGAGTGCACGTTGGATAGAAACAAGAAGTTGATCCCAGCAGTTATCGGATTCAGTCTGTCAGGATTAGTTATCATCATTCTGTTCTCCTGTGTGCTTTATAGAAGGAAAACTCATTCTGGATACAGCCATATCTGAACCCTGAAATGAATGTATGAATGGGTGTAGAAGCAGCACATGATAACATCAGGAAGAATGGGAGATTTTGCTTGCTTTGCTGTGGCAATCAGATGTAAAAACAGCCGTTGAGCATCTTTAAGTGATTTTTAAATTTCTGGCACTTTTAACACTTAATTGGAAATTAATCAGCTCAATGCAGGTGCATACACACGTCTATTATCTATATACAACAGTAGCAATGCATTTATTTGCTTGGGTGTTATTGGTTTTTTTTAAACTCACCTGCATGTATTTGCAAGTGTAATCCATGAATTCAAGTAAGATGAATAGTTATAATGTGTGTGTCTCTCTATCATAATTTATCAGGCAGTTCTGTCTGCAGCAGACACGTTGTAAAGGGGGTTTAGACAAAAACTTCAACACACATTATGCTCTGAACTTTAGTAATGGTATTATAACACACTGAGGACAGGACAAGAAGCAATGGGTGGAAGCTTAGAGGTAAATTCAACCTGGAACTAAAGAGGAATTTCCTTACAATAAGAACAATTAATCAACAGGGCACCTTGCCTCTCAAGGCTGTGGGTGCTCCTAATTGGAAGTTTTAAAGAAGAGATTGGAGAGCCATTTATCCGGGATGGTATAAGGCAGGGGTCGTTTTGCTGCAGCTCCCTATTGCCGGTTGGCTCTACAATTGATAGAGCTTTCGGTTAGGACAGGTAGAGGAAAAAAGGATGCCGCGCTAGGAGGAGACTCTATGGTGAGTTAACCGGACTTCCGGTTGGCTCCAGAATTGAACGAGGGGCTTCCAGTTAGGACCTTTGTGGCTCTTTGAGTGTTTCAGGTTGCCGACCCCTGGTATAAGGACTCCTGCCTTGGGCAGGGCATTGGACTAGAAGACCTCCAAGGTCTCCTCCAGTCCTATGATTCTATGGTTCTGTGTCTGAAATAAATTACATAACTCCTTAGTTAGGGAATAGGATGTCTGCTCTTCTCTATTTTCTGAATGTAGGATATTTTCGAAATCAACTCCACCCTGACTTACCACTCACAGATCATTATTCCCCATCTGCTGCCAACTTCAAGGTTACAATAATGGGTGGATACTCCCTTTGTACTAAGCGATGACTTCATCATGGCTTATTGAGTAGCATTAACTGGCTTAGCAATAAATAAATGGTTTATAAAACACCCAGGCTGGGTTGTGTATTTTTTTTTAACACGTTGTGCTGTGCTAAAACCAAACCATGTTATGGCATATCACAGCGTGTTAATTCAACCAACTCTGCATACTTTCACACATACAGATTGCTGCTTCACAATATGCTTGGCCAGAATGGTTAAATCTGTAACTCATTGCATTGTACTGTTGGAAGAAATGTCCTTCTGGGTTCAGTTCCAAGTGGGGAAAAAGACACTGGATTCATGGAATCCAGTTGCTTGGAAAGAAGGTTTTAATGGTGGACAGGACCACATGCTTCAAGATCTTGGGCGAAGAAAAAAAGGGCAGAGATGCTGAGAGTGACTGAGTTTTATACCCTCTCTGCACTTTTGAATTTGAACTTGTATTCCGATCGGTTGTCAGACTCCCATGGGGCCATGCAGGGGCAACTCTGTCCTGAGTCCCAAGCTTGGTTGACTCTTGCTGGGTGATGAAGTAATGAAAGGGCTTTGGGATTCCTATTATGGCTCTGCCTGAAGGAGGTAGATCTTTGTTATGTAGAATAGACTGGCACAGGCCTTAATGGCCCATTGAGAAACGTGGGGGACGGGACGGGACTGAGTGTCTGCCTCCCTTTTAGGGGAAATATTCTGCCCATTTAACATTTCCTAAAATATCTTATTTTCCTAGGAAAGAGGTGGGCACTAACTTCCTACAGTACAACCCCAGGAAAATGAAATACTGAAATAAACCATGTTTCAGTTAACCACAGATTGGTTCAAAAATGCATTATCTGTCTCATGTAATTCAATCTACCTCGTCTAGTTTTCAAACTGCGGAAAGGCAGAATGGAGAGGGCCAAGCAAATTCTGCCAACTCAGTTGACTTGAGGTTGCACAGCCTTGTATTCTCTGGTATTTAATCAATTTTCCCGTAGTTATTCGATAAAAAGCATAACCTTCCTGGAGATCACCCTTTCCTTTAATTTTCTTGGCAGAGAACAGAAGTGATCTGCCACTCCTTTCTCCTTGAGATATATTTTACACTCCCGAGGCTCCCGAGAAAAACCCTGTAAAAAAAAAGGGAACTATTTTTCAAGTCAACATTTTCAGCAGAAAATATTCCTCTTTAGGAAAATTTTTCTTTCCAAAGTTGTGAGATGTTTATTTATCAGGTGATTTATCTGAATTGTGGAGAAACTAGAAGTACATTGCAATTACAAACGGGTTTTTTTTGGTAACTAAAAACACTGCCACTGCCTTGTCAATTTCCTAGCTTTTGCATTTTTTATTTTACCTTTTTTTTTACTTGGGAGTTTTAACCCGATTTTAATTTATGCTTTTATTCATGTTTTTATATGGTTTTCTAAGGATGTTCTAAAACCGTCCCGACCCATTTAGGTGAGATGGTTGGTATAGAAATTTAATTAATTTGTTTTACTGTTTACAATCCCAGTTTCCAACATTTCTTCTTTTTTTTTTGTCTACACACACCAAAGCTTTGTTCCTTTACTGATCTTACATAAACCACAAAAAAGAGGCTGAATTGAATTTTCTTCCCATAAAATAATATAGCCCAAATACTCACACAAAATGTGGATACTGAAAATGCTAGTGCTTTGCAAATATATGTATTTACAAAGGAAAAAAATATTTTTCAAAACTTTCTGGAAGACTAATCTGTGGTCCAAGACTTTCATCCACCACCAACCAGATCCAGTCATGGTTAGTTTTCAAAGTCAGACAACTATTGCCACCTACTGAGGCTTGGTGAAAATGGTAGATCAGATACCTTCCTAAGAGAAGGCAATGGCCTATAAATCCTATAAATCTGCTTGGTTAATAAAAAATCTCAAACTCCTCAAAAGATAAGAGAGAAAAAAAAGATTATAAAATAGCTTTAAATTCACAGCCCAACTGTTATGAGTTTTCATTCCCAATATTTTTATGTGAAGAAAAAAAAACCTGCTCTATGTACAGAATCTATGTACATTGTACTTGTCCAAGAGGCCAAAAATAAGAATTCAGAATCCTCACATTAGAGACATCTCTGTGCTCTGAGACCCATTAATAATAATAAAAATGCCATCCAGACACTGAAAGTGGGGGTCTGTCCTTGGGAGTAGCATTGCTAACCCCCCCCCCATTCAGTGTGTGTGTGTGTGTGTGTGTGTGTGTGTGTGTCTCTGTGTGTGTGAATAGGCATATAGGGATATAAGGATAGGATAGGACAGAACAAAACAGAACAGAATAGGTGGATCACTGGTGGTCCCTGAGAAACTTTGGGTGATCTGCAGAAAAATTATTTGCATTTTTATATTGCCCCAAATACTATTTATCTTTTTAAAAAATTCATATTAGTGGTCCATGGGGTTTAAAATTATGAATTTAGTGGTCCCTGTCACCCCGAAAGATTGGTGACCCCTGGACTAGAATAGAACAGAACAGAGTTGGAAGGGACCTTGGAGGTCTTCTAGTCCAACCCATTGCTTAGGAAGGAAACCCTATAGTACCACTTCAGACAGATGGTTATCCAACATCTTATTCAAAACTTCCAGTGTTGGGGCATTCACAATTTCTGGAGGCAACTTCTGTTCCACTGATTAATTGTTCTAACTTTCAGGAAAGTTCTCCTCAGTTCTAGGTTGCTTCTCTCCTTGATTAGTTTCCACCCATTGCTTCTTGTCCTGCCCTCAGGTGCTTCACTCCCTCTCCTTTGTGTATGTAAACAATAAACAGTAAGAAGAGTTGGAAGGGAGCTTGGTGGTCATCTAGCCCAACCCCTTGCTCACGCAGGAGAGGCGCCCCCAACTCCTTCCCCGACTTGGCCAAAAGCCCCGCACAAACCAGGAAAACTGGCTAACGAGGCTAAGCTTGAATGGGGACGAAGCGACGAGGGTAAAAGCACATCGGGCAGGGCAGGGCAGGGCGCTTGGGCGGCAGAGGCCGCTGGAAAAGCCCCGGGAGCGCGCCCTGCCTTTCTCCTTGGCGAAGGTTGGGGAACTTTTCCTCCGCCGCTTCCTCCCCACTGAGCCCGGCCTCCTTTCCGGCCTCGCTGATAGGCCCAAGCGCCGCCGCTAGCCCGGCCCAAGTCCCCCGCCTCTGTGCAGCTCCGGCGCAGGGATGGCGGCCTCGGCTTTGGCGCTGGGCGGCGAGGGGCGACGCCAGCTCCGGTGAGTGCGCGGGGCGAGGGCGGAGGGCTTCCCCCGACTCCGCTCGGGGTTGCCCCTTCGGAAGCTGGGAGAGGAGAGTCCCGCTTTTGCCCCCGGGGCAGGGAGCTCCGCGGCTGTGCCCAGCCGGTCCTTTGCAGAGCCCCCCACCATCTGGCTGGTGGTCCCGAATGAAAGGAGTGGACCTCCGCGGTCCCCTCTTCCTGTGGTTGGAGCTATATTTTTTGAGGCTTTGTAGATCAACCTGCGCGTGTGGACTGGGCCCGACGCGTGTCTAAGCTTTCACCAAACCCCCGCTGGCAACCTGGAGCAACTGGAGAGCTAGTGGTGACGGTGGGGGATTTGTCAGTCATTTCTCCCTGCTCGATTGGCCCAGGTTTGCTTCCTCCCTAATGCAGGATAACAAGAGCTGGAAGGGACCTTGGAGGTCTTCTAGTCCACCCCCTCTGCCCAAGCAGTAGACCCCCATGTCATTTCAGACAAAGGGTTGCCCAATCTCTTCTTTAAACGTGTCTTTGTTCTTTGGGAGTCTGTAGGGATTCTCAGTCATCCAGGTCATGGTTGTCCCAAAGGTGCTTTTTCAGGAGGCAACTGGACTTCCTTGTTTTTTCTTTGTAGGCGTTTCGCTTCTCATCCCAGAAGCTTCTTCAGCTCTGACTGGATGGTAGGGAATGGAAAGATTTATATTCCTTGCTTTGTTCTTTGGGAGTGGGGTGTATCAGGCCCAGGGAATTGCGTTCACACAACATACTGAACTACAAACTGAACTCTTCCCCTCGAAGCACACTTGAATGTCATCCAGGAACTACAGGTAGTGTTCGACTTACGACCAGAATTGGGCCCCAAATTTATGTTGCTAAGGAAAACATTTCTTATGTGACTTTGCCCCATTTTACGACTTTACTTGCCACAGTTGTTAAGGGAAACGTTGCATTTGTCAAGTTAGTAACACGGTTGTTAAGTGAACCTGCCTTCCCCATTGACTTTGCTTGTCGGAAGGTCGCAAAAGCGGATCACGGGACCCCAAGACGCTGCAGCTGTCATAAAGGCGAACCCGTTGCCAAGCCTCTGAATTTTGATCATGTGACCACAGGGATGCTGCAGTGGTTGCGTGAAAAAGGGTCGTAAGTTACTTTTTTTCAGAGCCGTTATAGCGTTGAACGGTCAGTAAATGAACTGTTGCAAGTCGAGGACTACCTGTATATGATTGGATCCAAGTTGAAGGATTTAAATTATTTAAAAGAAATAGACCAAACAAAACAGGAGGTGGAGTTGCACTATATAGAAGAAATAACTACATCTCTACAGAAATAGAGCACAACAATGATGAGAACTATCTTGAATGCATTTGGGTCAATATTAAAGGTTGGGGGGTAAATGACATTGCCATAGGTCTATACTACAGGCCACCCAACCAAGCAGAGGAAGTAGATGAACTTTTTGCTAGTCAGCTAACTAAGGTATATAGGAAGCACATCACAATAGTAATGGGTGATTTTAACTAGCCTACTATTGATTAGGGACTGGAGGCTAAAACATATGAAGAACGGTTGCAGGAACTGGGTATGTCTAGTTTAATGAAAAGAAGGACTAGGGGAGATGTGATAGCATTGTTCCAATATCTCAGGGGTTGTCACAAAGAAGAGGGAGTCAAACTATTCTCCAAAGCACCTGAGGGTAGAACAAGAAGCAATGGGTGGAAACTAATCAAGGAGAGAAGCAACCTAGAACTGAGGAGAAATTTCCTGACAGTGAGAACAATTAATCAGTGGAAGAACTTGCCTCCAGAAGTTGTGAATGCCACAACACTGGAAGTCTTTAAGAAGATGTTGGATAGCCATTTGTCTGAAACGGTATAGGGTTTCCTGCCTAGGCAGGGGGTTGGACTAGAAGACCTCCAAGGTCCCTTCCAACTCTGCTATTGTATTGTATTGTATTGTATTGTTTCCTTGTCAACAGTATGCGATCCATTTACCAGAGCTACTGTCGGGATTTTTTTTTTCTGCCTAAAAAAGCTAACCGCTGTCAAATCGGTTGAATACAAATAGTAAACAGCGACTTGGAAAAGAGGATTAGAAATTTTGTTATCAATCATAATTAATTCTTACTTAGAACATGTTATAAAGGGGTAATGATTGTATGATATTAGAAATAATTAATGAAATGTCATTATATGGTTGTGTTTTCAGTTTTGGATTATTTTATGCAAAAGGACGTTAAAACAATTATAGTCAAATGGGAACTGTGGGGTGTTGATAGTAAGCTATATAAAGATTTTTGATTTAAAATATACAATGTGATATGAATTATAAGTAATGACTGTGGAAGAGATGCACGAAAGTTATTTGTAACCAATTGACACACTTCTACAATATGTAGCGAAAGATGATTTTTTTTTTTGTGTTGTGTCTGTCTGTTTAACCATAAATAAAAAAAAAGTCTTTTTTTTTAAAAAAAGAATATGGCGTAGTCCTCGACTTACGACCACAATTATACAATTTCCACTGTTAAGGAAAAGTGATTCATGCCCAATTTTAAGACCTTTTGAACCATGGTTGTTAAGTGAGTTATATGGTCGTTAAGTGAATCTGGCTTCCCCTATTGATTTCGTTTGTCAGAAGCCGTCTGGGAAAGTCCCAAATGGCAATAATGTACTTCAGTCAACAGAAGTAACCTGCAGTACTGAATATAAACTAGAGGAGGATCATGTCAAAGAAACCATGGTCGCCTGGGCGAAAAATTTCGGTTACAATGTGGAATTGGCTAAGTGGGAAAAACTTTGGCTACTTAATCAGAAACTAACATTGGCTACGGCGTATAAAGAAAATCTTTATAAGATGTTCTACAGATGGCATCTTCCCCCAGCACGGCTTTCCAAAGCGTTCAAAAATCTGGCCCCAAATTGTTGGAAGTGTAAAAAAACACCAGGCACTTTCTATCACATGTGGTGGACGTGCAACGAGGCAAAAAAATATTGGAAAATGATTCAATCGTGGTTAGAACAAATGGTGGGAGAACAAATTATGTTTAAACCAGAAACTTTTCTCCTAGGCATAATACCGGAGGGGTTTAAGAATGATACACTTTATTTAATTATACATATACTAACTGCAGCGCGCATAACCTATGCACAGCAGTGACGTGCAGTCAGGTGAGGCAAGTGAGGCACAGCTTCACCACTCTCATCATGAAAAAAAAAGTAAAAGGAAAAAGCTGAGCTAGTTGCTGCCTCACCGTGGATGACTCTGCTTAACCTCACTGGTGCTCTCCCTCCCCAAGTGTAGTGACTTCCTCCCCAGGCCCCCATTCTTTCTCTCTCTCACACACACACAGCTGGATAAAACTATATAAAAATCTAGCCCAGCTTCACTGATTACAAGTTTGAAAAGGCAACGTGGCTCCACCTGCAATCAAACTACACTTGGGGAGGGAGAGCACAAGCGAGCACTGAGGAGACTATAGGAGGAGGCAGGAAGCCAGGCAAAGAGCCATGCTGTAGTACACACACTTCCCCCCAGCCTCTTTCTTTTGGAAGGCTCAGATCAGCTCCCCTCCGGCTTCTCTGCCTCTCCTCTCACCCCAGCCTGCCAGCAGGAGGTGGTGGGTGGGCTTTATTGTGTTCCAGGCATTTCCCACCCAGACAGCAGGCTGCATTTGCAATGGTGGAGGTGTTTGGGAAAGGCAGCAGGGGAATGGGGTGGTGGTGGTGGTGGCAGAGGAGCTGCTTTCAAGCCACTGGAAAAGATATCCAATCCAACTTTTGTGTGTGTGTGGGGTTGTTTGAGAGTGAGTGAGAGAGGGAAGGGGTAGGAGAGATAGTCCAATCCAACTTGTGTGTGTGTGTGTGTGTGTGTGTGTGTGTGTTTGAGAGAGGGGGAGGAAGGGAGGGAGGAAGGAGGGGAAGGAGAAGAAAAAGAAAAAGAAAGAAGGAGCAAAGGAGAAAAACAAATGGTGTCGCTTTAAATTGGAACTGAGCATGCCTGGCTGTGGAATTCTGGGAGTTGAAGTCCACAAGTCTAAAAATATTTGAAACTCAGCACTGTGTCAGTGCCTCACCAGTCATAAACCTCACTGCACGTCACTGATGCACAGTATTGGAAAAAAGAAAATGCACCATCAGAGCTTGATATAATCAGAAAAGTGTTGGCCTGTGTAGAAGCAGATAGGCTCACTCTTGAACTTAAAAATAAAGGGGAATCAGAATATTTTGAAGTCTGGAACAGATTTTATGATTGGTATAAGACAAGATGACAAGACTGGAACAAATGTATATATTGTGATTGGACAGAAGGACAGACAATGTATTAAGTAGATTAACTGTTAATGGTTGAAACTAGCTGTACATAATGTGAATGTATGATCACTCCGACTCCGCGGTATTGCATTGTTTTAAATGTAAAAATAATATATATATATATATATATATATATATATATATATATATATATATATATATATATATATATATATATATATATATATATATATATATATATATATATATATATATATATATATATATATATATATATATATATATATATATATATATATATATATATATATATATATATATATATATATATATATATATATATATATATATATATATATATATATATATATATATATATATATATATATATATATATATATATATATATATATATATATATATATATATATATATATATATATATATATATATATATATATATATATATATATATATATATATATATATATATATATATATATATATATATATATATATATATATATATAAAAGAAGTAACCTGCAGTACTGCACTCTAACCATTGTGCCACCGAGTCTTATGGTTATGGTCATAAGTGCACTTTTCTCAGTTGTAAGACTGGTCGTAAGTCAGAACTTTTTCCAGTTGTGTAGTTTCTTTGAATGGTCACTAAATGAATGCTATTTCTTTTTTAAATGATGGTCTTTTCCTTTCACAGAAAATGGCTTTGGGCCTGGAGTACCAGAGAATATGCTTCTGTAACAGGTAAATTATTTGGCTTATTTTCTTTATGGATTTTTTTTCTAGATTTCTAACATTTTATGCGATAACTAGAAACTCATTTTGAAGTCAGATAAAAATAATAACATTATCCTGGCATTCTGACAGTGTGGACAAGTTAGTAGTAAAAAGGATATGGCCATAATTATTGCAGACCTAATTTCTTTTTTAATTTGAAAAAAAAAAAACAGCTCAAAGAAACATCGAGAAAGTTCTCGTGGCAAACCGAGGCGAGATTGCTTGCAGGGTGATGCGGACCGCCCGGAAGATGGGGGTGAAGTCGGTGGCAGTTTACAGTGAGGCTGACCGGAATTCAATGCACGTAGCTATGGTAAAATTCATCGGCTGACACTCTTAAGGGCTGCTCTTAAGCCAATCAGGGAGCCAAATAATTTTGTATGAATAATACATTCACTTAAACATACTTGGTGATATTGTTTTTGATTTGGTTTAGATCAGAGGGTGGCTCAGTGGCTAAGACGCTGAGCTTGTCGATCAGAAAGGTCAGCAGTTTAGCTGTTTGAATCCCTAGCACCGCGTAAGGGAGTGAGCTCCCGTTACTCGTCCCAGCTTCTGACAACGTAGCAGTTCGAAAGCACGTAAAAATGCAGGTAGAAAAATAGGGACCACCTTTGGTGGGAAGGGAACAGCGCTCCGTGCGCCTTTGGCATTTAGGCCACATGACCACGGAGACGCCTTCAGAAAGCGCTGGCTCTTCGGCTTTGAAACGGAGATAACCACTGCCTCCTAGAGTCGGGAACAGCTAGCACATATCTGCGAGGGGAACTTTTACCTTTTACCTTTAGATCAGAGGTGTCAAACTCAAGGGCCGGGGTGGGGTGAAGATGCTGCTTAGATCTGGATTGCAAGGTTGCCTGGAAACAACAAAGGACCGGCCCGCAGTGCCTCTGCCAGAGAAAACGGAACTCAGGAGGGCTGCGTGCAGTCCCCCTGTCCCCGTTTTCAGCCGGGATAGTCTTCTGCAGCGCTGCTAGTGAAAAATGGAGCGAAAATGGCCCATCCTGCCCAGCCATGCCTCCCACACACCCCGACTTCTACCCAGTCAAACATAACCCTGATGCTGCCCTTAATGAAATCAAGTTTGATAACCCTGGTTTAGATTGATCAAAGTACAGGTGACGTATGACTGTTTTTCAAACACCCTTTGCAGGATTCCCCATGGGCATGTGATTAAAATTTGGACATTTCTCAACTGGTTCATATTTATGACAATTGCAGTGTCCTGGTAATGACCACGGAGACTTCTTCGGACAGCGCTGGCTCTTCGGCTTTGAAATGGAGATGAACACTGCCCCCAGAGTCGGGAACGACTAGCGCATATGTGCGAGGGGACCTTTATCTTTTTATTTCACAAATTATAAAGGGGCGGGGCTTTGATAGCATGGTTGCAGCTTCCATTATGATTTTTCGTTACGCTATCTTCTGGCTGATCCAGCTCAACCCGTCTGCTGCTTGAGTTCGTTCCACAAAGAGGTTCTCCAAAGTCTTGTAGAAAAGTTAAAATATGTAATGAAGTATAAATAAAGTATCGTAATAAAACGATGGCGTTTTCTTGTAGGCCGATGAAGCCTATTGCATTGGTCCAGCACCATCTCAGCAGAGCTATCTGTCCATGGAAAAAATAATGCAAGTGGCCCGAAACTCTGCAGCACAGGTACAAATTCTGCTTTGTAACAGCTATATTTTACTTAGAATTGGGTTAGTGAAACATCATAACATGGATTCTGTGTGTAAGTGACTTAAGCTCTCACATTGCAGGATTTGGTAGTCTGACTTTCTTGGAGCAGTTTAAATGTATTCAGCAATTCTGCTTTTTTAAAATGGTCTCATTTCCCATAAAGTTGTGTAAAAGGTGTGTGGAACAGTTTGCCTCCAGAAGTTATGAATGCCCCAACCCTGGAAGTCTTTAAGAAGATGTTGGATAGCTATTTGTCTGAAACAGTATAGGGTTTCCTGCCTAGGCAGGGGGTTGGACTAGAAGACCTCCAAGGTCCCTTCCAACTCTACTATTATATTATATTATAAATATTCTGCTAAATATCCCAGTTCTTTCTGTGGTTAGATTATGTGCCTGCTACCTGCAGAGGTTCAGCCATCCTAACACGTCACTAGGCTGCTGTTTCATCGGTCTTTTAAGTGCAACAGAGGGCTGATGTCTGGATGGCTTTGCAGATCGACCTCATAGCAATTGATCAGATTTTTTTGCTGGTCACATACAGTGGTAATTATTAGGCGAAGTGAGCACCGACTAACCGTTGCATTCTCCTATTGGTCAGCTGAAGAAATGACCGATTGCTGGTAGTATTCTGAGGACAGTGGCAATGGAAAAGATTGTAGGTAGCTTCGATTTGCTTTTGAGCGTTTGGGGAACAGAAAAGTGTGGACATTCCTGCATTTTGGAGGTCTGATTCAGCTTCTAGGGCAGCTCAGCAGAAACATCACAAAGCCATAAAGCCTCTCGCAATATGATATTTGATATTTCCTACTTTAGGCTATCCACCCAGGCTACGGTTTCCTATCCGAAAATACAGAATTTGCTGAACTCTGTAACCAAGAAGGGATAATTTTCATCGGTCCTCCTTCGTCTGCTATCAGAGATATGGGCATTAAGAGGTATTCTGTGTTATTTCATGGCTAAGTTTATTACGGAAAGAGCATTTTGTTGCAACTACTAGGTCAGGGGTGTCCAAACTTGGGAACTTTAAGACTTGTGGACTTCAACTCCCAGAATTCCCCAGCCAGCATGGCTGGCTGGGGAATTCTGGGAGTTGAAGTCCACAAGTCTTAAAGTTCCCAAGTTTGGACACCCCTGTACTAGGTGGTTCCTTGTTTCCGAGTTAGGCTGCCCTCTTTGATACATGCAGCGAATTAACTCTGCGATCCTTTAATACTCTGAGAATTACGGTCTCAAAAGTCTCAGTGTAGAATGCCCGAATGCAGTACAACCTTTGGTCCAACTTCACGTGGGCCTTTATTTAATTTATGGGGGGTGTGGTGGCTCAGCGATTAAGAGGTTGGATTTGTTGGCTAGAAAGCCAGCAACCGAGACCCGAGCACCACACGACGGGGTGAACTCCCATCCTCGCTCCAGCTCCTGCCAACTTAGCAGTTCGAAAGCATCCAAATGCAAGTAGATAAATAGGTACCACTTCATGTAATAGCGCTTTGTAAATATACTGTCACATGACTGTGGAAATGTCTTTGGACAGCATTGGCTCAGTGGCCTTGAAAAGGAGACTAACCACCACCACTTATAGCCTGCAATGACTAACGGAGTAAAATCCGGAGAGGACTCTACTTAATTAATATCTTATTTAATTGAGGTGGGAGGAGCCCAGACATGTGAATCATAGAAGGGAAGGGAAGGAATCTAGATGAAGTAGTGGTTGATTGACATGCCATCAAATCAGGGTTGACACTTGGTGGAGACATAGATTTTCTCCTTGATCAAAATGGAATGTTAAGTATAATCTTTATTGTCATTGTACTTAAGTACAACAAAATTGGTTGTTCTAAATGTCCTAAAGACTGTAAGGAAATTGCATCAGTTGAAAGAGAGGTGGGTTGTGGGAGGGAAAAAGCTTTTTTTGCATAGTCTGTTTTTGACACTGAACATGAAGTCGTGTTCCCTTGAAGTACTTCTAAGGCCATCATGTCTGCGGCGGGAGTTCCTGTGGTGGAAGGTTACCACGGGGAAGAGCAATCGGACAGCTTTTTGGAAGAGCAAGCCAGAAGGATCGGCTACCCAGTTATGATCAAAGCTGTCCGTGGAGGTGGAGGCAAGGTAGCGTCTGTTCGATGAGATTTCATCTATCAGTCTTCCCTTTGTTGCATCATAAAGTTCTACTTAAGCTATAATTCCTTTCACCTGCGTTGGTGCAGGAACTGTGCACTCACAGTACATTCATATCTTAGCTAGATTCCCTTCTTGCAGTAAACCAGGGAATCTCCCAACTTGGCAACTTGTGGACTTCAACTCCCAGAATTCCTCAGCCAGTATGGAGTTGTAGTCCACAAGCCTTAAAAGTTGCCAAGTTGGGAAAATCCTGCAGTAAACCATAGTTAAATACATGTATTGAATAAGCAGGACTTGGATAAGCAGTCATAAAATGTAATTTATTTGGTTTACGTGATGCTAATCCAAAACACTTGGCATTTGGGAACTGAGTGTAGACCATTGTGAAGGAACACACCCATGTGCAACACTGGAGTATCAATAAGCTTGGGGGAATGAAGTTGTAGACTGCAAAGTTGCATTGCCGTGTTTTTTGTTTTTATTTATGTTGCTTTCTATCTTTAATAAGTTCAGAAAGTCAAAGATGAATTGATGTTGCAGTCTCCTCTCAAGTGCCCTCTGATAAATGCTACATAACCCTTAAAAGAATCTTTATAAAAATACAGGCATCAGATCAATCTTCTTTATGTCTACCAGGAATATATATAATCTATGCACGTATTCTCTGTGATATATATGAAAATCAGAAATTTAAGCTAGTAATTGTGTAAAAGAAGTTGTCATTAATATAACAGAAAATATTTATTGCTGTTTTTTTCCAAAGTAATTTATTTCCTTGTTTTGCTAATGTTAGTTTTATCCCTTATTTGCCCTAGGGAATGAGAATAGCATTTACTGAAAAAGAATTTCAGGAACAATTGGAATCAGCTCGAAGAGAAGCAAAGAAGTCCTTTAACGATGATGCCATGTTGATAGAGAAGTTTGTTGACAATCCAAGGTAAACACAACAATCTGTTTGGCAGCTCTTTATCGCTCCCTTTTAGTAGCTCCACTAGGTTGCAGGAAGTACATTGTAGAGGAGCACAAGATGACCTTGAAGAAAACATGCACCAACTGTTTATAGAACATAAGCTATGTCAGCCATACAAAGAACACCAGGCAGGAAACAGGAAAACAGAATAATGCAGTTGGGTGGGACCTTGGAGGTCTTCTAGTCCAACCCCCTGCTCAAGCAAGAAACCCAATAACATTTCAGACAAAAAGCTGTCCAATCGTTTCTTTTAAAACTTCAGTGTTGGAGTACCCACAACTTCTGGAGACAAGTCATTCCACTGATTAATTGTTCTAACTGTCAGGAAATTTATCTTTAGTTCTAAGCTGGTTCTCTCCTTGATGAGTTTCCGTCCATTGCTGCTTCTTTCTGCCTTCAGGTGCTTTGGAGACTAGATTAACTTCCTCTCCTTTGTGGCAGCCCCTGAGATATTGGAACACTGCTATCATGTCTCCCCTAGTCCTTCTTTCTCTTAAGCTAAACATACCCAGTTCCTGCAACTGTTCCTCATATGTTTTATCCTCTGGTCCCCTAATCATCTTTGTTGCTCTTCTCTGCATGACTAGATGAGCCGATTCTACTTTATTGAAGGTTACATTAATAGAATCTTGCAAGTTTGAAAGTATCTTTTTCCCTGGGAACAATTTACAACTCGCAAAATAAGAATAGTTTCTTCTGAGGTCTTGCCCTCCCTACATTCTTGCTGTGGGCTTAGCTGCCTTTTATCTCATTGTTCTCTTGATGATATCTCATTGCCCTGTCTGCAAAAGTCATTCCCACAAAGCATTGCAGCTTACCCCAAGAAAACAGGAAAGCATGAGAAAGAAACATGGGATTTCCTCCCTTGGTTCTCTTTCATATAAAAGGGAAGAAAAAAGAAATGTCTTTGGACTTTCAGGATTCCATTTTTACAGCAATATTCATAAAGTAGAATTGTAGTTTCTTGTGCCTTTTTTTTGACCTGGCCTTCCTTGAAGGGCTGGCATAGAAATCTCTGAGGTGAGCCATAAAACTCATAACAACAGTTGGAAAAAAAAAGAGAAAGTTGTCCCACATCTTGTGCAGAGAAGAGCAACAAAGATGATTAGGGGACTGGAGACTAAAACATATGAAGAACGGTTGCAGGAACTGGGTATGTTTAGCTTAAGAGAAAGAAGGACTAGGGGAGACGTGATAGCATTGTTCCAATATCTCAGGGGTTGCCACAAAGAAGAGGGAGTCAAACTATTCTCCAAGGCACCTGAGGGTAGAACAAGAAGCAATGGGTGGAAACTAATCAAGGAGAGAAACAACTTAAAACTGAGGAGAAATTTCCTGACAGTGAGAACAATTAATCAGTGGAACAGAAATTGCCTCCAGAAGTTGTGAATGTCCCAACACTGGAAGTCTTTAAGAAGATGTTGGATAGCTATTTGTCTGAAACGGTATAGGGTTTCCTGCCTAGGCAGGGGGTTGGACTAGAAGACCTCCAAGGTCCCTTCCAACTCTACTATTGTATTGTATTGTATTGTATTGTATCCTTTCATCCAAAAAGCAAAATGGAAAATCCTGCCACCTTTGAGGTACAGACTCCTCCCCTCCTCCCATGATATGTTTAATTAAATACAGATAGGAGAAACGAATAAGCCTTATTTCTAGATCTAAAAAAGTTAAGTATCCCCAAAGTACCTGATGGATTTTATTAATACGTTAATTCAAAAATTTGGGATTAAAAATAAGCATCAATGGACAATATTATGGCCCCACTTACAAACTTTAAAATATGAAACAGGCACGTAGAAGTCCAGGTATTTGGAGACCAGCATGGCAACGCAGTCTACCTGTTTGAAAGAGATTGCAGTGTACAGAGAAGACATCAAAAAATTATTGAGGAAGCTCCAGGGGTAAGTAGATTTTGAAAGATACTTCAAATAACTATGATTATTGTGTTTGCTGCGTTATTGTAATTTTTGTTTTTATGCTTGTTATTAAGGCCGTCTCAGTCTACTATTTCTGCAGAAAATAATATCTTTTTCAAGGTCCTGAAATTCTCAAAGCATATTACTGTGCAATTCTCTATTAACCACATTGAACAGAGTGCAGTTTCCTTACAAATGAGTGATGTAGCCATTCCTCCTTTCTCCTGAGCATGGAAGGAATTACCTTTTTCTAGAAAGTTTTTAGTGGCTTTGTTTTCAACCAGTGGGACAGCTTGCCTTGAGAGGTTATGGGAGCTTCATCACTGGAAGCTTTCAAGAAGAGGTGTCCAATTGTCCATCTGTCAGAAATGGTGTAGGGTCTTCTGCTTGGGGTGGGGGTGGTGGAGGGTTGGACTAGATGACCAACAAGATCCCTTCCAACTCTGTTAATCTGAAAATCTGAATTCTTTCTCGTGTTCTTAACATGCATTTAAATGCTTGTGGTGTCTTAGCAGCTTGGGTAAGGACTGCGACGCTCGTTATTTTCAACCCATTTGTATTTTGGATGTTTTGTAACAGCCTATGTTAAGTTTTCTGCCAATATGGTGGCCAGTGTGACATATGGCCATTTTTCACAGTTACAACTTTTGCAGCATCCCCATGATCATGTGATCAAAATGTAGATGCTTGGCAACAGACTCATATTTATGACGGTTGCAGTGTTCCTGGAGTCGTAGGATCCCCTTTGCGACCTTCTGACAAGCAAAACCAATGGAGAAGCCAGATTCATTTAGCAACCGTATCCCTATCTTAACAACTGCAGTGGTTTACTTAACAGCTGTGGCAAGAAAGGTCGTGGCAAATGGGGGCAAAACTCACTTAACTAATGTGTGAACCTGGGAAAATGTTAATTAAGCGAAAGCAGTTTTGGCTCTCTGTGAAGTTCCCAGACGACCTAATTAATTTACGAGCCTCGAGACAAAGTTCAAAAGAAATCCAATCATTTATTAGGACCGACATTCTGGCGTGGACTCCTGTGGAGCCAAAACTGCTTTCGCTTAATTGCGTTTGAACTTTACCCCTGTATAACCCTCCCTTCTGTCCTGCGTCATAACTCGTATTCTCCAACTAGGCTGTAGACATGAGATCCGAATCCGACCGAAGGCATGCATGGAATTTCCCCTTCCATGCCAGCCTGATAATAGTCATGGCAATGCTTTAGAAGTTGACGTAATGTTTCACAGAAGAAAAAATTTGAGGCTCCTCTTCTTTGCCCCTGAAATACTGGAAGACTGCTATCGTGTCACCCCTAATTCTTCTTTTCTTTAGACCAGCCAGACCCAAATCCTGCAGCCATTCTTCATATGTTTTAGCCTCCAGGCCTTTGATCGTCTTAGTTGCTCTTCTCTGATTTTTTTTCCAAATTCTCAACATCTTTTCTGTAGTATGGTGACCAGAATTGGTTGCAGTGCATCAGGTATGGTCTTACTAGGGTTTTATAAAGTGGAACTAATACAGGGGTGTCCAAACTTGGGAACTTTAAGACTTGTGGACTTCAACTCCCAGAATTCCCCAGCCAGCCATGCTGGCTGGGGAATTCTGGGAGTTGAAGTCCACAAGTCTTAAAGTTCCCAAGTTTGGACACCCCTGAACTAATACTTCACGTGATCTTGATTCTATGCCTCTGTTTATACAACCCAGGAGTGTATTCCCTTTTTTGCTTTTGAGTTTTTGGCAAAATTGCGCTGCCCATGGTGAATCTTTGGTGTGCGTAATGCCCACACGCATTTCCTTAATGACTGCGGCATTCACGTAACAACCACTGCCAGAAAAGGGTAAAATTAACTTCTTTTACGACCATTACAACTTACAGCCCTGATCGGCAGGTTCCATGATGACCATAAGTCGAGGACTACCTGCAAGGAAAAAAACTTTTAACACCAATTGTCCAAATGTGAATGTGCAGTCAGTAAAAATGCAGGTGTGTCTTGGTGCATCGTGTGAACCTAACCTAATATTATTGCTATCCTTCTTAGCCAGGAATTAAGCCCGAAGTGAGAAGAAAGCTTGGAGAGGCCGCTGTTAGGGCAGCAAAAGCTGTGAACTATGTCGGAGCAGGTATTGCAGACTCTACTTCCTTTTAATGCTGAAGACAGGTTCTGTTGTGGTCCGCCACAATACTGTATTTTTCAGAGTATAAGACGCACTGGAGTATAAGACGCACCAAGGTTTTAAAGAGTCCCTCGGCAGCCTGAGGAGCTGGCATCAGACTCGGACAGGGAGGAGGTTGGGGAGGAACATGGGCCAGTCTTGGAGTCTGGGGAAGGCTCTGTTGAGGGCTCTGCATCGGAGGCAGAGAGGCGGCCGGGGCCATCTGGTAGTTATGTGCTGCCTCCGGAGTCTGACATCAGCAAGGCAGAAGAACAGTGTGTGCCTGTTCCGCAGAGCTGCCAGAAGGCAACAACAATTAAGAAAGAAAGGGCGACTTGGGAGTAAGGCTTGGAGATGATTCTACATGGGGATTCTACATGGGGCTTCCCTTGAGATGCACTCGGAGACTGCAGTTGGTCCAGAATGCGGCCGCGCGGGGGATTATGGGGAACACCAGATACTCCCATGTAACACCTCTCCTGCGCGAGCTGCACTGGCTTCCTGTGGTCTATCGGGTGCGTTTCAAGGTTCTGATTACGATCTTTAAAGCGCTCCATGGCTCAGGACCTAGTTACCTGCGGGATCGCATCCTGCCCCATACATCCCTGCGACCAATCCGCTCGCACAGAGAGGGACTTCTCCAGGTGCCGTCCACTAAACAGTGTCGGGGGGCGACGCCTAGGAGCAGAGCCTTCTCTGTGATGGGCCCAGCCCTGTGGAATGACCTCCCCCTTGACATCAGGATTACCTCCGATCTCCGCTCCTTCCGTGTAAAGCTCAAGACCCACCTTTTTCAATTAGCTGGCCTGGCTCAACCATAGTTTTATCCCATTCCTCCTGACAGTCTTTTTAAATTTGTAATTTTAACTGAGGGTATTTTAATTGTTAATTTTAATTCTATTACTACTATTGTATGTATTCAACGATTGTTACCTCCTCCGTGTATGTATATGTGTATGTATGTATGTGTATATATATTTGTATGTATATGTATATATGTATGGGTTTTTATTGTACGCCGCCCCGAGTCCTTTTGGAGAGGGAGCGGCTAACAAATTAAATTTATTCTATTATTATTATTTATTATTTATGATTGGCCCCTCCCATAAGACATAAAAGAGGAGCAAACAGAGGTGAACTTTTGCAGGAAGCAATTAGTTCATCTAGTCGGTTCAACCTCCGAGAAGTCCTCTTTGACTCTGTGCTACGTTTGGCCTTGCAAAACTAATTGGCAATTAGGTCTCTGGCAGTGTTTCAAGAGAAGTCCACATGTCTTAAAAGTTGCCACGATTGTGAAAAAAAATGTAGCCTCTCACACATAGAGCAGCTTCCCCAAAAAGAATTAAAGGTATCTGCCAGATATAATTAAAAAAAAAACAAAATGGCAGCCACAACAGACTAAGCAAAGCATGTAAATAAATGCACATAAAACCAGGCTGAGTATCAACTGCACTGTCACGGCTGCCATCTTGATTTTTTTAACACCAGTCATTGAAATCAATGGTCTGCTGTAAGATAAGACACCCCACGTTGTCTGGGGAATTCTGGGAGTTGAAGTCCACACATCCCTAAAGCCACCAAGATTGAGAAACACTGCTGTAGGACACCACAATGGAACCTAATAGCTTTTACGGCTTCTTTTGAAGGAGCTACGTTAAATGCCTCAGCAATTTTATTTCTCAGCTACACATACGTATATAAATAATTTTTAACTATTAGTTTGATATATAATGCCTGCTTTATCCCAAAGGTGCATTTTCAAAAGTCTTTTATTTACCCTTGAAGAAGTTTCGCTTCTCATCCAAGAAGCTTCTTCGGTTCTGACTGAATGGTGGAGGATGGAAGGATTTATATTCCTTGCAGTCATCTGGCCGTTAGCCCTCTTTTTTGAGAATTGTTGAGGCCGCTCCAGGGCTTATCTCAGAGGAAGTGGCAATGACCAGATGACTGCTCTACCATTCAATCAGAACCGAAGAAGCTTCTTGGATGAGAAGTGAAACGTCTTCAAGGAAAAACCAGAAAGTTCAGTTGCCTTTTGGAAAAGCACCTTTGGGGCAGTCATGACCTGGATGACTGAGAATCCCCATAGAGGATGCTTACTTTAGTCAGTGAATCTCAGGGACCATGAAGCTATAATGGGATTGTATTCATTTGCAGTTTTAATATAGTCTGACCTTTGTATATTATGCCTTTGTTAAATATTTTAGGAACTGTGGAGTTTATCATGGACAGTGCACATAATTTCTATTTCATGGAAATGAATACCAGGCTGCAGGTGGAGCATCCCGTTACTGAGATGATCACAGGGACTGACTTGGTGGAATGGCAACTGAAGGTAAGAAGTAATAGAGAATAGGAATTCTGTTGGATTTTCAAGAAGCAAGATTGTTCTTTCACTTGTGGCTATTCATTATATCCTTTCTGCCCCAAAATGCTCCGAGAAGGAGATAGGGCATTGATTTTTTGGCTTAGGCAGAAAGAGGCACCCTGCATATCCATCCTCCCCCATTGTGCACCAAAGAGTAAGTTTCTACATTTAGGCAACAAAAACGAAATGCACAGGTACAGTACAGATGGTACCTTGCTCAACAGTAGTAACTGTGAAAGGGACCTTGGAGTCCTAGTGGACAACCATTTAAATAGGAGCCAGCCGTGTGCAGCAGCTGCCAAAAAAGCCAACACAGTTCTAGGCTGCATCAACAGAGGGATAGAATCAAGATCACGTGAAGGGTTAATACCACTTTATAATGCCTTGGTAATGCCACACTTGGAATACTGCATTCAGTTTTGGTCACCACGATGTAGAAAAGATGTGGAGACTCTAGAAAGAGTGCAGAGAAGAGCAACAAAGATAATTAGGGGACTGGAGACTAAAACATATGAAGAACGATTGCAGGAATTGGGTATGTTTGGTTTAATAGAAAGAAGGACTAGGGGAGACGTGATAGCAGTGTTCCAGTATCTCAGGGGTTGCCACAAAGAAGAGGGAGTCAAACTATTTTTCAAGGCACCTGAGGGTAGAACAAGAAGCAATGGGTGGAAACTAATCAAGGAGAGAAGCAACTTAGAACTGAGGAGAAACTTCCTGACAGTTAGAACAATTAATCAGTGGAACAGTTTGCCTCCAGAAGTTGTGAATGCCACAACACTGGAAGTCTTTAAGAAGATGTTGAATAGCCATTTGTCTGAAATGTTATAGGGTTTCCTTCCTAGCAGGGGGTTGGACTAGAAGACCTCCAAGGTCCCTTCCAACTCTGCTATTGTATTATTTATTTACACACAAGTACACTGTGTGGGAGGCCTGGGGTGCGTGATGTTCTGCATTGTGAAGATCAAGGATGGAAATATTAGCCGGTCTGCAATATTAAGACACATCCAGCCCACGGGCCGCCAGTTTGACACCCCTGCCCTAGACAAAGCAGTTCTCACTGCCCTGTTGGCACAGTGGTTAAAATGCTGTATTGCAGGCTAACTCTGCCCGCAGTCTGGAGTTCGATTCTCACCAGGCTCAAGGTTGACTCAGCCTTCCATCCTTCTGAGGTTGTAAAATGAGGATCCAGATTGTTGGGGGCAAATATGCTGACTCTGTAAACTGCTTAGAGAGAGCTGTGAAGCACTGTGAAGCGGTATATAACTCTAAGTGCTATTGCTATTTAGCTGTGAGGTGTTTATACAGAGTTGTCTTTAACTTTTTGGAACTCTATGTCGGAGTTTGTTGCATAAATTCAAATAGAAAAAGCACACAGAGATAACTGATGCAGCAGGATTAACTTCTTTATATACATAAGAATAGATGAATAAATGTACCAACAGGTGGTTCTCCCAAGTAAACACAAGGCAAGAGAGTTACAGGCAAACACAAGCATTTAGTTTCATTTCAGCAGACAAGCCCAGACAGACTTCTCAGAGCAGCAGACTGCTTTCTTTTTAAGTCTCTGTTTCAATTCTGTGCACAGACTCCGATCTGTTTAAGCTCCCATTGGCTGACTTATTTGCTATGCCTATTCATTGGCTGACCTTGTTCCCATGTCTCTCCCAGTCATGAATATTTTAACACTCTAGGCATCAAGCAAGACATTTGTGGCTTGACTGTCTTTCATTGTATGATCCCTTCAATTCCGAGTTCTATTAGAAATGCTGTCTTTCAATGATGGGCAGAGAGGAAGCAATTTAGTGCAGGTTGCTACTATCAATTAGCTTTTTTTCCAGAAACCTTCTCATTTCCTTGACCTGTGAACAAATACATTTTCTTGAAGTTATTTTTACACTCCTATTCACTAATAGTTTACTCTAAATTTTATCTTAAAGGTACTTTTTTTCCCCAAGAAGCAACTGGACTTTCTGGTTTTTCTTTAATTGTGTTCTCATCCAAGAAGCTTCTTTAGCTCTACAGCTTCTTGGAGGAGAAGCAAAACATCTTTAACAGAAAAAACAAGAAAGTCCAGTTGCCTCTTGAAAAAAAAGCACCTTTGGGACAACTATGACTGAAAATCTCCTTAGGCATTTACTCCAAATTTTGCAGGTTGTAATTCCTTGATCTCATATTAGCTAAGCTTTCAGTGATGTTCCGTTCTTTGTTTACCATACTAGGTCATAACCCGGCATTGCCCGGGTGTTTATTTATAGGGGGAAAATGTCTGGACCAAGCGTAGTTTCTAATGTTGGATTTTCCCCCTTACCAGAGGGAGCCCCCTTGTGGAGTACTGTGATGCCATTATCATGGCAACTCCACTGTGCTGCACAGTAGAAGCCATTTTACAGCAGTACAGTAGAAGCCATTTTAAGGCACAACAGGCTGTATCTTAAAAGAACACACACCCCAAGGGGTGTTAGGAGTGTCTTACCCCCACAGTATTTGTTTCCAGAGAATAAGTCACCTGTGTACAAAGTTTGGTTGAAATTGTTGGAGGCATTCCAGAGTTATACTGGAACATAGGCACACACACACACATATATGCTGGTCTTGTTGTATTCGGGTCTTTTCCCGTATAAGATTGAGATTGTCTTGGCAACGTTTCAGCGAGGTCTCACTCACCATCTTCAGTCTGGTGTTTTCGGCTTAAAGCGTGGTCGGAGCTGCCGTCTTTCTAATAATCTCCCTTTGGATTAGGTTGGTAATTGTTTTTCTTAATCTAATCCAAAGGGAGACTACCCCAAAAAACTAAGAAAGAGAACAGGAGAACGGCATCGCCCACCTCCCTTATATCAAAGCACCACAAATAAAATCAGCAAAATTCTCCCCAAACACAGCCTTCAACACTGACCAAAAAATAGCCAACATCTTAAGAAACCCCAAAGACAACATCCAGCTAGAAAACCAAGGTGTCTACGAAATACCATGCAAAATCTGCCCTGCAACATACAAAGGACGAACGAACAGGAGAATAAATGCACGCATCGCAGAACACAAGAACGCAGTAAGAAAAAAAGAAAAAACTGCCTCCCTTTTCCAGCACCTTAAAGCTACAGGACATGAAATTAATTTTGAAGGAACCAAATTAATCTCCAAAACTGAACACTTCAACAAGAGAATGATTATGGAAGCTATCGAAATAGAGAAACACCCCCACAACATGAATAAGCGTGACGATACCTTCCGCCTAACAGACATCTGGAAACCAGCCCTAGTCAACAAACGAGCTCCACCCACCACCCAGGCCGTTACAACACAAAACAACAACGGACATACATCAAGCACCAATCAGCACCAATCTACCAATCATGATACAACCACACAGCCAATCAATCCACTTACTGAAACAAAGCCAGCACTCCGTACACACACACACCAAGATTTATAGAAAGACAGCAGCTCCGACCACGCTTTAAGCCGAAAACACCAGCCTGAAGATGGCGAGTGAGACCTCGTCGAAACGTTGCCAAGACAATCTCAATCTTTCATGGGAAAAGACCCAAATACAACAAGACCAGCATATATATATATGTATAAAATAATTATTATTTATGATCCTTTTAGTATCATTATTTTTAATGTTTTAATTATGTTTTAATACTGTGGATATCATAATAAATTTAATAAACAAAAATTAAAAAGTGACCGTGCAGAAAAAAACGAACAGTGCTGTTCTTTACAGGTGGCTGCAGGAGAGAAGATTCCTCTGACTCAGGAAGAGATTGTCCTCAAGGGACACGCATTTGAAGCTAGGATCTACGCCGAAGATCCCAACAATAACTTCATGCCAGGAGCTGGACCTTTATTGCATCTGTCCACGCCTCCTGCTGACAGCTGCACCAGGATAGAAACCGGGGTAAGACAAGGTAAAATGAAACCCTCTCACTAGGATGGGCAGAAATGCCTTCTGGTTTTAAAAGTCCTGCTGATAGTTGCCTTTTTTGGAACATGCGATGGGTGACCAATGTTGGTTTCCTGCTACTAAATCAAGAGCCTACAATAGGATGTCAAACTCAAGGCCCACGGGCCGGATCTGGCCTGGTAGATGCTTTGATCCGGCCCACAGATCTAGAAATAGCAAAGGACTGGCCTGTGGTGCCTCAGCCAGTGGAAATGGAATTTGTGAAGGCCATGCGTAGCCCTCCTACAGCCCTCTGCAAGTGAAAACGGAGCCCCCCACAAGATCTCTTCCCCCTCCCCCGAGATCCCTTTTCGCTGGCAGAGGGCTGCAGGAGGTCATCGTGGCCAAAAATGGGGCCCAGGGGAGCTGTGCTTCATTTTTGCTGGCAGAAAATGGGGCGCTGTGCTTCGTTTTTGTGGCCCTCCCGAGCTCTGTTTTAACTGGCAGAGGGCTGCAGGAGGCCATCACAGCCGCAAATGTGCCTGGGAGCCTGTTTTCACTGGCAGAGCGTTCGGGCTGCCACATGAGTGATGTCAAGCTGGCCACCCCCACCCTGGCCATGCACTCTTGCCCCGCACCCGCTTGGTCAAACACAAACCCTGATGCAGCCCTCAAAGAAATTGAGTTTGACACCCTGGTCTATAACAACTCGCCACGGCCAACGTGCTGCAGGCACAGTGAACAAGTTACGGGACAATTCGCCAGAGTCAACTGGCCACGGGACAGGAATTAACAGTAATATCAAGAAATAGTGGGAGAGAATCATTAAAGAAAGGATGCCAAAGGAAGGACAAAATGAGATGCAAATGACAAACATTAAAATAATTTTTAAAATTATTTAAAATAATTAAATCATTGAATTATTCAGCATGAATTGGCATTACATTTTGGGTCCTCGTGTGGCATCTCGTTTTGACTTCCAGGTTGTTGCAGAAGGCTTTCCAGGTCCAAAATGGGGTACAGCCTCCCCCCCCCCCCCAATGCACACGCCCTATTTTGGGCCTGGAAAGCCGCCTGGCACCAACCTGCAAACCAAAAATGGGCAGGGGGGTACGCATGGGGGGGAGCGTGAAGGTTGCGCGTGCATGTGCAGGGGTGGTTAGGTTAGCCATCACCGTCTTAAACTGTGACAACATGGACAATCCAGTGACTCCTTCCGAGGGAGATGGGCAGTTTAAAAATGGGAAATATAAATATTCATATTTGCTCTGGCAAATCATTTTTCCCTATATTTCTATTTTAGGAGATGAGGTTTCTATACACTACGATCCAATGATTGCTAAATTAGTTGTTTGGGCAGAAGATCGCGCAGCTGCTTTAAGGAAATTAAGATACTGCCTTCAACAATATAATGTAAGTGTAAAACTCTCTTGTAAGTGTTTAAAATGGCATAGCTGATAAATCATTTTCCAGATTTCCCCTCTCTGACGCTATGAGGCCCTTAGAGGTTATGACTCCCAGAATCATCAGCCAAGAAGGCCCAATGTTACAGGGGAAGACTGTTGTAGATAGTCTTCAGGCGACAGCAGATCACACCACACGTTTAATGGGCTCCATCCCGCTCTGGGTTCCCCAGGCCCACTGGCAGAACCAGGTCTTCAGTGCCTTCCGGAAGAGAATTAGAGTGGGGGAATCTAATCTCTGTGGGAATAATGTTTCAGAGAAAGGGCGCCACCACGGAGAAGGCCGTTCTTCTAGGTCCCACCAGGTGTATCTCCCTCGGGGATGGGGCCAGTGGTGGGTTGCAGGCGGTACGCCCAGGTACGGGCATACCAGTGCCTGCCGAGAGCATCAGGTACCGTTCCAGTAAGGTGCTCCGGAGGGTCCGTCCGCCCGTATTTGAGCTCTTCGGCGCTTCCGCACACACGTCCCAGTTGCAACGGGATCCGGAACCCACCATTGGATGGGACCCACAACATTCCCTGCCTCCCAGCACTGATGGGTCGGGTAGACAAGAGACAGTCCCTCAGATAACCTGGTCCCAAGCCATGAAGGGTTTTAAAGGTGACAATCAGCACCTTGAATTGCACCCGGAAGCAAATCAGCAGCCAATGTAGCTCCTGCAGGAGAGGTCATACATGTGCACACCGGGGTCTGCACAAAACCATGCGGGCTGCATTTTTGCACCAACTGGCGCTCCAGGATGCTCTTCAAGGGCAGCCCCATGCAATAGTCCAGACAAGAAGTGACTAGGGCACGTGTGACTGAGTAGGCCATGAGGCTTTGCCAATATAGCGGTATGCAAGTTGAATGGATGAATTTATCTTACATAAATCGTTGCAGATTTATTCATTTGTTAGTTAGGACCAAAAAGCACCCGTTGTTGATTGGCCTTTGTGGTGCATCTCTTCCTCCCTTGACAGATTGTCGGACTGAGCACCAATGTGGATTTCTTACTGAATCTCTCAGCCCATCCAGAGTTTGAGGCTGGGAACGTTCACACTAATTTTATCCCTCAACACCACAGTGAGCTCTTTCCACCCAAGCGGTCAATTTCAAAAGTGACTTTGTGCCAGGCAGCTCTTGGCCTCATTCTGAAAGAGAAACTGGTGACTGATACCTTTAGACTCCAGACAGAAGGTAAGGAAGCTGCAGCTTTTTCCTGTTTTGTTAGTGAAAAAGGTGCTTTTACATATTACTTACTATATCAATGTTTCTCAGTCGTGGCAACTTTAAGATGTGTGGACTTCAACTCATGCTGGCTGGGGAATTCTGGGAGTTGAAGTCCAGGTATCTTAAAGTATCCACAGTTGAAAAACACTCACATACTTTAAAAACTGTGGGCGTTTTTGTGCATCCTGTTTAACTACTTTTCATTTGATTATCTTGGCGTGGCGGCAAAATGTCATCGAACAAACATAATCTTATAAGCTGCATGATTTGATTGTACGCTGTGGGATTCAGAGTCTATTTTGCAAGCATTTGAGTCTGATTCATTAACAGGTGTTCTGATCCAGTGTGGATTCTCATAGATGGAGTCTTTGAGCCATTTGCATAAAAGATTGTTCCCAGTTTTGTTGTATGGAAAATTCCAGTTTGAACAGTTGCCCACAAGTATAAATTTGAACTGAGAAGTTCAATTGTGTATATAGTGCTTATGTGTGCACATTGGTGGGATTCAAATAATTTAACAACCGGTTCTCTGCCCTAATGACCAGCTGGGTAGGTGTGGCTTGGTGGTCATGTGACTGGATGGGCGTGGCCAACTCAACGTCACTCAGGTCGATGGGCTCTTCACCTTAGCTATTACAATGTAATAAGGGTTAACCGGAGAGGCAGTTTCTGTAAGCAGAGCAATAAATTTGAGGCTAGAAACAACACCAGAATGTCTTCTTCCTGCCTTCCTTACAGGATTAGCCCTGTAAAGTGGGGAAAAAAAACAAAATGAGATTTCTTCCAACAACCGGTTCTCTCAACTGCTTAGAAAGTTAACAACTGGTTCTCTCCGGTAGGTGTGAAGTGGTTGAATCCCACCACTGTTAATGCAGCATTATGCAAAGTAATGTATCCAACTGCAAGAAGGTTTCAATATTGCTAGCATTGTCCAATTCAGCGGAAATGTGTATTAAGTATGTATATTTTTCTGTACATATTTAATATTCCAGATAAGTTCTCTCCATTTGCATCCAGCAGCGGCAGGAGAATAAATATCCCCTATGTTAGAAACATGATTCTCCTGGATAATGAAAAAAGTAAGTGAATGAACAATAAATAAATAACTGAAAATGGCTTATGAAATGATAATGAACGTATCTGAACTCCATTACTTTGCAGCTGAAAAAGGCCAAAAGAGATAGGGCAATTGGGCTGAATATTTTGTGAACTGGCTGGGAAATTCTGGGAATTGAAATCCGCCCATCTAAAACTTCCTGGGTTTGATTATGGTTATTGGGCCTTTGTACTTAGAGTTTTATTAGTGTACTATGAGTTGGGTGACCATATAGGTTTTATGAATGAATGAATGAGTGAGTGAATGAATAAATGAATACCAAAACCAGCAAACAAAATAGAGACAATGGGTAGCAGGAGAGATTAATGAGATATAGTTTTACTGTTTATCCAGTTAACTATGAACTTAGTGTTGGATTTCCAATCTTCCCTAATCCTTGAATTAATTTAAACCTTTATTTTTACAACAGATGTGAATATTACTGTACGGTACAATAACGATGGATCTTACGACATGCAGGTAAATCTCTTCATAATAATGTATTCAACAACTTCAGCCCTGCGCTGTTCAGAACATTCCTTCTAGTGTGTAAAAAAATGTAAAGGCAAAAATGTATTGGGCACAGTCTCATTTCTGGACAGAATTAAGAGGGAAAAACAGTTGAGTGACTGTGAAATAACATTACTATTTTGTGCTATTTTATTGAGTGTCATTATTGATTAATGTTATGTCAGTTACCCAACTTGTTTGCAGAGATGTCTTCCCCACATGACATCTCCAGAATTTATTTTACTTTTTTATTCTGTCCTGCCCTTTTTTGAAACCTTTCTAAGCTTTCCAGCTACACATTTCTTTTGAGCGAGAAAGCTTATGTTAAATCCAAATAGGCAGGGGTGGGATTGAAAAATGTTAGCAACTGGTTCTCTGCCTGACTGCTAGGTGGGCGTGGCCATGGTGGGCGTGGCCTACTCAGCCTCCTGCACCACAGCGGGAGGGGGTACATTTTCACCCTCCCCAGGCTCCAGAGGCTTTCCTTGAGCCTCAAGGAGGTTGAAAACAGCCTCCCCCATGCTCTAGAAGCCCTCCGGAGGCTGGAAACAGGCCCGTATTTGGACTTCCAGTACTTCTGGTAAGCCTGTTTTTCGCCCTCCCCAGGCTCTGGATGCTTTCCTCGGGCCTCGAGGAGGGCGAAAACGGCCTCTCCTAGGCTCCAGAGACCCTCCGGAGGCTCTGGGAGGCCCGTTTTTCACCATCCCAGAGCCTCCGCGCAGGCCCTGCACTACCTGGCATGATGAACAGACCGCGTGGAGAATCCTAAGAGGGGCGGAGTGGGAGGGGCGGGGCCAGCCAGTCCTTGCAACTACCAGTTCGGCGAACCAGATGTAAAATTAACATTCGGTTCGTCTGAACTGGTGCGAACCAGCTGAATCTCACCCCTGCAAATATGCTAGCTTCCAATGATAATTGTATGAAGAGAGAAACATTTCTTCCATGTTGATTTATAAAGCTTCGCTTCTTTTTTTTAAATAGATCAACGTTTGTTTCTCAAGGGGTAATTTTGTACAGATTTGTGGAAAGGCTAAGCTTCTGAAATGTATTAGAAAATTTATGACGTAGTTCGAACAGATGGATATGTTTTTAACATAAAATGTTGATTGACTAGATTGGAGCTGCCAAGATCAATTAAAAATAAATTGAGTGGGATTCTCCTACAATATAAGCTATTTTTGATATTCCCTTGAGTTTTAAGGAGGGAAAGGGAAAGAGAAATCAGGACTTGAGAAGGTTCTAATTTCTAAGAAACACAGTTTTTTGTTCTTTTTAGTTTTTCCCGCTCAAAAAGATTCCTTAGAAAGCAGTATGATTTTTCCTCTGAGGCTGATTTTCCTCAGGCATGGTACATAAACCCTTGTAAATTTATTTCAGATAGAAGATCAGTTTTTCCATGTTTCTGGTTGCCTCTCAAAGAATGACGACATAGAGTATATAAGATGTTCAGTGAATGGAGTTGTACACCAGTCCAAATTAATACTTCTGGACACCGCCATTTACCTCTTCTCGTCGGTAATATGTTCTGTTTTATTTGTGTGGGGAATAAAATTCACAGACAACTAACTTTAAAGAAGCAGCATTGACTTCTAATCTATTAGTCCTGTAAATATCAGGAATAGAGAATTTCTGACTCTGGCTAGTTTGCAGAAAAGATCAGGACCAAATGTTAACTTGCAATTCACATTTCATGCTTATTACTCAAGAATTTAGTCAACTAATGGTCAGCACTAATTGCACTTAGTAAGAGACAACTGAATTTATGGGGAGCTTGTTCTGACCTAGGTTTCCTCAAAAAGCATGAAGCAGATTCCTGGTCCTGACAAAATCCCTTTTATTAAACGAATGTGAATTCCTCTCATTCACATTCAGCAAAGGCCTGGCAAACAGACTTTCAAAGGTGAATTTATGACCACAGACCTTATCTAGCTTGGAAAGCTGCCATGTAAATATTTTGGCAGACGCAGTGCTGTGCAAGGGAAGACTTGGCACAGAGTCTCTGAGATTCACGGACAGATCTTTACATTCCTGAAATGAACTAATTAACGAGCAAATGATTTTTTTCCTGAAAAACCCCGCTCCCCTTTCACTCCTCTTTTATTTCCGATGGGAGGGGCCACTCACCGTCCACCTGTAGCATTACTCCCAAGTCGGCCCTGATTTTTTTAGCTGTTCTTTTCTTCTGGAAGCTCTGCACATGCGCACCCTGGGAACAGGCTCCAGCTGTTCCTCTGCCTCACTGCTGTCTAGCTCCGAAGGCAGCTGAGAACTGCCAGACGGCCTTGGCCCCATCTCTGCTTCCGATGCAGAGCCCTCATCCGAGCCTTCTCCAGCCTCCAGGATGGACCCATGTCCCTCCCCAAGCTCCTCGCTCTCTGTCTCTGCTACCAGCTCTGGTAGCGGGTCACAACAGAGCTGGATTTGGATGGCCTGTGACAACGTTAATGACTCTAAGACAGGGGTGTCAAACTCGTGTTGTCATGTTGTCACATGACGTATTGTGACTGTTCCCCTAACGACTTTTCCCCGTTTGCTAAAACGGGGGTAGGCGTGGCCAGCGCATGATGAAACTGGCTCATGGCTCACGGGTTTCCCTTCGCTCCTGCTCTAAGCTGATGGCACCCTTAACTTTGCCCACGAGTTTTGTTTGCTCTTCTCCTACAGACCTTTGTACACTTCCCAAAGCCACCTAAAATCCTAATTCCAAATTTGAATGGCAAATATTTTCATATTAATTTTTCTACATTGTTTTACTTATCAGTTGTGAATCAATGGATAAAAGGAAGGGGGCAGTGGTCCTAGAATGCAATTGGAGGACAAGAGGCTACTATTTTTATCCTAAGAAGTGACCAATTAAAATGTAGTGAGTGTCAGCGTTCCAATTACCATGCAGAATTAAATCATTGTCCAAGGCAAGGTTATCCTTAAAGCTCCAATTTAATAAGACAGGCATGTTGGCATTATGCTATGAAATTTCAACTCTAATGTACATCCTTTGGGTTCACTCAATTGAAAGTTCATGATCTATCCCCACACCCCACAATTCATCCCATGTTCCAATCATCATCTTCCACGCTGGCATCTACACCCCTCTGCTTCCGGTCAGGTGTTGAGGTGCGGAGACAAAAGATGACCTTGAGCTTCTAGGAAGAATCAAAACAATACATTCCACAATCCCACTCCTTACTATCCCCCCCTCCCAACTACTACACTAATGAAACAGCATAGGAAATTATAAGAAAGTATGGCAGGCCAAAGATTCTTAAAGGAACCTCTGCAGGCCTGACAGTGAGATTTTTAAAAATAGTTTGTGGAGTTAATTAGTCTTTAAATACCAAGTTTCCCCGAAAATAAGACCCTGTCTCATATATTTTTTGTCACCCAAAAAGTCTTTATTTTTGGGGTGGGGAGGGATGACGTCAACTGATTTACCTCACTTGCACGCATCGCCCCTGGCCACCTTTTCGCCGTCAGAGGCCTTCAGGAACTTCTTCTGCAGTCGGCAAGGAGCTCAGAGGCCTTCAGGAAATCCTTGCTGGCTGCAAAAGAAGTGGCAAGGCAGATGTTGAGATGTGCGAGGCCCGCCTGCAACTGTCCGAAGATAAGTAATAGGGGGGCTCCACCCCACCATCCCCACCCTAGGTTAATTTCTACCCATGCACCCTGGAGTGGGCGGGATCTTAATTAGGGCTTATTTTGGGAAGGGTAGGGCTTATATTGGGCTCACATGCAAAATCAGGCTAGGGCTTACTTTTGGAGTAGGTCATATTTTAGGGAAAACGCAGTAGCTGTAAATGTAGAATTTGGTTGTAAATGGTTGGCTTTGTTTTCTCTAGGAAAGTCATGAGCAGATTGATCTTCCGGTGCCAAAATATTTAACTAGCACGAGTTCAGGAGGCGGTCACGGTGGGGCTGTAGCTCCCATGACAGGGACAGTGGACAAGGTAACTCTGAACGGGAGCCTTATGAAACCTTCTTTAATTTAAAGTACATTTTTTAAAAAAATAATGGGTATGGAAGACATGAGAATGATTCAGAAAGGCTAGTATACTTATTTCAGGCTGCTTACCATTTCAAACTTCACTACCTGGGTAGTTTCCAGATGTGTGTGGAGTTTAATTCCCAGAATTCCCCAGGCCAACATGGACACCACAGAGACTTCTGGGAGTTGAAGTCCACGCATCTGTAAATAACTCATGTCGGGAAACACTGCGTTGAGTTTGAGGTTTCTTTTGGCGCTTGATATATTCCTGACATTCATTTAAACCTGTTTTTTGTTTTCTCAATGGTCATTGTGGTTTTTAAATGGGCTTTTAATTTGATTTTAAAGGGGGTGGTGGTGTTTTACTGAGTTTTGGATTTCTTTTTGTTGGTTATAATTATGTGAGCTTCTCAGTGTCCCAGAGGTGACATGGGCAACTATACAAATTGAACAAAGGAATGTCTGTCTGCCTGCCTGCCTGCCTGCCTGCCTGTCTGTCTGTCTATCTATCTATCTGACAATTGAACTGGTATTATCTTTAAATTGATGTAATTGTTGTTAGTTGCAGAGTCATGTCCGACCCATTGCGACCCCATGGACAATGTTCCTCCAGGCCTTCCTGTCCTCTGCCAACCTCTGGAGTCCATTTAAGCTCACACCTACTGCTTTGGTGACTCCATCCAGCCACCTCATTCTCTGTCATCCCTTTCTTCTTTTGCCCTCCATCTTTCCCAGCATCAGGCTCTTCTCCAGGGAGTCCTTCCTTCTCATTAGGTGGCCAAAGTATTTGAGTTTCACCTTCAGGATCTGGCCTTCTGAAGACCAGGCAGGGTTGATCTCCTCTAGGACTGACCGGTTGGATTGCCTTGCAGTCCAAGGGACTCGCAGGAGTTTTCTCCAGCGCCAGAGTTCAAAGGCCTCAGTTCTTTGGCGCTCATCCTTTCTTATGGTCCAACTTTCACAGCCCTACATTGTGAGTGTATCTTTAAATATCCTGCTGGAAAAAATAGTTCCATTCTGCAGCTTTGCCCAGAGAACCATTTTGATGTTCCTAGGGAAGGAATTGGACATGTTACCCACTTCTCATTTTTAAATTATTTTTTAGGTGTTTGTGAAATCCGGAGACAAAGTCCAAGTTGGAGACTCCCTTGTGGTGATGACAGCTATGAAAATGGAGGTATCTTTAGAAAAACTGTTTTTGTACAGGTAGTCCTCGACTTACAACAGTTCGTTTAGTGGTCGTTCAAAGTTACAACGGCACAGAAAAAAGTGACTCACGACCATTTTTTACACTTGTAGCCATGGCAAAATCCCTGTGGTCCCGTAATCAAAATTCAGGAGATTGTCAACTGTGACGGTTGCAGGGTCCCGGGGTCCTGTGATCCCCTCTTGTGACCTTCTGACAGGCAAAGTCAATGCAGAAGTCAGATTCACTTAATAACCGTGTCACTAATGTAATAACTGCAGTGATTCACTTAACAACTGTGTCAAGAAAGGTCATAAGATGCGGCAGAATTCAATTGAATGTCTCACTTAACAACAGAAATGTTGGGCTCAATTATGGTCATAAGTCGAGGGCTACCTGTAATGTCTTGATTGCAAGAGTTTTCCAGATGTAATATTAAATGGAATGGAATAAATGGAACAGAATATTCCATTACAGAGCCATAAAGTCAAAATATACTACTGTCTCCCTAGGTCAGGGGTCAGCAAACTGCGGCTCTGGAGCCACATGTGGCTCTTTGCTCCCTCTGCTGCGGCTCCGTCATCGGTCGGCACCACAATTTTGAGAGGAGCGTCCGGTGGGGGGCGGGTGGGGGGAGAGAAGCACAGTGCGCCAGAAGAAGACTCTAGGGGCAAGGGGAGGGTTTTCCAGTTGTCTCCACAATGGATACCGCTTTCGGTTATGACAGGTAGAGGAAGAAGTACGCCGCGCTAGGAGGAGACTCTATGGTGGGGGAACTGAACTTCTGGCCAGCTCCAGAATTGAACAGGGGGCTTCCGGTTAGGACCTTTGTGGCTCCCGGTGTTTTCTTTTCTGTGGAAAACGGGTCCAAATGACTCTTTGAGTGTTTACGTTTGCCGACCCCTGACCTAGGTTGGAGTAAAGTTCCACTCTACCAGTGTTCTATTATACCAGTGTTTCCAGAGGTGGGTTCCTACCGGTTTGGACCGGTTCGGCCGAGTAGGTATTAACTTGGCCTGCCACGCTCCCGAACCGGTTTTCTCGGCACCAAGTACAGCATAGAATACATCAAGCACACATGCGCACCGCGTCCCTGAGCAAAGCGGCAGTAGCAGCAGCCAGAACCCACCCCTGAGTGTTTCCAAACTTTAAGCCTTTTACCGTGTGTGTGGCTGCTGGGAGTTGAAGTCCACGCGTCGTAAAATAGCCACCGGTGGGAAACACTGTATTAATTACATCGAGCCAGGACAGTCAGTAGAAGGGCATTATGCCAGCTGTAATCCAACGAATGAGGAAATTGCATTGAAAAATCAGATCGTGTAGTCTCAAAAGCAGGCAGGGCATGAATTTTGTGTGAGATTGGTTGTAAAACGGCAAATAATTGGTCCCTGGGTGATTTAGCACTCTGAACTGCTGCTGCTTCGATTTCCAACATGAGAACTCACTGTGTGGCCGTCTGTGGCCTCAAAGGAAGATCTAAGCCAAATTGCGCTGTGCAGGGAAAGACAAAGAGGGAACAGGAGAAACAATAAAAGGGGGGAAAAAAACCTAGGAATAGTAGGTGAAAATGACTAAGAATGGAAAAATTGCTTTGGGAGAGATTGTTATCACGTCCAGTCTCGAAGACAGACTGAGTCACAAAGCAATGTCTGGATGCTGTTGCCATCAATAGTGGAGAAACTCTGCTACAGTTGATGTTCCAGGGTGCGTGATGATGGTAGTCTCACAAAGCATGCTTTCATTTAACGTTGAAACCTTTCTTGAAATCTTCACATTTTTATTACTGTAGTCAACAGGCAGTCAGCAGTTTAGGACACGGAAGTTATTGGGCTGGATGTTGAACTCATTTCAAATTCAGAATTAAGGTGTCAACCTAAGTTTCCAAAGCATCAGAAGGCAAGGCAAGAAACAATGGACGGAAACTAATCAAGGAGAGAAGCAACCTGGAATTGAGGAGAAAATTCCTAACAGTGAGAAACAGCTGGCTGGGGAATTCTCGGAGTTGAAGTCCACAAGTCTTAAAGTTCCCAAGTTTGGACACCCCTGGTCTAGAAGATCTCCCAGGTCCCTTCCAGCTCTATTCTGATTGACTCCCGACCTGCATATAATGTGTGCCTCTGAAATTGTGGGCTAAAGTATGCATCTAGTTTGTATGACATTGTTTTTGGTCGAACTCAGGACTGACATAATATATCTTTTATCTGCAGCATACCATCCGGGCTCCCAAGGCGGGGATAATAAAGAAAGTCCTTTATCAGGAGGGCTCACAGGTCAACAGACATGCTCCTCTGGTTGAGTTAGAAGAGGAAGACTGATTCAGAAAAATCCCCAGCGATTGGAGGTAATTATTGGATTGGATTATAATGTATTTTGTATTTCAGCTGTTCTTTTTCCCTATTTCTCAAGAATCCATGTATATTTCTTATTTACTGAATAGATTATTAGTGCGTCTTTTGTACAGGTAGTCCTCAACTTACAGCCACAATTGAGCCAAAAATTTCCATTGCTAAGCAAGACAGCCATTAAGAGAGTTTTTGCCCCATTTTACGACCTTTCTTGCCACAGTGGTTAAGCGAATCAATGCAGTAATAACACGGTCGTTAAGTGAATATGGCATCCCCATTAACTTTGCTTGTCAGAAGGTCACCAAAGATGATCATATGATCCTGGGACATTGCAACCGTCATAAATATGAGCCCGTTGTCAAGCAACTGAATTTGTATCACATGGGGATGCTGCAACGGTCATAAGTGTGAAAAATTGGTCAAAAGTCACTTTTTCCATGCCGTTGTAACATTGAAGGGTCACTAAATAAATTGTTATAAGTTGAGGATTATCTGTACTTTGAGGTTGTTGTTGGGTTTTTTTTTTTTTTTTGTATTCTTCTGATGTTTTCCTATCACAATTTCAGGAAGAACTGCCTCCAAATTCTTTGCTCACAAGAATGAAAGAGAAGAGTCCAAGGATCGGTTTACCTATACACAGCCATGTTTGATGATCCTCAGAGTTTAAAACGATCCTTTTTTTATTGCTGGACTTCTTAGCAGTCGATTACTCTCCATGAAAGCAAAAAATGGTCCTCAGTGAAAAATATTTTAAACCTCCACTTGAGAGGCTGTGTCAGGGTTCCCACAGATGCCCTAATTAAATCACGTGCCTCGAGCCAAGGTTCAAAAGAAATCTAGTTATTTATTAGGAGCTCCATGTCGCCATGTTCCCAAATGAAGCCAACTCTGACTCCACGTAATTTATGCCCCAGTCATGACCCTGTTTCTCCCCCCCCCCCCAGGGTGTGTTATCAATCACATTCGCCAATGGAGTAGTTCCCTGGGTTGTAGAGATCACTCCCGTCTGCCCACTATGGTTAACTCGGAGACAGCCTTGAGAGCCTAGAATGTACTTCTGTTTTTGGCTGTCGTGCTGCTCCATTGGTTTCCCATCCCCCTTGCATATGGCAACTCAAGATCACGCCAGGGATGCTTTGCAAATTGACAGGCTGTTTGTTACAATAGAAAACTCTGATGCCTGCATGAGGAATCCAAAGATCTTCCTCCAATCTAACCAATATGCCTTTTTTGCGAATTGGGACTTGAAAAGTTTGTGATTATATTTTCATTTAGCCAGCAATGTAATCTGCTGGTCCCGGACGATCTGAGTTCTCGCATCTCCATTGGCATAATTATAGCTTGATCCTGGACAATCAGTGTTGATGAAGAAGTCTGGACTGAATCCAGTAAAAAACCGAAGATAATGAAGTAATGTACCTTTCCAGAATCTATACTCATTTGAGGGATCAATGATAGCCAGGAACTTAGTAGGCGAAACACTGTACACTTTTTCCTCCATCGTCTTCACCAGCATGTGTTGCCTCTTCGGAAAACAGCTGCAATGACCATTTACAGCTTCAAAGACCAGATGCAATTGCTGCATTGTTTTAAAACATTTTGAGAGCTGTGGTTGGGGGAATGACAAATTGGGATTTGGGATTTAAAACAGGGACGGTTTGTTCTGATCTTTGTCCCGGATTTGATTATCTGATTATGGAATTTCTAATACAAGGTCTCCATGGTTTATACAGTATATTTAAAAGGCTAATTAACGTGGATAATAATACAGCTCGGCAAGTATTTTTCCTATATTTTCATCTCTTAAATGGGTTTGGTAGAATTTTTGAGTGGAAATAAGAATTTGCATGAGTTCCTGCAACTTAAATTGGACGCATACTTGAAGGTGGAAGCCATTTTTCCAATAATTTCAGCACTCTGAACAAACGGATGAAGTTAGGCTTGAGAGCAATTCTGTGGGGAAAGAGGACTGTTGAATTTAGAGGCAGATTTACCTGTGCTTGATCTATTTTCTTCTCCAAATCAGATCAGAGAAATTGTCTAAACAATTTCTTTCTGAGCTGCTTTTCATCCCAGCAACCCTAAAGCACTAACTGCAACTTAACAAGCTCTGTTCTATGACTTAAATTAATGGAACTTCCCAACCAGCTTGTGCTGCTATATGAAACCGCCCAGACCATAATTAGTTTTACACAAAAGGCTTGCTTTTGTCTCCTAAGTGCAACCAATGTTTAGCATTCCATTTAAAGTATGTTCCCTGTTGTCTATTTACTCTCCTATAATCCCTTTCTCTCCAATGGATGTAAATACAAATTTCAATTCTCTTCTTGTTAATGATCAGAGCTTTCATGATCACATAATTATGTGCGTTCCAAAGGGCAGGAGAGTAGAGAAAGGATATTGTAACATTTGCCCTTTGACCTCGCTATCTTGTGAGTTGAATTCCCAGAAACCTTCCCCAACATTTGGGTTCCCAGGTCTCTTTGGGGATGTATCCTTCTCATGCTGTAAAGCAAAGCAATGTTCTGGCTTAGGCTTCCCAAGAGCATGGAGCAAACTCCTAGTCCCAACAAAAACCCCTTTTATTAATTTACTGTGAATTGTGCTCATTCACATCCAACAAAGTCTTTCAAGGGAGGATTTACAGTCACAGACCTTATCTGGCTTGGAGAGCTGACAGGCCGATACCTGCAAAACATGGCAAGGAGTCTCGGAGAGTCACGAACCAATTAAGCGAACTAGTTGTCTCCTACAAACTCCACTCCCCTTCCGCTCCTCTTTTATTTCCTCTGGGAGGGGCCATTCACCATCCATCTGTGGCCTTACTCCCAAGTCAACCCCTGTTCTTTAGTTGTTCCCTTCCTCTGGCAACTCTGTGCATGCACACACTGGGAACACTGAGCTGTTCGTCTGCCTCACTGACGTCTGACTCTGAAGGCAGCTGATAACTGGCAAATGGCTCCGACTCCCTCTCTGCCTCCAACACAGAGCCCTCATCAGAGCCTTCCCCAAACTCCAGGACTGGCCCATGTTCCTCCCCAGCCTCACTGTCCGAATCTGCTGCCAGCTCCGCTGGCCACTGACTGGCCACAAGCTGAAGTAAACCCCTAAGCACTGTAACATTTATGTGATTTTTCACTTAGCAACTGCTTCACTCAATGACCGGGTCATCAGAACCAATTGTGGTTCCTAAATGTGGATGTATATGCATCATATGGAACATATACTTGCGCAACAAGGAACTATCCATCAAGGGAAGAGCAGGAAATAGACGGGTAAAAAATAATGAGCTGCTTCTATACGCAACTCTTGACAGACTAAAATAAAAGATGTTAATAAAAGCACTCAATGTTTCTTTCCAAACTCCTGGCTATTTGCGCAACTTGCCCTATGAATTTTAATCACATTTAAATTTAGGCAACCTAGTTTCAGCAGTAACATTTGTTTGTCCATGGATGTTTTCCAGGAAGTACTGACCATGTTTTGGAGATGAGACGATCATACTTAACTGTTCTACAAAAAGCTCATCATATCTAATATTGATTTAAAGCAGGCGCAAACTTGGTCAAACTCGATTTCATTGAGGGCTGCATCAGCATGATGTTTGACCTTGGGGGGGCTGGGATGAGTGTTGCCTGGGGGGGCATGGCCAGCTCGACATTACCTATGGTGCCCAAGCACTTTGCCAGTGAAAACGGGCTCCCGATCTCCGTTTTCAGCTGTGACAGCCTCCTGCAATCCTTTGCCAGCGAAAACGGAGCTTGGGGACGGGGTGAACGTGGCCCTTTGAAGCTCTGTTTTCACTGGCAGAGGCACTGCGGGCTGGTCCCTCACTGTCTCCAGGGTGGCCCTGTGGGCCAAACCTAAGCAATCCATGGGCCAAATCCGGCCCCTGGGCCTTGAGTTTGACACCCCTGATTTAAAGCCTTCATATCCTACAAATTAGCCTCAAAGCTGGAAGAGTTATTCACATTATGATAAAAACCAAGACTGCTCCTGATCTGAAGCATATAAAATAAGTCAGTTAATATAGGTAACGATAAAACAGGAGAATACATCCACATACATAATGTAGTTTCCTTAGCTGCTGTTCCTGCTCTCTCTGAATTACTTTTCTGTTTATAGACAAAATGTAAAGGATGGAAACTAATCAAGGTAAGACCCAACCTAGAATTAAGGAGAAATTTCCTGACAGAACAATTAACGAGTGGAATAGCTTGCCTCCAGAATTTTTGGTTGTTCCATCATGGAGTTTTTAAGAAGGGATTGGATAGCCATTTGTCCAGAACGGTATAAGGCCATGGGGGCATCCCTTTAGCACGCGGGCTGGAAACTGCACACACAGATGTCCTGTGCGGGACACAAAGTCACACTGGCTACTCTTCGCATTCCTGTGCACACACATGCCAGCCAGCTGGCCTTCCCATGTGGGAGCGCTGAAATCTGGAAAAGCAGCATTCTGTCACGCATGTGCGTGCCGCCACCCAAACTTCTGGGTTTCCATTGCACGCATGCGTGACGGCCAGCTGTTTGTTGGGCATGTGCCCATGCCAAAAATCAGAAATTTGAGTGCTGACGTGTGCAAGCGCAATGGAACGCTGCTCTTCCAGGTTTCGGCACTCCCCCGTGTGCGAAGGCCTCGCAGGATGTTTTTTCCGGCACACAGGTCGGCACACAATACAATACAATACAATAGCAGAGTTGGAAGGGACCTTGGAGGTCTTCTAGTCCAATCCCCTGCCTAGGCAAATGGCTCTCCAACATCATCTTAAAGACTTCCAGTGTTGGGGCATTCACAACTTCTGGAGGCAAGCTGTTCCACTGATTAATTGTTCCAACTGTCAGGAAATTTCATCACATGGTGATGAAAAAGGTTAGCCATCACTTGTATAAGGTCTCCTTGCTTGAGCAAGGGGTTGGACTAGAAGACCTCCAAGGTCCAGTGACGTGCGGTGAGGTTTATGGCTGGTGACGTCATCAGGAAGGCGGGGAATGGGACCATGTGTGCTGGAGGCTGAGGCTGCCTCAGCCTCCAGCACACGTGATCCCATTCCCCGCCTTCCTGAGCATGCTCTGCTGGCTCGCGCTCCGCAGTCCCCAACAGCAACTGCTTTTCAGTGCTTTTCTGAGCGTCTGGCGTTTAGGACATCCAGCTATCTACCTAAACGCCAGACGCACAGAAAAGCACTGAAAAGCACTTCGCCTCCAAGCCACTTCATCTTGATGACGTCGCCGCAGCTGCTGGGCGCGGCCGGATGGATGTAGCCAGAGCGACGCCGAGGTGGTCCGGGCGGACGAAAGAGCGAGTGAGCGAGCGATGGAGGATCAGGCAGCCTGATCCTCGGTCGCTTGCCCGCCGGACTGCCTCGGCGCCACTCTGGCTACCTCCGTCCGTCCGCGCCCAGGAGCTGCGAAGGCAAAAAATGTCAGCGCTCCCGGATGACGAAGCCACAAAAGCGACTGGGGAATGACGAGAACCTTCCTGCCTCTGCTGGACTTCGTGCACTCCTTGCGACTGCAATAGACGTCCAGAAGCGGCTTTTGTGGCTAATGGGGTTTGGGCTTCCAGCCCAACAGCCCCTGCCACTTCTGGACGTCTATTGCAGTCGCGAGGAGCGCACAAAGTACAGCGGAGGCAGGAAGGTTATTGGCGCTTCCGAGAACCCTCCTGCCTCCGCCGGTTGCCCAGCTGGCACCGCCCCACGCGCGCACCTCCTCCTCCCTCCTCTTCCTCTTCACTCCCCAAAGGCTCTTCTCCTTACCGGAGCTTAGCGGGAGTCATGTAAAAGGGATGGGAGGAAATATGTATTATTATTATATATTATTATTTCATGATGAGAGGTGAGGCTCTGCCTCCCCTGCCTCCCCTGACCGCACGTCCCTGCCAAGGTCTCTTCAACTCTGTTATTCTGTTATTTTTCTTGAGCTAAGCAGCCAAGTTTCAAGCAAGATGTCCACCCATTATTTTTATTTTAATCCTTTTTCCTAATGATATCATTGATAAATATTCAGAGAGACTGTCTTGGAAATAAAAATGATGGCAATTTATTTTGTTGTGTGTAGGTGTGTGTAAATACATACCCTTTCTAAATGTGACAAGCTAAAATGGATCTGGGCTGTTACTTTGAATAAAGAGGAGTTGTTGAAACAATTTGAATTTCTTTTAAAGAAAAGAAAAGTCTTGAGATTGACCCTTGGTGATTTCATGGAGAGACCAATATTAAAGTTTTTGACAACAATGTGGGAATAATTTGCCTTTTAAGGATTTTTTTCTCAACTTTCCAGTTCAGTACTTTGTGTAGTTAATCCCACTTAACATTGTTCAGAATTAGCCATGATCATTGGATACCCAGAGAAGAAATGGGGAATTGTAAGAAATCAGAAAAACAAAAAGAAGAAAGACAAAAAAAAAGCTCTCACTGTTTTTGTTGTTCTGTTTCAGGAAGTGATGAAACTAATTAAGCAGTCGTGCCCAGAGGCAGCCAAGAGGATTACAACTCGGGAGCACAAATGTAATGAAATTAAGGATGTGTGACTTCAACATGTGACCTGTGGCCTTCTGACATGTGTGTGTCATACGTTCCTGGGTGTTTAAAAACAGCTGAGAAGGAAATGGGAAAAGACTCCACCCACTTATTTAGTATGGCACATTCACATTTTGATAAAAACACGAGAGAGAAAAATACGAAATATAAAATAGAAACATATGTCTAGATCACAGGTATAATTTTTTTTGTTTCATTCATCACAGCCAGGAAATCGGCAAAGCCTCAATTATAGGCTCTGTTTTGGCACTTTGTTTTTGGACAGTTTGTTTTTCAACCTCGCGATCGCAATTTGGTGATGGTATTTTGCCCCACTGATAGAGGGGCTTTTACAAATGCAAACAAATGTACCTATTATGCTATTCTTTTTCAGAGTAAGAAAAATTAGGCGATGTAGAGAAAACAGCCAGAGGTAAAAGAGGACAACTAAACCTGGTTTGTGTCAATACCATTCACTACACTATTCCATGGGTTTCTGTTCTTGCAAACTGCCATGTCCAGAGAGAATCTCATTTATAGATAGTCCTCAGCTTAGAACTGTTTAATGACACATTGAAGCTATGATATCCGTGGAGAAAGTGACTTATTACCCGTTCTTGAAGTTAACAACCATCCCACTACCAGGGGTGGGCTTCAAAAATTGCAGCAACGGGTTCGCTGCCCCGTTGCTGGGTAGGTGTGGCCATGGTGGGCGTGGCCTAGTCGGCCTCCTGCACCACGGGGGTGGGTTGGCGTTTTTTGCCCTCCCCAGGCTCTGGCGGCTTTTTTCGTGCCTCTGGGAGGGCGAAAACTGTTTTCCCAGGGCTCTGGAAGCCCTCTGGCGGCCAGAAACACGTCCATTTCCAGACTTCCGGAACTTCCAATAGGCCCCTTTCACCCCACTCCCCGCCTCCATGCGGGCCCTGCACTTACCTGGCATGATGAACAGGCCACGTGGAGACTCCTGGGATGGGCGGGGTGGGAGAGACGGGGTGGGCGTGGCCAGCCAGGGGTGGCATTTGTGGGTTTGCTGAACTGGGCAGAATCCTAGCTAGAGGATCGCCTGAACCTGTGCGAACCCCGGTAGCCCACCCCTGCCCACTACCCCCAGGTATGTGATCACAATTGAGGTACTTATTAATCAGCTCACCTTTACCATAGTTGCGGCTTCTTGTCAGCACATGATCGTGATTTGTAATCTTCCCTTCCAGCTTCTGATAAGTAAAGTCAGTTGGGGGAGTTGGGTTTGCTTAATGACCATGTGACCCACTTCATGATCTTGGGATCTGCGTAACATGGGAAAAGTAATAAAATTGGGTGCACTCACACAACTCACTTAACGGCATTGTTTAGCAACCAAAATTCCAGTCCATCGTAAATTGAGGACTACCTGCATTGCCTTTTGTTCTTCAAAGCAGGGTTTCTCAACTGTGTCAACCTGAAAATGTGTGGACTTCAACTCTAGAGATTCCAGGAATTGAAATCCACACATCTTCAAGATGCTAAAATGGAGAAACACTAAAGAACTTGTCTCTTTCTTTAAGGATCACATTAACTCCCTCCAGTCTTGGCCTTTCCCATCAATTCTTGGGTGGGAAAATGGAAGGAGAAATTTTAAAACTGTGATGGCGAACGCACGGCATGCGTGCCTGAAGCGGCACGCGGAGCCATGTCGCCTGACACGGGCGGTGTCACCTGTTCCTCTTCAGGGTTACTGGACCGCATGCATGCGCAACAATCAGCTGGCTATGCATGCAGCAGTGCCGGAAATTGGAAGAGCTGCTCTTCCGTTTTCCAGTGTGAGCATGCACACCGGCCAGCTGATCGTCGCATGCGCATGCACGCCATTAACTGGAAAACTAGCGGCCCCGAGGAGCCTGTGCGCTCCCTTTTCGGCGCTCGGTGTTGAAAAGGTTCCCCATCACTGTTTTAAGATGTGCTAATGCAGTGGGTAAAAAGTGATCCGCTGTGAGGAATGATTGCTGACAGTAGCAAAAATGGCCAAAGCAAAGATGGCAAGACACAAGAAAGGCAGATGAAAAATTGCACAATTAGAGCCAGATGCTATGTTTGATTGGTGTCCCTTAACCTGAAAAGTGGATCCTGCACCTGTGGGAGTGACACTAGGAGGATGAGGATGAGTTGCAAAAATGCTCAATGTTTTGCCCATCCTGTAGAAAGAGTCGAGTACTTTAGAAGACATTTCCTAACAGTGAGGACAACCAACCATTGGAACAGCAGTTGCCTTCAGAAGTTGTGGATGCTTCATCACTGGAGGTTTTGAAGAAGAGACTGGACAGTCACTTGTCTTGAAATGGTAGAGGGTCTCCTGCTTGAGCAGGGGGTTGGACTAGAAGACCTCCAAGGTCCCTTCCAGCTCTATTCTGATGGATTCAAACATTAAAGTGAGAACAAGATTGTTAAGAAGGGTTTGTACCAAACTCTTAAGAGCTAGGGACATGAATGACTGAATGCTGAAGGAATGGGGGAAGAAATGCTTGCTTACTGAATCACAGAACTGTGAGGAGCCAGAAAAGGCAGAATAAGAATCACTCTGCTGGATCTTTTCCAGAATTACACGGCCCTGTTATGTCACGAGTGTTTTTAAACCTTGTTTTCCAGAACGATAAGTTTGGAAGGGCCATTGTGGTGATTGAACCCATTCGGCTCAATGCAGGAATCGAAATGGAAACATCGCAGGTAGAAGAGTCTTCTGGCTCTACCCAATTGCCAGCGAAGGAAGAAGATTACATATTTAGCAAACCACAACTTCCTGGGTTCCCACACTAAACCAGAAACGAAACAGAAAACATTTTGTGTGAGAATCTGACTACTAATTCACAAGTGGGAAGAAGGGACTGGGTGCATTTATGCAAATCTTCATATTTATTCTTCTATTCCATGCAGGTTGTGTGACGTGTATAAATCCAATCAGTGGAAGAACGTGCCTTCAGAAGTTGTGGGAGCTTCATCACTGGAGGCTTTTAAGAAGAGATTTGTCTGGAATAGTATAGGGCCGTGATGGTGAAGTTATGGCACACGTGCCACAGGTGGCACACGGAGACATATCTGAGGGCACGTGGGGTGTTCCCTATGTCAGCTCCAGCGCGCATGTGCGCACTGCCCAGCTGATTTTCGGCCTTCCAGAGGGTGGGGGGAGGCTGTTTTCGCCCTCCCCAGGCTTCAGGAAAGCCTCCAGAGCCTGTGGATCAGGGGTGGGTTCCTGCCAGTTTTAACCTCTTCTATAGAAGAGGTTCCACAAATCTACCGTGCCGTTTATGTTAGATACCAGAAACATGGGTAATGGTTTACACCAAGGCCCTCTGTTCCGTCGGGAACAGATATTCAACCTGATTGGTCAAAGGGTTTGACAGCTCCCTATAAAAGGGCTGCTGTCAGACTGAACCTTCACTGGATTGTACATAGTTGACTTGTGCTAATCAAGAGCTGTTTGTTACTCTGAAGCCTGAGTGTATCGGCTGCAAATAAGGCACAATTATTTAAAAGATTGGGAACTGTTCTGGCCAGAATCAGAGACAAAGGCCTCCGCCTCAAAAAAGAAAAATGCCAAATTAATGTGCCACGGGTTGAATTTCTAGGGTACCTCATCGATGGCTCTGGGATTCACCCGACCAACAAAAAAATTAAGGCAATCCAGGATGCCCCTACACCTCGCAAGCAGACCGAACTGCAGGCGTTCCTTCGGCTCCTTAACTTCTACAGTGTTTTTCTAAAGCAGAAAGCCACGGTTGCTGAGCCCTTGCATCGGTTACTCAGCAAACAAGGCAAGGGGTCCTGGAGCAGAGCTGAAGCAGCCGCATTTCCTTATCCGTGATAAGTTCAAAGTCACGGCCATAGATGTACTCGTGGAACCGTTTCACGTCGGCAACTGCAGCCAGAGCCTCACGGTCCAGTTGGCTGTAGTTCCGCTTATCAGCAGACAATGTTCGAGAGTAGTAGGCGATGGGCGCCTCGGTTCCATTTGGCATGCGGTGGCTGAGGACGGCTCCTACGCCAAATGGGGAAGTGTCGCACGTTAGGACAAGTGGCAGGGTCTGGCTATATTGGACCAACAACGTGTCCACTGACAGCAGTTCCACGAGTACATTTACAGCCACTTGTGCTCTTCAATTTCTGAGCTCTTCAATTTCTGGGGTAGACAAAACCTTTTCTTGACACAAGATTTTATCGCTAGCGTCGGGCAAAAAAGGAACAAGAGCTTCCCAAAGGATTGAAGCGCAGAAGGTTTTCGGTGCAATGTTGAATTTGATTCCTAATTCTGTATGGGGAACCTAAGGGGTAAAGACGACAGCAAACACAGGTGGTCCTCACTTAACAGCCACTTGTTCAGCAACTGTTCAAAGTGACACCGAACAGCCAGATTAATTCCTGGTCCTTGTGGTTGCAACTAGTGATGCATCAACCACAATCTGCAACCACAATTTGACAACCAGATTGCAATCACAGCGCTCATTAAAAGCAATGTCCCATAAGATCACCATTTGTGACCTTTACCGCTAACTTCCCACAAGCAGTTAATGGGGAAACCGGCAGGAGTTGCAAATGGCAATCATGGGACATTGCATCTAAGAATAGTGAGGTTGCAGCTAACAACCACAATTGGAACTGCTGCAACTCCCCACTGTAAGTCAGTGCAGTCACGTGACATTGTGCTTTACAACCATGTTGCTTAGCGATGGAGTTGCTGGTTAGAATGACAGTCATTCAGTGAGGTCTGCCTGTAATGCAATCCCCATTCTTTTCCATTTACTTGATGCCGTTCCATTCCCTCTGCCTTACTGAAATGTGCATCCATAGGTGCCCAAATTTCAGTCAACAATGGTGGGAATGAGTGGGTCACATTTCTGAATAGAACAACCTTCTCCAACGTAGGGCAAGTCAGACATGTTGGCAGGGTGGATTTGATTTAAATCATGATCTAAATCACTAGGAAAAAGGCTTGATTGAAATCAGCTCAATTTAAATCACAATTTTTAAACAGCGACTGGCATCTCTGCCCCGCAGCAGCTCCTCCTCTGACCTGCTGTTGACTCACCGACAGTCTCAATATTGCAGAATATGCAGCCTCATGCCACAGAACTAAGCTCCAGTTCATGCGAAATAAACGAAATTATTAATGTATCTTAAATGGAAAACTATCTTTAGATAGGTTTTTACTCCAAAAGCATTTTACTAAATAAATTTGATAAAAATAAAAAAAATCCGATTTAAATTTTAAAAAATCCCGATTTTATTTTACTTTTTAAAAAAAAAAACCATCGATTTTTATCCACCCTGAATGTTGGACTTCACCAGCTTCAGACAATAATAATAATAATAATAATAATAATAATAATAATAATAATAATAATAATAATAATAATAATAATAATAATAATAATAATAATAATAATAATACTTTAATTTCTAGACCGCGCCCTCTCCTAGAAAGGACTCGGGGCGGTGTACAGACATATTAAGACAGCAATGTGGATACAAAAATATAGATATACATAGGTAGATAGACGGAGGAGGTAGGATATACGCTGTACAATAATGGTTAAAATTCGAACAAAAGTTAAAAATTACCCTTAAAAAGTACCCCAAAATAAGATGTTTGCCAGGAGGTTGAAAGTGGGACTATAAATCAGCCAGGCCAGCTAATTGGAACAGGTGGGTCTTAAGTTTCTGTCGGAAGGAGCGGAGGTCGGTAGTAGTTCTAATATCGAGGGGGAGGTCATTCCAGAGGGTTGGACCCATCACAGAGAAGGCCCTACTCCTGGGCGCCGCCCGTTGACACTGCTTAGTGGACCGCACCCGGAGGAGTCCCTCTCTGTGGGAGCGAATTGCTCGCAGGGATGTATGGGGTGAGATGCGATCCCGCAGGTAACTAGGAGAGTTGAAGCATAACAAAGCTGAGAGTTGAAGCATAACAAAGTTTTGGTAAAAGCTACGTCGGCATTGCTCAACCTAGTCCTAGGCAATTTCCAGATGTGTGGACTTCAACTCCCCAGAAATGCCAGCAATGGCCATACTGGTGGGGGAATTATGGGGATGGAATCCCTCCATCTTGGAGGTTGTCCATTTGGAAATCCCTGGAATGTACCACTTCAAGGGGGATTCTTTTCTTCACTATTTGCGTGGAACAAAAACCTGGTCAAAATCTCAACACTACCATTGGATGCTTCCAATCAAAGTGCTGTGTTGGTTGTTGAATTTAAATCCTAGCCTTGGGAGTGGGAAGAAGAAAGGATAGAGATTATCCTATTCTTCCTTTGCAGCTCTGAGAGACACTGTACATTAAATGAGAGATGTGTAATTATCCCAGGGCTCACAAGTAAATGAGACTGATGAGAGGATTTGGAACTTAAGTGTTCCTGAAGTGTTCATTCGCTTAGCATAGTGTGCCTCAGCCTCAGCAACTTTTGAGATGTGTGGACTTCAACTCCCAAAATTCTGTAATCTGGGAGTTGAAGTCCACTTAGTTTAAGGTTGATAAAGTTAAGGAACACTGCTCTAGCACTAACACACTTTTTTCTGCCCTCCCAAACCAAGAGGATATGTAGCTTTCCAATAGTTTAGTTTAGTTTAGTTTATTGTCATTGAACATGGTTCAACGAAATTAAATGCCGTCTTCAGTATACAATATAACTATAAAAATAAAAACACAAACACACACCCTTTACATTCTATATAATTGAAATTGAAAACCCGATATCGCACTATAGCATATAATTCAATATAGTTACACGTCTGGGATAGAAGCTATTTTTCAGCCTATTTGTCCTTGTATTCATTATCCGGTACCGTTTGCCAGATGGTAACAGTTCAAAAAAAAAAAAAGGGTGCCCAGGATGAGATGGATTTTAAGAACGTTTTGAACTTTCTTAAGGCAGCGGGAGCTATAAAGCTCTTCCAAGGAGGGGAGAGGGGAACCAATGATCCTCTGGGCAATGACGTTGACCCTCTGGAGTCATACATACGTCCGTGTATATGTATGATATCATACATACTTCCTGGAAGAAAATAGAAAAGCAGAAGCATTGTTTAAAATGAAAGCAGGATAACGTAATAGTTTCACAGCAAAGAGCAATAGTCATACATTGCAATTTTATAAAATTTGAAATCTTAAGGTATTTCCAATGCAGGTCATTGCCTACCAACTCTATTAACTTTTCATTTGTAACCCAAAGTTTTCCATATCTGCATATAGAGGGTCCTTGACTTATGAAAGCGGTTTCTATCATAAGTTGTTGGGCTCATCAGTCAAGTTGGATCTGGTTTTATCACGATTTTTACAGTGGTCGTTAAGCAAGTCATGCATTAGTTAAGTGAATCTAGTTTTCCCCTGGGGCATTATCACAAATCACAATCACACAATTGAAGGACACCACAACTGGTTACAAATGCAAGCCAGTTGCCAACCGCCAGAGTTGGAACCAAATGACTGTGTGTGTGGTATGGGTGGGTGTGATTCGATCGTTGTAAGTGTGAGTACAGGTCATGTCACTGTTTCCAAGGTCATCATAACTTTGAACCACTGTTAAACAAATGGTTGTAAGTCGAGGACTATCTGTATAGTGAGAAGGGAGTTGTTTGTTATTGTTATGTTAATGGACATTGCAACATGTTGCCATGTAGCAAAAATATGGTGATTTATCTTAGCATCTTAAGGAGGAGAATTTAATTGTGAAGTTATAATAAAATGTCTACTATTACAGAAACTCCTATACTTACAACCATTCATTAACGAACCGTTTCGAACTTGTAACAGCACGGAAAAAAAGTGACTTATGCCTGGTTTTCAGACTTACAACTGTTGAAAGCTTCCCCAGGGTCACGGGTTCAAAATTCGGGTGCTTAGCAACTGGTTCATATTTATGTCGTTTGCAGTGTCCTGGGGTCATGTGATCCCTTTTGCGATCTTCTGGCATGCAAAATCAACGGGGAAGCCAAATTCACTCAACAACCATGTTACCAATTTAACAACTGCAGGGATTCACTTAACAACGGGCAAGAATGGTTGTAAAAATGGGGCAAAGCTCATCCATTGTCTCACTTGGCAACAGAAATCTGTGTTTGTAAGTCAAGGACTACCTGCAGACATCTACAGAGAGATGTGACTTGTGGGCCGTTTTGTCTTCCTCAAGCAGCGGTCCCCGGGCTCCTTCTCCCTATAACTGAGTCTTGCTTCGAAGGCTTTCACCCATACTTTCCTTCAGTGACGTGCGGTAAGGTTTATGGCTGGTGAGGCTGGTGACATCATCAGGAAGGCGGGGAATGGGACCATGTGTGCAGGAGGCTGAGGCAGCCTCAGCCTCTTGCACAAGTGGTCCCATTCCCCGCCTTCCTGAGTCAACATGAAGGGGACCGCGGAGCGCGCTCCGCGGTACCGCAGCTCGCGCTCCGCAGTCCCCTTCATGTTGACTCAGGAAGGCAGGGAATCGGACCACGTGTGCCTTTTCCCTTTTCCCATTTTTTTTCTTTTCATGATGAGAGCGGTGAGGCTCTGCCTCCCCTGCCTCCCCTGCCCGCACCTCTCTACTTTCCTTTCTGCTGGGTTTCATTCTGAAGAAAGGGAAACAACCTCTGCTTTTCTTCCTTTTCTTTTCTGTAGCGTCAAGAGCTGTAAGTCATTAGATTACTTCCCCATCAGAATGAGCCTACTGATTTCCAAAGGAGATAGGAGCCACTTAGTATGCAGATTACGATTAAAGAACCAGTTTAGCAGTAAAAAGACAATGGGAAAGAAAAATAAAGGAAAGCCAATGATTTCTGCCCGCAGCACATTCTACACACACACACATATATGGGTAAAATACAGCAAGGCCCATGAAGAACAGCCTAATATCTAGTTCTGTGTTTCCATAGATTAGTCTTACTCTTCCCCCCCCCCCCTTAAGGACCCCTTTCCACTTTTAAAAGTTGTGGAGGACCCCAGAAGAGTTATTCCTGATAATTATTTATTTATTTATTTATTATTCATGCTTCTAGACCGCCCCCTCTCCCAAAAAGGGACTCGGGGCGGTGTACAGTCCATGCCAAATATATCAAAATACAATAAAATTGAATATGTACAGTTAGAATGGAGGAGGTTAAAAATGGAATTAAAAGAACTGTACAAAGCAATATATATAAATATAGGATTTTGAACCCCTAAAACACACACAATAAGTTAAAAACAATACCCCTAAAATAACCAGTTAATACATTTGCCAGGAGGGACAGTTATAATTATGCCAGGCCTGCTAATCGGAACAGGTGAGTCTTCAATTTTTGCCGGAAGGAGCGGAGGTCAGTAGTGGTTCTAATGTCGGGGGGGGAGGTCATTCCAGAGGGTTGGGCCCATCACAGAGAAGGCCCTACTCCTTGGTGTCGCCCGTTGGCATTGCCTAGTGGACGGCACCAGGAGAAGTCCCTCTCTGTGTGAGCGAATTGGCCGCAGGGATGTATGTGGGAGGATGCGATCCCGCAAGTAACTAGGTCCCGTGCCATGGAGCGCTTTAAAGATGGTAATCAGCACCTTGAAACGCACCCGAAAAACCACAGGCAGCTAGTGCAGCTCGCGCAGGAGAGGTGTTACGTGGGAGTACCTCGTATTACTCTATTAAAAATTAAAACGGATGCATTCGCTGCCATAACCACTTCTCAGAAATGTTTGATGCAATTTTAATATTTCATTGTTTTTTCAACATAGGTTGGCAAATAATTTTGATTTTGTGTACCTCTCGGGCGGGGGGGGGGGAGCCATGGGTCCTCGGTCACGCTTTGAGAAACGCTGTCCTAGAGAACTAATTTTTTTTTTCCTGATTCGCCAATCCTTTTTCATGATATAGGGTAATTGGTTCTTCCCTGGTCTTTGATGGAAGTGAGAAGAATCAAGCAACAGAACAACGTGCCTTCAGAAATTATGGGAGCTTCATCCCTGGAAGCTTTCAAGAAGAGACTGGACTGGTGTAAGCAGCGACGTGCAGTCAGGGGAGGCAGGGGAGGCTCAGCCTCACCCCTGTCATCATGAAAAGAAAATGTAAAAGGAAAAAGGCAAGAGCTGAGGTCAGGCTGAGCTAGTTGCTGCCTCACCGTGGATGACTCTGATCAACTGTTTAAAAAAGCCTCTAAAAAAGCGCCCTCTACTATGAGGCAGGAGAACTGCATGCCTCATCTAGTCTGACTTTAGGCGTTTTATGATCACTCGAGCAGAGTTAAGCAAGGGTTAAAAGCCTAAAAATGCCTGACTTAGGTGAGGCACGCAGTTCTCCTGCCTCATAGTAGAGGGCGCTTGTTTGGGCGGGGCTTCTTCAGAGGACCCGAGGCAAGAACAGAGTTGAAATCCTCTCCGAAACAGCTGGAAAAGGTACGTGTGGGTCGGAGGGAGGGGGAGGAATTCAAACTTCATCCTACTGGTGCGGGGCTTTGGGCAAAGGTTCCTGTGGTCTCCTCGCTGGTGCTCTTCCCTCTAATCCAACTGTGTGTGTGTGTGTGTGTGTGTGTGTGTGTGTGTGTGTGTGTGTGTTTGAGAGAGATAGTGAGGGCGACAGAGGGAAGGGGGTAGGAGAGATAGTCCAATCCAACGTGTGTGTGCGTGTGTGAGTGAGAGATAGTCCAATCCAACTTCTGTGTGTGTGTTGGAGAGAGGGGGGGAGTGAGGGAGAGATGGAGGAAGGAGGGGAAGGGAGAAGAAAAAGAAAGAAGCAAACCTCTTTCGCAAAGGAGAAAAACAAATGTTGTCGCTTTAAATCGGAACTGAGCATGCCTGGCTGTGGAATTCTGGGAGTTGAAGTCCACAAGTCTAAAAAAATTTGAAACCCATCACTGTGTCAATGCCTCACCAGCCATAAACCTCACCGCACGTCACTGGGTGTAGGGCCATGATGCCGAACCTAAAGCACACATGCCTAAAGTGGTATGTGTAGCCATGTCGCCTGGCACGTGCATCCTTGCCTGTTTGGGTTTCTGGCATGCCTGCATGTACGACGATCAGCTGTCCTTCACGTGCGCAGCAGTGCCAAAAACCGGTGTGCACAGCTGATTGTCAGGTGTGCATGTGTGCCAGAGCCTGGAAGTTTGGCTTTTCCAGAGCATGACCCCTTTGCACATACGGCAGTGCCGAGAACCAGCCTGTGCATGCACACAGCCAGCTGACTGTCGGATGTGCATGCATGCTAGAACGTTTGGCTTTTCCGGAGTGCAGCCCTGACAAGGGTGCGAGATGTTTCCGCATGCTGAAAAGGTTCACCATCACAGGTGTAGGGTACCCTGCTTGGCAGGGGGTTGGACTTGATGACCTACAAGGTCCCTTCCAACTCTGATGGTCAAGGGCAAAGCAAAATCCATCCTGCTTGTTTCAAGGAAACTGGTGGGATTAGAAAAAAGGACCCTCCGCAGAAGTCTTCCCTGTACATATCACACCAGAGCCATACTTTTAAATAGACAAAAACTCCCGCAAACTAAAGGCCACCTCGGTTGCCAGAGGTGGTTTGGAATCACCCTCTTCAACTTACCGCTGTCGTCTACTTAGTACAGGGGTGTCCAAACTTGGGAACTTTAAGACTTGTGGACTTCAACTCCCAGAATTCCCCAGCCAGCATGGCTAGCTGGGGAATTCTGGGAGTTGAAGTCCACAAGTCTTAAAGTTCCCAAGTTTGGACACCCCTGACTTAGTAAAAACATAGAAAACTGACAGCATAAAAGACCTACCAGTAGTGGTCCATTGACTCTGCTCTTTTGAGTTCATTTGCTTTCTGTTTCCTTTTAAATTATTATTGTAATCATTATTTTTTAATGTTAGTTTTATTGTCATTTTTTTTGTCAAACGATCCCATGCATATTTAAACTCAATTACTAGTGTTTGATTCATTACCTTCATTGGAAGTTTGTTCCTAGCTTCCACTAATTCTGCAATCATACTTCTAAAACAGGGGTGTCCAAACTTGGGAACTTTTAAGACTTGTGGACTTCAATTCCCAGAATTCCCCAGCCAGCCATGCTGGCTGGGGAATTCTGGGAGTTGAAGTCCACAAGTCTTAAAGTTCCCAAGTTTGGACACCCCTGTTTTAAAAAATATAACTTCACAACTGCAGTGATTCACTTAACAACTGCGGCAAGCAAGGTTCATAAAATGGGGCAAAACTCATTTTTTTTCGCTTAGCAACGTAACATTTGGAGCTCAATTGTGATCGTAAGCCACCACTTCGTACAAAGAAAACTTGTACAAAATGTTTTATAGGTGGCCTCTTCCTCCCATGAGGTTAGCAAAAATGAGTAAGAATCAATCTCCGCAGGGTTTTAAATGTAACTTGGCTTTAGGATCTTTTTGCCAAATGTGGTGGTTATGTAGAAAAGCCAAGGGTTTTTGGCATCAGATAGAGCAGCGATGGCTAACCTTTTTTGGTTCGCGTGCCATAAGTGGGGGGAGCGCAGGGGGGTCGTGTGCAGGCGTGCCGCACCCATAATGCAATGCGCGACCCCCAGTGCGCATGCGCACACTACAGGTGCTCCCCCTCCCATTTTTCCATGCTTTTTTTGCCCTCCCCAGGCTACAGAGGCTTTATAGGAGCCTGGGGAGGGCGAAAACAGCCTCCCCCGCCCCCCCCCGACGCCTTCCAGAGGTTTCAGCGAAGCCTCCGGACAGTCCCTGACGCCTTCGGAGCGCTCAAAAGGACCCTCCGAGCAAACCGGAAGTCTCTGGAGCCTGGGAAGGACGAAAAATGGCTTTAAAAAAGGGTGAACTCAGCTGGCCAGCGCGCGTATGCGTGCTGGCCAGCTGACAGGGCAGCGCCTCGCGTGCCCTGACAAATGGCTCCACGTGCCATCTGTGGCACGCGTGCCATAGGTTCGCCATCACTGAGATAGAGACATGGTTGGAAGAGATATTAGATCAAAAGATCAAAAGGAGCCGACCAGCAACAGGGAGCTGCAGCAGAGGGATGAAAGAGCCACATGTGGCTCCAGAGCCATGGGTTGCTGACCCCTGAGTTTTGGTATCTCATGAGATCCCTAATTTAGCAAGGTATTTGAACCTAGCTCAAACTCCCCGGCTTCAAATTCACCCTCAATCAAGAAGCTCATTGGGTGAAATGACTCACCAATTTTAGCCCGTTCAGAGTCATATGAACTCATCCAGGGTAGACATGAACTCGTCTAGGGTAGACAGGTGCTCATTTACCATTTTCTTCCCTATTTCAACTTGTCTTCCACAGAAATCAGATTAGGAACACAAGTTGAAATAGGGAAGAAAATGGTAAGTGAGCACCTGTCTACCCTAGACGAGTTCATATCACCAGGACCGGATGGATTTCACCCCGGGGTTCTGAAGGAACTGGCAGATGAGATCTCAGAACCACTGAACTATATCTTTCAGAGATCCTGGAGCACCAGGGAACTACCAGAGGACTGGAAAAAAGCTGATGTGGTTCCCATCTTAAAAAAAGGGAAAAAAACCAGATCCAGGAAGCTACAGACCTATCAGCCTGACCTCAATACCAGGAAAGATTCTGGAAAAGATAATCAAGCAACGAATTAGCGAACACCTAGAAGCAAACAAAGTAATAGCTAAAAGCCAACATGGGTTTGTCAAAAACAGATCATGCCAGACTAATCTTACTGCATTCTTTGATAATGTGACAAAATTAGTGGACCAGAGAAATGCCATCGATATAGTTTACTTGGACTTCAGTAAGGCATTTGATAAGGTAGACCATAACCTACTACTAGATAAAGTTGAAGAATGTGAGTTAGACAGCATCACCACCAGATGGATTCGTAACTGGCTGACCAACCACACTGAACGTGTAGTCCTCAATGGAACTGCATCTTCATGGAGGGAGGTATGCAGTGGAGTACCCCAAGGCTCTGTTTTAGGCCCAGTACTCTTCAACATCTTCATCAATGATTTGGATGAGGGAATAAATGGGGAACTCATCAAATTTGCAGATGACACCAAGCTGGCAGGAATAGCCAACACTCCAGAAGATAGGCTTAAGATACAGAAGGATCTTGACAAACTTGAACATTGGGCACTATCTAATAAAATGAAATTCAATGGTGAAAAGAGTAAGGTTCTACATTTAGTATAGGTGGTACCTTGCTCAACAGTAGTAACTGTGAAAGGGATCTTGGGGTCCTAGTGGACAACCATTTAAATAGGAGCCAGCCGTGGGAAGCAGCTGCCAAAAAAGCCAACTCAGTCCTAGGCTGCATCAACAGAGGGATAGAATCAAGATCACGTGAAGTGTTAATACCACTTTATAATGCCTTGGTAAGGCCACACTTGGAATACTGCATTCAGTTTTGGTCACCACGATGTAAAATAGATGTGGAGACTCTAGAAAGAGTGCAGAGAAGAGCAACAAAGATGATTAGGGGACTGGAGACTAAAACATATGAGGAACGATTGCAGGAATTGGGTATGTTTGGTTTAATAGAAAGAAGGACTAGGGGAGACATGATAGCAGTGTTCCAATATCTCAGGGGTTGCCACAAAGAAGAGGGAGTCAAACTATTTTCCAAGGCACCTGAGTGTAAAGTAAGAAGCAATGGGTGGAAACTAATCAAGGAGAGAAGCAACTTAGAACTGAGGAGAAATTTCCTGACAGTTACAACAATTAATCAGTGGAACAGAAATTGCCTCCAGAAGTTGTGAATGCCCCAACACTGGAAGTCTTTAAGAAGATGTTGGAGAGCCATTTGTCTGAAACGGTATAAGGCTTCCTGCCTAGGCAGGGAGTTGGACTAGAAGATCTCCAAGGTCCCTTCCAACTCTGATATTATATTAATGAATAATAAAAGAAAAATATAGTAATGACATATTTAATGCTGCATGTGATAACCGTATATGCGCAAAATTGGAAAAACAGAGATGCCCCCACCAAAGAAGAGGCAATAAAGAAAATTCTGAAATGGACAGACTGACACTAGAACCCAAAAATAGAGAGGAGACAGAATATTATGAAATTTGGAACAAAATGCATCCATGCTTGGAAACGAGGAAACAGCATATTTTGAGGATGGTAAAATTGGAACTGGATAATACATAGATAAAATTATAAAGGAGGATAAGTGGTGTGTTAATAAGATCAATGTAGCTATTATGTACGGTAAGTAGAAACTGTATTTGTTGCTATGTTAAAATATGTACAGAAATGACAAAGCCAGGAAGGTCGCTCTATATCCAATGTTTTTAATGTTTATTCAATACAAAAAAATTAAAAAAAATTATGACGGCCTGTATTCTTTTCTTCTCCCCCATCCCCCAATCCCACTTTCCCTATTGAACTATGCCAACCGTCCCCAGTCCTGGTCCACCTGGGCGGCCTCCCCAACGGAATATAAACCTCGCTGCAAGCAACGCTCCCCGGCCTGCCCTCCGCCGCCGCCGCCGCCGGGCTCTTCCGTTCGAACAGCCCGGGGGAAGCCTTTCTCAGGCGAGGGGCCTAGGCAGAGTCGGGTGGCCGCAGGCGGCGGGAATGGGCGACCCAGCCCCGCCGTCCTTCCTTCCCTTCCCGCCGAGAGGCTCAGCGCGATTCCCGCGCGCCGCCGGGCGGAGGGCCTGGGGCGGACCAAGTCCTCGCGAAAGAGGAGGGCCCAGCCCGGCAGCCGGGGCCGCTCGAGCTCCGCCGGCAAGGCCGGCCCGGCGAGCGCGGCCTGGGCGCAGTGCGCATGAGCGGCGGAAGGCAGGGCCCGCAAGGAGGAGCCCCGGGAGCCGCTGCTGCTGCCGCCGCCGCCGCCGACCTCGGTCCGCCTCCTCCTCCTCCTCCTGCTCCTCCTCAGAGTCCGACTGAGCCGGCCCGGCGGGGAGCGAGGCCCGCGCGCAGCCCCATCATGGTGAGAGCCCGCCCGCTGAGGGGAAAAAAAAAACCGCCGCCGCCGCCATCGCCTGGCAACGCGCGGCCTAGCCGGTGGCGGGAGGGCGCGACCCCTCAAGGCCGCGCAGGGTGGGGGGGGGGCGAAACCCCGCGGGCAAAGGAGGGCAGGCCCGGTGGGGCGTCGGGGACCGCGGGTTGTCGCTTGGCTGAGGGGGAAAGGGCCGCCTCTCATTCCCCACTCGCCGGGATCCCGGGTCGTGCCCTTGCCGTGAGGGCGTCTAAAGGGAGCCTTTGGGGGGGTCGGGGATGACGGGTGGTCTCTCTCGCCCTCCCGGATCCAAGCCCAGCAGTGTCTTCCCTGTTGAGGAGGAAGCCTTTGTGGGTTGTGTGTATGAGGTGTATAAGGGAGGATGGTGGTGGTGGGATTCCTTTTGCACTTCATCCCACAAGGGGTTGGGGTACTCTTGGGTGTAAACACCTGCCCCCCCCCACCCCCACGGTCCTCTTTCAGGTTTGGGGTAAATGGGCGCCGATGAATTGAGGGCTCTCCCCCCCCCCCCCCTGCAAAAGGGAATGGAGGTGGATGGGGAAAGAGATGGGATAAAGGAGGGGAAAAAAGTCAGGCAATTGTTTGGTCTTCATTGCAGGGAGGGGAGAGGGCTCAATCCGTGGTGGCCGAACATCAGAAATAATACTTGTGATACTCTCTGAATTTCTATATATCAAACTTTCTTAATTAAGTAATAAGAGTTGCTCTTCGAACCTTCACTTTTAGCACACCATTATTCAAAAAAAAAGAAGAAGAGGAAAAGCATTCATTTCTACTCGATTTTACTAATTTAAGCCAATTTTTTATGATCTCTCTAAAAACAACAACATGTTTGCCATATTCTAAAGTGGTAAGGTTTAATACTTGGAAGTGATTGATAGAAACGTTTTAGCTAATAGTGTAAATTTGCAATTTAACTAATTTAACCTATGTTTATGTGCAACATTTCAGCAACATTAGAAAACTATTTTATTATACATATTTACCAGGCAATTCCAAATAAAGCCGTAAACCCTTCGTGATATTTAACTATTAACCCATCTTTCCTTGTGTGGTGCCAAATCCATCAGGTATCAAATCAGGAATCTCTCCCCCCTCACCCCCCACCCCAATTTCATTAAAAAAGACACACACTTTCCATTGGAGTCCATTGGATCTTGTGTACAAACATCCCCGGAGTGGGTGGGTGTGCTTACACAAAATTGGGTGCACAAAATTTCCATAGACACATTTTTTGTGTGTGTGTGAAATGTAACTGTGGGAAAAGGTGCTGTCCGATTTGGGATGGCTTGATCTTCAGAAGGGACAGGGAATTCCTGCTAGCTGGAAGATGGTCTGATGGTGCTGGAGTAGGAGTTTGAAAAGGTGTAGATTCAAATCCTGTTGAAAGATCTGATATATTGGAGTCGATCATCATTCCTCCTCTCAGCCCGGCTTATCTCGTACGTTTGTTGTTGGGAATATACATTTAACACATATATTAATTTCTTCATCCACGGGAATCCCTCCCTGATAAAGAGATTTCTGATGGCAGGTTTCATCAGAAAGGTGAAGCTATAGTGTGGATGGGTTTGGGGAAAAGAGTGGTCTGTGAAGCCAGGAATTATGCTTTGTAAACATTAGGCGTATGAATACAAGTGATTGTAGAATATGAATGAAAGCATGACTTAGTTTATTGGATAGGTCACATAAAAAATATAGGTACAGCAGCAACTGTGGAGTTTTGTCCCAACATCTTGGCAAGAATGTTCTTGTAGATTCTAATAATTTAATAATATATCAATTGAATACAACTACAATAATAATAATACAAAAATGCCAAACCCAGTCTGAACATTTGTCTGACTTTGCAATGATAAGTAGTGATAATAACAACAGTCCCAGGGTTGGTTTATTTGTTTATTTCTTATAAAAGGAACAGTTTTCTACAAGAAAGAAGAAACTAGACCAAAATCTGACACCAATTTTCAGAAGATGATGAGGCAGTATTTCAATCATCTTGTCACTTTATTTCATCTCAAATGCCCCTATTCTCTTGCAGAAATCTAAGAGAATTTGGTTTGAAATAGCAGAGCTAGAATTTAATGGCAGATTCAGTTCAGTTTGGTCTGAATTTAATTCAGACTGTTAATTTGTTTTCCACTCTTGGTGTAAACTAGTATTACACATCTTTAAAAGTCAGTGACATCATTAATTACTGTTGGAATGCATTATGCTATTTAGGTCTTGTTTACTTGAATAGTGTGTTGATCTGTTGATATGATGTCATGACCTTCTGCATGTATCTCAAACACAAACACATGGAATTATCCTGGGAAATTGAGGAATATTTGCAATTAATTTGATGGCAATGGCTATGTCCCACAAAATATTAGTGCTATATTTAGTTGGTCAGTAATAGAGGCAGGGATGAGAACCATGGGCCTTATTCAAATGCTAACTTTCAGCTCATAGCATCCATATCCTTAAATTAACAACATACGAATTCAGCAACTCATATTTTGAAATATGCTGAGATTTTCATCTCTTTTCCTAAATGGGTATGTCTTATGCTGAAAGACACTTTAGTTCCCAAACCTTTTTTTTTTGCCATTAGGAATTCTTAAAAACTCTTTGGAGCTTTAGACATATGTATTTATGGGTTAAAATCTTCATATTTTCTTTATAGTGCACTCTTCGAATGATTTATATTGAAGCATATAGTCTGAAAATTCCTTTGTAATTTAGTTTAGAGCAGATTAGTATTGTAAATGAGTTTATAGTATTTGAAAACCCTTTCTTCTGTGTTGTGTGTGTGTGAATGTGTATATATGTGTGTGTGAACACTTTCTAGATACTTGTTACCTCAGTGATGTGCTGCCCAAAACAGCATGTAAAATTCTTCAAGTAATGTAGTCAGTGGTATCAGGACTCTTTTGGTACTTACAGTTGTGTTCAGGTGCAGTTAATTTTACCTTCAGTGTATACACCCAGGATGTTTCTCATTAGACTAATTTATAGCCTCTGCATTTACCATATTTTGCGGAGTATAAGATGCACCAAACTTTTGAAAAGGCAAATTTTTAAAAAAGTAGGTAGGTAGATAGAGGGATAGAGAGGGAGAGAAAGAGAGAAATACAGTAGGTAGGTAGGTAGGTAGATAAATATGGAGAGAGAGAGAGAGAGAAATATATATATATATAGAGAAATACAGTAGGTAGGGAGAGAGAGAGTGTGTAGGTAGGTAGGTAGAGGGATAGAGAGAGAGAAATAGAAAGAGAGAGAGAGAAATACAGTAGCTAGGTAGGGAGAGAGAGAGTGAGAGTAGGTAGGTTGGTAGGTAGAGGGATAGAGAGAAATACAGCAGATCGGTAGGGAGAGAGAGAGAGAGTAGGTAGGTAGGTAGGTAGATGGAGGCGGGGAGAGAGAGATATATAGTAGGGAGGTAGGGAGAAAGTGTGTAAGTAGGTAGGTAGGTAGAGGGAGAGAGAGAGAAATAGAGAGAGAGAGAAATACAGTAGTTAGGTAGGGAGAGAGAGAGTAGGTAGGTAGGTAGATGGAGGGGGGGAGAGAAATACAGTAGGCAGGTAGGGAGAGAGAGAGAGAGAGAGAGAGTAGGTAGGTAGGTAGATGTTTCCAGATGTATTTATCCATGTGCTGGAGAAGGAAATCGCTGACAATCTGCAGCACCTAAGACTTTGTTTCTGCTGGCACAGCACTTGATCAATCTAATTCTCATCAATCAATTAAAGAGCTTCCCAAAAGGAAAAAAAAGTTTTTGCACTCTGCAAACCTCCCAAAAATGGCCCATTTTTCGCAGAAATGGACCCGTTTTTTTTAAAGGCATGAATAGCCTTGGGGGGGGGGCTTGCACAATGCTCCTGGGTGGGTGGGGGGAAACGAGCAAAAAACGGGCCCGTTTTTTGTCAAAAAAATTGCATGCATAGCCTTATGGAGGCTTACAGAGTGCTGCGGGGGGGGGGGAACAGCCCATTTTCTGCTCATTTCTTCCCCCCCCCAGCCCCCAGGAGCTCTCTGAAAACCTCCATAAGGGTATGCATGGCCATTTTGGTGAAGGGGGTGGTGCTTTGGGAGGCAAAAAAATGCTATATTCGGTGTATAAAATGCACCCAGATTTTAGGCTTCTTTTTTGAGGAAAAAAGGTGCGTCTTATACTCCGAAAAATACAGTAGCTTCCTAGGAAGAGATGTGATAGGCCATTTCTCTATCTCTGGCAAAGTGTATTTGAACTGAGCCAGGATCTAGTTAACCTTGGTTGAACTCAGAAACTAAGCAGAGTTAGTACTTGAAGAGAGGGTACAATTTAAAATCCCAATGACATTGTCATTGCCTGGAAGACAATGACAAATAATTTCTTCAATGCTACCAAGAAAATTGTTCAGATGTGTCATCTGGATTAAATTTATGGTTTGCATTTTTGCCTCCTGCCCTTCTCACCAGGCCTAGTAGGGAAGGCATGCTCAGGATCCCTTCCATCAAACAGTGGCATCCACAGCCTGTATCCCCTAATCCTGATGGCCCCAACCATGTTAGTCTTTTTTAAAACTCTGAAGACCTGGCTGTTACCTCTGACATTTGGGCCAGGATCCAGGCAAACTCTACTGGTAATATATTTGGTTCCTGTTGGTTTAACCTTGGGTTTCATTGTTCGTATCTTGGTTTTGGTTATTAATCATTGTACCCTTCTCCCATAGTCATTGTTGTTGGATGGTTATGTAAATCCTTTAAAAGTTGCCCTCTCACATATGTGCCAGTCATTCCCAACTCCAATGCTCATCTCCATTACTAAGCTGAAGAGCCAGCGCTGTCCGAAGACGTCTCCGTGGTCATGGGGCCGGCATGACTAAATGCCGAAGGCACACGGGACGCTGTTACCTTCCCACCAAAGGTGGTCCCTATTTTTCTACTTGCATTTTTACGTGCTTTCGAACTGCTAGGCTGGCAGAAGCTGGGACAAGTAACGGGAGCTCACTCAGTTACACAGTGCTAGGGATTCGAACCACTGAACTGCTGACCTTTCTGATCGACAAGCTCAGCATCTTAGCCACTGAGCCACCATGTCTCTTAAATCATTTAATTGAATCTATTTAAATAAAGGTTCAGTGTTTAAAAACCTGGGTTTGATTGGAAAGTTTTGACAACTTTCGAGACCTGAGCACCACTCAATGGGGTGAACTCCTGTTACTCGCCCCAGCTCCTGCCCACCTAGCAGTTTGAAAGCATGCAAATGTGAGCAGATATTTATTTTAAAAATGTGAATTTATATAGAAGGAGTATCTTATTAATGCAGGCTAAATTGAAGATTCCCTTATAAAAAGTTAAACGGTTGCAAAACTAGACACATTATTATCCAAAATAATGTAAGATGACATTCTACAATAACCGTACAGTACTTCCACATTACAATTTCCAGCACGAGTCTCTTGCTTTATATTCCCAGAGCAGGGGTAAAAGAAAACGCTCTACTTTCTCAGGCACATTTTTCTGTGTGGTCCTGTTCCCTGTTGCCATTTTATACATGGCTCCAGGTTGACTCAGCCTTCGAGGTTGGTAAAATGAGGACACAGATTTTGGGGGGCAAATATGCTGACTCTATAAACCGCTTAGAGAGGACTGTAAAGCACTGTGAAGCAGTATATAAGTCTAAGTGCTATTGCTATTGCTGTCAACTCATGCTAATTTGCCATAGGTGGAGTTAGCTAAGAGATAAGAGGCAGATATATGTAGATGTAGCTGCTGTTTCAAGTACTGTTCTGGGAAACTAAAAAGTTTACATCTATTGCTTGCTAATATTCTTTGTGGTTCATTGATAGACAATAACTGGTTTTGTACAAGACGTGGAGCTAAAATGGGAAGGGGTACTTTGTGTCTTGGTGGGATGTATGTAGCAGGCTATCATGATAAGCCATAATATTTAGCCCTCATATTTTTATTTACAGTCATTGAAGAGTCAGGTATAACATATACAAATTCAACAGAAACAATATAAAAATGTGAATAGATAAATCAAAACTAAGATAGCAGAATGACTCAAGAGAAAGAGGAAAATTACATTAAGCTGACAATGCAGTGTAAAGAAATTAATTTGAGCATATGGATTTTTACCCCTGAACCTCAAGTTCATAAAGGGCCATAAAATGGTTCATGTGTATTTGTTTGGTACAGCATATTATATGGCAATTGCAGTTGTGTCATGTTAGTTGTGCTTGAAGATCTAAATAAAGAATAAAATGTAAATGTTTGATCAATATTTATAAATAGGAAAAATGAAAAGAAGAAACCTCAGTAAATGTGACACCCCAACCTCTATCCTATCGCTAAAGGTAAAGGTAAAGGTTCCCCTCGTACATATGTGCTAGTCATTCCTGACTCTAGGGGGCAGTGCTCATCTCTCTTCCAAAGCCGAAGAGCCAGTGCTGTCTGAAGACATCTCTGTGGTCATGTGGCTGGCATGACTAAAAGCCAAAGGCGCACGGAACACTGTTCCCTTCCCACCAAAGGTGGTCCCTATTTTTCTACTTGCATTTTTTATGTGCTTTTGAACTGCTATGTTGGCAGAAGCTGGGACAAGTAACGGAAACCCACTCTGTTACGTGGTGCTAGAGATTTGAACAGCCGAACTGCCGACCTTCCTGATCGACAAGCTCAGCGTCTTAGCCACTGAGCCACCTTGTCCCTCATCCTATCCCTAGTCAATTCCTAAATAAGAACTGTGAGGAATATTTTTAAGGGGGATAAATTTCTACAGTAGCCTTCTTAAACCAGGGGGAAAAGGGGTTACTTTAGATGACTATAGCTAAATGCTTGTTTTGTCATATGTATGTATTTTATAGGAAAGTTTCCCCACCAGATGATCATATTGAATGACTTAGTTGGCAATATTTCCAGTCAGGGTATAGAATTAACAGTTATTTGTATGATGTCTATCCGCAGTCATTGCCAGAGAATTGTGTTTATAGCTTCACTGGAAGAATACGGCTTCAGTGAAAGTGTAATCTTAAAAGTCATACAGGTAGTCCTAAACTTATGGTTGGTTGCTCAGTGATTGCTTGAAGTTGTGACAGATCCCAACAAAGAGACTTGCAACCCAAATTTGAATTAGAAGTTCAAACATCCCCCCTCCCAATTCTGTACCATATTTTTTGGAGTATAAGACGCAGCTGAGTATAAGATGCACCAAGGTTTTGAAGAGGCAAATTAAAAAGAAAAGTAGGTAGGTAGATAGAGGGATAGAGAGAGAGAGAAAGAGAAATACAGTGGGTAGGGAGAGAGAGTGTGTAGGTAGTGTAGGTACGTAGGTAGATAAAGGGATAGAGAGAGAGAAAAATAGAGATAGAGAAATGCAGTAGGTTTTGAAGAGGCAAATAAAAAAAAGTAGGTAGGTAGATAGAAGGATAGAGAGGGAGAGAAAGAGAGAGAAATACTGTAGGTAGGTAGGTAGAGAGAGTGTGTGTGTGTAGTTAGGAAGAGGGATAGAGAGAGAGAAATAGAGAGAGAGAGAAATACAGTAGATAGGGAGGTGTTTCTGCTGGCACAGTACTTGATCAATGTAATTTTCATCAATCAGTTAAAGAGCTTTCCAAAAGGAAAAAAAAAAGTTTTTGCACTCTGCAAACCTCCCAGAAGCGGCCCGTTTTTTTCTTCAAAGGGGGGGGGGCTTGCAGGGTGCTCCTGGAGGTGTGGGGGGCCAAAAACGAGCAAAAAATAATCTGTTTTTTGCAAAAACAGGCCCGTTTTTTGTCAAAAAAATTGCATGCACAGCCTTATGGAGGCTTATAGAGTGCTGCTGGGGGCTGGGGGGGGGGCAAAAAACTTGTTTTTTGCTCATTTCTGCCCTCCCCAGCCCCCAGGAGCTCTCTGAAAGTCTCCATAAGGCTATGCACGGCTTCAGGAGGCAAAAAATGCTGTATTCGATGTATAAGACGCACCCAGATTTTCAGCCTCTTTTTTGAGGAAAAAAGGTGCGTCTTATACTCCGAAAAATACGGTAATCGTATTGGGCTGTTTGACCATGATTTATCCTAACCTTAACCCTAATCCTTGTTTTTGCCAGAAACTCGCATTTACTTTGACCAACAAATGATGTTTGTGCCAGAAACGGGCAAACCTCCCCCCAATGAACTGTGGGTTCACCTAACAACCCCTGTTGTTTGCTTTACAATGCTGCGTTCGCTTAATGACTACTGTAACTTGTGACCAAAATTTGCAGACTCAATTACGATCATAAGTCCAGGCCTATCTAGGCACATATCACTGTGCATGATGCTGAATTTTGATACTGCTACTTTTTTTCACATTTAACTCTCAGTCAAAACTTTCTTCTCTCTGCACTGATGTCCTATTAGATTTCATATGAGAATAATTTAGAAGGAAATTAGGAATAGTATATTAGCCTTCTCATTAAGCTGTTCTATCTATTCCCAAGTCAATTAGCTTCTGAAAGCTAACCAGTCAGTATCAGGAGCATCCATAGATTATGCTTTTTTTTTTTAAGGCAAACAGGTGTTGCTTCAATCACACCATTGCAGCTGCCATCTTGACTTTTTTGACCATAATTTGTAGACACTCCTGGTAAATAACTTTAGAGTCTGTTATTGTCTTTTTAAAGCCCTCCGTTTTATGGAGCCTTTGGCAGATATTATGAAGGATGTTGAATAGTCTTGATGAGCCCATAAATCACACTGTTGCTAATCCATTTAGAGATGAGTATTTCACTGTTAATTCCACCATGTAATAACCTTTTTTGACATTTGAGGTGCCTGAAGCAGTAGTGAGCACATGACTTGCAAGTAACTTTTGAACTCATCTGTGCAAAGTTAAGAAATCAATACCCTAATCGGGCTTTCTGAATGTCTGCCTTACTTCTTCCTCAACTGATATTTATCATGTATGGAGTTTCCTCCTTGAGGTATTTCTTTCTCAGGGCAAAACGTGTGTGAAGTTTCACTGCTCTTCTTTTCAAACTTTCTTCTTTAGAACAAGTTGAAGTCATCGCAAAAAGATAAAGTTCGGCAGTTTATGATCTTCACGCAATCCAGTGAAAAAACAGCAGTGAATTGCCTCTCCCAAAATGACTGGAAGCTAGATGTTGCAACAGATAATTTTTTTCAAAATCCTGAACTGTATATACGAGAAAACATTAAGGGATCACTGGACCGAAAGAAATTAGAGCAACTATATAATAGATACAAAGGTGAGTAAAAAGTTTTTTGTTAAGGCTTTGAATGGTTGAACTTAGCTGTAATTGTTGGTTTCAATGTGGGAAAACTATGACTGAGAAGGAGAGGCGTTTAGCCCGTAGATATTGCAACACAGTTTATTTATTTAACTACCTATTTAAAATAGTTCTTGGCTCATTCTTTCCCTAAAGAGTTTAGGGAGGTAGCAAACATATTTATCGTCTGCTATATTACAGGTAGTCCTTGGCTTAATGTTTGCAACTGAACCAAAAATTTATGTTGCTAAGTGAAACAGTTATTAAGCGAACTGTGCCCCATTTTATGACTTTTCTTGCCACAGGTAAGTGAATCAGTGCAGTTGTTAAGCTGGTAAAACATGGTTGTTAAGTGAATCTAACTTCCCCACTGACTTTGCTTGTCAGGAAGTCACAAAGGTTGACCCCAAGATGCTGCAACTGTCGTAAATGTGAGTCAGTTGTCAAGCCTTTTAATGTCAATCACAAGACCATGGGGATGCTACAACGGTCGTAAGTGTGAAAAACGATTGTAAGTCACTTTTTTCAGTGCTATTGCAACTTTGAATAGTCACCAAGCAAATGGTTGTAAGTCATAGACTACCTGGAAAAGGAACCATTCATTCACTCACTCACTCACTCACTCACTCACTCACTCATTCTATACCCCTGGCCTCACATATATGACCCTGAACGAGCTAAAATTGGTGAGTAACTTCACCCAATGAGCTTCTTGATTGAGGGTGAATTTGAAGCCAGGGAGTTTGAGCTAGGTTCAAATACCTTGCAAAATTAGGGATCTCATGAGATACCATAACTCACGGGTCAGCAACCCATGGCTCTGGAGCCACATGTGGCTCTTTCATCCCTCTGCTGCAGCTCCCTGTTGCTGGTCGGCTCCACAATTGATAGGGCTTTCGGCTGGGACAGGTAGAGGAAAAAGGACGCCGTGCTAGGAGGAGACTATGATGGGGGAACCAGACTTCCGATCTGCTTCAGAATTGAATTGGGGGGCTTCCGGTTAGGATCTTTCTGGCTCTTTCTGGCTCTTTCTGGCTCTTTGAGTGTTTAAGGTTGCCCACCCCTGCTATAACTCACAAGACTCAAAAATCATGTCTCTGAAATCCAGCCAAAATGATAAATTTCCTAAAGCATATTCTCCCCTTCATTTTTTTTTTCCTTTTAGGAAAATAAGGATGGAGAGGAAGGCTTCTGGAAAGTGAACTGCTCTCAATTTCACCCTTAAGCCCCAACCCCAACCCCAAATTTCTTGAAAGATTAACCCCAAACAATCCTTGCTGCTTCCACTCGTATCCCTGGAACCTTTCCCTTGGCTAGGAGACTGGATTGAAATTTCCTGACTCTGAGGATATTTTGCTCATTTTGTTCCGGAGCATAATATTGGGACGAGGGGGGCATTGATAGAGTGTCTGAATTTGACCATTTTGGGTTTATACAATAACCACAGTTTTAAGAGATGATAACTTTTGTCAAATGTGTAAATATTGTAGTTGACTCCGAGCAAAAGATTGGGGACCTTCTAACTTCAAAAGCCACGTTTGTTCTCGTGTTCGATCTAGTTACCTGATCTTGCCCACATTTCTACTCTGACTTTCCTAATAATTATTTGTCAAGCCATTGCTTTTCCTTCTACCCAGAGCCTCCTTATTCAGAGCTGCCTCTTAACGTGGACTTGCAGAGAAATGGATTTAAAAGAAAGTCCTTCAGGAGAGGTGAATTGTGATTTATTCTCTCTCTCCCCCTTGTGAAAGAGAAAAGTGACCCATTTTCAATTGCGCTTGTGATTCCCGGCAAGAGAAGGACTGCGAGACACTTCTTACACATTTTATATCGCAAAGATTGATGTTAAATGGCAACTGCCGTCAGTTAACGTCCCTTGAGTCAGAAATTAGCTTCTTACTCACATGATTTGTCTTGAAATCACACCTACCGGTTCCATTCTAGCTGGAGTACTTAATTCTAGGAATGTTTAAATATTCAATTTTTTCCCCTCCTTTAAACCTTTAAGATCCTCAAGATGAGAATAAAATCGGCATAGATGGCATACAGCAGTTTTGCGATGACTTGGCATTAGACCCCGCCAGCATTAGTGTCTTGATAATTGCCTGGAAGTTCAGAGCTGCGACGCAGTGCGAATTCTTAAGGCTGGAATTCATGGATGGGATGACAGAACTTGGGTAAGTGCTGGGGTCTCTCCTGTGATGCACGCAGAGCCCTTTGGGCCTAAGCAGCGTTAAAACCCTGCCCATGGGCTGTCTTATTTTACAGAAAGACATATTCACTCTTGATATCCTGCCTACCAGGCTCTGGCCTAGTTGCGCATTGATTCTGGCGAATAACACGTACCAGCTCCTTTGTGAACTATTTTCTTTTCTTTTCTTTTTAATCCTCAAGAGTAAGGAGCACAGTGGCTTGAGCATTGAAAGTTCTGGGCAGGAGGTTAGCAAGCCCGCCTTTGAGACCCGAGAACTGCCATTGGGGTGGGGTAGGAATCTCACTCTTTACTCCAGCGCCTGCCTGCCTGCCGGAGACATAAAAGGAGCCCCCAACTGGGCGTCCCCAGGGCAACGGCAATGTCACCAGCGGCTAATCCTTTCAACTGGAAGCCCCTCGGTGCTTCTGACATGAGTGCCAAACCAAAAATAATCATCAGGAGTTATAGCAATGTTTTTTTTTTTCAAAATTGGGTTGCTTTTAAGATATGTGGACTTCAGCACTCATAATTCCCCAGGCTTGCGGGCAGAGGTGGTATTCACTTACGTTCCCTATCGGTTCACAGATGTGAGCGCACGCGCATCCCATCCGTGATTTCCACTATCGGTTTGGGTGAAGCGGTCCGAACCAGCAGAATGCCATCTCTGCGTGCGGGCTGGGGAATTCTGGGAGTTGAAATCTACACCTCTTAAAACGGCCATGTTTGAAAAACACTTACAGGGTCAGGGTGATGGTACAGTGACAGAATTTAGAGGGGCAATATTTTCAATCCCCTTTTCAAATGGCGTTTTTGAAGACTTGTGTTTAGCTTTTGTTTTTTTTTTAATTGTCATAGGTGACAGTGAGCTGACTGAAAACTTGTATTTATTTTTACTGTACAAAGTGGGAAATCATTGTATTTTCATTGCCGTGTCCATCAGGGCCCGAAAACTCTCTTTTTATGTGTGTCATTAAAATATCAGATGAGACCATATCTGGAAGTGTAGCAGACAATATTCCTTACAGATATATCAATACTAGAACTGAACTTGTGCATTTGTTTACTCTTTTGGCAAGTGTGTTGATGTAAGGTGTGAGAAAACTGTGAAGTAACATAGATGATAGTGTTTCCATATGGCAGCTTTTCTACTCCCGATGTTTTCTGAAATGACTTTGTTTACTGGCAACAGGAAAATGTACAGACTATCAGATAATTGATTTAAATACACAAAGAGCTGAATTTCTCAGAAATTTATTTTAAGACGTAACCTTTTCCTGGTATATATTTTTGGCCTTGGTTACCATATTCATTGATTCAAGCAAACGAAGGGAAGCTGTGATAATTCTTGCAGAATTGTTCTAAGCCTCTGCCTTGTGTGGAAATTTTATCCCTAGGTGATTTGTAAATGTTAGATTAATTACTATTTTAATAAACCGAATCGTAGAGAATGTCAAATATTATCCATTCTAAAAGCAGTAATAGTCCTCGACATACGACCACTTGTTTAATGACCGTTTGAAGTCACAATGACCTTGGAGAAAGTGATTGATGGCTTGTACTCCCATTTACAATTGTTGCACGTATCCCAAAGTCATGTGATTGTAATTCCGGCATTTGGCAACCAGCTCCCATTTATGGCCAGTGGCAGCGCCTTGGGGGAGGTCACATGATTGTGATCGGCTAACCTTTTTGTCGATTTCCAGCAAAAAAAAATCCCCATCGGGGAAACTGCATTCACTTAACGACCATGTGATTCACGTAACAGCCACGCAAAATTGTCATAAAAATGTGTCCAACTCAACCTGCAATCACCAGGACTTAGGACAGAAATTCCGGTCCCAATTGTGGCTGTAAGTCAAGCACTACCTATATAAAGGATATGGGTAATCGTCGACTTATAACCACAATTGAGCCTCAGATTTTTGTTGCTAAACAAGGCAATTCCATGAGTGAGATTTGCCTCATTTTACGGCCTTTTTTTTGCCCCAATTGTTAAGTGAATCACTTCAGTTGTTAAGTGGATTGTTATTAAGCAGATCTGACACACAAACACACACCCCCATTGGCCTTGCTTGTTAGAAGCCAGCTAAAAAAGTGACAAATCAGCAATTTCATGACCCTGGGACGATGCAACTGTTATAAATGCACGCCACTTGCTCAAATTTTGATCACGTGACCCTGGGGGTGCTACAATGGTCATAAGTATGAAAACCTGGTCAAGGTTACTTTTTTCCAGTGCTGTTGTAACTTCGGTCACTAAACGAATGGTTGTAAGTCGAGGACTATCTGTATCGGTACAGTTTGTGGAAGGATTTTAAAATATGCAGTCTACTATACTGACTGAAGGAGAAATAACATCTTTTGATGTGTCAATACAGATGTGACAGCATAGAAAAGCTAAAGGCCCAGCTTCCTAAAATGGAACAAGAATTGAAAGAGCCAGGAAGATTTAAGGACTTTTACCAGTTTACTTTCAACTTTGCAAAGAATCCAGGACAGAAAGGTTTAGGTATGTATGCCACCGTTTCCTAGCTCAGGCAGAAGGGACTCGTGTCACATACCATGTTTCCCTGAAAATAAGACAGGGTCTTATTTTCTTTTGACTCCCGAAATAAGCGGTTGGCCTTATTTTCGGGGAGGTCTTTTTTTTTTTGAGGTGCAGGAGGGGGCGAGCGTGGTCACCTCGTGGCTGCTGCTGTGTTGCAATATTTTCAGAGAGGGCTTATTTTCGGGGGAGGGCTTATTTTAGCCCATGCGCTCAAAAGCTCAATTGGACTTATTATCCGGGGAGGTCTTATTTTCAGGGAAACAGAGTACCGCAAAGTAAATTTTTCAGCAATTACTGTGGCCGAACAGGATGATGGAAACTGCCTTTTCCCCTCAGCTCTGGTGCCGTTTGATCGAGACAAACCCATCAAGGTCCCTCAGCAAGTCCCAAAGGTGCTTCCTCCCCCCCTCCCCCCCAAAAAAAAGGCATTTTGGAGGAGTTGTTTTTTTCTTTGAAAACATTTCGCTTCTCATCCGGGAAGCTTCTTCAGTTCTGAAGTTCACTTCTTTGGAACTGAAGCAGCTTCTTGGATGAGAAATGAAAGAAATAAAAAACCAATTCAGTTGCCTTTTTTTGGGGGGGGGGGGGGAAGAAGCACCTTTTGGGACAACCATGACCTGGATGATTGAGTATCTCCATAGACATTCCCCTCAGCAAAGTGTCGTTTAACAAAGTTGTAGTTTGCTAGAGAAGCAGCCCTTAAAAAGGTGCTGTCAAAGCTTTGGAAGTGTTTAGAAGCATTTCTAGCTTTTCCTCCCTGTCCGAAGGGCTTTGTTGTTGATCAAGACCGCAAGGCACCCTTGAAATTGAGGTGAGGTTTAGAACAAGGGTCTCCAACCTTGGCAACTTTAAGACTTGTGGACTTCAACTCCCAGAATTCCTCAGCCATCTGGCTGAGGAATTCTGGGAGTTGAAGTCCACAAGTCTTAAAGTTGCCAAGATTGGAGATCTCTGGTTTAGAAGCAAACCACCTGCTCATTGTAAAGAGCTCAGCAAGGGAAATAAGGGAAAAGGGAAACCCCATTGTAAACTTTTGCTTGCTTTAGCCCAGTGTCTAGTTGGGATAGTCTTCGATGGAGGTGAAGGTGAACAGAACCTGAAATTCAGGAGCTTTTGAAACATCCTTGTGCTACAGAATTATTATTATTTTTTGCTTTGGTGAATGATTCATTCCAGAAATCATTCTGGATCATGTTTTTTTTTAAAAAGAAAAAAAAGTTAATCTCTTTAATGTTGCAGATTTAGAAATGGCCATTGCCTATTGGAACTTAGTACTCCACGGAAGGTTTAAATTCCTAGACTTGTGGAACAGATTTTTATTGGTAAGTTCAAACATTAATTGTTTCTAACAAGTACATTACATGTTGAATATGTGTGTATATCGTACGATCAGTACCGTTATGAAACAGTTCTAGCTCAGGATTTTTTGTCTGTGAACATAATAGTAGGCCATTAAAGCAAACTGGCAGCATTTCTCGTCTCTGCTGATAGTCCTTGACTTACAACTGATGGCTTAGTGACCATTCAAAGTTACACAGACCTTCCCAAAGCTACTTAAGATTTGGATATGAAGTTCTGAGTGTCAAGCTCCTCCCCCCCATGATCACCTGATCACATTTTGGACGCTTATAACTGTTTATAGCATCCCCCCAGTCATGCGGCCATAATTTACTTTTTTTGGGGGGTCAGAAACCAGTTTCTGGCAAAAAGAAAAAACCCAACCTACCGTTGCTGGATTCATTTTATGACTGCTGCAAAAAATGACCATGAAATCTGGCATGTCTTACTGTAATTCCAGGCACAACTGTAATTCCAGGCACAATTATGGTCATAAATCAAGGCCACCAGAATCACTTGGTTGAATTGGGTTGGAATGAATGAAGGAATGAATAAGGAAGGAAAGAAGGAAAAGAAAGAAAAAGGAGGAAGGAAAGGAAGGAAGAAAAAGAAAAAAAGAGAAAGAAAGAAAGAGGAAGGGAAGGAAGGAAGGAAGGAAAGAAGGAAGGAAGGAAGGAAGGAAGGAAGGAAGGAAGGAAGGAAGGAAGGAAGGAAGGAAGGAAGGAAGGAAAAGAACAAATAAATCCCAAATCCCAAAAGCCCTTCATGGCTTGGGGCAAGGTTATCTGAGGGACTGTCTCTTGCTGGTCACATCTACCCGACCATCAGAGTGGGGAGGCAGGGAATGCTGCGGGTTCCATCTCCGAGGGAGATATACCTGGTGGGACCCAGAAGAGGGGCCTTCTCCGTGGTGGCTCCCTCTCTCTGGAACATCATTCCCCTAGAGAATGGCCCCCACTCTAATACCTGGTTCTGCCAGGGAGTCTGGGGAACCCAGAGCAGAAATGGAGCCCATTCATTGGCTCGTGTGATCAGCTGTCGCTAAGAGGTGGGGTGATTTTATTATATTAATTTATCTGATTCTTTTTTTATTATAGTTTTAAATTATGTAAGCTGCCTTGAGTCACCACAGGTGAATAGGCGGCATTATAAATTAAATAAATGATTGAATGAACGAATAAATAAATGAAAAATCTGTAGAGTTGTCATTGCAAATTTTCGACCCAGTGAAATGTTGTAGACTGAGCAAAGGGATGTGCGAATTCTCCGTCGTTTTAAATGCCGCCTGTCCATGGGCTTGAAAGTGCTGTCTAGGAGTTGCCGAGTGGACCATATCTGCTTTTGTGGATTCTGCATTAAATCTGGTGCAAAGGCTTGAGGAGGCACCATTTTAACTGTGCCCCCCACCGAGGCCTCCTTTGACGGCCCTCCCCAAAGCAGCCCAAAGCCTTCCTCATTTTGAGCACTGCACTGGAGCGGCCTCTTCAGTGGAAGGGAAACAATCTCTCTCGGTGATTTGAAAATGTTGAAGCCACTTGCCTCCCCAGTCCTGCTTTATTCCAGCCAATGAATTAAGCAGCTCTGAGAAGCAGAGCTGGGTCGCTCTGCAGAACCAGGATGCTCAGCAGGTGATTAAACTATGAAGGATCTGAGATGAGAGACCATTTCTGCCTTGCTGCCCAAGAACTGTGAAGAGAGATTCTCCAGTCTTGTAACCACGACGTGCTAAGCATCAAGTCCTGTTGAGGAGTCAGTGGATAAGTAATGTCTTGAATTATGACGGTGGGGTTTTCTCTCTCAAACAGGAACATCATAAAAGATCTATACCGAAAGACACTTGGAACCTTCTTTTAGACTTCAGTGCGATGATAGCAGACGATATGTCAAATTATGACGAGGAAGGTAATGTTGCTTCTTATTTTCATATTTTAGTTCATATTTTAACAGATGTTCCCGGGTTGGCTTCCCAGCTCCCTGTTTTTTATTTTTATTTTCCCCCCTGCTTTTATTTTTATAAATAACTCAAGGCGGTGAACATACCTGCTACTCTTTCCTCCTCCTATGTTCCACACAGCAACAACCCTGTGAGGTGGGTTGGGCTGGTAGAGAATGACTGGCCCAAAGTCCCCCAGCCAGTGTTCATGTCTGAGGTGAGACTAGTGATTAGCCCAAAGTCACTCAGCTGTCTTTCATGCCTAAGGCGGGACTAGAACTCACAGCCTCCTGGTGATTGGCCCAAAGTCACTTAGGTAGCTTTCATGCCTGAGGCCGTACTAGAATTCACTGGTTTCTAGCCTGGTGCCTTAAGCGCAAGACCAAACTCTCTCTTTGTGCCACTGACACTGCTAAAATCCATCAGTCATTTTCTTCAAAACCTATCTACAATCTGATTTTGTCCATCAGTTCTCAGAAGAGTTTTTTTTTAAAAGTAAAAAATTGTGAAGAACCCGGGGAATAAACAAAGATCTGTTTGTCCAACATCTGAAAATAAGGAGGATTGGTCATTGCCATGAAGGCCATGAACTTCATCCCAGAGAGCTGCCTTTAGCAAGCTACGCTATAAAACTTGGCTTTAAAATGAATGACGCTCAATGGCATTTCTCTGCTATGAGGTGGCGGTTTTTTTGTTTTTTCCTTATTTCAACAAAACCAGCTTGCCAAACCAGCTACTGCTGAGTCACGAATCCTGCCGTGTTTCCCTTCTGCAACTCACCAGATCGTTGCCGGGCAAATGGGATGCACAATTTTAACATTCCGTCACACCTTTTCCTGTGTATAGTTTTTTTTTCCTGATTGCTTCAAACGGCCACTGACATATGATAGAGTAGAATAGAATAGAATAGAATTCTTTATTGGCCAAGTGTGATTGGACATACAAGGAATTTGTCTTTGCTGCATATGCTCTCAGTGTACGTAAGGAGAATAAAACTACATTAATCAAGATTAAATAGATACAACACTTAGTGATAGTCAAGGTTACTAATAAGCTATCAAATTGTACCAGGAAACAAAAACAGTATAAATTGAAAGATACACGCAACATGGGGCTATAGTCATAAGTGGAAAGAGATAGGTACTAGGAAGGATGAGAATAATAATAATACCATCTTAGTAAATTGTTTGACAATGTTGAGCGAATTGTTTAGCAGAGTGATGGCGTTCGGGAAAAAACTCTTCTTGTGTCTAGTTGCCTTGGTGTGCAGTGCTCTATAGCGTCGTTTTGAAGGTAGGAGTTGGAACAATTTATGTCCAGGATGTGAGGAGTCTGTAGATATTTTCACAGCCCTCTTTTTGACTCTCGCAGTCTACAGGTCCTCAATGGAAGGCAGGTTGGTAGCCATTGTTTTTTCTGCAGTTCTAATTATCTGTTGAAGTCTGAGTTTGTCTTGTTTGGTTGCAGAGCTATGGAGCTGCAGATGACAGACTCAATCCTGTAACAATTTAGCGCCTGATTTTTCGAGGGGGTTTCCCTTTCCTACAACGAACCTTTCGAGGTTTTTAGATCAGTGGTTTTTTTAAAGTTATTCTGGGAGCCCCCGAGGGTCGCTCAAGACCCTCTCAGGCGTCAAAACTATTTGCCAGATACTGAAGTTATTTGCAAAAATTTAAATCGGCGTCACCCTGATTATTTGAATTTACTATTGTTATTTTCTCACAATTCAAGAAAATTATTATTTTATGAATGTGTCAATTTTAACTTTCAATGTGGTAAATATTGATAGATCTTAACCCATACAAATAAAAGCTGCTTTGGGGCTCTCTAAAATTTTTAAAAGTGGGAGGGGTCCCAAGAGCAAAATCTTGAAGAAATACTGTTAGATCGTTCCTTTTAAAAACGCCCTTGCAAAATAGTTCATACCAGTTGGTATTTTTGTTGTTGTTGTTGTTGTTTTGCTTTCTTTGTTGAGAGAAAAGGGGGAACTAGTCCAGTTTGTCCTCTTCATTGGCTACGGTTCCCTGGGGCTGATTGCAAATACACTTTCTGGGAATAGGGGCAAAATTTTCCAGGATGAAGAAGCCTGTTTTAGCTTAATTCTGACTCTCTTGTGCCAGAGTAAAAGTAAAACTGAGGAAGACTTGATTCAAGGAAGGAAAGAAAATCTGGGTGGATATTCAGTGGGAGAAAATACGTTGATCCTCCCATTTTGTAAATCAATGTCCCTTCGACCAGGGGGCTTCAATCTTGGCTACTTTAAGACTTGTGGACTTCATCTCCCAGAATTCCTCAACCAGCTTTGCATTCGACTCTGTTGAGCAGAGGTTTAATGGCTGGGTGGACTTGGGTACAAAGGACAGAGCTTTTTTAAAGCGTGTTTTCTTTGAAGAACTTGGATAGAAAGGAGGAAAAATCTCAGACCTGCTTTATTGAGGAACGCCGGACCTTGTTTATGATATCCCTGCAAGCGGTTGACACGCGATCACAAAAAGATTACCCATCACTACCCTATAGTGTCTTCTTGAGGGAAGGAGTTGAAAGAGTTTTATGTTCTGGATACAAGGGGTCTATAGATACACTTCATGCACTCCTCCATGAAGGCCAGCTGGTTGCATTGTTTTTTTTCTGCAGTCTTAACTATCCATTATCCGTTGTCATTCTACGATCTAGAAGAAAAAGGAAAAAACCAACCACCACCACAGTCTTCAAGTAACATTCTGGGAAGATTTAATCACTTTGTCTTTTTTCTGCTCTCTTTTTCTCCCCCAGGGGCCTGGCCTGTTCTTATCGACGACTTTGTGGAATTTGCACGACCTCAGATTGCTGGAATCAAAAGTACGACAGTGTAGCGCTCTCGGAACCTTCTAACATGTACCTAGTCTGTACAAATAAACATAATGGGGAAAAAAATGCAGTCCCTTTCTGCCAATGACTGAACTGGACCGAAGAGCAATCCTCAAGAGATAAGAGCTGAGGGTGGCTGCAAACTTGTAAGGATTATACCTTGGACCATAGCAGACTACAGGTGGCTTGGCCCTCTCTCTCAGCCTGGGCTGCCCTAACCCCTCGGAAACTCCAGCATTGTGGATATCTCATCTTGTCCCCCCCCCTCCCCTCCTTTTTTTAATGGAACCTCCTAATGCTTTCCATAGATCTTTCATTATTTTTGGATGACTCTTTTTGACATTTCCAGTTTCCATACCTAAAGTATGTTCTGGTTGTTTTTTTTTTTTTTTTCCACCAAGCAAACTCTTTGGTATTCCCGTTCCGCAGTCCGATCTCACGATCCAACGTGTCCTAATTCTAAAAAAGCCGAGAGGAAAAACAAAATTTATCTTCAGCTAACATACTTTGGGGCTATCTGCAACGACTGTGCTTGAGACTATCCTAAAACAGTGTGTTTGGATCCTTTTATTATTATTATTATTATTATTATTGTTTTTCAAATGGTCGATTTACAGCTGTCGTCAGTGTGAGTGGCAAGGGCTTTGTTGTCGTTGTTTGCTTGTGCGGTTGAAAACGGATGTCGAAATGACCCAGCAAAAACTTGGATTTTTGTCCCTCTCTGGAACAGGCTTGCCAGCTGCATCGGTGCGTTGACACCTAGGTCAGCTAATGACTTTGTGGTGTCCTTGATGTCAGACGTATTGGATGTCTCCTGCCGATGGAGGGAGCTTCCTTTAGCATCCTTGCTTCTGCTGATGGGTGGTTTTTTTCCCTTGTCTGTGCAGCATCAAAAGGAAAGAGGATGATATTGGAGTCTGAACACCGGTAGCATTCCTGCTAACTTAATTGGGTCGCACTGTTTCTCAGGCAGGTGTGGGCACAGCTTCATCTGGGAATTGGGTCATTATCCCATGTTTCCAAAAGGAGAGAGAACCTGTCCACATTTGATAACATAACTGCTATTTCTGTCTCATTTTTTTACAGAGTGGTTGAAATTAGAGCAGAGGTCTTCAAACTTGGCCACTTTAAGACTTGTGGACTTCAACTCCCAGAATTCCTCAGTCAGCTTTGCTCTGGGAGTTGACGTCCACAAGTCTTAAAGTGGCCAAGTTTGAAGACCTCCGAATTGTATTATTGAGCCTGGCTGTTCTTAAGTTTCAATAGACGAGGCTTTGCCCAGTAAGAACCAGTGGGCACTCTAACGTGGGAATAAGAAATTGCTCACCGTTGCTCTTAGGCTTACCCAGTCTTATTAGTCGTTCATTCATTGCCCAGTTTTATTAGCCTTGAAATGTTCATTTTTCTCTTCAAGGAACTCTCTCCTTCCCCTCAGCCGCTAAGTTCTACTGAATTGTTAAGACTTGAATGCAATACTCAACTTGTAATACTTGCCACCTTTTTATGAAACTCTTGATTTGAGCCCAGGAAGGTTTTTGCAAAATAACCATGAATGTAATGCAAATTTATTTCGAGGCTGAGTAGCATAAACCAAACCCCACTCGAGGGTGAGTAGGACTGCCACGAGGGAGCCCCCTTCGCCTCTGGTGGGTTCTTATTTTACAACTACAGTTCACTGTGATCATCACGCAGAGACATCCCAGCTGCCCAGGACAAGCTTTTTCTGTGGGCCTATGCAAACCTCACCAGCCTGATGCCTGCGGATATTTAGAATTTCAGATTTGACCCCGGGAGTAGATGGTTTGCAAGTCTGATAGCCTCCAGATGAGGGAAGGGTGTTAGATAGCAACTGCGTGAAGAGGAAACCCCCCTCCCCCTTTACATTGACTACAGTGGGGTCTTATGTGTGGAGTAATGACTTACTAACTGGAGATCCCGCTTAATCGCAGGGCCTTCTCTGTTGGGTCATCCATCTTTACCATGCCACTCCAAATTGTATTCGACTTAATCCAGCTAAATAGTTTCGGCACTTTCAATGGAAGTGAGAGAATCCTTTTTACTTGATTCTGCCATTGTCTGCACCGGAGAGTAGCTATGTACTTTACCATGTGGCTGGATCATAACTAAGACTAATGCGGATTTAATGCTTTTAGTGGTAAAGGGAGGCTGTGGGGGAAAATCAAAGTTGTCCTTTTGGGTACCAGCAAAGGGGACGGGGGCAGGTGACAACATGGGCAATGCCCTTATCATGTCAATGCTGCAGCTTGCACCAGACACGCATGTAAGTGTAGCATTGGCATGAAAACATCATGACACACGTCATTGAGTGGCCACTGCAACTTGCTGCAGATACCACTAAGTGGCCCCAGAGACTTGCATGTTCCTTGCCCACCTACCTACCTACATTGCCCCCTTCTCTTTTCCAGCATAAAGCATATTTAGCTTTGAATTCCACTGAAGTTCGATGCTAACACTGTTTAGTTGAAAACCAGGACATGGACTTTAGGTCAGGAACTAGCCCGAGTCTGCAGATTGCAATTATTGCAAAGTTCACCGTTTTGAAACATGTGCTGAAACGGAAAGAACTTAGCCAGGTGAGAGAAACAGACGGACATCCAGCATTTTCAGGTTTTTCAATCATGATGAAAGATTGAAAATGCTACACCCACTGTGGTCCCAGTACGTTTTGGCTTGCCGCTATTTTTTTGTCCAACCGTAGGCATTTTTTAAAAAAAAACTTAACACTTGTGGTTTTAATTCTTTGTGTTTTTATATGATAGCAGCACTTGAAATACCTCCTGGCTTTTAATCGTTTTAACACCACTTTGCCCTTTCCTTAAACAAAAACATAATCGTTCGATAGAACAACATTGGAAACACGGATTCGAGGTATTTAAAAAAAACTCCTTTGTAACATTTAAGAATGAGAAGGGCAAGTTTGATATAGTTCATGATGTTTTCTTGCTAATGTCTCTTGTATCCATGCCATTAAAATGCACTTTTACGCAGATGCTAAAATAATAGGAGGAAAAATCTTAATTGCTTGATTTTTATTTTTAAAAACTAACTCTTGTCAGGATCCTACAGCCACTCCCTTGGTAACCTTTTGGAAAAGTTTAAGGAAACCATTGAATAAAATTGGAAATCTTTTAGCTGCTGGAATTGGCAAAGTCAAGTATGTTATTTACTCTTTGTTTCTTCTCTTGTGTAAATATCAGCGAAGACTTGAATTATGAAAACTCTACAAAGGATGCGCGTGCTGTTTTTTCTGTCTTAAAATTTGGGTACAGCTTTCTCAGAATGAGTCATTGATGTATGCTGTGTATTTTTTTTGTGTTTTAGTGTGTGTGTGTGTGTGTGTGTTTCTTTTTTTTAAATTTTAATGAGATGTACTGAATTCTATCCCTGTGCTGAAGATTAGGGCATAGATGCCATGTTGTTCTTGTTTTTTTTTTTTTTTAAAGATGATTCCTTTTGCAATGTTGAGGCCTTTTCAACAAAATGGAATTTGCCATCAGTTTGGTACTACACAATTTATAATTACTGTGTAATTATAAAACTGCATTACATAAAAGCATTGCTGTCTTAAGTAGCAGAAAAACAGAGGTTGTTTGTGTGATAGCATTCTTGAATTTTAAAAAGTGATTTTAAATCCAGAGGCAAAAATGGATCACCTGCTTTTCAGTGGGTCGTGTACTGTCTAAAGTGGTGCTAGGGTTCGACTGTGTTTAGTGGCAGAAATATTTGGCTTAATTATTTGTTCCTGAATGTAAAATGCCTGGCTCTAGCAAAGCAAAGACTAAAAATGTTCAGACATATCCCCATGTATGTGTGCATGATTTTTTTTTAAAAAAAGGTTTTAAAAATGTAAACTGAATTTCTACTTGGGTTGATTTAATTAATAAAAACGACCCACGTGTGCATCCCACGGTAACTTGACCCTTCCTAAATCATTTTCCTTTTGCCAAATGCCAGACAAGCAGTAAATGCTTTACCTTATCTACTTTTGGAGTTTTATTGTCAGTATGTAAGAGACTAGATCTTCTCAGCCATGCAGATCACTTGGTAATTTTATTTCGGTCACGCGATCAACCTTTTTCTGTAATTTGAATTGTAACTACTGAGAAAAAATACTTTCCTGCAATCCAGAGTCAATAAAATACTAAGTCCGATTGTCATGGCAAAAACATTCACTTGAATTATGCCATTGGAGAAGAAGCAAAAATGACTGTTTCTTGATTGGTTTTATTTTTTTAAAGAGAGATCATGGTGAGGAGAGGAATAAGAGAATGTTGCAAATTAACATTGTGCTTGCCATTAAAAAACAACAACAACTAGATTATGGTTGCACAGAGGAGGGTTTCTTTTTCCCCAAACATGGTTTGAAGTTTCTAATTTGTGGGGTGAGAAAAAAATAAGTGGTACCTTGATGTTTTCTTTGGTTGGTCCAAAGCTATGAATTGTGAACCTGCTAAATAAAGTAACTTATTTCTTCAAAACTACCCTGTGATGCCCCTCTGAAGGACTTTTTTTTTTTAAAAAAACCCTAACTTTAAAAGAGTTAAACACAATGCTTATCATTAAGTATGGCCCAAAGTTTTGGTTAGTCAACTTGAGCAACATGTGCAGATAACGTTTGATTTCAATTTTTTTTTCATAAAGACGCATACAGTATATGAAGATTTTCATTTGCTGTTGAGACTGTTGAGTGCCATTGAATGAAAACTTGGTCTCTGGCAGCTGTATGGATAAATACCTGCCATTTTGACCTGATCCCATCAAAAACCAGTCTCCCCTCAAGGACATTCCGTGGCTGTCCCTGCTCATGTCCACCCGTCTCGTTTTTGCCTTTTCTCCGACCTTGCTCATGTTTTTCTTGTCCATCACTTGCTTGCATTACATACCCACAAAGAAGGTGAGTTTGGCCTATGATGGATTAATATGCAGTTCTTGAAATCTTTCGTCTGTTCCCAAGTGGGAAGAAAATTCAGATCTTGCTTGGAAAGAGCTTTATTTGATATGGTGGATAAGGAGCTACACTAGAAGTCTACAAACCCTGTCAAGGTCTCACCTCACATCACCGTGTTTTACAACCCACGCCAGGTTGACCTTCATGTATTTCGAGCCCTTGACTTAACAGTCACAATTGGGACTTTCCATCGCTTAAGCAAGCAGCTTGTTGAGTTGCACCCGATTTTATGACCATTTTTGGCCAGAATTTGTTAAGTGAATCACAACAGTTGTTAAGTGAATCATGTAGTTGTTAAGCCAATCAGCTTCACTGATTGACTTGGTTTATGGGAAGAGGGCTGGGAAGGTCACGCCTGCTGATCACACGACCCTGGAATGCTGCAGCCGTTATAAAATCCACTAAATGAATGGTGATCAAATAGTGATTGAGGACTACCTGTATTGGACCATTGCAAGGAGTAATGGCCACATCTTTCAAGCCTAGCCTAAGGACAGCTGCAGGTAGTTCTCAACTGAACATCTGCAGAGATTCTTAGTCATCCAGGTCATGGTTGTCCCAAAGGGGCTTTCCAAAAGACAACTGAACTGTCTTTGGTTTTTTTCCCCTTGACGTTTCGCTCCTCATTCAAGCTTTCTTCAAGTCTTGTGTGAAGAACCGAAGAATTCTAACCAGAACTATAGAAGCTTCTTGGATGAGAAGTGAAACATCTTCAAGGAAAAAACAAAGTCCAGTTGCGTTTTGGAAAGCACCTTTGGGTCTCAACTAAATATTGGCCTGCACATCATCATGTACCTCAGTTGTTAGCTGTGTGGTTTTCAGAGCTCCAGTGGTTAAAAAGAAGCCCTTGTTAGCCCATTGCAGAAATAAAACAAGTATTTGTCATTGAAAAAAGGCAGCAAGCGTTACCTGCAACAGGTAATGGATTCTGAGTGCCAAATCCGTTACTACAATAAAAAAAAAGAACAGGTATTTCAGGTGCTATGAAATCTTCATCCTCAGGTATCTAAAAAGCAAAATAAAAATGACTTTGAGTCTAGCTCAGGGGTGTCCAAACTTGAGAACTTTAAGACTTGTGGACTTTAACTCCTAGAATTCCCCAGCCAGCCATGCTGGCTGGGGAATTCTGGGAGTTGAAGTCCACAAGTCTTAAAGTTCTCAAGTTTGGACACCCCTGGTCTAGCTCAATGCCTGGTTATAAGGATGCAATTTTCTTGGCAGTATCCTAGGTACTGCATTGCTGGGTTGTTGTTTTTTGTAATGCTGAGTCAACAGCCCAAGGATTGATGCCACCAATTAAAGCCAGATGTCAAAAAAAAATCACCACCATTAAGAGAAACAAGGGGCAAAGGACCTTTCTTATACTATGGCTGCATTCATAAAACCTGATTAACTAGTTCATTGAAATGGCATTTCCCGAGCTCAAATAACACATTGGCTAGTTTACAGCTCAGTGTTGGTACTCCAGGTGAGGTGACTCTTTAAAAAAGTAGCATGTTCTGCAAATGTTTCTGCCAAATCTTCATCTGATCAGACTGTGTGTGTTTCTGTGTGTGTGGAGGGACAACGGAGTGAAGGCATTTGCTCTGAGGCAAGTACGAGAAAGAAACATTCCAAACTTCCTATCAAATCATTCTCCTGTCATTCAACTGTGGGTTGAATTAGATTTAATGTCGGTAAATGGACCTGGAATGCTTTGAGGGTCAGTGGTAGGAAAGTGATACATGTATGCGAGAGCAACATGCCTTCAAATATGTGTTCTGACCTAGGCTTCCTGAGAAAGCATAAATCACAATTTAGTCCCCCAAACCCTCTTTTATTTAGATGGAATTATGTTCATTCACAGTCCGTAATGATTCACAAACAGTCTGTGAAGAGTCCGACAGATGTCTGCTCGAGTTGCCACAGTCTTTCAGGGTAATGTTGATAAGCACCCATCTTTATCTCCCTTGAAATGCTGCCAGAGACCTAATTGCCAATTAGTTTTGCAAGGCCAAACGGAGCACAGAATCGAACAGGACTTCTCAGAGCTTGAGTCGACTAGATGAACTAATTGCTTCCTGCAAAGGCTCACCTCCGTTTGCTCCTCTTTTATGTCTTATGGAAGGGCCCAATCATCTCCAAGCCTTACTCCCGAGTTGCTTTTTTTTCTTTTCTTGCCTTCTGGCAGCTCTGCAAATGCACACACTGGGAACAGGCTCACACTGTTCTTCTGCCTTGCTGATGTCAGACTCCGGAGGCAGCACATAACTACCAGATGGCCCCGGCCCCCTCTCTGCCTCTGATGCAAAGCCCTCGTCCGAGCCTTCCCCAGACTCCCAAGACTGGCCCATGTTCCTCCCCAACCTCCCCACTGTCTGATTCTGTTGCCAGCTCCGCAGGCCGTCGGCGGACCACAACAACATGTAAAAGTTTGAAAATAAAGCTGGATGAAAGTTTGAACGTTATTTAGCAAGGAATCGAGGCTTGTGTTTTATCCAAAAACCTCTGGTTCCTTTCTGCAAGTCTGTCGGTGCGCAGCATTGTTATAAGACGCGCTGCATTCGTTCAATTTGCAATTCTTCATCCCTGAATGGTTGAGAAATAAAACCAAGGCTGTTAAAAAGTCAAAGATTTTATTCAATAAATATAATTTCCATTTTTTTTTTGTATAACAACATATTAACATATTAGCAGTACAGGAAGCTGCATTCAACTGTTTTTGCCACAAAGCATCTTAACATGATGGTGGGGTGGCCACAGTCCTTTGGACGAGGGAACGATTGCTCTGGCTTCCGCTTGTTCTGCTCTGTCCATTGCACACGACTGGAAGCAACTCAACATGAGTTCTGTCTTCCCAACTGGAATATGCAGCGCTCTTTCCAAAATTTAAGGCCGGTAAACCCAATCATGCTTGTTTAAAACATCATCACTAAGGTTCATTCTTCAAGAGCGTAAGGACAGAATCAGTTAAGTACATCTAAGGAAGCCATCTTTGGCATAGTAGGAATAACATTTCTTTTGCAATCTAAAATTCAAAAATATAGCATTTTTACAAACGAAAGGCGAGCGTACAAATCTCTCAATCCGCTACTGAAATAAAACAGGGACGGGTTTCTCTTAAATAACGGCCATTCATTTGGAAAGTACAAAAATTAGGACTGTCGGTTATGTTGGGTTTCTTTAAAACCAGATATTTGTCTCTAATCTGGCGATAGCGAGTTATGCCTTGATGAAATCAATCTATTAATTAAAGCATATTTCTTTATGTCCCCCCCCCCTTCCCCACAATTAAGCATGATTATGTTTAATGGCAGCTACTCCCAGATTAAACAGACATAGGACCACAAACTTAAAATGTGTTACTGTTTATAAGACGATGAAACTTTAAAATATTTTTAACTTTCAGAACCTTAGAATTTATCTCAAGAACCTCTTAAATAAAAGAACAAGACAAAGGACCAAATGTGCAAAGTAGTTGCATTCTCTACATTAACCACTAGCATTTTTAAAAAAAATTGTGGTGACAGCACCAACTTAGCCAGTAGGTTTTTTTTTTCTAGAGCTAATTCCATCCACCACTAAGAACTAAAAGCAACTTTACAATGATACCTTCTACTGCTCTATTGGATCTGTCCTAGGGCAGCTGGTGATCTTTAGTAAATGTTGAGTTACGCTGAAGAAACTGCCATCTCCCTATTGCAATAGCGACAGTTTCATTAGTAGGTTTGCTACAATGACAATACATATTAAAAGAAGCTGTCCTATAACAACCGTCCTGTTTTGCAACCAGTTGTGACGGCGCTGAAAAACTGACTTTATCACCAGTCCTCAAACTTACAACTGTTGCAGCCTCTCTGGGTGCAGCATTTATGACCAGGGTCCTGCTTTCACAAGATCACAATTCGTGATCTCCACAGCCAGTTTCTGATAAGCAACGTCAATGGACAAGCAAGGAGTGCAGTGAAATCACAAGTCACAAAGTCTCACTTCGTGACTCATGATTCATTTAACGACTGCATCACTTAAAAAATGGCATTGCCAGTCCCAATTGTGATTGTTAAGTGAGGACTCCCAGTACCATAACATTCAACCAGCAGTTGAATTCCTAAGTTTCAGCAGAGTCTACTTCAACATGACTTGGTGATGTTGATATTGAAGAGTTTTTGTCCATGCAACATATATTTTGGATCACTGACCTAACTCCAGTCCTAAATCAAATTCATCTGTAGAGAAAGAACTACAGCAAGGGTGTCCAAACCTGGGAACTTTAAGACTTGTGGACTTCAACTCCCAGAATTCCCCAGCCAGCCATGCTGGCTGGGGAATTCTGGGAGTTGAAGTCCACAAGTCTTAAATTTCTCAAGTTTGGACACCCCTGACCTACAGATTCCCATGTAACATCAACTGCATAGGAAGAATTCTGAAAAAACCAGGGCAGTTGCATGGCTTAGAATGGGGGTGGTATAACCTTGGCAACTTTTAAGACTTGTGACCTTCAGCTCCCAGAATTCCCCATCCAGGATGGCTGGCTAGGGAATTCTGGGAATTGAAGTCCACAGGTCTTTTAGCCAAAGCTGGATACTCCTGATTTAGAGCATCAAGTACACATCCACAATACGGTTACAAGTGTGTCTTGTTCAGCAAAATTAGCATGTTGTGCTACTTTGAGGCATACTCAAGATATAGTAGGGAGTTCATCCGTGCCTACAGGAGACTACATCAAGCGGTTGAAGGAGTCCATTTTTCAAGCAGTAAGTAGCCCATGTTATTTAGCTAACATTAATCACTGAAATAAACACACTTCTTCACATCCAAGAAAGCAATCTCGACGATAACCCGGTGCACAAAATTGAACAAGAAATATAATACTCAAAAATAAAATATATGTGCAGGTAGTCCTCGACTTACAACAGTTCATTTAGTGACTGTTCAAAATTTCAGCGGCACTAAAAAAAAAAGTGACTTGCGACCATTTTTCAGAGTGACAAACTTTGCAGCATCTCCCGCGATCGTGCGATTAAAATTCAGACGCTTGGCAGCTGGTTCGCACTTACGACCATTGCTGTCCCCAAGGTCATGCGTTTACCTTTTGATAAGTAAAGTCAACGGGGAAGTCAGATTCACTTAACCACCATGTTACTAACTTATCAACTGTAATGATTCACTTAACAACTGGCAAGGTTGGTCATAAAATGGGACAAAACCCACTTAACAAATGTCTCGCTTAACAACAGACATTTTGGGTTTAATTGTCATCATAAGTCAAGGACTACCAGTATTTATGATGTCGATGTATCAAATCTCCCCCCTCACCGGTTGTAACTCCATTTTTGATACATTTTTAATCTGCTTTTATTATTTTATAAGTAATTCATGGCAGGGAACACACATAACACCCCTTCCCCCTCCTATTTTCCGTACATAGAAACCCAGTATTGGGAGGGACTCATTATGACTGAACTTTGAAGTTTTACACTTAAGTCTCCGACCGCTTGTTAAAAACAGAGAAAATCCAGACATCGTTTTCAAACAAATGCTAATTCCTTTTATCCTGAGAAAAGTTCGAACTAAAAATAAAAAGGTACATTTATGTTCTTTGGAATGCTGGGCAATGTTTAGTAATCTAAAATGCATCTTTTTCCCTGAGTGTGGTTGATTTACTGAGTGGGTTTATGCAAGTTTAGCTGCACTTCCATACCTGTCTTAGTTAAAGTCTCAAACTAATCAAAATTTATAATGGCATCCCCTTTCTTAATAGGAGATAGCGGAATAGCAATAGCACTTCGACTTATTATACCGCTTTATATAGTGCAACCCTCTCTAAGCGGTTTTACAAAGTCAGCCTATCGCCCCCAACAGCCTGGGTCCTCGTTTGATTAACCTCAGAAGGATGGAAGGCTGAGTCAACCTTGAGCCTGGTGGGATTTGAACTGCCAAATTGCAGGCAGCCGGCGATCAGCAGAAGTAGCCTGCAGTACTGCACTCTAACCACTGCGCCACTGTGGCTCTAAATAAAAGAATAGAATTATAGAGTTGGAAGGGATCTCTAAGGTCATTTAATTCAGTCCCTTACCTGGTGTAGGAACCCTGCAAAAACCTTTGGGACAGATGGTTAGCAGTTCTTACCATCAGGAAATCTCTGCACTGGAATCCCTTTTACTGTGGTTTAAGTTCATATGGGGGAAAAAAAAATCCAATCTTGCACCAATTAGTCTTTTTTTTTTTAATTGCAAAGACAATGGACTGAATTTGAGGAGGCATATCACTCTCCATAGCAAAGGTCTTCAAACTCGGCAGCTTTTAAGACTTGTGGACTTCAACTTCCAACATGGATGACTGAGGAATTCTGGGAGTTGAAGTCCACAAGTCTTAAAGTCGCCAAGTTTGGGGACCCTTCCTCTATAGCAGGGGTGTTCAAACTTGGGAACTTTAAGACTTATGGACTTCAAGTCCCAGAATTCCCCAGCCAGCATGGCTGGCTGGGGAATTCTGGGAGTTGAAGTCCACAAGTCTTAAAGTTCCCAAGTTTGAACCCCCCTGCTCTATAGGATTAAGAAGTGATTAAATAAGTTATTTATAATGTGGGTTTTTTATACCTATGGTGACTGAATACGAGGAGAGATGTCATGCCCCTTAACACCTCAACCTGTGACTGTTGTAGAAATTCCTGAGACCAACCCAGATCTGATGCCCTTTCGGAGTTCTTCAACGCCATCACTACCAAGGACGGTCATTTCACAGCTCCTTCTGTCCCGAATCCTTTACCCCGCTGGGCATTATGGGTGAGATGCTCCACTCTGCTGACCGGGACCAAGACCACAGATGGCATCTTCGTTCGGAATAGGAAATTCTGCAACTTGGTGGAAAGCAGTAGAGAAAGACTAAGCGGGTTTTTACCAGAGCAGGCGCCTCAGCTGGGAAGTTGAAAATTTATTCCACGAAATGTGACAATCCGTTTCTGTATAGGTAGCCGCCAAGAAAATTACATGCCCGTGTGTCCATGAAGTTATTGGTCTTGATGGGGAAAAAATGGCTTTCTTTTCGTGTTCTGCACTCTCAAAAGACACATAGAATTTATCCCATCGTCCCCAAAAACATAATGAAGAAAAATCATCTTCCTTCCTTGGCTTATCCTCAACTGTTATTGCTTAATCTGCTGTAATTCGTTCATTTCACAGACGTTTCCTGCATTTCCTTTTTTCTGTCCTGCAATGTATTTTTGGCCTAATCCTCAACCTGGAAGCAAACATGAGTTTACTGAAATACACAAACATTCAGAGAAAGAAAGGACGAAACTTAATTGTGATCTGGCGTAAAATACATTTGCTTTCCTTCCATTTTGACCCGAATCGCTGGCCATTGAACAAACAAGAGGAGAAGGAAACAGGTCTTCACTCGGTTGTTACTTTTGCCCCTTAGTGAGAAACTGATACCCGGCTTGGACAGATGGGAGTCTTAAAACTCTTCCTGAATTTGTTTAAATGCATGCTTCTTCTGCACCCTTACACACACTGAGGAGGGACGAGAAAGAAATGGGAATTTAAAAAAAAAAAACAGACACATGGAATCAGTTCCAGTAAGAATTGTACATCTGTGAAGAAAAAGAGTTAAATGCCAACGTCATACAAAACCAAAGCGGAAACATGAATCGCACGATGATGTGAATTTAAATAAATGCTTGGAGTTTTGATTTTTTTAAAATTTTGGATCCTTTCACAATTAGTTGTGTGTGTGTGGGGGTTGGTTGGTAGTGGAGGGGAAGGGGGAAGACAAACCAGAATGGAAAGGATGGATATGAATGATCTATGGATCTATGATCGTGATGAAATGATGCTCCTTTGAATAAGAACTCAGGGTAGAAAGGCAGGAGAGAAATAAAAGGAGTAAATGATATTTGGAATAAGGGGAATACACTGAACATGTGCAGGCTGCTGATTGTGAGGGGCATTTCCCTGAAAAGCTCTGTCTAGTTCCTTGAAATGAATGGCACTTGGCCAGGAGGCTACTAACATATGGCAGTGTCTCAACCTTGGGAACTTTAAGATGTGTGGACTTCAACTCCCAGAATTCCCCAGCCAGCCCTTAAAACTTCTCTGGTTTGAAAACCACTGCTGTATTGAATCAATCTCTAGGCTCGTAACGGGGAAAATTAGTATAAAAAATCAAAAAGGAACTGCCATTCCTAAAAAGTATACAAATGTATGACCAGAGTGTTTACACAGTGGGGGTTTCTGATAATTGCTTAATTTTGGAAGTAAGAGGCTTGCCATTTGGGGCAACTGCACCCCAAATCATGGGGAGGGGAAGATATCCTTGTAACTTCACCTGCAGGGACGCAGAGAAGCATTATCAAATTCATTGTTGACAAAAAGAAAAAAAACAAACCCTGTTCATTTATGGATTCTCTGCAGCCGCAGCGGTGGGACCGAAGTATTAAATGCCACATTTTCATCTCAAGTAAAAATGTGGGAGCTAATGCTTTCAATGATCCTTTTGGGGCATTTTAACCTGCCAAGCCCCATTTGATTGGAATCAAGAATTCAGACGCAATTTCTTTAGGCTAAGCCCATCATCTCCTTTATTGTCTCGAAAAGCCTGCGCTTCATTCGATATAAACTATGTACAAGTACGGCTGCATTTTTTTGTTTTTGCCGCCCCTGCAAAATCAGGGAGAATTCGTAAGTGCTCTCAATAAGAGTATAATATGACTAAATAATGTTATTTAATGTTGGGGAGGGAGGAGTGGAAAAGGAGAAAAGTATTGCCTCGAGAAAAGCATCCCTTCCCCCAAATTTGAATCAAGAATATCCAGAAATAAAACTAATTTATTTTAACAGCTTCCTTTCCGCCCCGAAATGAAAGTAAATATACGTTGTCCCAAGATAATGTTGCTGGATCCAATCTGAGTTGGTCACTGGTTTATCCTTCCAAGCTTTCGGGCTTAGGCTGGAGTCCATCCTCAGGGAATTTCTTTTTCTCCACATTTCCCTTCGATGCACAACATCTTTCAGAATTAGCTAAGACAATTTATGAAGGAGAATCTACTCAGCTTGTGGAGAAGAACCGTTTCCCAATTTAGCAAAGCCATTCATATTTTGATAATCAGTTGTGGATATTTGGGAATCAAAGCAGTCGCTTTTCTGAAGGGTTTCTAGTATATTACTACTACTACTACTGTGATGATGGAAAATTATAAGCATCCATCTAAACAATGCTAAGATTTCCACTGGAATGTACAGTTTTTCAACAGTATTTGTTCCAAATACCAAGGCTTCAATCTTCTAATATATGGCCATGGCATTTAAAAAGGATGCCGCAAGGGGCCGGTAGATTGGTTACAACCAAGATGTCATGGTTTTCCACAAGGCATTGAGAAAAGTCTCAAGTAATGGATTCCATTGTGGATAACGTCAAGAAGCTTCGGTCGCTGGTAGAGAAAGGTTCCGTAGAGCTCCATGATCTAAAGCAATAACAAGAAAGAAACGGTTGCTGACGGGAAACCTGTGTTTTGGTCCCAGAGGCGTTTTCAGAAACATCTATCCAAAATGACTTAAGGTATGATCCAAAGTTCTGGTGGCAAATTAGGCAGAGAGTTGCAGAAAACTCCCAGAACCAGGATCAGAAATGCTAGGGTTGCATGCGCTCTTGGGAAGACCCATATTATTAGAGCAGAGTTAAAACGTGACTTGCTTTCGTAGAGTTACTCTAATTCAGAGTTCAGTAGGTGTGAAGGTTTTAGGTAAACACAGGCATGCTCTTAAGCAGAGGGGGAATGGGGAGGGGGGAACTATGGGTCCTTTATGACTTGTGGACTTCAAGTCCCAGAATTCCTGAGCCAGCCAAGGGCCGTAGTTCCCCACGCCACTGTATTCTAGCAGGTTTGTGCATCCAGAATGCGGATTATGCAATAAATAGCAGAGCTATTAAGAAACTGAAGGAACCCATGGTGTGCAATCCCCTCCCCTCCCCAATGAGAGACCATGGAAATGTCTACCCCAGCCACCCAAAATCAGCTGAGCAAAACACCGCAAGTGGATATGTTTAATAACACAACAATCAATGCAAGCGACAGTTGGATGGAAGAGAAATGTAGAACAGATTTTAATGATTTGGAGAAAACTGCACAATGAAAAGAAGAAATGGTTCTAAGGCTCTGCTAATTGATTTGATTAAAATAGAATCTTCATTCTGTTAAAGAGAAGGTTAGGCATTGTATCTGTTTCCTTTACACTCCAAGCATTTAGGCACACAATTAGATGAAACATGAGATCACTCATCCAAATTATTCAATAGATTTGATTTCATGCTCTGATCCTCATGTCTGACAGAATATCAAGTACAAAGATGATTTGGTTGGTAACACAACTTTTCCTAGTAGGTTAAAACCACAGAAATCAGTTTAGATGTGTAGGGTATTGGGTTAATATACATCTGCCAATTGGACTCTTCACCTGGAGGGTATCTTAATGGGCTTCAGACAACGGTGATCATCTCCACAAAGACAGACGTGGAGGGTTGTGTAATGATGCACAGATGAAGTAAAGCTTGTTCCGTCTATACTACTAATTATCTTACGATGGAACAAATAAAGAAATGGCCTGCAGAAAACATTTTATTTGGGTCACTTCTGTAAAGCATTATCATTTCTGTAAACCTCTGTGGAAATATTTTTAACTTATATCCAGGTCAGCTACTATTGTAAGAAGAGTGACTAATACATTCCCAAATCAAAATATATATTACCATTTTAAATCTTGTATTTTAAAATATACATTAACGACAATTTAGAAGTTTGCTCTAATTGGGAGAAAACCCAGCAGAATTTCAAAGTACTATTTTGGCAATCCGTCTTCCACATATCGGCCTGCAGATCCGATGAGGGAAGAGTACTTCATCTTCTATCAAACATGAGAGTCAAATCATATCTTTGTCTTTGTTAAGATACAGAAAACAGAAAAGCATTTTTTTTAAAAAAAAACCACACGATGTATTTATTCAACGTTGATTTTGAAGTTGGCGACACCTACCTTTTGCAAGAACCGTAATTAAACTCTCAATGTACAAGATAGCACAGACCTCTGAATATATATTTCGCTTGTTTCCTTTCCAACAATGTAGCATCACATTGTCGTATGACTTAAGATGGGGCTAACGAGATAGGAGTAAACCCCTCCAAATTAACTTCAATTTCCAACCCAAGGCTGCATCCAGATTGCATTGCTTTAACTAATTAAATCACTTTTTGCGGATTTGCACAATCTCTTGTCCCATCATAGTCTGCACACTATGCTAAAGCAGAGAAAAAGACTAGCCAGGTTTACAGCAACCAAGCTTAGCATATAATGAGAATGAATCTGCCGTGTTTTTGCCTGAATGGGACACAAGTGTGGCATGCATGCAACCCAATAGTGACGACAAACATAACACTCTCCCATGTAGGAACGAGGTGGATAACAATCATTTCAAAGGGTGGACACGAAAGAGCTTGATATGAAAATTCTGGTGCAATCAAGGCTGCTCTCTTTGATCATGGGGATGAAGGAGGACTATCCACAGGGGCTGGTTAAAAGGTAAAGACAGCAACCATGATGGGTTTGATCAAGGCTCTGTGTTTGGCGTGCAACGTGTACGCCTCTGGGTTGAAGAAATCCTGAAACTTGCAGAGGAAGGAGTTCACAATATCTCTACATGGTAAATTACAGAGAGACACTTTATACCCTCCTGCCAGGCAGCCCTGCCACTGACAAGACCTCATTCCATACATACTCCAAGCGTAGTAATGGCAGGTGGGCATTCTAATGGTAGAGAATATCCAAGAGGTGCAAATGTACTTTTATCAGAAATCATTATCCCGGGGAGGGGGGGGGGAAGGAGAGAAAAGGCTAATCAATCAGATACTGCTCCTGTTTTAAAAATGTCTAGGAAATATTTTATTTTGTACATCTTGCCTTCTTTCTTTACAAAGAGGGACAGGTTACTTTTTTAAAAAATCTGCCTTGTAACAGTTTCCATTTTATGAAGGAAAAAATAATCACTTTAGTAAAAACTTAAAAATGAAACTGCAGAGGGATTAACACACTTGAGGATATTGGGGTTTTTTTTTAGAAAAGAAAATCAATAAGAAAAGAAAATCAATCAGAAGAGCTGAGCACTGAAAATTACAATTTAGAAGTGACTGCAGTACATTTTCCAACGTGTTTTTTTAAAAGTAACTAGCTACTCGTAAAAAGCTACTGCATCCTTAAATGAGGACTGCAAATATCCAGCTGACCAATAGATAGCAGCAAACAAATATAGAAAACTAATTCTTTATGCCATCCAACCGTTGTCCGGCTTTTCCCCCAGAGACCTGGTAGCCGTACTCCCAACTTGTGTGGCCATCTGTAAGTTCTTCAGATGTTTCACCTGATCCTTTTGAAAGCAGTATCCTCCTTTTCTTTGCAATCCAAAGAGGACTGCAGGACACCCATGCCTTCTGGGAATCTCACCCTAATTGCTTGATCTCATCTTAACTCAAGCTGCTGTTTAATTGTGACCAACATTCTCTCAGCTGATGCTTATATCACCGAGAAAAGAAGAAAACAATTGTAATTTGGCATTTAAACAAGCATATAGAAACACGGGGCAAAAACTGATTTCCTAACTTTCTCTTTCTACTACATGTCCCTAGAGTTTTCACCTGTTCCTTTTAAGATAGAACCTTCTGTAAATTAAGAATTGGTTCTCATTGACCTTCCTGTTGAAGATCTTTTCAAAATTAAAAAAAAACAGACCTATACTATTTAGCGAACAAATAAATAGGCTTAGCATTTATTTCTGAATGGCTTCGTGTTAGTTAAAAAAAAAAAGGTCTACTTTTAATCATAATTTGGGGTGGCTTTAGATTATAATGTTTTTACTCAGATGCGAGCTTTGTTTCGTATTGTTAAAAGTAATTGACTTTCACACAGTCAGTGAACAAGAAATAGAGGAAACCTACTAAACTTTCCTCCCCCTCGAAGTGAAAATTTCAGGGGAGAGAACGCAAACCTTGGAGCTAAAAGGAAGCTTGGCTGCATGTCTAGAAGGGGAGACACATGGTGATCAAACACAGGACAAGCCTCCCGATTTCAAAAGGCAAAGCAGCTGAAGGGGAAGGGAAACGAGGACAGTGGTCTGACTTTCAGGGGGGAAAAAAAGACATACAAGGGAAGGGGAGAAACTATACAGAAATGCGCATGTTAAGTACAAAGGCAAAAATGATGCACAACAGGGAGCTCAGAGCAAGAAAAAACGCGCTTGTGAATTGCTGGCCGGTGATGGAAAACAACAGGGGAGAGCTCGCCCGAGACAGCGTATAACGCCAAAGCCACTAAAAGGCACAATAGCAGTTGCAGGATCAGAGAACAGATGGCGTCATTAAAAAACAAAAACAAAATTCAACCAGTTTTTCAACAACAACCACTTATACCGCAACGACCTCTCATTCCCCCACATTCAAAGCACAAACTTGGATCTTCTCTGAAGATCCCAGACTGAACCTAGGAAGGTGGTTTCCTGTCTAGGAAACTAGACATCTATAGTTGTCGGTTCGTCGTGTTCCAGTTTATAGGAGAACTGTCTGCAGCAAAGGCATTTCAGAGAAATTCCACACCTGTTGACTCGGGTGGGGCTGCATCGTCCCATTACTCGCTCCAGCATTCTTCTAAAAGATGTGCAGGCTGGCTCCCCATCGGAGAAGCAACACATGGACTCCAGGCAGTTGACACCTGGACCTGTCTTAGTAAGCTGTGGGGAAGAGAAAAAAAACAGGGAGACCAAGGGGGAAAGAAATTAGCAAACCCTCACCAGGACCTTTGGTTTTTGCTAGTACAGTTACAGACGTTTTAGAAGCACAGATGCAGTTCCAATTGAGCTTGCATGCACCTCCTGGGTATTTCATGTAAGCGTTGGGAAGCTTAATTCTATAAATATTCTGAGAATTACATGAGAGTCGTTAACGGTTCATTTGCCTGTTTGACACTTGAAGGCCAGTAGATGTGAGAACTAGGTTCCAGTCTATTAATTGCCTGACTCACTTTCTCTACCACTGTGATTACACTTACCCACAACTAGCACTCAGAAAACTATTTGCAAAGTTTGGCTGACTCCAAGGGAAGTCAACGGACAGAAATTCTGATAGAAAAGAGGCTGAAATCTATTCATATCTATTTCTCTCTCTCTCTTCTTTCTATGACCCTTTTAATCTCTTACTGTGGAGCGAGGTCGGGGTAACTGTACGGAGCTGAGCATTTACTGGCCGGATGCCCTTCCTGACACCTATGCGGCGTTTGCAGCAGGTATTTTCTCTTTGTGCCCTGAGAAAGAAACATCTGCCACTGCCCAGGATGAAACACTCATCCTTCTGAGTGGGAGGCGAGAGTCTTCACCTCTAGGCCGCTATCTATTTTTCTCTCTATTCATACCTATTTTTTTCCTGCCAAATAAAATGGCCTGGGGTATACAATCAAAGATAAGAGGAAAGTGGTGACTAAATAACCTGACAGCAGCTATTCAAAGAGTTGGAAATAATTTTCGGCTTGCACAAAGTGGCCCTAAGAACTCTAAACAGAGAACAAAGCAAAACAAAACAGTTTATTTATCTGAGACAAGAATCAATGTCATTAAGGAAAAACAGGATATTCAGCTGAAACTGAAAAAAGATGCCTCATCATCAGAATGACTTAAAATTAGTGTGAAACTGGTTATTAGGAAAAAAGGCACTGAGGATTTAAAAATAAGAAGTTAGTGAGGCACTAACAACAAGAGGCAGCAATTGTTTACATAGCTAAATTAGAAATTAAGTTTTAAAATCCATGTCAGAAATATCACAATACTGCTCAGAAATACTTGGAAAATTCCCTTTTCTCAAATGAAAATATTTGCCTGTTTCATTAGGGATTGAATTCAAAAGGTTGACTAAAAATTAATTGCCAGTGTTCTGTTGTAAATATTAGCAGAAGTGGGACAATTTGTCATCTGGTCAGATTTAAAGCTGGAAAATCCAGCTTTGGACTCACAGACATTGTAGAAAAATAAACAAACAAACAACAAAAAAAGACCAGATGATTCTCGCTTTCAAATATTTACTTGCAGCTAACCATAAATGGAATTTGAGGAAAAGACAGATGCTGGTAAATCTGTAGCTCTTTAAACTCTTTGACCCAATTACCCTCTATCCCAGTTTTGAAGTTATCATCCCCCACCAAAAGCAAAACAAAACGAAAACAGATTCTGTGCTTTTACAGGTGTCTGGCCAACAGAAGACCCAAACTGGATCCTTGACTCACAAACAAGCAATTACAAATTGCTCCATTACACCCAATATATGCCCATCCTCCTCCACCTCCACCTATGCCCGCGAGTCCCAAAACCTGCCCACGGTAACATTCACAATTGCCCCGAGGACTACTGGTAAAGATTTATTATCCATCCCTTTCCTGAAATGCACACCTGGCTTGGAAATCATTTTCAGGAAGCAGCAAATTGGAGGAAAATTCTGCCTCCTGCTCCAACCCACAGATGATAGCATTACCTATAATTACAGACTGACGCAAAACAAGGACCGCATTGATGGTACCTGGCTTGCAAATAACAGCTTCCTCACCAAACTGGAAGGTTAAAACTTCAATGTAATGCAGGTTTCAGCTCTTTGGCCCCAAAAGTTCTGGACTGCCCAAGTTTTTTTTTTAAAGTTGATATGCAGGAAATTGACATGACGACTGATGGCAATCAAGTTCTCCGACATAAATCAAAATACCTCTACAAAGTTTCAACCATGCCAGAGGACATGGGGGAAAAAAAAGATAAGTACAAAAAGTGGAAAGGGGGGGACATAACTAAGGCAGAATATCAGCAAATAGCCCAAGCATGTAAAGATGAAGTGAGGAAAGCTAAGGCTCACAATGAAGAAAGGCTTGCCACAAAAGTAAAAAATAAAAAAGCTTCTTCCAACATGTTAAAAACAAGAAAAGAGTTAAGGAAACAATTGGTCCATTGCTAGGAGAAAGTGGCAAGAAGGTGACAAGCAACAGGGAGAAAGCAGAACTATTTAACTCATGTTTTGCATCTGTCTTTACACAAAGGGATAAAACAGTCCAACCTATCAAAAACAGCACCACAAAAATCAGATTAGGAACACAAATTGAAATAGGGAAGAAAATGGTAAGTGAGCATCTGTCTACCGTAGAGGAGTTCAAATCACCAGGACCGGATGGATTACACCCCAGGGTTCTGAAGAAACTGGCAAACGAGATCTCAGAACCACTAAACTGTATCTTTCAGAGATCCTGGAGCACCGGGGAACTACCAGAGGACTGGAAAAGAGCTGATGTGGTTCCCATCTTCAAAAAAGGGAAAAAATTAGATCCAGGAAACTACAGACCTATCAGCCTAACCTCAATACCAGGAAAGATTCTGGAAAAAATAATCAAGCAACGAATTTGCGAACACCTAGAAGCAAACAAAGTAATAGCCAAAAGCCAACATGGATTTGTCAAAAACAGATCATGCCAGACTAATCTTATTGCATTCTTTGATAATGTGACAAAATTAGTGGACCAGAGGAATGCCGTTGATATAGTTTACTTGGACTTCAGTAAGGCTTTTGATAAGGTAGACCAGTGATGGCGAACCTTTTTTGGCTCGCGTGCCACAAGTGGGGGGAGCGCAGGGGGGTTGTGTGCGGGCGTGCCGCACCCATAATGCAACGCGCGACCCCCCCAGTGCGCATGCGCACACAACGCGCGACCCCCCCATTTTTCCATGCTTTTTTTGCCCTCCCCAGGCTCCAGAGGCTTTATAGGAGCCTGGGGAGGGCGAAAAGAGCCCCCCCGCCCCCTCCGGAAGCCCTCCGGAGGCTTCAGGGACCGTCCGGAGGCTTCCCTGAAGCCTTCGGAACACTTAAAACGACCCTGCGAGCAACCCGGAAGTCACTTCCGGTTGGCTCGGAGGGTGGTTTTAAGCGTTCCAAAGGCTTCAGGGAAGCCTCCGGAGGGCCACCGGGGGGGCGGGGGAGGCTCTTTTCGCCCTCCCCAGGCTCCTATAAAGCCTCTGGAGCCTGGGGAAGGCAAAAAATAGCTTTTAAAAAGGTGAACTCAGCTGGCCAGCGCGCGCATGCGCGCTGGCCAGCTGACAGGGCAGTGCCTCGCGTGCCCTGACAAATGGCTCCGCGTGCCACTTGTGGCACTCGTGCCATAGGTTCGCCATCACTGAGGTAGACCATAACCTACTACTAGATAAAGTAGAAGAATGTAGGTTAGACAGCATCACCACCAGATGGATTCGTAACTGGCTGACCAACCGCACTCAACGTGTAGTTCTCAATGGAACTGCATCTTCATGGAGGGAAGTATGCAGTGGAGTACCCCAAGGCTCTGTTTTGGGCCCAGTACTCTTCAACATCTTCATCAATGATTTGGATGAGGGAATAAATGGGGAACTCATCAAATTTGCAGATGACACCAAGCTGGCCGGAATAGCCAACACTCCAGAAGATAGGCATAAGATACAGAAGGATCTTGACAAACTTGAACATTGGGCACTATCTAACAAAATAAAATTCAATAGTGAAAAAAGTAAGGTTCTACATTTAGGCAACAAAAACGAAATGCACAAGTACAGTATAGGTGGTACCGTGCTCAATAGTAGTAACTGTGAGAGGGATCTTGGAGTCCTAGTGGACAACCATTTAAATATGAGCCAGCAGTGTGCAGCAGCTGCCCCAAAAGCCAACCCAGTTCTAGGCTGCATCAACAGAGGGATAGAATCAAGATCACGTGAAGTGTTAATACCACTTTATAATGCCTTGGTAAGGCCACACTTGGAATACTGCATTCAGTTTTGGTCACCACGAAAAGATGTGGAGACTCTAGAGTGTATTGTATTGTATTGTAAAGGCAACAGGCACTGTCATGGATCAATTTTTTAAGGCAATAGTATCCTGTCCTATTTTGAGTCTTCTTCCTCTGTTCATCGGAAGATAGGGAAAAAAATCTTGAAGGAGAATTTCCTATCCTCTTTTTTGGGGATTAAGAAAAAGCTCAGCCGGGTCATTTTCTTAGTATAGCAACATGGATGTTAACATACATGCTGGTTTATGTAGAGTTGAAGTGCCAATATTAGAATAAGCATTTTATAGATTACAAGGATGTTTGGCTTTAGCGGGTTTTGTCAAGACAGAGTTTAGCACAGTAAATGTCTGCTTGTCGCATTTTGCATTGCCTCAGGAACTAAGACTGAGTGCTTAGAATAAAATTTAGAATAAACCCCAAGCATTGGAGAATCTAGAACTTGACTAGTTTGTAATCATGGTCTTGTGTATTTCCCACAACTGAAAACTACTGTTTCCCTGAAAATAAGACAGGGTCTTATTTTTTCACCCCTGAAATAAGCGCTTGGCCTTATTTTGGGGGAGGTCTTATGATTTTTGAGGTGCAGGAGGCCCCTTAACCTCGTGGCCACATGGATCGCCATGTGGATCGTGGATGAGCTGATCCAGGGAGGGCCAGAAGTTCTGTCTCCGTTTCTGGTACATTGTCAGCCCTGGCGTCTCCGGGCCTCCCGCTCTTTTTGCGGCTGCCACTAAGAGAAGGGGCGTGGTAACTAGGATTTGCGGGAGCAGCCTCTGCGAGGCTGTTCCTCGTGGATGGCAGGTGTGTGGGGGGTGCGTGGGGCATGTTCCCCCCTTCCCTCCCAGGAAATGGCAGGGACTGGCTATGCATGAGTTTAAATATTTTAGTGGTGGGTTTATTTTAGCACATTCACTCAAAAGCCCGATTGGGATTACTATCCAGAGAGGTCTCATTTTTGGGGAAACAGGGTATTAAAAGGATGACTTCTGAATTTTTTTAAATTTATGATGGGCAGCCAGTGGCGCAGCTGTATCAAAAGGACCAGACAGTCTCTTCCTAGTCTTACCACCAAGAAAATCCAAGGCAGATTAGACACAGCTGCTGGAACTAATTCAGAATTTTGCACTTTGTAGAATTGCAGAGATTTAGCAGAAAAGTTGTGGATACACTTCTTGTCCTATGAATATCTCCCGCTTTGAGGGGGCACATTCTTTTGTTTGCTAGCTGGAGAATGACCTCACCAGGAGGGATAAGATGAATTTTTCCTCCCCAGCAACAGTTTAAGACTGGGAGTGGAAGTTAAACTGGTTCCATTTGTATTCCTGGGCACTCCCACAAATTCAGAAGGATTTTAGGCGGGGAGAGGGGGGTTTAAAGCAACTACCGTTGGTTTTAAACAACATACTAAAAATCTTGCTGCCATTGATGGGGGCAAACGAAGTTCATCTAATAGGCCAGTCCAATTCTATACTCAGCATACATTCGGCCTGAGTGAATGAGATACTGAGGACAACAGATCTTGGTCAGCAGCTGATAAAAATGAACAGGCTCCTGATAATGCAACCAAAGAAATAAATCCTTTTGATGGAATATAAAATCCAAATCCATAAAATAAAGCCTGCTTGATATATGCATGCCTCCTAAAGGGAGCTTCAATATGCAGTTCACGTACAATCTCCAACCTCTACGTTATATCTCTAACCTTGGCTTCACAACTAAAGGTCCATGTTGGTTTATTTATTGCTCTGGATTCTTGTGTGCCTGGTTCCTGTCCGATTTACCCCTTAAATTCAAGGCAGACAATCAGGAAGTCATTCCTATGTTAATTTTGGTCACCACAATGTAAGGGGTTGCCACAAAGAAGAGGGAGTCAAACTATTCTCCAAAGCACCTGAGGGTAGAACAAGAAGCAATGGGTGGAAACTAATCAAGGAGAGAAGCAACTGAGGATACATTTCCTGACAGTTAGGACAATGAATCAGTGGAACAGCTTGCCTCCAGAAGTTGTGAATGCCCCAACACTGGAAGTCTTTAAGAAGATGTTGGATAGCTATTTGTCTGAAACGGTATAGGGTTTCCTGCCTAGGCAGGGGGTTGGACTAGAAGACCTCCAAGGACCCTTCCAACTCTACTATTGTATTGTATTGTAATAATGGCACGCTTACCTTAAATATTCCCCAAGAAATATCTGTGTGTCTCTAGTCCTCTAAAATCTGAAACTGTTTGATGGAGGCCTGATTCTAGGCTTGCGAGGGGAAAAACAAACTTAAATCCAATATAACCGAAGGTGCAAAACAGTACCTACCACCTTTGAACTTACAGTGCCTTTCATAAATAACAAATGGCTTAGGCTTTGTGATGTGGCTCTCTGGGAATCCGAAACTTAAGCAGAGGGGAATTTATCCAGTAATCCAGCATTTCTCAACCTTGGCAACTTGAAAATGTGTGGCCTTTAATTCGAGGGATTCCCCAGTCAGCATATTGGCAAGGAAACTCTAGCGCAAGGGTCTCCAAAGTTGTCCACTTTAAGACTTGTGGACTTCAACTCCCAGAATTCCCCAGCCGGAATTCTGGGAGTTGAAGTCCTCAAATCTTAAAGTGGCCAACTTTGAAGACTCCTGTCCTAGAAGCTGAAGTTCACAAATGGTCAAATGGTCCAGATACACTGCTGTAACCACGAACAGAAATTTGGCATTTTCTCTAGTGTGTTTCTTGAAGTCATAAGTGTTGTCGAATGAAAACAGTACATATAGATTCAAGTGGAACTGAATTTTTGGCAGGGATAGCAAAGGGTAACATTTATAAAGTTGTGTGAGATTAAAAAAAAGGAGACCTTAGGGATGTTTATTAAAAAGACTACAGCACCTTTGAAAACACTCCCTCAACATTTTAATCTTCTATTTACCAAGACACTTGGGGAAAGATTGACAATTATGAGGTATTGATTTGAACTCCAAACATCCCCAGCAAATGTAACTTTTATCTTTACTCTTGTTATTCAAAAATATTTGAGTTAATGAAGACCACAATTCCAAATTATTAACAGAAGACACCCTTTAAATCTTAAAGGCCTGTTAACTATGAATGAACTAATCTATGATTAATCTTAGGTTTTTGTTTTGTTAATGTCACAGCAGACAAACTGCATCTTGCATAGCCCTTAAAAGTAAGAGAAAACAGACAATTTACTAGGGAATGTCAAAATGAATTTGATTATGAATTTGGACTGGAAGACCTATGAGGTCCCTTCTAGCTCTATGGTTTGATAATGTGATATGGAAATTCATTACTATCTTGAGAAATGCCATAATTTATTAATTATGGAAACTGTATTTAAATAAATAAATTTAGACTATTTGTTAGTAAAAGGCTAACTAGCTGCTAACACAATTCCTTTCTTCCTCCTTCTTCCGACTGGTTGGTCAGTCACATGTTTAGACTAAATTTGGCATTTTGATCCACCAATGGATGGATCCCAAGGATCCGAGATAAACAGATATTATTGTTCTATTGTTGTTCTATGGTATTAAAGGTATCGTCACAAGATGTAAGCTGTTCCAAGTAAAGTTGATTTTTGCTATTGACTAATGGGTATTTTGTCAATGCCGATGGTCTTCAAGGGCTGCTCCAGATGTTTTGGGATTGCACCCAAGGAGCCTATTACTACTGAGGGTATATTTGCTTTCTTTTGTCACATTTGTTTTACTTCTGTTTGTAGGTCTTTGTATTTTGTGATCTTTCTTCAGTTCTTTCTCTTTTATTCTGCTATCTCCTGGTACTGCTACGTCCACTATCCAAACTTGTTTGTCTTTCTTATCAACAATTATTAAATCTGGGTGTTATGTGACGGGTGCTTGCCTTTTTGAAATCTTAAGTCACAGAACACTTTAACATCTTTACATTGCTTTGTCTATTTTGTGTTCCCACCAGTACTTCCTGATAGTTACAGCAATTAATCAATGGAAAGACTTGCCGCCAGAAGTTGCGGGTGCTCCAACACTGGAGGCTTTTAAGAAGAGATTGGACAATCAGTTGTCTGAAATGGAATAGGGCAGTGATGGTGAACCTGTGGCACGCGTAGCCATTTGTCAGGGCACACGAGGCGCTGCCGTCAGCTGGCCAGCGTGCATGCACGTGCTGGCCAGCTAATTTCACCCTTTTTGAAAGCCATTTTTCGCCCTCCCCAGGCTCCAGAGTCTTTATAGGAGCCTAGAGAGGGCGAAAAGAGCCTCCCCCGCCCACCCCAGAGGCCCTCTGGACACTTCAGGGACCGTCCGGAGGCTTCCCTGAAGCCTTCGGAACGCTTAAAACGATGCTCCGAGCAAACCGGAAGTCACTTCCGGTTTGCTCGGAGGGTGGTTTTAAGCGCTCCGAAGACGTCAGGGAAGCCTCCGGACGGTCCCTGAAGCCTTTGGAACGCTTAAAACGACCCTCTGAGCAATCCGGAAGTGACTTCCGGTTTGCTCGGAGGGTCATTTTAAGTATTCCAAAGGCTTAAGGGAAGCCTCCGGACGGTCCCTGAAGCCTCCGGAGGGGCGTGGGAGGCTCTTTTCGCCCTCCCCAGGCTCCTATAAAGCCTCTGGAGCCTGGGGAGGGCGAAAAAGCATGTAAAAATGGGGGGGGGGGTGTCGCACCTGTTTTGCACGCATGCGCACTGGGGGGTCGCGCATTGCATTATGGGTGCGGCACGCCCGCACACAACCCCCCTGTGCTCCCCCCACTTGTGGCACGCGAGCCAAAAAAGGTTCACCATTGCTGGAATAGGGCCTCCTGCTTGAGCAGGGGGTTGGACTAGGTTAGAAGATCTCCAATGTCCCTTCCAACTCTGTCATTCTTTGTAGGCAAATGGTAGTTCTTGAAGATATTTCAATGTACCGTTGTTGCTATTATTGGGAACCCACTGTCATGTTTTTTAAGGCAATCATTCTCTTCTTGAAGATAGTAACAGTAGAAGACCAGGAGATAATCTGAGATCTATTGATTATGAATATGTATGTTTACATCAACATGCATTTGTCTACCTGCATCCCTTTCTACCTCCTTTCTGAAATGTATGAATGAGTGCATCTCTTTGCCTCTTTCAGGGATGCCTCCCACTATTCTTTTGGAAGAGACCCTCTCCTATGCGCATTGTCTAATAAACACTGCAGTGAGCCCCAATTATTTGTTTTGGGTTCTGTATTTTTGATTCCACATTATTATTATTGACTTTCCCATTTAGATGAATAATATTCAAACATTAGAAACCACTATTTTTTCCAGTGCCTTGAATTAGTTCAGCAGCAAACGGACGGTATCTTGTGTGTCAAAAGGCAGATGCTTAACCTCTACTACTTAATATATTTGGCGCTCTCATTTTGTGTTTCTAATAACAAAATCACTGCCAGTATTTATTAGTTTGCATTGGCCTTCAACCTATTAGACAGGTAAGAGGATTGTCAGCTGGAAAGAGACTGATGGAAAAGGTATGATTTGAACAGATCCCAGGAATCCCACTGCACACCCCTTTAAGGCTTTTCTCTTACTACCAATAGATTGGCCAAATTTGGAGGGACACATTAATTCTGGATGTCTTAATGCTCCTTATTCACCAAGGCTTCTTTTGATGCACAGAATCACCATTGTTTTGTTGTTTCTTCTAGAGTAGTTACCATGGTTAAACCATCATTTGGTGCTGATGGAAGGAAAGAGGGGATGAGACACGTTGAGACACACATGCAGAGGGACTGAGTAAATTTTGGATGGTTAAAGAAAACCAGACCATGCTCAATGTCAGTCTTACGTCTTAAAGAGGCACAACCTTTTGTATTATGTCTCCCTAACTTGGGCTCCTGTAAGATAGACACACTTCAACTTCCAGACTATCACAGTCACACAGATGGAAATTCTGGAAGTTGAAGTCCACCTAACTGGATCTTTCCCTGATTGGGAAAACTTGGTTTACACCGTACACTGATAAACAAATCTAGATAAATCTGGAAACTGAGAACAAAGTATATCATATGGTCTTCATACTGTGCAAATTACTCCTATACTTAGCAATAGCACTAAGACTTATATACTACTTCAGAGTGCTTTACAGCCCTCTCTAAGCGGTTTACAGAGTCAACATATTTCCCCCAACAATCTGGGTCTTCATTTTACCCACCTTGGAAGGATGGAACAAGGTTGAGCCGGTGAGGCTGGCTGCCAGCAGAATTAGCTTGCAATATGGCCTTCTAACCACTGTCCCACCACAGCTCCATCATAATTGCCCAGAGATGTAATGCATATACTCTAGCACCCCATCTCTGGGCAATTTAATCAACTGCAAAAGTCCTCACCCAGCCCATTCCCTTTCCATCAACTATCTATTTAAGTAGACAATATCCATAATACACTTAGATGCAAAATAGAAACATAAAGCTACACCAACAGTAAGAGGAGAAAGAATCTAGTTAGCAAAAGGCATAATGATCTACAAAGGACAGAGTCTTGCCGCAGCTGTGTTTCCTATTTGACAGTGCATGCCACATGCACCATTAACATCGTGGATGGTTGAGTTAGGCAGAAGCGGTTAGACCATGCGTGATTGGTTTGTTTTTTAAAATGTTATCTTTATCATGGAGTAGACTGGGATTCTGCACCTGGTCATCATGCTTGCAATTTTCCCTTTGCCCCTCCCTCCCAAGAAGTATTAGGGGAGAAATGAAACACATGCTATATTTGGCCTGCGAACATACATACGTAGCAAAGCTAAGGGGAAGTCAGAAAGGTACCAACTTGTGCAGCTGTGACTGCCCTCTTAGTTCATACTAGAGTCCCACATGCCTTTCCCCTTCTCTTAAGTGCTGGTTAGCTGACCTTCATCATGCATAAAATTGGAGAACTGCCCCTCCTACTCTACCTAATTTTGCTCAGCTGACTCGTTGCCCTGGACAACGGCTGTAGTGCGATGCATTCGTCACTTAAAGCAACTCTGCTGGAGTACATCTACAAGTGGACAAAGAAGGGATGGAACACACAGATCAGTGAGAAGTAGTCACATTGTTCAAAAAAGGCAGACACAGGACAAAGTTCTCAAAAAGGTACAACTTTCATTTGCAAAGCAGGTATGTGCAGAGACACTGGTTTCTGAAGGATTAAAAGTGGGCAACAACCTGATAGGTGCCAAGAAGAATTTTGGTTCACAGTTCAATACAGGCAGTATTTATACCAGTGGTGAAATTCATTATTTTTTTACTACCCGTTCTGTGGGCATGGCTTGGTGGGCATGGCAGGGGAAGGATACTGCAAAATCCCCATTCCCACCCCACTTTGAGGTCAGCCAGAGGTGGTATTTGCTGGTTCTCCAAACTACTCAAAATTTCCGCTACCGGTTCTCCAGAACCTGTCAGAACCTGCTGAATTTCACCCCTAATTTATACCCATCTGCATTGTTTAAGGGGAGTTTGTGCTAAATTCACTTCCTGGTTAAGATTCCTTTTAATTTTTGTTGTTGGTGTTGCAAACAAGTGTTCCTTACACATAGGAGACTTAATATAAGCAGGCCATTTTCTAAAAACCACCTAGCCAGGGGTCTCCACCCTTAGCAACTTTAAGACTTGTGGACTTCAACTCCCAGAGCAAAGCTGGCTGAGTAATTCTGGGAGTTGAAGTCCACAAGTCTTAAAGTTGCCAAGGTTGGAGACCCCTGAGCTACGTCATTCAGTCTTAGCTGCCATATTTTAAAGCTGCTGTTGCATTTAGAGACAGGAGTTGCGATGAACAGACAAAACCACATCTTATTTTAAAAAGGGGCTATTTCTTACTGAGATTTTCCTTAAGAGATATTTTCCCCTCTTCTATGAACTACATAATGGCATAGAAGATGACAGCGAGAAGATACAAAACAGTAGTCAAATCAAAACTGCATTTCCACTTCCAATTAGGTTGAAATACAGCCATTTTGGCATATGCAAACATCACACAGTAAACAAAACAGGCCTTCAGGAACTTCCTCACAATTAAGTACAAATTCAAAATAGATGCTGAATGCAAATCAATTTGGTTTTCAAGGGCTTCTTAAATGTTTGTGTGATCAAAGTTCAAAACAATGGCTATATTTACAATGCAAAGTAATTTATCTCTGTAGAAGGTTGTCTTGAAAACACAGCTTTTATACGGTAGAATTGGACTTCCATTTAATTGGGATTTCTTAGCAAAATAAACAAACCAAATCTTGTAATTCTTTAAACCCTTAAAAAAAACACCTTTATCTTTACGTGAGTACATGATTCTAACTTGGTTTTTCCCAATCTTGTTCCCTCCAGATGAAGTAGTAGTATATAATCATATGATCACAGATTTGCTGTTTGAATGCAATTTAATTAGGCAGTCAACTGTTTCTCTTGCATTAAAGTTAAAAATTAGGCATTTAGATATAGCTAATTTTTAAAAGGACTATAACTACCTTCTGACGGGTAAACAAGCAAAAATGGGCCTCCCCAGCCCTCAGGAGCATTTTGCAAGCCTCCCAAACATTCTGCAGGTCCATTTTTGCAAAGGGGGAGGGGTTTCAGTAGGCCAAAAATGCTGTATTCAGTCTATAAGACGCACCCAGATTTTCACCCTCTTTTCTGAGGGAAAAAGGTGCTCCTTATACTCCAAAAAATACAGTACATAAAGATAATATGAAGATCGATATAACAAGCTTACTCAATAGGAACTTTGTATTATCACCTTCAATGATCTGAACTATGAGCAGAGAAACCTCTCATCAGATCTTGAGAATAGCAATTATTAGCTGGGTACTTAAGGTGGTTAATAATTAAATCAGCTGACTTCACACAATAGAGTTACTCCGCCATCACACCCTGCCCCTTTAGAAGGTTGTACAAGTAGTTCTCGACCTGCAATAGCTCACTTAGTGATCATCTGGAGTTAAAACAGCACTGAAAAAAGTGACTTATTTCACATTTATGACCACTGCAGCTTCCCCATAGTCACATGATCAAAATTCAGATGCTTGGCAATAGGTGTCTGACAGTTGCTCTGTCCTGGGATCATGTGATCACTTTTTGGTCAACGGGGAAGTCAGATTCACTTAACAACAAACTTAACTGCAATGATTCACTTAGCAACTGTGGCAAGAAAGACATAAAGTGGGGCAAAACTCAGTTAACAACCGTCTCACTCAGCAACAGATATTTTGGGTTCAATTGTGGTTGTAAGTCGAGGATTACTTAAATAAATGCATCTGAAGGTTTTGACATTGACCTGGTTAAGGGCGCCTGTCAGTATGAAATGGTAAGGTTCTTGTATCTATCCTATTCTGCTTGAGACCACAGCAGGTTCTCGCCTAGTGTATACGTACTGAACTCAGTTTGCAAGAAGTGTTTAAGGTAGTATGTCAAAAAGAAAGATTTTTGACCTAGCCTTTTCTCAAGATACCAGTCAGAACAGTTATATGGACCTGGATTTTTCTTGGATCACTTTCTCTACTATAAACAATCTAGCATTTTTTTTCCACATGGATTTTTCACTTCAACTAGCCCTTTATCATCAAAACTGCTCTTTTCATTCTTATCCTCTTTGGATAACTTTACTATGAAGAGAGTTCTTATAATTTAAAACTACAATTCCAATAAAGGTGAATAAAAAAGTAGAAGCGGTTTGTTGAGCAGGAGTATAAAATATATATAGCAAAACATTTCTGCTTAAAGTAGCAGAAAAGTTAGCCTTAAATAACAAGTGTCCATTTCTTTCTCCTTAAAAATGAAGTTATACTCAGTGGCTGCATATGATTATATAGTTTTGATTCAGTGTAACTAGAAGCAGGGATTGATTTCAGTACAGCCAACATCTGTCAAATAAGACATGAATGGAGAACATGGAATCTCGAGTGGTCAATGCAGGAGGACATTCTAGTTCAGCAACATTTAGGCACCTATAACCTCTTCGGTCAAGTAAGAAGACAGAAGCTTTCAGATTAATCAATTTATTTCACTATTGCACATGTATTTGATTAACTTTCCAACATGATCCAGTCCTGCTACGTGGACAAGTTAATGAGTTGTACAATCAGAGAGGACGGAGAAAATAAAATGCTTACAAGCATACAGAAACACTTTCCTGGAAAAAAACCACAGGAAAAACAGTCTTGCTTTTATTTCTAAGTGCAAGTGCTCTGTTCAGATCCATGCTTTCAAGAGATTAAGGATGTCATTATGGGTCCCATTCTCTAAAGCAGGGATATCAAACTTGCGGTCTGCAGGCCAGATGCATCATGCGCTGGCCATGCCCACCCCCGTTTAGTGAAGGGGGGGAAGTCATGATATGTCACGTGATGACAACATGATGCTGCGAGTTTGACTCCATGCCTCTAAAGCAATATTGTTATCCCATTAACATTGATGTTCAATCTGGCACCCTCTGGATGTGTTCACACTGAGCTCCCTCCCCACTCATCTACCCGTGTTTCCACAAAAATAAGACAGGGACTTATTTTCTTTTGACCTAAAATAAATGCTTGGCCTTATTTTCAGGGAGGTCTTATTATTTTTGAGGTGCAGGAGGTGGCGAGTGTGGTCACGTCATGGCTGCTGCTGTGTTGCAATATTTTTGGGGAGGGCTTATTTTCAGGGGAGGGCTTCTTTTAGCGCATGCGCTCAAAAGCCCGATTGAGGGCTTTTCGGGGAGGTCTTATTTTCAGGGAAACGGTATTAATTTCTATTCTGTTGGGGAAGGCTGTTCAATGTTACAGAAACCTGATTTTTTTAAAGCTATTAATTGCACAGGGTTGATTGGGAAGGAGATTTTAAACAGAGTTTAGGACTGCCATGTTATTTAAGTAAATACATTTAAAAAATAGGAACAGGCGATAATGAGCAGGTAATCTAACCTTGGCCTTTGATTTGTGTTCATTTGTCTCTTTGTAACTCTCTGCTTAATATAAGCCGCTGTGGTTTTGGTCAAGATAAACAAAGCACACACCACGTCAATTGTTTGTGGAGTAATACTGGGTACAGCAACAGCCTAATTTTGCTAGGAAGTCTCAAGACCAGCTGATAGCATCCTGCACAGACCCAAGGACATTCAACATATTGCACAGGCTCTCCTAATAAATGGATTTCAAAGGAAAAACCAAATGCCATTTAAAAAATAAGAGGAGGCACTTCACTTTCACACATTATCTATGTGAAAAAAAGGAAGAATGATCCAGCATAGGGATCTGCAAACTTGGTAACTTTAAAAAACGTATCGACTTCAACTCCCAGAATTCCCCAGCCAGCATGGATGACTGAGGAATTCTGGGAGTTGAAGTCCACAAGTCTTAAAGTTCCCAAGTTTGGGGCTCCCCTGATCTAGCATATTTATTTGTGCTGAATGAATTTATGATGACTGCATGTCTAACTATGTGATCATCAATATTACCATAATTTTAGCAGCTTGTACATAAGCATATGGTTCTAACAAGCATGTAAGAATAATGTACAGGGGTAATTTTTCATTAAGTGGCAAACTGATGAGGAACACCTTGCTTTCATGAAACGTAGCTGTAAACCTGTAGGATGCATTGCAAAGATTATTCTCTGAGGTGAACCACAGAGAAAGTTGACATTTCTCACTTCAGAAATGCCACATTCTACTGTATTGGAAATGATTTTAGAAAGAAAAAGCCACATGGCCATCAGTGCTTCTGCAACACCTCCCAGAAAATGCATTACAGTGCAGCTCAACAAAATGTTTTTCTCCAAACCAGAGATGACCACTAAGTGATCATACGATAAATTCAAATACAGGAAAGCAGAACTACAGAGCAGATTTTTAAGATGTTCTCCGTTCTCCAAAGTTTAAAAAAGAATCTACGGTCAGCAGGATCTGATCTCTTTCAAAATACATTTATTAATCCTGCCATTCCTCACAGTATTTTTAACTGCTGGGTTTCCAAACGTTTACCGGCCCCTTTTCTAAGCAATTGCCAAAGGCAAAGAAATGTTGAGAATGGTAGCTGATCTGGTATGTGTCCTCCAGATGTCTGGACTTTTTCTGGAATTGCACAGCCAGCTGGGAATTTGTGGAATTATAATTACCATATTTTTCACACTATAAGACCCCCCCCAAAAAAGTGGGTGGAAATGTCTATGTCTTATAGAGTGAATATTGCGATGAGGGGAGGGGTGTTGGTATGGCCGCGGCATTCGCCGCTGCTGCCTGTCACTTCTGCTGCCATTTGCCACCACTGAGGAACACTGGTGCCTTTGCTGACAAGCAGCTGATTGGCAGTTGCAACGGTAAAAGGTGGCGGCGATTCCCACAGCCTAGAATAGCTGATCGGTGGTATTATGGGAGGCCGATTCAACCACCAATCAGTTTCTCGCAGCAAAGGCTCCAGTGTTCCTCAGCAGCAGCAGCAGCAGCAGCAGCAGCACCTCAGCTGACTGGTGGTGGGCGCAACGGAGTGGAGCCCTGATGAGCCATGTGCTGTGGCTGTGATAACATGCTGAAGCTGACCAGGCTGTTTTCTGCAAGGACGCTACTGGATGGATGCTGGGAGGCAGATTTTTTTTTTCTTGTTTTCCTCCTCTAAAGCTAGTGTGCGTCTTATAGTCTGGTGCGTCTTATAGTGCGAAAAATACGGTAATCCATCTGCTGGGAGTCTAGGTTGGGGAAGGCTATCCTAGGTTGTGCAATATTAAATTTTAAATATTCTCCACGTAAGAAATCCATGTATCTTGGGGAAAAATAGCTACCTCAAATTTCAAGGTTGTTTGATAACAATAATTACATGTGTTACTAAATCATTACTAAGTCAATATTTACTCAACACTAATAATAAGCAATTGAGCTGGCAAGAATGAAAGTAGTTCACAACTGAATCATTGGATATTTAATTTCTCACCATGTCTCAGTTAAGGATTTTTAGAAATCTTACTCTGTTAGCTTTATTAATTCTTTCATTACATTGCAGTATGACCAAGAGGAAAACAAGAAGAAAATACATGTTAAAAGCCGGAAAGTAGATTAAAAAAAAAAAAGAATACTCACCATAGGGTCACAGTAAATTAAGAATTGCAGGCAAAATAGCAACGAAGATCCAGAGAAAGGCTCAAAAATGTAATCTTCCCAATAACTTAAGTGTTAATCAAACCACTTATAAGCAAAAGTTACCTGGACTTTTTCTGTACTTGTGGGCTGCAGGTGTCTGAACAACACTTTTTTCACGACGTCAAGGAATAAGCAAGTGACAACTATGATGATTATGGCAAACCAAGCTGAGCCGCTGGACAGCAATTGAACAAATACAAAGTACATGTCTTGGGTGTGCAAAAACGGCCTGGAAGGATAAAGGAGACAAGAAAATGGAAATTAACAAGCAGCAAGGGAAAACATTTAGGTCAGTGGTCCCCAACCTATGTGGCTTGGTGGCCTGGCTGGGAAGGGGGGACAGAGGGGAACAGGGCTGTGGCTGTGGTGAGCTGGTGTGCACACACATGCGTGCCACCCAGCCACTTGTGTCAGTGGAGCTGCGTGCGCACATTGGCCTGCTGCTTGTGGCAGTGGAGCTGTGCGCATGTGCTGGTCTGTCTCTTGCGTGGGCCAGTTTCTGAATAGGCCACAGCCCAGTGGTGGGCTGCGGCTGGGGGTTGGGGGACGCCTGATTTAGATGAATACTCTTAAGAACAGTAGGAAATATTAAGGATTGAAAAAGGAGGAAATCATAAGTACAGGTAGTCCTCAACTTGCAACCATTAATTTAGTGGCTGTTACAACAGCACTTTACAAAGTGACTTGTGATTGTTTTTCACACTTATTACGGCCATTGCAGCATCCCCATGGTCAGATGATCAAAAGCCAGACACTTGGCAACTGGTTCATATTTATGACCTTTGCTGTGTCACAGGGTCACTTTGTCATGTTTTGTGATCTTCTAACAAGCAAAGTCAACGGGGAAGCTGGATTAATTTTACAGCTGTGTTACTAACTCAACAACAGCAATGGTTCACTTAACCACTGGGGCAAGAAAGGTCATAAAATGGGGCAAAACTCACTTAAGAACTGTCTGGCTTAGAAATGGAAATTCTGGCTCAACTGTGGCTGTTAAGTCGAGGACTACCTGTTATCTCCCAGGAAATGAATTCCAAAAATACAAAATCCATAATAGAGAAAGCCCTGTTCCTAGTATCCACCAGCCTCATGGCTTTGGGCCTAGAGAATAACTCAAAATCTGGGCAGGTTCACTGCAGCAAATGAACTTTGGCTGGTCATGTGAAACTGTGCAGACAGGCCTCTTTAGAATAGGATTTCCAACCTTGGTGACTTTAAAGACTTGCGGACTTCAACTCCCAGAGCTGGCTGAGGAACTCTGGGAGTTGAAGTCTACAAGTTTTAAAGTTGCCAAGGTTGGAGACCCGTGCTTTAGAACATTGAAGGGAGATAATGAGGAAACTTAAGAGCTATAGATAGTGATGATGATGATGATGATGATGATTAATCATCATCATCATCATCATCATCATCATCATCATCATCATCATCATCGGTCAACTTTCTCTGATGAAGGCAGTGGCATATGACTTTTTGAACTCAAGAGACGTAACTTTGCATCCCTAAGTAATCAATCAATGAATGTAGCTCCAATCCTTTTGAAGTTTAAAAGGCCGACTGTGATTTAGAAACAAATGAGGCAAACCTTTTGAGTTGAGGATCTAAAGTAAAAAATGAAGGGAAGTACATTCCAAATACTGTATGTTCTTATTTTTAATATTGTCCCCATGTAAATCGATAATTGTAGCTTGCATTTTGAAAGGCTACGTCAACGTGCAGTTAAGCCCTATCAGCGTTTTATCCATTTCTCTAAAAATTAATGTGGTGGATGTTTTTGTATTTCATATATTTGAAAAATGGGACACTGACATATTCAATTATTTATTTGTTCCTTAAATTTATTTCCTGCCTTTCCTCCCAAAAGAAAATACATATGTAAATGAGGGTTGCATTCTCAGGTGCTTGGTACGCTCTGACTTGGTTGTTTGCTTGTAGATGTTTCATTACCCAACTAGATAACATCATCAGTGCTAGTACGTTTGAGGTTTGTTCCCTCTTTATAAACAATAGTTTGCCTGTGTAAAAAATAGCACTGATTGGCGTGATCATCCATCTCTGACATTATGTCAAATTCTAGTTTAATAGAATTAAAAACTAGAATTAAAAAACAAAATCAGGTTTGGGCAACAAAGAAGGGACATTATAGAACAACAAAGCCCGCCTAAATGGATAATGGGCAGATGGATAATATGACAGTATTTCTATTTTTTATTAATCTTTTCATCTTGTGTGCCAGATTGTTGGTTTAGCTGCTCAGAGAAATGCAGCAATACAAGTTCTGTTTTTGTATACGTACATATGCACACAAAACACATGCACCACTGGTCACAGCCTGCTTACAGGTCAAAACATGGTTAACTACTTACCAGATTATCCCGCCATAGAATAAGGAAAAGATGAAGTAAAACCCAATGGACCCCCAAGTAACAAAATGATTTATCCAAGTCCAAAAGTGAGTCTCTATTGCCATCTAACCACAAAGAAAGAAAGAAAAAGAAAAAAATGTATCTCTTAATAAACAGGTAATTACAAAGTTAAAGCCTGTGAAAACATTGCATGTTTGTTTGTTTGTTTCTTTGTGTGTGTGTGTGTGTGTGTGTGTGTGTGTGTGTGTGTATGTGTACACCTTTAAGTCAGTTTTCTAGGTAAGATTTTAGCAGTGGTTTGCCCCCAGGGATGGGATTCTATCAGTTTGGACCGGTTCAGGCGAACTGGTAGCTCCGACTATTGGCTGGGAGTGAATCAGTTCGCTCCGACTTTCAGCTGGGCCCGCCTGCCCGCCCCTGCGCTATACTCACCTATATTCGCTTTTCTGAAGCCCAGCTGATAGGCGCGGCAGAGTGGATTGCCAGGCCTCAGCTGCTTTCCTCTAGAGAACAGTGTTTCTCAACCTTGGCAACTTGAAGATGTCTGGACTTCAACTCCCAGAATTCCTCAGCCAGCCGCTGGCTGGGGAATTCTGGGACTTGAAGTCCAGACATCTTCAAGTTGCCAAGGTTGAGAAACACTGCTCTAGAAGGTGGAATGAGGAAGGTGATTTCTCTGTAAACTGTGCATGTGTTGCGAAGCACGTGCTCAGCGAACTGGTTGTTAAACCAGTAGGATCCCACCCCTGCTTGCCACTCACTGCTTCCCAGGGCTGAAACAGAAGGACTGCCCCTATATTACACAGCTGGCTTGGTGCCTAAGCTGAGACTAGAACTCACAGTCTCCCAGTTTCTAGCCCATCTCCTGGTTTCCAGCCTGATAACTTAACTGCTCTACCAAATTGGCTCTCATATGTTTTATTGGGAACTAGTATTCTAAATTCAAGTTGTGCACAATCTTGGTCCTAAAACCTGTAACATATTGGTTCTGCATCAACATTGGTGAATGGCTCCTTCTCTATAGTTGATTGGTGAACTGAAAAAAAGGCCAGTTCTTGATCAAACATTCATGGCAGAATACAGCTGATTCTATCCTTGGGAAGGACTCGGTAGGTAGCTAAAAATGCAAAATTCAGTCTCAACATCTGGCTGGTTTTTTTATTTATTTGACTTCTATACCTGCCCACCTCAGCAAATGACTCTGGGTGGCTCACAATTCAAAACACATATTACAATTAAAACATTCGAAAGCAATAAAAACAGCAAAAAGTATTAAAACAATAAAAACATTGTTGATTGTGTGATCAACAACAACAATAATAAGGCAACTTTTCAGGTATCAAAGAATTCCCCTTGCATTAACTTATGGACTTTCTTGAGCCTATGTTTTTTTTCCAGTTGAGGAGTTTTTTATAGCTGGGTTTAAGGACAAAGATGCATCTTTTGACATCACTTGAATAAATAATTTGGCCTGAGAAAACTGAATTTGTAAGAGTGGTTACTTTTTCCAGTGGAAGAATATGAGCTCACTGACATTGGGAGTTTTCCGTTAGAAAAATCCCAACACAAACGAAACCGATGGGCTTCAATATTAATTTAAATTAATTCTTCCAGTTAAATATAGTCAAATCACGTCCGCACTGATCTCAGACTGTTATTAAAGACAATTAAAAAGAGCTTAAAAAGCAAAATCACAAGTGCATTGCAGTACCTTCATTGTAACTGTTATAACCATAACTGTGAAGACCAGAGTACCGAAGGTCCAATTTCCAAACATCTAAAAAGGAAAACAAGAAATTTAATTAGATGGAAGATACTTAAGAGGCAACACTGCCGTTATGCTAACAAGCTAGTCCTACCAAATGCTCAAAACGAACACTTCCCCACTTAGAACAACTTAGTAAAATCAGCAGGATAAAAGATAAAACGAGCCAAAAAATAAATTTATATTGCTTAAGTGGAAAAAAAACGTAGTTGTCTTTGTTATAATTTTTCAGCTCTCATCTCTAAAGAATCAGGATTATTGTGAACCTAATTTTAGAGTACCGGTTATCCAGTTTCCTCTCACCCGCAAAAATCTGATATTTCCTTTACCCGTCTCATGAAAAATCTAGACTTCTGCACTTATTTTTTGAAAGAGCTAGATTGTGTTAAATATTTTTTCTCAATTCATGAGCTATTTCTAATTAATAGGTTGTTAAAATGCAGTTCATCTGCTTGTTTGTGTTGCAATGCCATGGGAAGCCTTAACTTGGTAAATACAAATTAATACAGAAAAATAATCTAGTCTTAAGTATGCTTGTGGAGCAAAGAGCATCATCCACTGACTGTATCACATTCACTTATTCCACTACATTCAAAAGAAGACATTTTAAAACTGAAATTATTCCAGAGCCGGAATAGGGAATTTGGTACATAGCTCAACAGGGAGGCCATCCAAGATTCCCTGCAAAAGAGCACAGCCCATCCCTTAAGGAAGAAGCAAATTCCATAATCAATAGCAGTGCTGTCTTCTCACTTTGTACCTACTAACAGCCTGTTTTTAAATTCTCCTTTTCTTGGATTGCTATCTGCAAGGTAAAGGTAAAGGCTCCCCTTGCACATATGTACTAGTCGTTCCCAACTCTAGGGGGCAGTACTCATCTCCGTTTCAAAGCCGAGGAGCCAGCACTGTCCGAAGAGGTCTCCATGGTCATGTGGCCAGCATGATTAAAGGCTTGCGGAATGCTGTGACCTTCCCACCAAAGGTGGTTCCTATTTTCCTACGTGCATTTTTACATGCTTTCAAACTGCTAGGTTGGCAGAAGCTGGGACAAGTAACGGGAGCTCACTCCATTACGCGGCACTAGGGATTTGAACCGTCAAACTGCCAACCTTTCTGATTGACAAGCTCAGTGTCTTAGCCACTGAGCCACCATGTCCCTACTTGCTATCTGTAACCAGGCGACTGAAGAAAAATCTGGGCTTGGTGAAAAGCCGAGGATGCACCTAAAGATGGTTTGTCTACTAACAGCTTTCTTTAAGCTGGCAGAAAGCAATTACTATTAATTAGTAGATGTTTGCCATGGAGCCTGTTTGCGATGGAAGAGAAGAGGATTTTGGTAAACACCCCAAACTGCCTACAGTTTGCGTTAAGGATTGTGTTTGTAGAAAGGCAGGGGGTGGGGAGACCGAAGACAAAAAAAGCATGTAACTTGGCAACATTTCACTAATGCACAAGAGCCTTTCCTTGAACACAACCAGTGGCCCACATAGAATGAGAAGGATGGGAAAGCTTTTCCAATCAGTTTCTTTTAAGGTGTTCAAGGAGAATGAGCGATGCATTCTTGAATACGACTACAAAGGTACTGCGTTTAGCGTCTGCGTGTCTTTTATCCTACAACATAAAATCTTACCATTTGCCTCTTAGGTTTGAATACCTGGCGACATGCACAGCATGAAAAAAAGGGGCAGGTTAGAAGGAAGCTAAAAATGAAAAATTGTAGTGTACAGCTATTAACAGTGCAAAGCTAAATCGACCTCTCAGAATTCACATGTAACAATGTGGATTCTTTCTTCCTGCATGCCAGCTATACTGAAATTAAGAATTCACCCATGGTGTACTTTTGTATTCCAGCTAAAAATAGCAGACTGTCGTTAGGCTATCCCAGATTCCGGACAAGCCCACAGAATGATTCAGAAACCAAGTTCACCCAGGGTATGTTAGATAGTTGTGTAACAGAAACAAATAAGGCAGTTGAGGGAAATCTGGGAAAGAGCTTTTTGGTCAGCTCTGTTCATTTTCAAACATGCTTATTCAGAAACAGAATAACAGAGTTGGAAGGTCTTCTAGTCCAACCCCCTGCCTAGGCAGGAAACTCTACAGAACCATTTCAGACAAATGGTTACCCAATTAAAAATTTCCAGTGTTGGAACATTTACAACTTCTGGAGGCAAGCTGTTCCACTAATTAATTGTTCTATCAGGAAATTTCTCCTCAATTCTAAGTTGCTTCCCTCCTTGATTAGTTTCCACCCATTGCTTCTTGTCCTGCCCTCAGGTGCTTTGGAGAATAGCTTGACTCCCTCTTCTTTGTGGCAACCCCTGAGACACTGGAACACTGCTATCATGTCTCCCCTAGTCCTTCTTTTCATTAAACTAGACGTACCCAGTTCCTGCAAGCGTTCTTCATATGTTTTAGATTCCAGTCCCTTAATCATCTTTGTTGCTCTTCTCTGCACTCTTTCTAGAGTCTCCACATCTTTTTTGACATCATGGCGACCAAAACTGGATGCAATATTCCAAGTGTGGCCTTACCAAGGCATTATAAAGTGGTATCCCTCTGTTTACGCAGCCTAGAACTGTGTTGGCTTTTTTGACAGCTGCTCCACACTGCTGGCTCCTATTTAAATGGTTCACCACTAGGACTCCAAGATTCCTCTCACAGTTACTACTATTGAGTGAGGTACCACATATTATTTACAGAACTCCAGGCAATGAAAGTTTCATTCTTTTTTCAAGGAGATTTGTATCTCAATAGTTATGTTAAGAAAGCACAGACACTTTTGGCTGATACATGTTTTACAATGATTCAGTTCACATAGCACAACATTACATATTCCACAATAGTTTTCATAATAGGTTAGCATTCTACTTTACCTGGCCATTGCCTAACAAGGAAGTATCTTTTCCCATCAGAAGATAGGAGCCAAAGAAGAAAGCAAATGCATGAAAAAATCCCAAAAAGGTCCAGTAGAGGAAAGGCTTGAAGCCCAAGTGGGCATTTTTACTAATGTCCCTGTAGAAAGAGATAGAAAAAAAAGGTATAATGCTCTGGCAGCTATTTTCAAAGGAATAAAAATTATTTTGATGCATGATGACATCAGTGTATACAAGATCATCTTTAATGTTTCAGGAACACTCCTAAAATTAATCTATCTACCTTTTTACCTATTCTGGGAAATTGCTATAAATGCTCTTCAAAACCTTGAGATGTTTCATGGCCACTTGGTACTAAAGATTAATATGTTTTGGGAGAAAGGATGATGCTAGCTCCCTATTTGCTTTCCCTATCCCACCCAATTACAATCTTTAGTCAATGAGCCAGCTTATAAATGACCAAAGTATGGCCACATTTCTGAACAAATTCGTATAAACAGATACATTATTTTAATAAGGAAAAAGAGGTGTAATTGAAATCAGAAATCTCTTTATCATTTAGACTCTTTCAGGAGGAATAGGAGGGGGACCTCAAATTAATCACGTAGCGTTATTTACCAATGTTTATCAGTCACCTCTAAATGAGATGGGCAACACATAAATCTAATAAATAAGACTAAACAGAAATAAAACCTACAATTCAACTGTAGGCACATAATGGCTGCATTTTGACACCACAATAAAGAGAAGAGGGTTTAGACTTCAGGGATCCTTCTGTACTCAAATCAATCAGAGGCGGCATGCTATTTAAAGGCAGTGGATGCGGTGCCACTCCCCCCCCCCCCCATCACAACTGATGAAGATTTTGCATGAGAAACGAAACATTTTCTTCTTCCTCAAGGAAAAAAACAGTCCAATTGCTTTTTGAAAAAGCACCTTTGAGACAACTATGACTTGGATGACTAAGAATCTCTAAGGGCATCTTTCCTCAGAGGGTTAGGCTAACTGCTTGCAAAGGGCATATAAAATTATGCTAAGAGCCACATTTTGAACATCCCCCGCTTTCTATACTCTGATCCTTAGCATAGTGTCTTCTTCTCTGGCTTTGTTCCGACTTAGACTTCCCCAGCAGCACAAAGCCGAGTCTCGTCCCAATAAACCCTTTTTATTTAATTTACGTGAATTCCTCTCCAGCAGTCTTTCAAGATAGTTCACAATTATCAGGCTTGGAGAGTGCTGATATCTTTCAGACACCGCAATACTTGTCAAGAATGCAGGAATGAACTAATTGTCTCCTGCAAACACCCCTCTTTTATTCCCTATGGGAGGGGACATTCACCATCCACCTGTGGCCTTACTCCCAAGTTGACCCTTGTTCCTTAGCTGTTCCCTTTGTCTGGCAACTATACACATGTGCACACTGGGAACAGGCTCCAGCTGTTTGTCTGCCTCACTGATCTCTGACTCCAAAGGCAGCTGATAACTGGCATACGGCTCTGGCCCCATCTCTGCTTCCAACTCAGAGCCCTCATCAGAGGCCTTCTCCAGACTCCAGGACTGGCCCATCTTCCTCCCCAACCTCCTCACTGTCCAAATCTGCTGCCAGCTCCACCACAACAGGCTTGTCAGGGTTATCCATATCACAGCCAGAGCAATTTCTGGCTCTGCTTCCAGAAACGTTTTGGAACATCTTGCCTCCTGAAGTACTCTTCTATGCTTCTGCAGGGGCCTGAAGACCTGGCTCTACCAGATGGCTTGAAGCCCTAATGGGGGAGCATCACACTGGAGGTGATAGTTGAATGAAGGGGCAATCCCACCTCCACCCCCTCCCTTTGCATCCTCTTCCCTCCCTTCCCTCTGTTTTATCTTGATTGGAATTTCTACTTTTATTCTTTTAAGACATGTTAGGATTACACTGAATGTTTATGGAGATTCTCAGTCATCCAGGTCATGGTTGTCCCAAAGGTGCTTTTTCAAGAGGCAACCTGGACTTTCTGGTTTTGCTTGGAAGATGTTTCGCTTCTCATCCAAGAAGCTTCTTCAGCTCTGACTGGATGGTGGGAAATGGAAGGATTTATATTCCTTGCAGGGAATAGATTTTACTGTTTTAATTTTGGAAGCTACCCATAGTCCTTTTACTACGAGATGGGGGAGAAGGCAAATAAATTCAATAAACAGACAAGCAAACAAACTAACTCATTAACTGAAGATGGCAGAACTGACTACATTAAATCTTAAGATATAAAGAATATGTGCCTAACAGCATAGAGATTCCCCTAATATTTCAAATGAGTATTAGCTGTTTCTACAAACAACCTAACCTAGACTTTAAAACCCAGCACCCTTTGGGTTTCTGACAAATGGTTTTTGAGTAGGAGGAGACGTACAACTCATCTCCTAACCAAGCAAAATTCTCTCCTGAAAAGACCATGCTTACCGGTAGAGAGTTGGCTTGCTGTGCAATACATGAGGATGCACATGCTGTTCAAAAAGACTATACATGAGGACTGGCAGGGAAGTGAAACAAATGTTGTACAAAGTCAGGTACACACTGTCATACAGAGTCTGAAAGGTGAGAAAGGTCATGGTTTTAAAACCCATATACAGAAAAGTCAACAACAACAACAACAGCAGCAAAATCACCCCCATCTAAATGTCTGTTGTATTATATTAACATTAACAAAGAAGGAATGAAATAAAGCAAGCTTCTGTGACCTGAAGCTGTACAAGAATTATTACAAACTCCTTCCATACTGTACTTCTTCCTCTCAACTCAAATGGTCTTAATACTCTTTCTAAAATATATATATATATATCATTGTAGAGAAGTCTTGCAAGAACAGGAATGTTGCGTTTAATTCTAGTTAAGTATGGGTTAACAGAAGTTCTTTGGTGCAGCATCCAAAAAGGTATATAAAAAAAAGAACATCAATTTGGAAAATGCTGTGTGTGCCCGTATCGAAGAGAAAAGGCTTTACATTTGACAAAGCTAATAGTCACTTTATGTCAGGGTTTCTCAACCTGGGCAACTTTTAAGGTGTGGGGACTTCAACTCCCAGCATTGCTAGCCGAGGAATGCTGGGAAATGAAGTCCCCACATCTTAAAGCTGCCCAGTTGAGAAATGTTGCTTTTAGACGATAGATGCTGTGTGGTCAAGAAAAGGCCTACGGGTTTGTTTGTTTGTTTCCTTATTGAAGCAGAAAGCGGTTTGTCACCAAATTCAATGCAGACCATCCCATGATCCACGTAAAAGAAAAGTTAATAACTGGAGCAGCTTAGAAGGAAAGGCAGGAGGGGTGGGGTGGGCGTTTACTATCATCTTATTCTTCACTTTAGACAGAAACACTTTCTGTTTAAGTGGCACCCAGCCTCTTTTCTGTCAACCCACTTTTTAATTTCATATTATTGCCTGTTTAGAATAATACTTAAAATACTGAATTTGGAGGTAGGAAAATCAGCCTGTGATAAGACTCTGTTACTAATCATTCTTAAATGGGGCCAATCAGGATTACCCATAGTCTTTACTAGGTTATTTATAGATACATCCATTAAGATAAATTAGAATTTGCTAGAACTCATAGAGTAAGAGCAATTAATTTCAGAAATGCAAGAAAGGACAAACATTACTACGGATAATCTGAGTTACAATACAGCACATCTTAAATTTAAATCTTAAATTTAAACCAGTATACATTTAAATGAGCTAAATCTGATTAATAAGAAAATCCCTTCTTGATCTGGCTATAACTGTCACTTGTCTCCCAGATAGAAAACGAAATCCATTTTTTAAAAGTGCTTTTGGCTTTCTAGCATAGAAAAAGAATTAGCAGAACTAATCAGCACTATCCAAAGATAAATATTACTTTGACTAAACTCTCATTCCGCATGGAACTCTTTAACACAACTTTCCATTTTTATCTTGCCTAACAATAAAATGGGATTGCTCTTGAATACATTTTTACAGACAGAAAATTTAAAGGAAATATACAGGGATGGAGAAACAGATGCTAAGGAAACATCATCTAGCTGTTAAGGTATTCGATTTTAGCTCTAATATAGTGCTTGCTTCTTGGTGGCTGTCTACAAATCAGAATGTGAAGGCAGAAAAGAGGAGAAGAATAAAAAAAAATGACTACTCACTTGTTGTGAAAATAAGCAGAAGAATTGATATAAAAACTGTGGTGTAATAAAACACACATTCTGGAAAACAAGATGCAATGCAACCAGTGAGAGACATAAAACACCAAATTCTATCACACCCCTCCAAACCTATGTTGAATATCAAAAGAAGTTAAAAAAATTCTTGTCTACTGAGATTCATCATCCAGATGGATAATGATATCACTGACTGGAATTAAACTACTCATTGAAGGAAGTGGTGCAGTGGCCTAGAGGTGGAGCTCTCACCTCACAATCAGGAGGCTGTGAGTTTGATCCTAGATAGAGGCAGATATTTCTTTCTCTGGACGCACTGAGAATATATCTGCTGAACAAAACTCCGCATTGGTGACAGGAAGGCCATCCGGCCATTAAAAAACACTGCTAAGTCCATTCAGTTGTCCAGACTCCACCCCACAAGGGATTATGGGGTCATTAAATGACAATGATGGTTGAAGGAAGTGGTGGAGAGGAAGTACTCCCACAAGGCATTTGGGTCCCATCAATATCGCAATGAAGCAGTCTTCCCTAATGCCATCACTCTAATCCACTTGAGACTTAGAAACTCCTTGTTTGAAACAGGAAGCATGAACTCTTTCCTGATACGTAGTCAGAATGCTCTCATCCCACTTTGCCTTTTAACTGTGATCTGCATGATGTGCACATCAAAAGAGATCACAACCTGTTTAGAATCTAGACACTGCAACCATGATTAAAAGCTGGTTTAACAAGAAATAGTTTTACTACAGATATGTTTTGGCTTGGAAGTGAAGAAATTAGCAGCAAATTAGTGATGGAAGCTCCTACTGAATATCATCAGGGAAAAAACCTTGCAGGCAGTCCTTGACTTATAGCCATTCATTTAGCAACCGTTCAAAGTTCCATTGGCATTAAAAAGTGACTTATGACTGGACCTCACACTTATGACCATTGCAGCATCCTGGTGTCATATGATTGCCGTTTGGAACCTTCCCAGAGTTTCTGACCAGAAAAGACAGCGGGGGGTAGCCAAACCCAGATGTTTCACTTAACAACTGAAGTGATTCGTTTAGCAACCCCATGGCAAAAAAATTGTAAAATTGGGCACAACTTGTTTAACCACTGCCCTGCTAACCACAGGAATTCTAGTCCCTATTGTGAGTCCTAGATTGAGGACTAGGTGTCTATGTGACTACATTCATAGGTTATTTTGCCCTAGAGACCAAATCTCTTATGTTCATGGTTTGCTTTCAAAATTCTTTTTGTAGAACGTTATAACATACAGGTAGTCCTCAATTTGCGACTACAATTGAGCCCAAAATTTATGTTGTTGAGTGAGACATTTGTTGAATGAGTTTTGCCCCATTTTACAACCCTAGTTGTTAGGTGCATCTGGCTTCCCCATTGATTTTGCTTGCCAAAAGTCACAAAAGGGGATCACACAACCTTGGGACACAGCAACGGCCATAAGTATGAACTTGACAAGGACCTGAATTTTGATCACATGATCATGGGAATTCTGCAAAAGTCGCAACTGTGAAAAATACTCATAAATTCACTTTTTTCAGGGCTGTTGTAACTTTGAATGGACACTGTTGTATGCCGAGGATCATCCGTGTTTTCTTTTTTCTTAGCTCTCTACAGTCATCAGGAAAGATGGGGTGAAATTTTAGGTACAGAATTCCAGTTGGATTGCTTTGTTTGTGTCAGCCTACACTGAATGAAATTAAGGGAATCAGAAGGGGGTGGTGGGGGCAATGAATAGGAGGGAGACATTCGGGCGTGCATTCCTGCATAAGGAGACTCATAGAACCTGTGGGCTACCCCTATAGCGCCTTATCATGCTTAACATACTGTCATTGTTACACTGGTGCTTGAGAGAAAATTTGGGGAAATGCTAGTGTCAACAATGAGATAGAAGCACAGGTAGTCTTCGACATACGACCACAATTGAGCCCAGAATCTCTGTTGTTAATTGAGACATACTTGTTTAATGAGTTTTCCCCCATTTAACAACATTTCTTGCCCAAGCTGCTAAGTTGAATCACTGCAGTTGATAATTTAGTAACCTGGTGGTTAAGTGAATCTGGTCTCCCCATTGACTTTGCTTGTCAGAAGGTTGCAAAAGGGGATCACATGACCCCAGGATGCTGAACCAGTTGGCAAGAAGCTGAATTTTGATCACATGATCATGGGGATGCTGCAAAGGTCCTAACTCTGAAAAATGGTCAAAAGTCACTCTTTTCACTGTTGTTGTAACTTAGAACAGTCACTAAGTGAACTGTTGCAAGTCTATAGGACTATCTATAGATTCAGTTTCTACAATATCTCTTAGTATCACCCTACTAAACCTTACGAGTTCCAAGCATAATTGTAATGATAATTGAGTATCAGAGTTTATGTACTACCCCACTTTTGCAAGTAAACTCACTATTTAAAAGGAAAACATCTGAGCTAAAAGAATCCCCAATTATATGCTACAGACACTTACCTTGTAAAAAAAGTACTGTACAAGGGTTGCTATCCTAATATAATAAAGGTGGCCATGGACAAAAAGTAACTTGGAGAGGAATTTAAATCTTGCGATTGCATAGTCACTGTTTCTTACAGCTTGTCTGCCTTCTTTGCCCATGATACCTGCAATTTGGGTAAAAAGCAAAAAATATCAAAATTAACTTGTCTTCCTAAGCATGAGGAAACATGTGAGTCAAAGTGAAACAACAAATGCAACAAAAATGGAAGATTCAGTCCTTAAGTGTGCTGTTTGCAGATTTAAAGGACGCCTGACCAGATAAGAGCACATCTTTTATTCCACAACAGAAAGAGAAAAGGTTGTATATATGTGTACATAGAATCTACTTTATTACTTTTTTTATCTAGGGAGATGATACCCATTATAGATCCCATATCAGGGTTCCAAGCAACACCCCCAATAAAAGAAGACTCCGAGGCTTGAATTTCCTCAAAAGTTTCATTTCATTGGCACATCTGGGAAAACCTGAATCTGAAAGTTTCCAGGGTTTCCCCACCCAAAAGAAAGTTCAATTCTCTGCCCAGCATCCACATGTCCATCACATGGTCCAATGAAACACTGTCCCAACTGGAAATGCCTCCCAGTCACCTCATCGCAGCTGCAAGGCAAGATGGCCTTGACTTTCTGAGAAAGAATGTTATTTAGACTATGTATCACCCACACTCCATATAATCTCCCCTCCCATTTTCCCACAGTAGAAAATGTGGCAGGCCTGAAGGCCCAAATGTAAAAGATGGCTTCCAGGTCTGTCATCCCAATTAACAAAGATTAAATACGGTAAGACTTTGACCTAAATATTACCTATGCCAACATGAGCTTCTTGTATCATGCTCACATCATTAGCTCCATCACCGATAGCTAATGTGATAGGCTTCTCTGGAGATGTTTTCAGCAGCCGTACAACCTGTAAAGGAAAGACAGACTTCTCTATAAAAAAAAATTGACATTATTTGGGAGCCAGTGGTTTGAGATACTGATGTTTCTCCACAAACTTGAGAGGGCAATGCTTAAAATTCAAGCTTTTAACGAAGACATTTTCTAATGGATAGAAAATAAAATTCAGAGATTAAGACTATCTTTCATGGAGCTGTATCAATTCTATGTGCTTCCAACAAATCTTGATCTCTTCTTTGCTCAATATATGGAATCAAATGCAGGGCCCAAAGCAAATAATCAAAGCTGACTGCAGTAATAAATAGTACATACGGATAACAGGAATTGCAATATCAAGACTTTTGAAGCTGACCAGCTGGGAAATGTTGGTGTACTTTGGGTCCAGGTAGTCCTCGGCTTATGATGAGAATGGAACCCAAAAGTTGTGTGGCTAAGTGAGACAGTTGTTAAGTGAGTTTTGCCCCATTTTACGACCCCTCTTGCCACAGTTCACTGCAGCTGTTAAGTTAGTAACATGGTTGTTAAGTGAATCTGGCTTCCGCACGGACTTTGCGTGTCAGAATTTCACAAAAGGTGTTCGCATCACCCCAGGACATTATAACCTTCACCAATGTGAGTCAGCTGCCAAAGCAGCTGATACTTGATCACGTGACCGTGGGGTTGTGAAAAACAGCCGTAAGCCACTTTTTTCCAGTGCCATTGTGACTTTGAACCGTCACCAAACTGTTCAAAGTTGAAAACTACTTGGTACACCTAAGAATGCATGCCAATCAATCGCATACAGTAAGACAGTCAACAGCGAGCCCTATTGCCTACCTATTTTGTAGACAGGTGGGGGGGAGGGGGGTTATTAGGCGGAATGCTCAATTCCTTCTAAACTCGGTTTGAAACAGGAAGGCCGAGAGAGGCTGTGGCTGGTTATGGTAGCCAAACGCGGCTGATGCTCAACCTTCATGAGCTCCCAATAACTCACCTTCGCTTTTTGCAGGGGTGCCATGCGACAGCAAAGCACAGCGGAGCAATTTCGGCAGACCTCCATGAAGAGTTTCTCGTGCTGCCTGAGGGCAAGGGAGAGGCTGGTCCCATCCACTACCAGCCCGTGCTGGATTACGTAGTCATCCTTTATTCTAACAAAGGAAGAGGAGGGGGGGGGGAAACGGGACAAACAAATCCATCGTTGTTTCATGAAGGACACCAGTCGGACACATCAAATGCTTGATGATCAACTGCAGACAATGAGAACAGGCTGAAGTAGGAACCCTTCCCACCTGCTAGGCAGCAGGCTCATTAGCATACTATATGCTCCTTTTGTAGCAAAGATGATGATGTAATATAGATTGTTCTATTTTCATATTGGAAAGTTCTGTGCTAGTAATGTGAAAAAACATTCCAAGTTGGAAAATATGCTATTTTAGTTACTCTGGGCTGATTTAAAGGGTCCCTCGTGTTGCTTTTAACCATTCTAGAAGTGCTCTGAGTTCAAAATGGGGCTATTTTGGGACTAGAGTATTGCTGGTAATGACGACACAACTTATTTGTTGTTCCAAACCAAGTTTTTTTTAGCTTAAAACCAGACGTCTATTTAAAAACAAATGTCAGAATCTTTTAGAACAGTGTTTCTTAACTGTTTTCTCTCTCTCGGGACTTGTATGCTAAAACTGTACTGGTTAATTTGGAGTATTTTGAAAAACATAGAAGTTATAGAGGACCCCAGAGGAGCTTTTCATATTATGGGTTACATTTATCAATGTCTGCCATATTAAAAATTAAAATGGATGCATTCACTGCTGCTGCCATTTCTCACAGCTGCTTGATAGGGTTTTAATATTGTATTATTTCTAAACTTAGGCTGGCAAATAACTTTGATTCTGAGCACCCCTGACAGTGTCTTGGGGGGCCCTCAGGGGATCTTGGACCACATTTAAGAAGCACTATTTTAGAAACCTCGGTTCCCCATCGGTTGCTGTCGACATCGGTTCAGAAATGTACAAAGGTTTTACCTCTTGGCGAGCTGTCTCAATTGCTCCGCACACGTACTGTCTGATTTGTGCTGCACTAGTTCCAGGATGTTCATGGTTCTATGGAAGTGTCCGCATGATAAGCTCACGCTTACTGCTGTCTCGTGCTTGTCTCCAGTGAGCACCCACACTTTGATCCCTGCCAATCGAAGAGCTTCTATGGTTTCCTGGACTTTGTCTTGCAGCCTAAAAGTAAGCACATTGCAATGGTGAACAATATCAGAACTGATTGGTCAGGATGACAATGTCTCTGCTGAGACACGGTAGCATAGCTGCGGTAATCTGTTATCCAAAGTCAGAAAGACACTTGATAGGGTCGTTTCAGACTAACAAAATTTATTCTAAGATGACTATAGGTTGTGCCCAACTTACAACAGTTCCTTGAGTGACTGTTCAAAGTTATAATGGCATTGAAAAAAGTGACTCACTCTTAGGACCACTGCAGCATCCCCATGGTTACATGATCAAAATTCAGACTCTTGGCAACTAGCCTGTATTTATAATGGCCGCTGTGCCCCAGGATCATGTGATCATCTTCTGCAACCTTCTGACATGTGATTGTGGGGATGCTGCAATGTCAAGTGTGAAAAATGCAGTGCTGTAATAACTTTAATGGTCATTAAACAAATGGTTGTTAAGTCGAGAGCTATCTGTACTTGTTCACACAAGGCTGGGTGCTGTGAGTTCCATTGCCCTTTCCCCTCTCTATGCTGATGGGGAAAACATCATACATGTCACACAATGCTATCGATGGAGAGATGAATGAGCATCAAGCTATTCTGCCTGCGCCATAATTTCTCTTCCCAAATAAACAGGAAGTATGTACTTGTCTTCGACTCCTGTAGCTCCAAGTAACTCCAAGTCTTTTTCAATAAAATTATACGCCTCTGCCAACCGTTCTTCTCGTTGCTGCAAGGCAGTTTTTGCTTCAAAAAGACGTTGCTCCACTTCTTTATACTCCTCCTCTGTGAACTTTCTGTAAGCTACACACAGAGTCCTTAGCCCTTTCTGTGAAAAGAATAGAGAGTGGTTATTTAGATAAGACACTGATGAAAAGGTTTGCTTACTGATGAAGTGCGCCTCTTCATTAAATGAAAGCCCTGACAGTTTAGGTCTCCCAAAAAGTGTCTTTTTTGACAAGGCATCTTCACTTTTACTCCCATTAATGGAAGAGGATGAAGCCAAGCATAACAGACCAAAATTCAAGGACAAGTGTGGTTTGCAGGCTGCGAAACGATGCTAATTTTGGAAGGCAATGAAGAGATTCTTCTCTCTGGGAGAAGAGGGTGACACTTAAATCAGAGGCAACTGGATATGGGGAGGAGGAGGAGGAAGAGAGGGAAGTAGAGCAAGGCACATGGTCTGAAGAAGCTGAAATGGTTTTTTCCCCAAATACCATTCTCTCTCAAGATGTTTTGACTACAATTCCTATAGGCTCTCAAAGCTGGGGCTGATGGGAAAGCCTGTGGTAAAATCAGACACTCCCATCAACCCCAGCTTTATAAACAAAATCCATAAATGGGGTCAACATCAGGTAGCTATCCCAGGATCTCAAGCCAATGCACTCTGAATAAAATTCCCTAGCGATGCCCAACATATACTTAATGGACCCAACACTTAATGGACCTGAAATATTATATATTACTAGCTGATAACCCGGCGTTGCCCAGGTATTTATAGACGTCAAAGTGTCTGACAGGGAGCTGTTTGTCTGACAGGGGGCTTTCTTCTCCCTACTCCCATGCCCATCATCCCTGCCCTCTCCCTTCTCTTTCCCTCCTCTTTCCCACCCTGTCTATGATCCTGGCACTTTGCCCCAAGTCCATCAGGCGCTTCCCCATTGGTCCACTGGAGGGCGAATGTCACGGCTGGCTTTCTAGAGGAAGCTGCGAAGGAACTGACATCACAAACAATTGCCACTCTAGGACGCCGCATTTGCTCTCCTTAACGACCCAAGTTCTCTCTTCCCTTCCCATAACATCACAAACAATTGCCACTCTAGGACATTGCACTCACTCTCCTTAATGGCCCAGGAATTCCAGAGTTATTCTGGAACACACACAGAGAGACAGACACACATCTTAGGGAAGTCTTACCCTCCCAGCATGTTTCCAGAGGGTAAGTCATCTGTGTACCATGTTTGGTTGAAATTGCTCGAGGTGCTTCAGAGTTATGCTGGAACATACATACATACAGCCTTTTTTATAAACTAGCTGACTGTTCTGGCAGTTGAACTCCACAGGTAATACAGGGGTCCTAGTTCCCCACCCTTGATTTAGCAGTACTTCTGCCATTATCACTACTACTAGAAAGTTTGAAAGCAGTGCTCTTAACATACCAATGCAAATTCATCCACATGGAGTCTTGTTTTTTCTACCTCACCATTTTTACTGGAAGGAAGAATAACAGATTCTGCTCCTTTGGTAAATAAGAGTTTTTCACCTATCCAAGAAAACAAAAAGGGCAAATTAGTAGTGCTTCTCAGAAGCTATTAATGTTCCTTTTATAGAACTGGCTTTAGGGGGTCGGAGGAGACGTAACATCAAAAACATCACATTTTAAAAATCTTACCCAACGGACTTTCTACGATCACACTCATTCTCCTACGATTGGCATCAAACTCCAGTACATGTAGTAATTTGTACCTTTAAAAGAGAAGATGCTGATGTTTAGTCTGGGTTTGGGAAATGAAGGGCATACTTGTGAAATTCAGAAAATTATGAAAACTGCCTGCCTGCAATTGCACACGCAGGTTATACTTGATGGGCATGCAGGGCCTGGAGAAGAGAAGAGGACTCCTCTCAACTAAGTGGCTGATTATAGACATTTCTGTAATTGATGGAGGGAGAGAAGAAAGGAAGGAACCAAGGTGAAGGTACTCCAGAATGTACCATTTCCCCAAACCCATTTGTCGTTTATTTGATCTTCACATCTCGTTTCACTAAGTGGCTTACTTATAAGGATTCGTTGTAAGTAGACTTCTATTTCTTCAATGTAACTGAACACAACCTGTACTTAGGAAAACAAAGTGCTCATGGCAAGTGGGGTTTAAAGCTGACATATCATTAACTGTTCAAGTGACACTTAAGGAGAGGAGTTTCAGGTTTGTAGCTTAGGAGGAATAATACCATTATTCTAAGGGCAAATTGATGGAAGCCTACAATGTTAAGAAGCTACTAAAAGAGTAAATCAAGAAAGATGCCTGCACCAGATGGGTTATTTAGGGCTGCATTGTAAGGATGAATGTTTACCACCTCTACAAAGCACAGCGAACCATATTTTACAGAGATAAAAATATCAAGAGAGTCAGAAAGAAGGTAATATAATATTAATGCCTAAAGAGGGATGAGATTTGACTTTAGCAACAAACTACAGACCAATGTCAGTATTAACTAATGATTGTAAGTTGATTACAATGATTTTAGCTGAAAGACTGAAAATAATTTTGCAAGAATTTATTCATGAGGACCAGGGTAAATCTTTATTTCAAATCTATCCTGGAAATGGAATAACGTGCCTCCAGAAGTTGTGAATGCTCGAACACTGAAAGTTTTAAAGAGATTGGACAACTATTTGTCTGAAATGGTATAGGGTTTCCTGAACAGTGGGACAGCAGGTTTCCTGAGCAGGGGTTTTCCTGAGTGGGGGAGTGGGAGAGGGGGTGGGGTTGGACTAGGAGACCTCCAAGGTCCCTTCCAACTCTGTTATTCTGTTGAATGTGAAGATCATGAAGGGACATCATGTATGGTAGATGGGTAAAAAGACCAAACAATTTTGGATACAAATCAATGCACTAATTCTGAAGAAGTTAAAAACCATTGTGCAACCGAAGACAGTTAGAAAAAAGCCACGAAACTTTGCTTTTATATACAACGACTGCAGCGAGATGACTATATGTCCAAAAGTGCAGAAGTTCAAACGCTACTCACAGTAGAGTAAATAGATGGTGATGATGATGGCACTTGCAAAAATGGCTACATTGATTTTTTTTATTAGAGAAAACACAATATCTACATTTATGGTTGACTAGAAATCCTTTATAGACTTTTTGTATCAAAAAGAAAAAATGCACTTATGACGCATGGTTTAGATAATTAGTAAAAATAAGGAATAGACAAGTAAGCTTTTTTGTAATCAAAGTAAGAAATAACTTTGTATTCATACTTTTAATATTTTCTGCAAAGAAAAATGCAGCATTTGGAAGCACTTTTTAAATTTATTTTTATCTTTTGTTTCTGAATGTTTGTCTTTTTCTTTTTGTTTATTAATTTTAGTTTTTATGTTTACTTTCAAAACTAACCTTTATATTTAAAAAAAGAATACAAAACTATTGTATTTTGCAAAACTATTACAATAGGAGAATAATCATAATAATCAAATATGATGATTATTGATGATGATTTATTTTATTTATTTAAAACATTTTTGTAGCCACCCATCTTTCAACCAATTCTGGGTGGTTCCCACTCAGAATTAAAAGGCCTATAACATCACTTTAAATCATAAAACTCAACTGATTGAACATTAAAAATAACAAAAACCTGACACCAATCTATTTTAATGTGTGATTATCTTCTCCCAATGCTTGGGGGGAAAGCCAGGCCTTTTGCACAGTGCATAAAGGCCAAGCCTTAAGAACAAATGCAAGCCGAGGAGGCTGCAAATAAATAGCTGCCTCTGCAAAGAAGCCGAAGAAACACTGGGCCACTTGGGTTAGCTGTTGCAAGACGATCACACAGACTGATCACAAACAACAGCACGACGAAGTAGCAACAATGGCACGTTGGAAGATCTGCAAGAAATATCCTTTGCCTGCAAGCAAAAACTGGTGGGACCATAAAATAGAGAAAGTTATCGGGAGTGAAGAAGCTAAAGCACCCTGGGACTTTAGAATTCAAACAGACAAGCACCTGACACAAAGCACCCAGACTTAATCATTGCCGATAAGAAAGGCAAAAATGTCTGGATAGTGGATGTAGCAATACTCGAAGACAGCATTATAGAAGAAATAAATCTAATAATAACAGCAATAAAAACATCTCATATATACGATGATCAAGTTATTTCGAGGGAGGGCTAGAATAGCCTATGTAACACTCTTTTGCTTCCTTCAGTTGGAACTGTGTTCTTCTTAACCCCAACAACTAACTGGTGATCCCAAGATCTGAAGAAATGCTTTACTGAAAAAAAATGTTCCTTAGTTATTATTTCCTTTGACATTGCTTTTTTCTACACAGGTGGTGTGAGATAAAGATTCTGATGAAAGATCAAAATAGGTTAAGATTCAGAAATTAGGATCTTGTTAATCCACTTTGATGGGAGTTGCATTCAGACTTCCATCCTTCCGAGGTGGGTAAAATGAGGACCCAGATTTTTGGCGGCCATATGCTGACTGTAAACCCTTAGACAGGGCTGCAAAGCCCTGTGAAGTGGTATATAAGTCTAAGTGCTATTGCTATCTCTAGGACCATAGGTTTTCACTCTTACCCTACTGAATTTTGACATAAAAACAAACAAACAAGGAAACATATGTTCTTTGTTGTTTTACCTTTCTGGCTTTCCACAGCTTTTAAGCTCCATGCTTTCTGCATTTGCCCCAGTAAACACAACACCAACCCTAAAAATTCAAAAGAAAGCGAAAGAAGGAGATAGCCTTATGGAAGTTAAAAACCATGTCTTAGATAGAAAAGTAACATTGCTAACATTATCCATGCATAGCTTTTAAATGCTTTTAGAAAGAATTTTAAATAATTGTTTCATGAATGTGCTTTTAGGATTCATAATAGACTCCTGTTTAAGGATGTTTGAACTTAACAGTAATAAGCTGTATTAAAGCCAGTGGATTTAATCAGAAAATTAAACACATTTCAAAACTGACATCTAGACTCCAATCTATTTTTGCTAATCTCTATGCAGTTAGGTTGAAGAACAAGAATTAAAAGGTATTCCATATAGATTTAGTTACGTTAGGAGAGGAACAAGAGTGCACTGGTGCTGCAATGCAAAAGACCCTGCGCTCGGTAAATCTTGCTACGGAAGCTGATGTTTGCCATCTTCTTCCCGCCACTGACAAGGCACACTAAGGCCTGTCCCTATGCAAGGCAAGTGCTGGAGGTCCTAGGCCAGTGATGGCTAATTTTTTCTAGACCAAGTGACCAAAGCGTGCAATTGTGCCCAAACCTCCAAAATGCAAAGTGCGTGCACAGCACCACACATACAAGTGTGCCCCCTGTGCATGCACGCCCCACCCCTGCGCATGTGCGGCAGAGACTCGACAACCAGCTGGCTGGTGAGAGGCGCAAGCGCATGTGCAATGGAGCTAAACTAGGGCAACAGCTTGTGTGCCCACAGAGAGGGCGCTGCATGACACCTGTGGCACGCATGCCATAGGTTCGCCACCACAAGCCTTCCATAAGAAAGTCTTCTTTCAGAGGCCACACACTCTGTTCTCCAAATTACAGGTGCCATCCTTGTGATGCTTTGGAAAGTATCAGAAGTTTTCTGAAGGCCTTCCGAAGCATTGGAGAATAGTAGAGGGGGCCTTCTTGCAAGGTTTCAGAAGACCTCAGAAGCCTCCTGAAGCATGACAAAAACAGTACGTGCAATTTTGGGGGTCTTTCTCTCAAGGAATTGTTGATGTATACTGTGTAGGTATCTGCTGTGGATCCCTTACTTGAATTTCTACACCAAGCAGGGACTCTATGGCCTACATGGCATTCTCAGTTTGACATTTCTTCATCCCTTCTGATTCTCAATCATGTCAATCACATCGGGAGTGATCAGCGGGAAAAGGAGAAAGGGCCACTCTAGCACCTGCTGGCTGGACATGATAAAAGATGACACCGGGGTGACCATGGTGGATCTAAAGGAGGAGGCGCAAGTCAGAGGGGCATGGAGAATGCCGATTCATAATGTGGCGGAGGGACAGACACGGCTGATTGGCTGACAGTGACGTCTGATTCTCAAGAGCCTGCAATTCTGCAATGCTTTGGCTGCAGTTCGGTTGAGACTCATCAGCTGAATGTATTAACTGGAAGAGTGAGGCAAGGTAACTGTAGCAAAAGACCCAGAGATAATCGGTTTGGTATTATGGCTTTTACTTTGCTAACCAATCATGGCATTCATGTTACAAACACCAATGCAATGCCCTCCTCCCTGTTATTCTCAAAGTCATACAAGAGCACATCTGGTAAGAGTTAAAGAAAGGCTCACAGCTCTTGGGATTTCTCCTTGCTTGCTGCCCCAACTGGACTCCAGACAAAGACGTCTCCATTTATAAGTCCATGCAGAGCCTGGCCTTACAATCCTTACCTGCGAGCAGCTTCAACTAAAGCTTTTTCATCTGGGGACGAGGCGTAGTACTCCAATTCAGAGGGTAGGCCATTGCTACGCCACGGGCTGTCACAAATGCCATCAGTTTGGTCATTATTAATCTGCACTGTATGACAGAGACAAAGAGCTTTCAGGAAGAGTTCTTCCTCATGTGTCTGTTAAAAAAAATTAAAGACAAAACACTGCAATGAATCTGATTTATTAATTTTATCTTTCTCCTATGAAGCAAATGTCTACGAGTTATGTTTAGTCACAAGAATGTAAGCCTGTGTCTTTCCATAGTGAACATCTGACCTATCGTAGCTGGAGGACTGTTCAGTGCTTTGGACAGTATAAAAAAACAGTTCTTGTTTTTTAGTTAAGAGAAAACAACAACAACACACAATACTGTCCAAAGACTGAACAAGGTCTTGCAATGTTTTATATGAAATCTCTGGACAAGGATTTTACATATTTCACAAATGGTCCTACCTACAAGTTTATTAAAATAGTTATTTTTTTTATTAACAATTAAAAGTCTACAGATAGTCCTCAACTTATGAAGGTAAACGAGCCCGCAACTTCAGTCATAAGTTGTGATGGTCATAAAGCAGGTCATTACATTACTGTGCCCGATTTTAGAAGCCTGTGTGTGTGTGTTACAGTCGTTAAGCAAATATGATAGCTGTAAAGCAATTGTAACGGTTGTAAAGTGAGCTCACTGTTCGCTATAGGGAATTTGGTAAATAAATGCCAGTTTCTGGAAAAACATTGTAAACTGTAAAAGATAAAGATTTCCCTCACACATATGTGCTTCCTAACTCTAGGGGGCGATGCTCATCTCAATTTCAAAGCCAGCGCTGTCTGAAGACGTTTCCGTGGTCATGTGGCCGGCATGCTAAATACTGAAGGCGCACGGAACGCTGTGACCTTCCCACCAAAGGTGGTCCCTATTTTTCTACTTGCACTTTTTACATGTTTTCGAGCTGCTAGGATGGCAGAAGCTGGGACAAGTAATGGGAGCTCACTCCGTTATGTGGTGCTAGGGATTCGAATTGCCGACCTTTCTGATCAACAAGTTCAGCGTCTTAGCCACTGAGCCACTGCATCCTTATTGTAAACTGTGGGATGTTGGAAATGTCTATAAATGTGGGTTGCTTACTAAATGTCCCAAATGTGGTCATTTGACAATGAAGGAGGAGGGGAAGGTGGATGGTGAAACTTCAAATTCAATTTGTAAATCCCTTTTTGTAACTTTGTTGATAAGTCAAGAACTACCGTATTTTTCAGAGTATAAGATGCACTGGAGTATAAGACGCAGCAAGGTTTTGAAGAGGCAAATTAAAAAAAAAAGTTTTTGCACTCTGCAAACCTCCCCCAAACGACCCGTTTTTCACAAAAACAGGCCCATTTTTTTCCAACAAAAGGGCATGAATAGCCCTAAGGAGACTTGTAGAGTGTTCCGGGGGGGGGGGGGGAAATGAGCAAAAAAGGGTCCATTTTTCATGAAAACGAGCCCGTTGTTTGTCAAAAAAAGGGCACTAGGAAGCTTATAGAGTGCTCCGGGGGGGGGGGGGGATTGAGCAAAAAACGGGCTGCTTTTTGCTCATTTCTGCCCTCCCCAGCCCCCAGGAGCATCCAAAAGCCTCCTAAAGGCTCTGCACAGCCATTTTGGTGAAGGAGGCAGGGTTTCAAGAGGCAAAAAATGCTGTACTCAGTGTATAAGACGCACCCAGATTTTCAGCCTCTTTTTTGAGGGAAAAAGGTGTGTTTTATACTCCGAAAAATATGGTACTTGTATATAGACAAGCTACCAGGTGTTTTCTGTTATTTCATGCAGAATCTAAACATGGGCTTTTATATAATGAACATGTTATTGTACATATAGAGATTACATATGTATGAAGTCTAGTTTGTCAAACTTCTTTCTTCTTCATTTTATAATCCAAGAGACAGAATTAGGAATACCCAATCAGACATAATCTTCCCAGCCATAGGCATTTTTATGTAATAAGTTTAAATTTTGAACATGTTTTATTTTAATTCCATTAAAAAGGTATTAGTTACAGCCAGGCAAGATAAAATTTGTATTCTTAAAAAAATTATTAGATTCATATCCTGCCTTTATTTTGTGCATCTTAAAACAGCGTACATAATTCTCCCACCTGCTGGTCAAAAGATTAAATAGTTCTCCTAAGATCATTCTGAATTTCTTTCCCTCGAAATATAGAGGCTTCAGTTAGAAGAGTATTAGTAATGAAATACACTAACTGTGCTAAATCTGCATTAGCACTGCTGCCATTACATTCTGAATCCGACAGAGTAAAAACCGATTTTAAAAAAATAACTGTTGGAGATGGGTATTGAAAGTAGTTATTTTGGATAATTGATACATTATACTGAAGCACTAATAAGGATCAATGGATCAAATTTAAACATAGGATTCCAACCACGGATGCTCTCACTCAATTAGCACAGAACATTAGGAAAAATAAGAACATTAACACACACAAAAATGGAGCATAATGCAACTTATTTCTTTGCAGATAATATACTAATTTTTCTTAGAAACCTAAATATTAACAGATCTTAGTTGCAGTCAGAAATAAAAGAAATTTTGTACATTGGAACTTTGAGAAGTTACTTTTGAAAAACCCTCATAAAAAGAGCTTCAAGAAGGACCTCAACTTTAGAGCATAAAAAGCTCAAAATTAATGTCAAGAAATTAATTTTAGAAAGAACTTACAAGACTGGGCTGTACTCCATCTGGAAAGTCTTCTATCAATCCCTCGGGAACTAATCTGCTATTGATTTCTTGGTATTTGAGACCATTAATGGAACATTCCCGAAACTGCATCACATTTTCTGTCAGTGTGCCAGTTTTATCTGTAAATACATACTCCACCTAAGGTAAGTTAAGAAGTTACGTCAGTCAAAGAAATTTAATTTTAAAAAGGCAGCAAATCTCCTTCACACCCGCTAGTGCAGGGGTGTCAAATTCAACACCCGAGGGTTGGATCCAGCAAACGGGGTGCTTGGATCTGGCCCGTGGGGCTGCCCTGGAAACAACGAAGGACTGGCCCGTGGTGCCTCTGTCAGCAAAAATGGTGGCAGAGGGTTGCAGGCCGTTGCAGCTGAAAACAGAGCTCGGGAGCCCATTTTCACTGGCAGAGGGTTCAAGCTACCACAGGTGCCCCTGACACGAGTGAGGTCGAGCTGGCCATGCCCACTGCGGGGCCCCCAAGGTCAAACACAACCCTGATGCAGCCCTCAATGTAATCGAGTTTGACACCCCTGCACTAGTGGGACATTCACACAGTCTGCAGATGCTGGATGCTGCACTCAGTTCAGACTTGGGCACATTTATTGTGCTTATCTGAAATAGGTGTAATGGGTTTATTTATACATACATGGAAAATAAGTATTAAATGATCTTTTCTAATAATTACACAATGTACCCTACAGGGCAGCAAAGCTATATATATTGGGAATATTAATTGTGTAAAAGAACAAGTATGAATTTAATCACTTTTAATTAATTAAATCAAATCTAGTTCCTCTTGTTTTAAAAATTATTTTGAATTATTTTATACCTGTCCCAGTTCTTCATTCAGGTCTGATGTATTTACTTGAGCTTTTTCATTTGTTTCTTCATGATAGAGATCAAGGTCCCAACCAATAAAAAAAGACCCAAGAAATTTCTGCATCTCTACAGTCACATAAAGTGAAATGGGTATAATGAAGTTGTAAAGTACCAGGAAAGCAAGAAAATCTGAAATGAACCTCAAGATCTAAAAGAAGAAAGGAAACAGTATTATTAAACTTAAAAAAATAAGACAGAAAGCATTTGAGAACAAGATTATAGCAGATACCACAAAAATATAATGATGCAGAACAGAGATATTGATATAGTGGGGGCATAGGTTGTAATAGCCCAACACAGGTAGTCCTTGATTTACAAACATAATTGAGCCAAAAATTGTTGTGCTGGTCATTAAGTAGGTCATCCTGTGACTGACTGGATTCATGAGTTTTTTTGGCAATTAAGTCACAATGGTTGTTAAACAAATCAAGTCATTACACAAATGCCACAGTTGTTAAACTGGAAGTAAACGCTGGTTATGGCAAAGACTATAAATCACAATCATGTATCTTTGGGATACTACAAACTGTCATAAATGTGGGCTGGTTTGCCCAATGCCCAAAATGCAATCATGTGATTATGGGGGAAGAGATGTCTACCATAATTTCAAATCCAAATCGTATGTACTTTGGGGTATATTGTAACTCTGAAACATGCTGAACGCTTGGTCGTAAGTCAAGGACTATCTTTTTGTCATCTAAGGACTAGCAAACCAAAGTTATGTTTCTTCCAAAAGTAGTTACTTTACTGTTTGTGATCAAATAAGTTTAACCCGGAACAGGGTTCTTATTTGTTATATTTCTGTCTCATCCCTTTTCCACTGAGCTCAAATTACCACAGGTAGTCCTTGATTTACAACAGTTCATTTAGTGACCTTTCAAAGTTATAATGGCCCTGAAAAAAGTGACTTATGACCGTTTTTCACACTTATGACCATAGCAACATCCCCATGATCAAGTAATCAAAATTCACTTGGCAACTGATGGTTGCAGTGTCCTGGGGTCATGTGATCACCTTTTATAATGTTCTGACAAGCAAAGTCCATGGGGAAGCCAGATTCCCTTAACAACCATGTTACTAACTGAACAAATGCAGTGACACTTAACAACTGTGACAAGGAAGGTCATAAAATGAGGCAAAACTCACTTGATAAATATATCACTTAGCAACACAACTTTTGGGGTCAATGTGGCCGTATGTCGAGGACTACCTGTATATAAAAATCACTCATTCCATTGGCCTTTGTTGGCAAATGGTGTTATAGCTGAAGGGAGAAACGGAGGCCTTCATTGCAGTATCAGTCCGAGACTGGATTCAGATAATATACTAAATCTAACCTCAGTTTGACCTAATGTGACATGTGAAGGAATATACTTTCTCCTCTTAAGACTGCTGGTTAATATATAAAGATGAGTTTTCTTTGCTGCGTAGAAGTTTTATTTCTTCTTCTTGATGGCACGAGAAGGTAAGAAACAACTTCTAAGCATGTTAGATTTTTTAACGTCCCTTTAAGTAGATGAGTTAGTCAAAATATATCAATAATTAAAAGCTAATTCTTGTTTCCCTTTAGTTATTTTTATTACTCAAATTGAAACTTTCACATCATGCTATCAAAACGGGGAAAAAGACCTAAATCAGGCATATCATTTACATTTTACCTTACTGCTGTTTCTTTCATGATCAGTTTGCTGGTTATACCAAGGTTCATTCCACTTCTCTTCAGACTGCCAGGCATACTTCAGTATTGTACTTACGACAGCTTCACAAAGGAGGATTATTAGGTAGATAATCAAAAAAGAATTCATAGACCTGGAGGGCAAAAGTGAGAGACAATTTTAATACCTAAATGCCACTGAATTAAAATTGTCCTATAGGGGGAAAATAGATGAGCATTGAAGACAAAGGGAGCTCTGGACAATTCAAAGATATTTGCACATTACTTCAAAAAGCTACAGTAACAATAGTTCTAAAATCTTTGGGTTTTATTCAGCCAATTTGAACTTTGCATATGGGGGAGGGTAGAGATCCAAAAAGTAAACGTTTTGTAGAGTCATATGGCTGGAGATGACATTAGAGGTGATCTAGTTCAAACCGCTTCTTGGTGTAGGAGTCCTCCTACGATCCTGGACCGATGGTTGCCCCATCTTTTCTTGAAAACCACCAGCTCTGCTTTTTCTGTCTAATCCCATGGTTACAAAAAGAAGAAAAAAAAGTTCTTCTCTATTAAAGGCAGAAGATGGAAAATCACGAGAAGTCTCTTGTTTCAAGAAATGGTAAGACAAGATTTGGGGAAAAGATACAGGCTGGTTCATTAGAAGTGAAGCAAAGTAGTGTGATGAGATCCCGAAAGATATAATTAAGAAAATATTAGAATGTGCAGAAATAGATAGACTAACACTTACTATCAAAGATAAAGAACTAAATACTTTTTGACATGGGACTTATTTTATTAATGGCTAGACAATAAAAACAGAAGTTAGAAAGAAATGGACATAAAAAGGATAAATGTTACCGGTAAAATGGAAATTTGTTAAAATGGACAAACAAAATATTGTCACTACAGTATTAACTTTATTGTGATACATGTTATTGTAAACACTCTGATTATGATTGCCTAAAAATAATTGTAACCAGACAACACACTGTTCGATTGAAATGGAATTTTTATATATTATGCTAATAAAACAATTAAAACTAAAAAAAGAAGAAGTGAAGCAAAATAAAACACTCAAGGGCAAACCGATATGCAGAATGGATTGAGTATCATCAGGGCTCTGCTTTGTCACATGCTGATGGCCTATCAAATTATTTCTCAAAAAACTCTTATCAGAAGGGGGTTTAGTTTGACTATATCCCATATCACATGCTGATTTATTTCCATGTTATCTTGAAGAACAAAGTCCACATTCAATATGTTTGAATATTCCAAAAGCAAATATTAATTTTGCTAAACTAGAACATGTGAACATTTATTAACCTGATAATAAATACTTAGCAAATGGTTCAAGCACAGAGATGTTCAAAAATGTTTTTAAAACATGTTCCTTTGTTTTTTAACAGTATATTTTGTATTGTTTAGTTTAGCTTTTAAAATTATTGTTTGCATTCCACCCTGCTAGTCTATGACCATAATAAATATCTGAATTGTTCCCTTGTATCCTATGCTACTCCTTACTCTGAATTCCTCTTGTTTTACAGTTTCAGTTAATACATTAATCTTTAATGGAGTAAAATACTGCCAACCACGTACTTCTCTACTGCTGATCGTTTCTGTGATTTGCTCTTATAATTCAATGCCATCTTTGACTCCATTCCTGTATACACAGCAACACCTATAAAAAAAGTAAAAGAACATTCAGCATGGCAGCAAGACTGTGTTAATACCTGAGGCTTTTTCACTTCCCTTTCTTTTGAGGAGCCAGACATAGATGGCTTCCTTCAATTTCCGGCTGGTCACACTGTTGGGTTTCCAAATCTACTCTATGATTGCAGTGACAGGTTTTTTTAAAATTCACGTTGTGATTTTTTAAAGTGACTAGCTGATAGCCCGGCGTTGCCCGGGCATTTATTTATAGGGGCAAAATGTCCAGACCAAACGTAATTTCTAATGTTGGATTTTCCCCCTTACCAGAGGGAGCCCCCTTATGGAGTACTGTGAAGCCATTACCATGGCAACTGCATTATGCTGTACAGTAGAAGCCATTTGAAGGCACAACAGGCTGTATCTTAACAAAACACACACCCTGAGGGGTATTAGGGGTGTCTTACCTCCACAGTATTTTTTTCCAAAAATTAAGTCATCTGTGTTATCAAGTTTAGTTGAAATTGCTCAAGGCATTCCAGAGTTATGCTGGAACATACACATACACAGCCATTTTTATATACATAGTTAGGTTTTTTTCAGATTTTTAAAATGGAACGATATTCTAACTAAATCAAGTGGACCAGGAGGCAACAGATAAAAACTTTTTCAGCAAAAAGCTTAAGTGGTCTGGAATTGAAAGCACCAATAGGAGTTAAAATGGTGAATGAAGGACAGACATAGAATCCAGGTTTTTCTGGTTGCACCAGAATCAACTACAACTAGTCTATCACTTATGACCACAATTGAGCCCACATTTTATGTTGCTGAGATATTTGTTAAGTGAGTTTTACCCCATTTTACAACTTTTCTTGCCACATTTGTTAAGTGAATAATTGCAGTTGTTAAGTGAGTCTGGCTTCCCCATTGACTGCTTGTCAAAAGGTCGCAACAGGGGATCATGTGACCCTGGGTCACTGCAACCGTCATAAATATGAGTCAGTTGCCAAGTGTTTAAATTTTGATCATGTGATGATGAGGATGCTTCAATGGTCATAAGTGTTAAAACGGTCATAAGTCACTTTTTTCAATACTGTTGTAATTTTGAATGGACACTGTTGCAAGTTGAAGACTATCTGTATTTCTAGCTGAAAGTTATTACAATCAACATGAGACTCTTCCTCTTAATTAGGAAAAGTATTCTAACCTGGATGATATGCCAGGGATAGCTACTCTAAAAGGATGCTATGCAATTTCATCCATTCAAGAAATATTAACACCAAGTTAGTGAAACCTGTATGTCACATACCAAAAATTTCTTTAGTGTTTTTCAACCTTGCTCCACGAAGCAGAAGACTTTCGGGTCCCAGTGGTCTGCAAAAGAAAGATCATTGTTTGGTTACATTGTTGGTTAAAGTGAGCCAGTCCCTTTTTCTCAGCCCTGGGAAGAAGGCAATGGCAAACCGCTCCTGAAAGCCTGGCCAAGAAAACTGCAGGGACTAGTCCAGGCAAATCACCAGGCATCAAAAACCAACTTGAAGGCACACACACACACACACACACACACACACTGAGCAGGGCAGTTTGAAAAAGCCATGCTGGCTCAGGAATGCTGGGAGTTGGAGTCCACAAGTCATAAAGGAGCCATAGTTCCCCAGCTCTGCTCTACCCCTCAATTCCCTAGAATGTAGCAATTTTATTGGGGCTAACAGTAGGCAACTTCCTAAAAAGGAAGAGATAAATCCGTAGAATGGTGTCAATGACACCTAATTAATCTACACGTACAGTCGGAGACACCGTGAACAGTGTGTCATGTAATGACCATCTCATTCTAATTGTGAACTTCATGGAGGCATCACCAGGTCATAAGACACAACAGATGCTATACAAGTCCTTTCTTTCAGTCCAGTAAGGCTGCCAAGGTTTTTTTTTTAAATTCTGTTGTGCTATCTAAGAATGAAACTAAACAACAACAATCAAAGTTAAATATTTTACATTAAATATATATATTTTGAATTTTTAATTCAAAAATTCCTTTAGTGTTTCAGGACATTTGATATTGTTATTCATGTTGCTTAGCTACTGCTTGCTTGGCTGTTTTTCACCACAACTCCTTCTCCAAGGAGTTCTGGATTCATCTGAATATGCCAAGTAAGTACAACTCCCTCATCCCACAAGCAAGCAATACTTGAATTCCCCTTTACAGAGAAGATACTTGATTTATGAACTGCTTTGTTGTTCTCGGTGATAATTTCAACTCCACCTATTTCTCTTAAGGTTTTCTACAATGACTAGAACCCTCTGACCAGATTAATTCTTATGGTATTTATAGAGATGTTTACAAAGGGTCATGAGGGTCAATGGGAAAAGACCCTGAATCAAATAAAATTGTCTGCCATGCTGACCCAATGTTCAATTTTAAGACAAGACTGTTGGGCACCATTCATCTATTGTGGCTTGAAATGTTTATGTAATTATTAGAAGAAATAGCAAGTTTAACAGGTACATAAGCCTGGACTGGTCTATACCAACCCAGAATGTACTATTATAAAGAAAACTAGCTTTTACTATTATTTTGATATAACAACAACAACAACTTGCTGTATGAATTAGTCCAAACTGGTCAAACTAGCAACTGGCAGTTCATAGCATCATCCAAACCAGGAAGGAATAATAGCTTGTAACTATAAATTACAATAGCTTGCAATAGCTTTTCCTCACAGTTTAAGATATTTCCACTACGGCTTATTATTTATGCAGAAGTAGTTCTTTAAAAGCATTCTAGCAAAAAAACCAACAACCTAGATTAACAGAACAGGGCAACAAAAACACAAGGAAGCAGAAGGATCACAAAAGTAGTGTAGGAACATCTGGTCAGTGTGCTTAATCTTCCCTGTGCCTGATGCATACAAATGCGTTTTATTTGATTTCATTCATTGGATTGCCTGGATATAGAATTGATCCCAAATCACATTCACCAAGAGTAAAGGCATTTGGCTTACCGTACTATTTCCTCAATTTGATGACTTATGGTTATACGCCCAACAAATCTGCAAAACAATTTGAATGTGTTAGGATTCAAAAATAAATAAATACAAGGAAACATTAATTTTTCAAAATGCCATTAAATCCTGACCATTAACAGTGTAGGAGATGAGTTAAAGAAACTGACCTGGTTTGCATGTAATGGTAAGCCCAATTCCTGGCATGCCATGATCAACAAAGCCAGGAATCTGAAGCCAAGAACAAACCAGGAAGCAACAATCAGAAATCCCAGTTCAGACATAAGTGCTAAACAAACCACAGGTGGAGGCTTCCTGGTTAGCTAAATTCAAAGCCACATTCTTTAACTTTCTTCCATTTTAATACAACAATTTAACATAGGACCTTTCCTTATGTTTAGATATAAAATATAAAATAATACAGGTAGTCTCTCGATTGTACCCAAAGTTTCTGTTGCTAAGCAAGACAATTGTTAAGCGAATTTTGCCTGATTTTATGACCTTTTTTGCTAGTGTTAAGCAAATCATTGCAGCTGTTAAATTGGTAACACAGTTGTTAAGTGAAACTGGCTTCCCCATTGACTTGGCTTGTCAAAAGGTTGCAAAAGGTGATCAACATGATCCTGGGACACGTCAACTGTCATAAATCTGAGCATGCAAATTTTGATCAGGTGATCGTGAGGATGCTGCAATGATTGTAAGTTTGAAATATGGACCTAAGTCACTTTTTTCAGTGTCATTGTATCTTCGAACGGTCACAAAATGAAAGGTTGTAAGTCGAGGACTACCTGTAACAGCTTTCTGTAGCAAAGCTGCATTGTCTTGAAGAGCTGTTGGCTGAACTCTCAGTGTTAGGATGACAGAGAATCAAATGTTTCATCCTGTTTTTTTTTTTTTTTTAACTAGGAAGTGGGGACTGAATGCTTGAACATTGGGAGAATTTTTCAAACTTAGGGAAGCTCCCAAATGAAATTAATAGAGCATTCCCAGTAAGTCATGCCCTTGTTTTCTCTAAGGCACATAAGGCATTTAAGTTAATGACTCCATCACAAAAATTCCCAAGAGCAGTTTCGGCCTAATTTTTAATAGCCATAACTTCCTTTTCCAAATTCTTTTTTTAAAAAAAGGACAGTAATAAAAAACAGAAACCTGTAAAGATCTGCTTCTGGTTGCTGGCATTCAATAACAGCTACAAGTTTGTCGAGATTGGCAACTGACTGCAACACAGCAGTTTCTGGGACTGCAATGTGTGTCTTAAAAAAAAAGCAAAAAAAAGCAATGATTTGACAAGTCTTGGTTAATGTATTCCACAGATCCCCAAGGCCAAAAACCTCAAAGGCCCCAAAACCCCTTGTGAACTCTTAAAACTATATTCCTAATTTTCCAGTAAGTTGTCAGTATTATAGAAAATGCTGAGTAAAAACAAGCCACGATTTGGTAAATTCATCATCTGTCAATAGGAAAACGACTGTTGACTTACCTGAACGGTCCTTCTATGTGCGCTGCGAGGAGAATCCAAGCATGGGTTAACTTTGTCCATTAGCCTAGAGACTGAGTTATGAAATTGTTGACCACGCCTCTTCTGACTGGAAGAGTTCAGTTTTGTACAAAGGCTCAGCCGAACTAAGAGATGTAGATTTTGCTGTCAGGTCATAATATAATAGAAATAGTCCAGAAATGAAACAGTCTGATCCTCAAGTCAAACTCCAAACAGGGCAGATGGGAAATACAAGTCCCGAAGTCCCCTGGACCAACCGAAGCGAAGGTGGGGTGGATTCTCCTCGCAGCGCACATAGAAGGACCGTTCAGGTAAGTCAACGGTCGTTCTGTGCGCTGCTTGGAGAATCCAAGCATGGGACATGCCAAAGCAATGAAGCTCAAGGGCGGGAGCCTGGCTGGTCAGGGGTCTGAAATGCCGATATAACCCTCTGAAGGACCCGCCGCCCAAGTGAGGCCTCAGCCGAGGCAAACGCGTCAAACATATAATGTCTGACAAAGGGCGACGGAGATGACCAGGTTACTGCCCTACAAATCACCTCTACCGAGGCTTGAGTGGCCCAAGCTGCCGAGGTGGCGCACTCCTGGTGGAATGAGGAGTGATGCGCCTGGGTACAGGTCTAGACTGGGTCTTGTAGGCAAGGGCAATGCATGCTTTCAGCCAATGTCCAATAGTGTTGGAGGACACCTTCTGGCCCATGGTTGATGGCTGAAAGGAAACGAATAAGGCTTCCGACCTTCTAAATGAAGCAATTCGTTTCACATAATGGCAGAGTGCCCTGTGAACGACAAGCCGGTGCCATTGTTTCTCTCTCAGGTGCGAAGGTCGCAGACGGAAGTCCGGGAGAATGATCTCCTGGTGAAACCACGAGTTGACCTTGGGGAAGAATGTTGGATCCAGGCGAAGGACCACCTGTTTGGGTGGAAAATACAGAGTTCCTCGTGGACCGACAGGGCTGCCAGCTCCGATACCCTATGAGCTGAAGTAATGGCTACAAGGAAAACAGTTTTAAGGGTCAACAATCTGAGACTAACTGCGCTGAGAGGCTCGAAGGGCTCAGAGGTGAGAACCTGTAGTACCACTGTCAGTCCCACATGGGATAGCGATGGATGACTGGGGGCTTAAGGTTTGAAGCCCCTTTGAGAAAAGACCATACATGTGAATGTTGAGCCAGGGAGCTGCAACTTGGCAGCGTAGAGTATTGGGAGTAAGGCCTTTATCTATACCCGTCTGCAAAAACTCGAGTACTTGGGGCACTGAAGCCGAGACAGGGTTAATATTGGCTCTGCATGCCCACTCGCAGAAGGCCCTCCAGGTGGCCTCGTAAATTCTTGTCGTGGACAGACGCCGAGCTGCCTGGATCGTTTTGATGACCTTGATAGAAAACTTTTGTTTCATCAAGATATCCTTCTCAAGTGCCACACGGCTAATTGTAAAACTTGGGGGCTCGGATGATATAGCGCCCCCTGTGAGAGGGATATCTGATCATCCGGAATTCTCCAAGGGTGACATATGGACAGATTCAGCAGGTCAGCATAACAAGGACGTCGCGGCCACATCGGGGCGACTAGCAGGACCTCCGCCTGTTCTGCCAGTATCTTCCAAATGACATGCGGAATTACTGGGAGTGGTGGAAACGCATAAAGCAGGCCCGGGGGTCATGGGCTGCGTAGTGCATCGATGTCCTCTGCTCTCGGCACCTGGAATCTCACAAAGAAGCATGGGAGGTGAGTGTCTGGGTGACCGAATCTGCGGGATAGCTCTTGGAACAGGGCTAGGGATAGACGCCACTCTGACTGATCCACCGTTTCCCTGCTCAGCCAGTCTGCTTGGAAGTTCGCGGTCCCCGAGATATGCTCCGCCCGTATTGATAGATGTTTTTCTGCCCAACAGTGGAATCTTTCCGCTTCCAACATCAGTGACTTGGATTGCGTGCCTCCCTGGCAGTTGACATGCGCCTTGGAGGCCACGTTGTTGGTGAGGACCAGCACATGACTGGCCCTGACCAAGTCCTGAAAGTCGAGAAGTGCCAACCGGATGGCGCGCAGCTCCAGCCAGTTGATGCTGTTTCTGAGCTCCTGTGGATTCCGATGTCCCTGGGCTACCTGGTCGAGTGAGTGCGTCCCCCATCTGTACAGGCTTTCATCGGTCGTTATCACAATCCGGTCCGGCTCCTAGAAGAGGGACTCCTGGCTCAGATTGGAGGACTTCCACCAGTGGAGTGATGTGGACACCTTGGGTGAGATTTGCACCTTGACCTGAGAGTGGCTGGTGTGAGCACTCTGGAATGGGAGAAGGAACCACTGGAGGGGACGAGCATGGAAACACGCCCAGGGAACAATGTCTATGCACGAAATCATTTTTCCCAGAAGCTGGGAAAGTACAGCTAGCGGTATTAGTCTCTGACTTCGAATGTGACTCACCAGCGACAGGATGCTGCTGCGTCGCTCCGGAGACAATGCCACAGAGTCTATTAGAGTCCCGAGATGGAGAAGCCTCGTCATTGGCTGAAGGTGGCTTTTCAGAAAATTCAGCACAAAACCCATGGCGCTGCAGGGTGTCGATAGTTATTTGAAGATCTCGAACTGCCTGGGAGCTCGATGAGGAGAGAATCAAGACATTGTCGAGGTAACAATTTACTCTGAGCGGTAGGGAGCGCAGATATGCGGCTATCGCTGCCAACAGTTTGGTAAAGGTTTGTGAGGCCGATGAGAGGCCGAATGGCAGGGTCTTGTATTGAAAATGGCGGACCGCAAAGTGGAACCTCAGGGATTCCCTGTGTGCCGCGTCTATGGGCACATGTAGATAGACTTCTTTTATGTCGATTGATGTCATCAGGTCGCCTTGTCGGATGCAGGTCAGAATGCTCTTGAGGGACTGCATCTTGAATCTTTGGTATTTGATGTACAGATTCAGTCTCTTCAAATCTAGAATGGCTCTCCATTCTCCTGAGGACTTGGGGACTAGGAACAAGATCGAGTAGAATCCTAGCCTTTCCTGTCCCTGGGGCACTGGTTCTATGGCATCAATGGATAATAAGTGTTGGATCTCCTGGTTCATGAGACCCTGTTTCACCTGACACCTGGGGATGGGGCACTTTATGAAACATCTCGGGGGAATGGAGAGAAACTCTAGCGTGAGGCCTAGCCTCACGGTCTGCACAACCCAAGCATCTGAGGTGGTTTCTGGCGAAGGCTAACAATCGTCCGTCAATAGGCCCATGCTTTGGGAGTCACCTATACTGGCGAAAGGACTGGTTGTTGGCGCCACGAAATGGCCGCTGGGCCTGTGGCTGCTGCTGATTCTGTTGTCTATTTCTGTCCCGGGCCACCGACTGGTCCTGAGCACGGTCCTGCCCCTGTGTGTATGGCCTATTATACTGGGGATCATAAGGTACTGTTGTGAACCCATACCCTGTGGCCCGAAAGGGCTGCCTCCTGAAGTAAGGCTGGTGTCTCCTATCCAAACATCTGATGGTGGATGGGAGTACCTTGCGTTTATCTCTTGTTTCTATCAGGATGGGGTCCAAGGTGGTCCCAAACAAAGGGCCGCCCTTGAATGGGGTCGAACCTAGGCGCCATTTAGATTTTATATCCACCTGCCAATGGCGGAGCCATAGGAGGTGGTGGGAGGTGACATTGGACGCTACAGCCCAAGACGCAAATTTAGTCGCGTTAAGAGTAGCATCAGAGGAATATTCCAAAGTGGCGACCAGTTTGTTAATATCCTAGTGCAGTCGCATATCTTCTGGAGCAACTCTGACTTGGAGCTGTTTCAGCCATACCAGGGATGTTCGATTCAAAAAGGAAGCTGCAGCCGCGGAACGTAAAGCCCAGGCGGCAGCCTGGTGTATTTTGCGAATCATCAATTCGGCTTTGCAATCCTCTCCCTTGAGGCCTTCCGACTGTTCGGATGGCACCAGGGCTGGGGAGGCTAAAGCAGCAAATGGGGGATCTACGGTGGGAAACTGAAGGATCCCATCCATCTCCGGGGTTGAATCATATAACTTTCTGTCACCGTTGCTGGGAGGTGGAATTGCAGCAGGCTGCATCCACTGTCTCTGCACTACATCTACAAATAGTTTAGGGAAAGGGATAGTGTCCTGCTGCTGAATCTGTTCAGCAAAGAACCGGTCCGTGGAGTCGAGTCCCACTGCTGCGCTGGCCTGTGTGGTAGAGCCGCCCGTGTTGGCGGTGGTCTTGGCCTTATATAATTATGATTTAAATAATTTAGGGCGAAACAGCTCGGAGAAAGAAGGCTTGTCCTGCGCTGGGCCATCATCATCATCCAAGAGCTCCAACCCTCCCAAGTCTTCCTCATCACCCGTCATAGAACCCTCACTGTGGATTGAGGGTAGTGGGGATGGAGGATCCCCTTGCGAAACAGATAGTTCCCTGGGCAAGGTCGAATGTTTGGGACGTTGCCCCCTTTGCTGGAGTTCAGCATCTACACCCTGAGTTATGGCCACAGAAATCATGTCTCTGAGCTCCAGAGGAATACTGATAGTAGGTGTTTCCTCGGGCCTCAACCCTGCTGCTGTGGGGATAAAGGTGGCTGATGGTTCTGAGCATCTAGGCACGGTTGCCTGAACCTCCGACATGTCTGAGGCCTCAGACAATGAATGGAGTCCCAATCCTATGTCTCCAACAGAGAGGCCCTGTGGCAGAGGAATATCCGGGGGACCATCCCTGAATTCCTGTCAGTCTGCATGGGGAGGCTGGTGAAGAGGCCTGCAAGGTGAGGGCTGGTGGGGACCTACTGGAAGTGGAAGCTGCCAGAGGTCTAGTTCCCTTCTTGTTCTTATCTTTGCGCCCTGCGGCCTTATCTGCAGCCGCAGATGAGGTGCCTGATCTGGTCCTGCAGGAGGTCCTGGCGACCATCCTCCCAACCCTATCGCTGGCCCTGGACTGAATGGAAGGCAATGAGGGGGAGGTTTCTGCCCCTGAGTTGTTCCCAGTCGCCAAGCGGTCAGCTATTGTTAGAATATGAGCTCGCTCAGAATAATCAGCCGATCTGAGAAACGAAGGTTTGTTCAACGATCGGGCTTTGCAAAGGAGAGCACAGGTCAAAGAAGTACGAGCTGCTGCTACACCAAATGAGTCTTCGTGAGCAATGGCGGTCAGCGTCAGGCTGCCGTTAGTACCGCCCTCAGGTGATCTGACATCAAGCGCCTGGGCGTGAACAGATCGCTGTCCTTTAGTCCTTTTGCAATGGCGTGGACTTTTAAAAAGGGCTTCCAAAATGGCCACCGTTGCAATTTTGAAGAGGGCAATGGCCGTCTTGAAACTCTTTCCCTCGCGGCAGCCGCGGCAGTAACCGCTGCTCTGTGAGCAGGACAGTGATTGCGCTACTTCTAATGAATCGTGCCTGCTAGGGAAGCCGAACTCGTATGAACAGTGAGGCTCAGTGGCAAAGCGAATTTAAAGCAGTAGGGACTGATCTCGCTTAATCAGCGGATCGCGCCCAGCGTGGCCGAAGCGAGAGTGGCGAACCAGCTCTTCATTGCAGCTATCAATAATACAATACAATACAATAGTAGAGTTGGAAGGGACCTTGGAGGTCTTCTAGTCCAACCCCCTGCCTAGGCAGGAAACCCTATACCGTTTCAGACAAATAGCTATCCAACATCTTCTTAAAGACTTCCAGTGTTGGGGCATTCACAACTTCTGGAGGCAAGCTGTTCCACTGATTAATTGTTCTCACTGTCAGGAAATTTCTCCTCAGTTCTAAGTTGCTTCTCTCCTTGATTAGTTTCCACCCATTGCTTCTTGTTCTACCCTCAGGTGCTTTGGAGAATAGTTTGACTCCCTCTTCTTTGTGGCAACCTCTGAGATATTGGAATAATGCTATCATGTCTCCCCTAGTCCTTCTTTCTCTTAAGCTAAACATACCCAGTTCCTGCAACCGTTCTTCATATGTTTTAGTCTCCAGTCCCCTAATCATCTTTGTTGCTCTTCTCTGCACTCTTTCTAGAGTCTCCACATCTTTTTTGCATCGTGGCGACCAGAACTGAATGCAGTATTCCAAGTGTGGCCTTACCAAGGCATTATAAAGTGGTATTAACACTTCACGTGATCTTGATTCTATCCCTCTGTTGATGCAGCCTAGAACTGTGTTGGCTTTTTTGGCAGCTGCTGCACACTGCTGGCTCATATTTAAATGGTTGTCCACTAGGACTCCAAGATCCCTTTCACAGTTACTACTACTGAGTAAGGTATCACCTATACTGTACCTGTGCATTCCGTTTTTGTTGCCTAAATGTAGAACCTTACTCTTTTCACCATTGAATTTCATTTTATTAGATAGTGCCCAATGTTCAAGTTTGTCAAGATCCTTCTGTATCTTAAGCCTATCTTCTGGAGTGTTGGCTATTCCTGCCAGTTTGGTATCATCTGCAAATTTGATGAGTTCCCCATTTATTCCCTCATCCAAATCATTGATGAAGATGTTGAAGAGTACTGGGCCTAAAACAGAGCCTTGGGGTACTCCACTGCATACTTCCCTCCATGTAGATGCAGTTCCATTGAGAACTACACGTTGAGTGCGGTTGGTCAGCCAGTTACCAATCCATCTGGTGGTGATGCTGTCTAACCCACATTCTTCTACTTTATCTAGTAGTAGGTTATGGTCTACCTTATCAAAAGCCTTACTGAAATCCAAGTAAACTATATCAACGGCATTCCTCTGGTCCACTAATTTTGTCACATTATCAAAGAATGCAATAAGATTAGTCTGGCATGATCTGTTTTTGACAAATCCATGTTGGCTTTTGGCTATTACTTTGTTTGCTTCTAGGTGTTCGCAAATTCGTTGCTTGATTATTTTTTCCAGAATCTTTCCTGGTATTGAGGTTAGGCTGATAGGTCTGTAGTTTCCTGGATCTAATTTTTTCCCTTTTTTGAAGATGGGAACCACATCAGCTCTTTTCCAGTCCTCTGGTAGTTCCCCGGTGTTCCAGGATCTCTGAAAGATATAATTCAGTGGTTCTGAGATCTCGTCTGCTAGTTCCTTCAGAACTCTGGGGTGTAATCCATCCGGTCCTGGTGATTTGAACTCGTCTAGGGTAGACAGGTGCTCACTTACCATTTTCTTCCCTATTTCAATTTGTGTTCCTAATTTTGTGGTGCTGCTTTTGATAGGTTGGACTGTTTTATCCCTTTGTGTAAAGACAGATGCAAAACATGAGTTAAATAGTTCTGCTTTCTCCCTGTTGCTTGTCACCTTCTTGCCACTTTCTCCTAGCAATGGACCAATTGTTTCCTTAACTTTTTTCTTGTTTTTAACATGTTGGAAGAAGCTTTTTTTGTTAATTTTTACTTTTGTGGCAAGCCTTTCTTCATTGTGAGCCTTAGCTTTCCTCACTTCATCTTTACAGGCTCGGGCTATTTGCTGATATTCTGCCTTAGTTATGTTCCCCTCCTTCCACTTTTTATACTTACTTTTTTTGTCTTTCAGTTTGTCAGATAGTTGTTTATGCAGCCATGCTGGTTTCTTTTGGGAGCTGTTGTTTTTCTTCTTCATTGGTATTGTGTTAGACTGGGCTTTTCTAATCTCATTTTTCAAAATTTCCCAAGCTTCTTGAGTTGTTTTCCCCTCGAGGATTCTCATCCATGGAATTTTTCCCAAGCTCTCTCTAAGTTTATTGAAATTAGCTTTCTTAAAGTCCAAGACTCTAGTTTGACTTTGTTTTACTACTTGTGTTTGGATAATGTTGAATTCCAATATTGCATGGTCACTTGCCCCCAGGGTTCCTATGGCTTCAACACCTTCTATCATTTCCTCTCTGTTAGTGAGAATTAAGTCCAGTATGGCTGACCCCCTTGTTTCCTTCTCTACTTTTTGGAAAACAAAGTTGTCTGCTAGGTTTGTTAGGAACCTGTTGGATCTTCCACTTGGTGCAGAGTTTGTTTCCGTATCGGTAGGGATGAGGTCAACCGCTACCCGTTTTGGCCGAGTTAGTCTTCAGGGGCACCAGAATTGCGCCGGGAAAAACGAATGGCCCGGCAAGGCAGTCCGTCAGAACAGAACTGCCTGCCCTTCAATTCAGTAGTCACCTAGAGTAGAGGAAAAAAAATCTACAATGGAAATACTTACAGTTGAAAGAGTTAATTTGTCTATTATGTTAGAGAGAAAAATTACACGTCTCTTCAAGCTGGACTGAGTTAAAAAACTGAACTCTTCCAGTCAGAGGAGGCATGGTCATCAGTCTCTAGGCTAATGGACAAAGTTATCCCATGCTTGGATTCTCCAAGCAGCGCACAGGAGAATGATACATTTCTTCCATCTGGTGTGGTGTTCATAAATTTCAATCCTGACAAAATGATGTGTGAGGGTTATTTGTTCATCCTAACGAGTGCAAGACTCTCTTCACATGATGATCATCACTTGACAAATAGTAGGGGGAAAAAACCCAGATCATAAATTGGATGGAGCTTGTAGAATGTTTATTAAAAGGGGGGGGGGATAGTTAGAGAAATATTAAGATATACAAATGTGAGTAAAAAAAGATTGTGGGTAGTATGTGGTCTGATACAAGAAATAAATAGGTGAAAGTAAATAACCAATGAGAAAAAAATATATTGAGATGGGGATTTGGTCACCTAGAAAGAATTAATGAGCATCAAATGCCAAGACAAATAAAGAAAGGAAGCATGAATGGCTTTAGCAGAAAAGGAAAAAAGAAAGCTCCTATTGCTGGCTATTTTGGACTGGTATAAAAACCTTTCAGATTCAAAATATCTTAAACTATAATGTCCCATGTTGAACTCAACATTTTACTTAAATAGAAACAGGTATTTCAAGCTCAAATATTTTAAATTTGAAACATTTTGTGCACCTTACTGTCTTATACCAGTCAACAACATAAGACAAAAATTGGGCAAATTAGAGGAAAATAACATAGAAAACAGAAAGTATTTGTCCTTAAAGATCTTTCTAACAAATCTGAATCCTTTTGTTTACATTTGCTACTCACTTCTTTATAATCAGAGCTACACAACACATTCCAATTAATCATATTAACTGTGCCTAAGAAACTCGTGCTAATATTTTTCCTTAAATTCATAAAAATGAATTATATAACATGGTCTTTGCCTATTAAATCCCATCCCCAAAGCTTTGATATGAACCCAACAATTTTTTTTAAAAAAATAACACTCTTTTTTACATAAACATATCAAAATACCCCAGCCACAATTTCAAAAAACAAAAAATGAATCCATTTTAACAGTATGGACGCAGACCTTAAGATTAGTTTCTCCATCCAAACTTGCAGTCGTAACATAGCAACAGCCATGTTCTCTATCAGAGGACAGAAGTACGAGATCAGCAGGGAAAGTTTCATCTTTGGCTACTCTCACAATATCTCCTACCTGGGGAGACAGGAGGAGGCATGGAAAAACGGATTTAAAATAGTCCAACGAAACGTTATTAAAGTGATGGCTAACCTTTTTGGTGCCCTGTGCCCAAAGCGCATGTGCGCAGCCCCAAAATGCAATGCACGTGCTCACCGCACATGCACCCCACCCCCATGCATGTGGCCCCTGCACATGGACCCCCCCGCCCATTTTTGGCTTTCAAGTTGGTGCAGAAGGTCTTCCAGGCCCAAAATGGGGAGCGTGTGTGTGTGTGTGTGTGTGTACACACACACAATGTGTGCAAAGCCCTAAAATGCAATGCAATTGCCCCCGCACATGTGCCCCACCCCACATGCATGCACACACGTTCCCCCCACATGCGTCCCACCTCCACGGATGCATGGCAGAGACCCGAAAACCAGTTGGCTGTCGGGAGGTGCATGCGCGGTGGCTCTGTGTGCCACTTGTGGCATTTGTGCCATAAGTTTGCCATCACGGTGTTATTCAGTCTAAGTTCTTCGTAAAACTGAATACAAAGCCATAACTGTTTTGTTTCAACCCCACAATTACAGAAGGCAGACCCTCGTTTTATGTAAGGCACATACCCGAATGTTCTTTGATCTTGTTTTTACGAGGCCACCACTACGAACAACATACACTGGGGCTCCATTCACTTCATTGTCTGCTTTGTGCCGTAGCCAATCTTCATAACCCTGAAAAGATCAAAGGAAGTCACTAATATATCTTGCCTGCTGCTTGGCTGCCATCTCAAATTTTATCAGAGGATCAAACTAGGGCCGAAAAAAAAATTGTTTTGTCTGATCGGGGTTATGTTACGGAGAGTTTTCCAAAATAGATAAAGGTTGCCTGAGAAGACTTGCATGCATACCTCAAGAAAAGTCATGAGAAATGAGGGGAAAAATGCAATTGCATGATCGTTCCTACTCAGATGAGAGTTGGGAGGCATATACATTTAACAAAGTATGATTGGTTGCATAGTCAGCCAAATATTTAGACTGAATATGACATTTTTGTTCACCTATTAAGTCTTTCCCAATGAGGCAGGCAGATGTTTGATGATGTTAAAAGGTACTGTTACAGGATATAAGCTGTTCCATGTAAAGTTGCTTTGTGCAATTGACTGATTTTTGTCAATGTTGATGGTATTCAAGCGATGGTCCAGATACTTTGAAATTGTACCCAGGGCGCATATTACCATTGGTACTACCTTCCCTTTCTTTTGCCATGGTTTCTGTTAGCATATTTTTATATTTTATGATTTTTTTCCAGTTCTTTCTCTTCTCTTCTGCTGCCTTCAGGCTTTGTAACATTAACTCACCAGACTTTTTTTTATCTTTCTCATCAACAGTTGTTAAGTCTGGGGCAGTGTGTGGCAGATGCTTGAATTCTTACCGTGTTTCCCCGAAAATACGACAGGGTCTTATTTTCTTTTTACTTACAAAAGATGGCTTGGGCTTTATTATGGGGGGAGGGTTTATTGTTTTGGGGTTGCCGGGCAGCTGCTCTCTTGTGAGCGGGCTCCCAAAGAGCCTGGCACAGCCTCATGGGTGAATGGCTGTGTTGCGCTGTCGCAGGAGCGCAACACAACAGCCATGAAGTGATCACGCTCACGAGCAGCCACCCGGCAAACCCCCTTTGCAGCTGGGCACAGCGCCATTCACTGACCTAGGGGTATTGCCAAGCCGCGTGAGCATAGTCGCTTCATGGCTGATGTGTTGCGCTGCTGTGACAGCGCAACACAGCCATTCGCTCATGAGGCTCTGCCCGGCTCTTTGGGAGCCTGCTCACAAGAGAGCAGCCGCCCGGCAACCCCCCTCTTCAGCTGGACACAGCGCTGTTCACCAACCTAGCGGTATCCCGAAGGTGTCAAGCAACGGAATCACCTTTGCCTCCCCCAGGTTCCCGCAGCTTGGCGCCTTCGGGATACTGCTAGGTTGGTGAGCGGCGCTCTGCCTGGGCGGAGGTGGGGGGTTGTCCAGGGGGCTTATATGGGGGGGGGGGCTTATATTTTTGCCCATTAGAAAAATGTGGCATGGCTGAATTATGAGGACATGTCGTATTTTCGGGGAAACAGGGTATGTCGCAGAGCACTTTAGCTTCTTCATTTTCGATTACTTTGTCTATTTTGTGAGCCCACCCGTTCTTGCTAGCAGCCTAAGTAATAGAAAATGAGCTTTTAGATTTCAAACAGATGTCTGCCACTCAAAATATAAATTATGGTTGGTCAGCCAGATGTTTAGACTGGATTTAGCGTTTTCCTCTGCTTATCGGTCCTTCCCAAGGTCATGTTTGTAGAATGTTATGTTTATATAGGACACAGTATTGACAAAAGTAACAAAACAGAATTTCATCAGCTATAAAGAATGAGAGGTAAAACTGAATGCTGGATAAAGATAATTTCATTTAAAGCAGACAGTGGAGGTTATATAATAAATAAGAGCCGGCCTGTGCTGCTTCAGTGTATTATGCAGGCTCGTTTTTGAATTGTTGAAATGTTCTTTAAATAAATAAGTGAATAAATATGTTCTATCCACAGGTATTATGGAAGCACTGTGGGAACATCAGGACCCATCAACTTCCAGGAGCCAAAATACTGTGAGGAATCTCTAGAAACAATGCAGCATCTCTCATTATGAAAATCAATTTTTAGAAGACTCCTTTGCAAAATCTCATTCCTTTGAGATAGCAGGAAAAATGGTATTCATAATACAAACTTAGATACCAACCTCCACAACTATTATGTGTCATTATTATCCACTGAAGGCTTTTATTGGATCATGAAAACATATAAAAGCAATCCCTGGCAAAAACATGTTTTGTGTTTTGACTCCTAACAGCAAAATGTATTTTCTTATTTCAATTGATGCTCAAACCCTTCCGGAATACCGTTACATTTCAATGCAAGGAAAATGGAATAGCAATGATTTAAGGTACAAGGCATCTTTAGGGATAAAATAATTCAAGTTACTTTACTTTATTGTCATTGCACCTCGTACAACAAAATTAAATGCCATCTTCAGTATACATTATACATAACAAAGCAATAAAAATAAAACAAAAGCACACATCCTCCACATTCTATACTATTGAATTAAAACCCGTGATATTGCATTAATATTGCACTATACAGTAGAATTCAATATAGTTACTTTCCTCATAACACAGTTGGACCAAAAAGATGAAAGGATCCACCCGATATCCATATGATTCTTCCCTCATTGATGTATAACTATTCATGTTTAAAATGCAGAACGGTAGCATCAGACATTGTTCTGTACAAAAAGATCCCACTAAAAACACATTCTCACATTAAGGTTCCTTTTTTTCAGACTGCATATTTAGTGTTTTGGAACCATGCCTTGCCTTTGTTGGCTTGGCTTCTGAAGAAATACACCATGTGCGGATATCGCTAAACATTAGCACATTGTGAACTAACACTGATGGCCCACTTTTAATTTAATCTGTATCGAACATAATGTATATGTCTGTGCTAAGCAACAAAAATAAAAGGGCACATTTTCTTACCTGCTTTATGGCTGTCACAGTTATAACAAAAAACAATGGCAATCCACTAGTAATTGGACTAGTAGGAGTATCTATCATAAGCTGGAAGAGAAAACAGACAGAAAGAATATGCATACAAGTCAAATTTTGGAAAATCTATGTTTGCATTTGTATGTTATATTCAGAAAACTGTAAATAGTGGTTTGTGGTTGCTACTGTAACACTGCACACAGTATATACTACAATATTTTATTACTCTTTGGAAATGGTTTGTAGCTTCCAAAAATTACCAATCAGATGTTAAGTGTATAGACTTTTGATGTTATTTATTTATATTGTATGTTGTAACAGAGTAGAACATTAACCATTTATTTTTGGTACTTAGGCTGCTTTTTCTTGCTGGGAGATCCTTGTGAGGTTCAGCAGCTAGAATGTATACGGGCTGCCTTGTGATGTGACGAAGCCTGTTGCTGATTGCACAGAGGGAGTCCTTAACTTATGACCATACCTGAACTCAGAGTTATGGCTGTAAGTCATGCCATTCATTTAAGTGGGTCATCACCACACGACTGTGTCCAATGTTATCATTTTTTAAACAGTTAAGTGAACCCATCTTAGCTGGAAATTGGATTATCTGGCAATAAATATAAATCACGAGCATGTGACGCTGCAAACCATCCTAATTGGGGGATGGTTGCCAAGTTCCCAAAATGCAGTCACATGACACGTGTATGTGTGTGTGTGTGTGTGTGTGTCAAATGGAACTTTGAAACTGGTCATAAGTACCTTGGGGGGGGGGCTGTTATAACTTCAACGGTTGCTAAGAAACCAGTCATAAGTCAAGGACTACCTATAAAGGACTTTAATGGCATTTGGAAAGCAGCCAGATTTTCACCGATTTTAAAATGCCCCAAAACTGAAAATGAACTTGGCAAAAATTTCCCTTGTATACTTGCCAGATTAAAAGATGCTTGTGGGCAATCACACCAACGTGTTGTCAATAATGAAAAATACAGACTGCGCTAAGAATTGTTGCAAGGTAGCATGTGGCGGAAGTTCAGCTGCAAGATCTTGGTTAAACACGCAGTGTGAACACAGCATTCCACTCAAAGTAGAAATGGAAGAAGACTGTGTGCACTGTGACAAAACACAGATTTCTTGCATATGGACCAATCCTAAGGGGTGTGTGTATGTGTGTAACGTATTCTATTAGGCAGCAGCTCTAAAGCCCAGTCTCACCAATCAGTAAATCAATCAAATTTATATGGCAGTCTATCTTACAGAAAATGATTCTGAGTGGTATACAACAGTCCAATAAGAGTAGATGTATAAAACAGTCATTATCTCAAAACATTATACTAATTTAAAAAGTATTTTTAAAAAACCTTAAAAATAAAAATAAAACAGAAAAAGAAAATAATAGAGGGATGTCAATAATAACAGAGCCACCTCATGAGTTCACCCGTTCCTTGGGGGTCCCAAGGGCTGCTGACATAATCAGGTCCTGAGGGACCTTTGAAATCTCAGAAGTGATGAGGTTTTCCTTCTCAGTATAAACAGGATAGGGATTTTGAAGGGGATGCATGCATTGTATTTCAAGCACAAGCAATCTTAAGATGCTGAGATGTGGCAGAATTGTGATCAGAAAAAAAAATCAGAATTCTGTAGGCAATGTAATTTCCTGTGACGTGCTATGGAAGCGTAAGTTTGAACACTGATGTTGGAAAAATATTTTGAGAGTAACTTGTAATAACCAAGGAAGCAAACGGATCATCAAATAAATCAACCCAGAGTTCTCACTCAAGACACAACAGGCTCAAATGATCATACTCTGAACACGTTTTGTGAAGAAGACTATAATGCTGGAAAAGGGAGAAGAGAGGAAGAAGAATATCGAAGTGGATGGACTCAGTTATAGTGGCAACAGGCGTTCTGTTGGAAGACCTAAAAGACCAGGTTAGGGATAGTTTGTCATGGAGAACATTTGTCCATGTGGTTGCTGAGAAAGGGCATTGACCTAATGGCACATAATCAATCAATGCTGTGAATTATATAAGCTAATCCACAGAATATGTATACAGATGACACATTTAAAGAAACGCTATTTGTCAACAGAAAGAGGAATTATGACAGAAAGCATAGCAAATTGTGTTGGAAGCAAAGAGGAGTACTTGAAGTTGTTAAAGGGCAACAGATCTTCATTTTTGAATAAGGTAATCTATTAATTATCCTTTGAAAGTTGGGTGATTTATGAAATATTGACTATAAAGGCTGCACAGCTATTAGTAGGTTGTTCTTTGTTTCTTAAATATTTGAGAAATGCTTCTATTCTAAAAACAATAGTACAAATAATTCCACTCTGATTTCATTGAAGGTAAAGAGAGGTATAGTGAAATATAGAAATTCTAAACCATTTCATGGATAAATGTCTCATATGACCATTCTATCACTATTGATACTTCTTTTATTCACATAGTAAATGTTGCAAATGAAACTGCTTTTCTGAATTTATTTCAGAGCGGAAATGTAAAGAGTTCAAATACAGGTCAGCCAAAATAGTGATGAAGCTGGATATAAAGAAAAAAAAGAACAGGCTAAAATACATATAAGCCTTACTGATTAATTGAGCTTGGTACTTAACAGTTAACATTTAAACACTGCTTAAACCATAGAACTTTTTTCTGCTAAATTTAGAATCCTTTCCATTGAGGTTTTTAGACAAAAGAAGCTTTAGCACAACTTGTGAAATACGTAAGTGTAAATAGAGAAGAAAGACTAAGCAAAAATGAGTAATAACTATTTTCTGATTACATTATCATATGCACGGGAACACTAAATAATGAAAGGGGAAAAAAGCATGCTTTACATGCAGTAGGTGACAGTCAGGTGATTTTTAACAGTTTTATTGCAACAGCCACAACACGGATTTCATTGCAATTTAGGCCTGAGGCAGCATTTGCAAAAGATATAAAATGTAATACATAAATGGAATCAAATACTACAGTGGTTGGTGTAATACAGTACACAGGATATACAGCATACACAAAACACATCTGAAGAATACATTGTTCAGTCCATTCCTCAGAACAAGGTTTTGCATCACATTTAGAAGGAGTTGAGATCTGTAATCTTGTCATATGCAGAGAGATTTAAGATAGATTTTCCCATAAAGATCATAATTTCATGTTTCTAGGGGGATTTTTTGAGAGCCTGTTCTTTCGACAGGGTATAAATAAATCTCTTTTCCATCCTGTTAGCTTTGGACAACAATCAAGTCCATGGGTCAACTCTATGTGTCTCACGTGCTGTTACAATGTATTGATTGATTATGTGTCATTAAGGCATTGTGGACTCTTAGTGATCTCATGTATATACATATTACAATATTTTAAATGTCTGCTACCATCTTGTGATGGACTTGACATCAAAAATCAATATAATCTCAATAGCACAAGGCCCAAACAATAGCTAAATTTCTGATTATAGTACTGACCAGGTTCCAGGAAAGATGGAGGAGGCAAATGATCACCCATTGGACCAGTTAATAAATAGAAATTTAGCTTTGATGCTTAAATTCCTCCTGGAATTCACTCTCTGAGATTAAATATCAAATTAGGAAAGGTCTTTACTAGTGACTTTAGCTCAGGATTTTGACAATATTGCTAATTCATACCACCATGCATTTGCTTTGAAAAATTGAAGCTAACTAATATTTTACTCCTATCTTTGCTTAATTTGTAATCACATGTGGGAAGGATTAAGAGAGGGTACGCAATCAGATGAAATGCCAATTTACAGGAAACCAGTTTTAAAAATATATTATGTATAATAGCTAAACTGCATCAACATTTTTAACATCCCTCTTTTAGCGTGAAGCAAACTTATTAGTCACTAGGAATAAACCTTATGAAGCAGATCAGCTAATGCCTTATGAAACCACAAAAAACCATGGATGAACTTGTCCATATAATGGCAGTACGGCACATCACTAGACATAAATGAATTCTATCCCTGAGAGTAAGTCACTATTTGTTTCAAAAGTCAGAAAAATCAAGGTTTATGTTTGGTTATATTCAACAGGATCTTTTTTCAAACCCCTCATTTCAATTGCACATGTTTAAGCAGTGTTAAATTATCCAACTTACCTGAACCAAAAATATTATAAGAAAATAAAAATTGGCTACTCTTCTAAACTGTTCAAATAAATTTTTGGGCACAAAATTCCACACAGTATACTGCAAGAGAAAAAAAAGTTACATTTAAAAACTGAATTTCAACTTCAATCATTTTTATAGAACTGTGTATTTTGCATTCAAAATTCTATAAGCTCTCTTTTAGAACATTCATATCAGACAATTAAGTTCCATGTTTACCTTTATGCGTTAAATTTGTAACACAATACTGGAATTCATAAAGAAAATGAATTAACTGACATGTGATATTGGGTTTTCTACAATGTAGGAGATGTTATATTCATTTTGATTTTAATATAGGTTATCCTCAACTTACAACAACAATTGAGTCCAAAATTGCTAAGCAGGGCCATTGTTAAGAGAGTCATACCCCATTTGACCATTTTTGCCATGGTTGTTAAGTAGATCACTGCAGTTAAGTGACTCGTACAGTCGTTATGCAAACTTGGCTTCCCCCATTGACTTTGCTGGTCAGACACTCCCTAGGAAGGTTGCAAATGACAATCCCAGAACCCCAGAATCCTGCATCCCCTGTAAGTACATGCTGGTTGCAAAGCACTCAACATTTGATTGCATGACTGTGGGAATCATAAGTGGTTATAAGTCACTTTTTTCATTGCCATTGTAACTTTGAATAGACATTAAATGCATGGACTACCTGTAAAGCGAATTGTCTATGAAGTTGCTGAGCTTAAATGCACTGCAATTGCCTTCAAGAGTATTCCTCTACTACAAGCACAACGAGGTATGAAATATTGGCTGAACCAAGTGGCTGTTAAGCGAGATGCCACGCATCCACTTCAATGAACAACTGCAATACCAACGCTCCCATTTGTGGTCATTAAGCAGAGTACTGGAGAGGGAGAGCCCTGGCCTTCCAGACGTGGTGGGGTAGAGAGAATGCCTGGGCCTCCCACTTTACCTAGGACAGGGGTCGACAACCTTAAACACTCAAATAGTCATTTGGACACGTTTCCCACAGAAAAGAAAACACCGGGAGCCACAAAACTTTCCCGTGCCTATTTCCTGAGCGGCCACAGAACTCGCATATGTAATTGAATTAAACATTCTGTTTTCTTCTGAAACTTTTCTTTTCTTGGATTTATCCATGGTTGGCTTACTGGGGGTCGAAAAGCTCAATAAATCGCATGCCGGCTGGCAACACACATTGGCGGTTGTGACGCATATTTTGAGCATCAGGGAGCCACAGCAGAGGGATGAAAGAGCCACGGGAGGCATTTAGAGCCACAGGTTGCTGATCCCTGACCTAGGAGTCCTGAGCCCTCTCCTTGCCCACACCATGGAAAACAACTGTAAGAACACTGGCTACTGGAAATCCTTCAGTGAAATAGACTTCAATCTGGCAAAAATGACAGCAAATGCCGCTGTTCTGAGCCTTTCAAAACACCGGTGTTTGCTAGCGCCAGAGGGGAAAACACCAGTGAACACTAATGCTGAGCTTTATTGAGATTAATTTGTGAACTTGCGTTACTAATTTTAATTGCTTTAACATTGTCATGCTCAATTTTATAAACAGCTAAACGTCTTTGTGGAATTGGTGGTATTTAAACAATGTAAATAAATAAATAACCTTTGTTTATATTAACGGGGAGGTTAACGTAAAAACATATAGGTAATCCTCAATGTACAAGTGGTCATTTATTGACGGTTTGAAGTTATGATAGCCTTAGAAAAAGTGACTTAGGACTAGCCATCAAAATTATAACTACTGCACCATCCTGTGGTCACAGGATCACAATCTAATTGCTTAGCAACTGGGCCATCTTTGACAGTTGTAGCATCTTGCAGGCAATGTGACGGCAATTCGCAACCTTCCCTGTCAAACCATACCCAGAACTGAAAATGGAAATCACCACATTGTTTTTGTGCAAGTTGCTTATAAAGGCTAAAAATATACTCACCTGAGACAGTTTTTAGAACTTTTTTTTAGTTAAGCAAGCTTTTGAACTAAGATGCATCACAAAAACAAATTCTGTAATGATATATAAATGAACTAGTTTAACAGTATGACTCATAAAATGCCCTAATCCTATTCAGATACACACCTGAGAGTTGCTTTTTTAAAAATGCTGCTATATCTCACTAAAATTTATCTTGAACTATTGCACTTTATAAAGCATATGTATAGGTGTTAACATTTCCCATACCTTAGAGGAGATTATTCTGTTTTCTGCAAACTTCTGAGGAACATAATGGCCATGCTGGGGAAAACGATTTGCAATATAAATAGTTCGATTATCACTCTGATGTGGTGGGTCAAAACCCTGGGGGAAAAAAGCCAAGAACATTATATTATAATACATTTTAAAACTTGATATTCTCACACTAATTCTGAAAAATAATGTCTCCTTATTCTGAATACATGTTCTTGGTGAAACAGATAAAAGCAAATACAATATCTAAAAAGAAACCAAAAGTAATATTTATTTGTATCGTGCCTTTATTATTTTTTAGAAATAACTTACGGTGATGATCATATGCAACACATTTTCCTCCTCCTATTTTCCCCACAACACCAACCCTGTGAAGCAGGTTAAGCTGAGGGAATAAATGGCCCAAAATCACCTAGTTGGCTTTCATGGCTAAGGCAGGGCTTGAACTCATGGTCTCTTGCTTTCTAGCCCGGTGCTTTTAACCACTAGACCAAACTGACTATCCATCCATCCATCCATCTCACCCAGCAGGGCCATCCATTGCAGCTGGAAATTATGCCCTCAGTCACATTGCCTACTAGATTCTCAGGAAAACAAAGGCTCCCTCTGAAACCCACTGGGAGCATTGGTCACCTGGGGTGGACTGAGCAAATCGGTACTCCATCATGTAAGGGAAAGCAGAGGCAGCACCAGCATATTGAAAAGCAACCATAAAATGTTCTGACTTGGACTGAGGTTAATGTCCTCAACCTCCTATTATGTTGCCAATGTCTTGAGAGAAAAACCAGCGTGTGATAACCTCCTGAGCCACCCCAGAGTCTATGCCACATAAAAGCAAGTTAAAACCTCCCAGAGTTGCTGTACCTTAAGACCCCACTGCAAGTGCAGTAATTGAGACAAGTAGCCCCATTAGGGATATCGCTGTACAGCAGGAAAACTGGTATAACAGCTAAAAATATGAATGGCCTCTAGAGCCCAACTTCATTGTAGACAGTCCAACATCTGCAATGCAGAACCTCAGCCTTACAACTGCCCTAAAACTGTGATAATTGGTGATAAACTAAACACCCAGTAAATATATGTCAAGTTGAGGTTTTGTAAATGACTACAGACTACACCGGAGCTTGGATTAAAACTTTACACAGCACTTTATTATAAACTCACACTCCCCCAATGTGAAGTTATTGCCTTGGCTGAGCAGGGTTAACTTTTTCCTCCTGGTCCTTATGACTTGGCTTAGCCACATAAACAAGCCTTTAGAGATCAATCCTTACTGTTCTTGAAGTGTCAGATAGTCCTCGTTTCCATCCGAAGAATCTTGCACTCATTGGATATGCTGCCTCAGCGTGGCTACACCTTTTGTAAATACAGTCGCATAGCAAAGTCGCTGCCAGGTTCCTGGCTAGGTTTCAAGCTCTGTTCTAAAGAAATGTTGCTGTTGAGCACCCAAGTTGAGCTCCAGGCAGAGATCAAGCAGCGTTGACTACTTGTCGTTCCTCCTGGCAGTTGGCTAGCAACCAACCTTTATAAACCTGTAGTTGTTTCCCAGATGTCACTTCCCATGTCCTCATCTATGTGATGCATCTTCCTCTTCTTCCGCTTGTCACGTACTCTCTGGGTTTATTCCCCTTTTCTGGGCTGAGGGCCTGAGTGGAGTAAGGTGGGTTACCTGGCTACCTGTGGACATCGGCATGTCTTTGAAAGGGTCAGAACGTCAATCAATTAGCCAGCTGTGGAGGCTGTTGTGCCAGTCAAACAGCTTGGTGTGGCCAACGGACTAGCTGAAATATCATTGTGGGAGTCTGTAGGGGAAAATCTCTGCTGGTCAGTCTGCCTCGCTAAGCAGGCTGGTGGGGAGGGGTAGATTAAGGGCTTCTCCCTCAGGTTTCCTGGTAGAGCCAGACCCTCGTAACTCTTTTGATATGGGCAAGAGGACGAGCTGAATCTAGCCTTGGAATGGAGTGCCTGTTCCTACCTGCCAGGGTTACTCCTATCAGTATTTTTTCCAAGGTGCAGCTACTCTCTTTTTTTTCCTCATAGCATATCTCAGAGATGGGAACACTCACATCTGGAGGTCATCCAGATCTCGGATGAAGGGAGCCTTGCTATGGAACCTCTTGGCATTTAATAGCAGGGGATACTTTGTGGAAGTACTTGGTGGAAGATAAGGTGTGCTGTCATTAGGTGAAATTAGTCCCTGGCAAACAGCTCATCTTGAAACAAAATTGCTGGTTTCCCCTCAAGACTCATGAGGGGAAGGAACCATGGGAAATGGTGCAGGCGGTGTGTAATAAAAGGGAAGCTAAACGGAAGAAAATACTTGTGTAAAATTGAAATTAACAGCTGGAGTGATAGTATGTCTAATGCAGAGTACATAAAAGGAACTAAAAACAGGACTTTCAGATCTCTTGCTCAAACCTGACACTACTGAGAAAATACCACCAAGCTACAACACTACAGAACTTCCTGGTCCTGTGTTTTTCAAAAGAACTTTTAGTACCTGATAGTAAAAGGAAGGAGGTAGGAGAAAACCATCCAAAAAGGTGATCTTCTAGCTTGTTTTTGTCAATATATTGTACATAAGGGCCAAAGCATTCTTTCTTTTTGCAGTGGACATAAAAGAAGAAACTGTGATCGACTGGCTGGGGATCTTCTGTTGCTAGGACCCCCAACTATGTGGGCAGGGTTACCAGCGTGACTGTAAATATGTGCCTTGGTGTTTCCCAAGCTCCCTGCCCCATCTGAATCTACAAAAATAAATAAAATGAGGAACTGTCATCTAGTGACAATTTAAAGACCAAAGTGAAGTCCAAGAATGGTTCTTTATATCAAACAGCTCTCAACAATAACTCCTGATTGTTTCATCAGCAACACTGAACATCAATGGAGGCTGAAGCACATTTCTCCCCTCTCCAGCAAATGTACTTGCTTAGCAACAGATTAAGTAGACACTGTCACCAACCCTCAAGTCTGCTGCCCATACATTTGCACAAAGCTAAAAGGAATATCCAAGATAAGGATTTATGCTAAGGAAGGTGCCCCCCCCAGTGAAAGTGGAAAGTAGCAGTGAAAATCTAGCTGAAGTGAAAGTGGGAAGAAGTGCCAGAGGAGGATCAAATTTTCCTCTTTCCAAACCCTGCATATTTTCCCAGCGTGATGATACTTTCTGCAGAATTAAGCACTCACTGCCTTCTGTATAATCTGATCCAATGACATCTAAATTGCAGTTAAAGTAGACTTCTTCAATGGGGTAAAAGCCAAGAATACAGAGACATTGATAAAATCAGAAGTCTGCACTGACGCCATTGAGTCCAACCTTTCCCCTAAGTGCCGCAATACAAATTAACACATTAATTACAAATGAGCTTTAATTAAATGTAATGTAATTGTTACATGGTGAACTGAAACAAGTTAAATTTCCTTAGATTTATAGTTGGTACAGAGTATTAGGGATGCGGTGGCTCAGTAGCTAAGACGCTGAGCTTGTTGATCAGAAAGGTTGGCAGTTTGGCGGTTCGAATCCCTAGCGCTGCGTAACAGAGTGAGCTCCCATTACTTGTCTCAGCTTCTGCCAACCTAGCATTTTGAAAGCATATAAAAATGCAAGTAGAAAAATAGGAACCACCTTGGGTGGGAAGGTAACAGCGTTTCGTGCGCCTTTGCCATTGAGTTGGAGACGTCTTCCGACAGCGCTGGCTCTTCGGCTTTGAAACAGAGATGAGCACCGCCCCCTAGAGTCAGGAACGACTAGCACATATGTGCAAGGGGAACTTTTACCTTTACAGAGTATTTGGGATCCAAGTGCTGAACAGCACAGACTGAAATAACTTCTCTAAACTTTCTATAACTGAGTAATGAATAAATTGAACACCTAACAAGGCACAAATGGCTCCTATTATCCTAGTTTAGACACATTATGCAAAGGCCCAGATCTTTGGAAAAGGTTCTCATACTGGGAAAGGTGGACGAAAAGAGAAGACTATAACCAGGAGCAAGGTGGATGGATTCAATTACAGTGGCAATCAGTGCATTACTGGGAGATTTGGGGAGGAGGGGGAACAAGTTAGGGATACAGATAGTCCTCAATTTACAACCACAACGAAGAACAGTTTGGAGCCGAGCAAGGTGGTTAATTGAGACACAACTAATTGTATAACCTTTTGTCAGTCATTAAGTAAATCACTGCAATTAAGCAAATCATGTGATCGTTAAAGGAATCTGACTTTGTCTTTGCTTGTCAAAAGCTGGTTGGGAAGAGCGCAATTAATAATAATCACATGACCTGGAACATGCAACTGTTGTATAGTGCCTGAATTTTGATCGTATGAGCATGCGGATGCTGTGATGGTTGTAAGCATAAGGACAGTTCATAAGTCACTTTTTTTCAGCACTGTTGTAAATTCTAACAGTTGCTAAATGAATGGCTGTAAATCAAAATCTATGTGTAGATTATCCTAGAGTAAATCTACCTGTATGGTTGCTAAGAGTATAAAATGACTTGATGGCATATCATCCATCAATTAATCAACACCACCATCAGTGCAAAGAAAGTTGCAGTGCACAGAACTGAAGAAAACTGAAATTATTTTTCCAATTGAGACTCCCAGAGATTCAAACATTCTTGGCCCATCAGACAAATAGAACTAGCAATAAAACTAGCAGTGTTTTAACTGGAAGATATATGCTGTTATTATCTTTATTGGCTGGATTCTCACAGTGCACTAATTCAGTGTTTTTTTTTCCATTGTTTTTCTTTAAATCTTAAAGAAGCTTAGCTAATGATAGTTTTCCATGTATGAAAATATTCAAAGATGTTACACAGGTGCTATTATTTCAAACGAGCTGACCTCACTTAGATGGAACGTAATCTGTACTGGTTCCAGCTGTGCTTTAGAGGCATTAGTTCTGGAAACCAGTAATCTAAAGAACAGCACAGTCTGAGAGCTGGTTTAGCCTGATCAACAAGAGAATATCTAGTAAACAGAATCAAGTCTACCTACAGATATAATACAAATAAGATATGCGGATGTCGACTGACATAACCTGGATTACTCTAATAAAGAAAGCAACTATTAGTCTAATTGGCGTATGGTCATGCACAAATAGAGCATAATTAACATCTTTTTCTCTTCTGATCTTTATAATAAGTTCATAACATAATAGGGATTTGGGAAAATCTGCTGGTAGCAGAAACAACTGCTATAATCAGATGCCGCAATTAGATTTCATATAATCTAGTCATTAAAACAAAAGTTTTGTGTCTTATCTGACAGATAGTTCTCTTTTTAAAAGTTTTTAAAGCTTCTAAGTAAGAGAGAGACAACAAACTGCAGACAGCAGTAAGATGCTTACTCTACAAGTACAGTTCTGCCTAAAATCTGCTGGGCTTCATATTTCAGCCTCAAGGACATAAGGAAAGGGATCTTTATTTGTCTTCCTCACTTTCAGCAGAAAAACATGATCTCATTCTTTTGTTTTACTCAAGGAGATCCTTCTGTCAAATAAACCAGAAATTAAGTAAAGTGAATGACAGCACTGGGTGGGGGAAAATAATTTAATTATAACTAGGCTAGTACATATGTTAATCAACCCCCTTTCAATCGTAAAAGCTTTTTATTTTTTAAAATGGCAGCTTGCAAAAATAATTTTAGTGGAAAAAAAGGCAAAATTGTCCTTATTGCTTATTTCTCCCAAATGCTTTGTCAAATCAATTCCAGATAGTGTTATTTGCTGGCCCTTAAAGGCCTTATATACAAGCAGTTAAAAAGGCACAGTTACAGAAAGAAAGTTAATCAGAGGTACAAATTCAAAATCAGATATAAGGGCCAAGAGTAGATAATAGGTTATTAACCGAAGATATGGATGAGATGCTCATTCCTTTCCAAAAGCCCTTTTTACTAGAACTCAAGACTTGTTAGCCTTACTAACCTGTTAGTCTCAAGTATCCATGCTTGCAGTCTCACTATTACCATCCTGCCATAAAAAACAAGTAGAATGATATTGAGCAAAACTGATTTCTATCTGTAGGCATAGCTAATGAAAAGAACAAAGTATAATGTTAAATGAGAAACTCTCCTCAGCACTTTCGAATTCATGAATCCCCGATTTTGTTTTAGAGAGGCTCTATCATTCATAAAGAAATGTATTTGTAAATATAATGAACTCTTGAAAATAAAAGCTTGCTTCTTCATGTTACAGAAAAAACGAATCCACCTTTCTCATGTGTGTGCATTTGGCACAAAAAAAGTGAAATGTTGCTTTGCTACAGCATCTGAAATGTTGTGACATGCTTTACACATAACCTCATTTGTGTTTTCCTCTGGACTTGTCAAATTGCAGCCCTAACAAACCAGTCAGAAAGGCCTTCCACCTGCTTTATTTGGAGAAAGAGCAGCAGAGATTCATCAATGGGGTTGCCAATGAAGGGGTGTCCTTTAAAGGTATGCTTTATAGCAGGAGTCTCCAAACTTGGCGATTTTAAGACTTGGGGACTTCAACTTCCAGAATTCCCAAGCCAGTATGTATAGGATTAAGGTAGATCACTGAGCTCTGCTGGAAGTGGGAGGGGGGAATTCAGCCATCTGCATGAATTATGTTTTTCTTACTGGGAGTGGCAAGAAATTATTTTTATTTTTTTTATTTACACATGTGAACCTTTTCTTTATGCTGGGTTAGAAGAACAAGTAAGATTGCTGGTGTACCACCAGTTTTACTGTCCAACAACCTTCATGGCAGTATTAAGAATAAAGGAGAATATTTGTAGCTCAGGATTGAAATGAAGGGTGCTTGGTGGTCTCTGAACTTGGCTTTTTTGCAGATGTTTTATTACCCATACCAGGTACATCAGCATTGATAATCTTACCTACTTTGGGTAATGAAATGTCTCCAAGAAAACCAAGCTCAGAGAGCGCCAAAGATCCCTCAGTATTAAGCAGCTTTGGAGTTTGTTTCTGGGAGACCGTGGAAATGGATTATCTCAGGATTTCATGATTATGTTAACTGTGGGATCGCCTGTTGCTCTTCCAGGTCTCAGTGCCAGCCAGCTGGTTGTCACACGCGGGGGGAACGCTGGAAACCAGAAGACCGGGTGACTGGGGTGCATGCACATGCCAGAAACCGGAAGCTCAGCTTCCTGGTGCCTGCACACTGGGGAGCTGCTCTTCTGGTTTCTGGTACTCCCCCGGACGCAGGTGCGCGTTCCCATTCCCGCACTCAGTGGCGAAAAGGTTCACCAAAACACTGATCTAGGAGTTATTTTTCCTAAATGGCAGGACAATGGAATGATGGCCGAAGTAGGGAGGTAATGAATGGCTGGATCATGTCCTTGAACATTTTGGCTTGACTGCGCCTCCCCTTTAGAGGAGTGGGAGACTAAAGAAAGGTTGTCTCCTGAAATTTGTGGAACTAGACCAGTTACTGAATGCTTTGAGGATTTGATGGATATATAACCGTTGCTCCTATTGAAACTCTAGCCTTGCCATGGAACAGTGAGATGGCCAGGTTGACACCTGAGAGTTCTCTCCACTTGCATTGATTTACCAAGCAGCACAGGCAAATGAAATGCCGGGTGCCAAGATGTGGCAATTTCATAAGAGGCCTTTTTTTGTTGCCTCCACTCATGTCCTCAATGAACCAATAGCAGAGTTCCGTTGAGTACTTACTGTAAGAATCCACCTAGTGTAGGTGTGACAGTTCAGTTGGGCCCCAGTTTGAAGAAGTGATGCAATGCGCTTGGATTGCAGGCTTTTAGAAAACAAGCTAAAGACATATTTATTTCAGCATTTCCTGAAACAGGAATGGCCTTATTAAATTTTACTTTAAAGATTTTTACAATTTTTGAAAGAGTAACAGAATAAAAGAGTTGGGGGGGGTGTTGGAGGTCTTGTAGTCCAATGCCATGCTCAAGCAGGAAACTCTACAATTTTAGGCAAATGATTGTCCAATCTCTTCTTGAAAACCTCCAGTTTTGGAACATCTACAACTTCTGAAGGCAAGACGTTCCAATGTTTAATGGTTCTAAATTGAGAAATTTCTCCTTAGTTCTAGGTCAATTTTCTCCTTTATTAGTTTCCATCCATTGCTTCTTCTTCTGCTTTCGGGTGCTTTGGAGAATAGGCTGACCCTCTCTTCTTTGTGGCAGCCCCTTAGGTATTGGAAGAGTGCTATCATGTTATTCTTTTCATAAAACTAAACATACCCAGTTCCAGCAACTGTTCTTTATACATTTTAGCTTCCAGTCCCCTGATCATCTTTTTTGCTCTTCTCTGCACTCTACCTAGACTCTCAACATCTTTTTTAATATTGTAGCAACCAAAACTGGATGCAATATTACCAAGCCATTACAAAGAGGTATTGACCCTTCACGTGATCTTGATTATTGATTCTATTTCTCTGTGAATGCAGCCTAGGATTCTGTTGGCATTATTAAGAATATTATTAAAACATTAAAAACATTGTTTAACCTTACTGTTTGAAATTCTAATGTTATTTCAATTGAGATGTTATTGTTAGAAGCTGTAAATAGTATCATGGTGATAGGAATATTAATGGAAAGCATAACATGTTAGTGCTTAATTTTTAGAAGTTATATTTATTCTGCTATAATTTTTTTTTCTCAACTTCCAGAGAGCTTATTCTGAAAATGAGCTGGATCACATCGGAAAAAAGTTTGCCTATGAGAAAATTTAATATGCAAAGTTTCTGACCCACAAGATGATTGTACTCTGCAAAGCTCTAAACAAACACTTTGCCTTTCAATTTGACTGAAATAAAATGCCAAGCGTGCATTTCGAAAGATAATAAACTGAACCACACCCAGGTATCTGGATAGCTCTAAATGGTATTTTGAAGGAGCACAGGATTAACAGCTGGAAGTCACCCAAAACCTAGAATAAATTATTACCAAAAGTGTACATCTTCAGTTGCTGTATTTAGGTGCTAAATTTTGGGATGTCTAGAAAATTGATGATCTTGATAAATTTACCTACAGTCCAAAAGTTAGCACCAGGTGGAATAGCAGCTTTAGTTTCAGCTTCACATTACACAGTATAAGTGATATAACAGAGGACATCCGCCTGGACACATTCCCAAAGCCCAGATGATGCCAAATCCACTGAGAATGCTTCTGGATAAATTATTAGGTGTGCATTTTTATACTGAAACTCATCAAATAAGTCCTGTAAATAATTGATTTTATCTAGGCTGCAAATTCCTAATTAATGATATTGTCTCACAGGTGCAATATGAACTTTTTTTTTCATTGTAGAACTGGCACTTAATGTTAGCTATCCTGGGACTGCAGAGCTGAAGGGGTAGTTGGACGTTTATGTAAGGGCCATTGTTTTTTCAAATATACTGTATTTTTTGGTGTATAAGACGCACTCCCCGCCACCTCAAATTGGGTGGAAATATCTATGCATCTTATAGAGCAAATATTGAAACCCCCCCACCCCCCAAAAATTTGCCTCATTTGCAACAAGCAGAAAACAGTCTTGTCAGCTTCAGCACAACCTGATTTAGCACGAGCAGCTGATTGGCGGTTGGATCTGCTTCCCGGAATACTGCCAATCAGCTGTTCCAGGCTGTGGGGATCGCCACCGCCTCTCGCCGCCTCTGTGAGCCCCATTTTCAGCTTCCGCACATCCCATTTTTGGTCTGTTCCAGGTGATGGGGATAGGTGGCAGTGGTGATCCCCGCTGCCTGGAACAGCTGATAGGCAGTATTCTGGGAGGCAGAGCCAACTGCCAATTAGCTGCTCATGCTAAACCAGGCTGTGCTGAATCTGATCATGCTGTTTGCTGCAAGGAGGCAAATTGCTGGGATGCAGAGGCAGATTTTTTTTTCTTGCTTTCCTCCCCAAAAGCTAGGTGTGTCTTATAGCTCGAAAAATACGGTACATCTTTGCCTTGTTGTGTGAACCAAAATATGGAGAATATATAATATTGCTATCCCTGTTGTACTAAAGAATCTAGTTCTGGGCTATCCATAAAGATAGCAATAGGCAAAGTTTTCTAAAATAATGTCCACTACAGCAGCTGGTAGGTGCAAGAAGGTGGCATTTGAGACTGATTGTCTGGAGCACAATTCAAGCAAAGGCTCCACATTTGTGTCAATGTGGCGTAATGGTGAAGATATTTGAAAAAGACAAGGGACTCCCAAACTCAGGACTACTCTCAATCACAGCAGCTCACTGGGGGATTTGTATCATTTTTTATTATCCTATCTCGTGGGAGAAAGGATAATGGTGAGCACCAGATATAAGGAAATCTTTATATCAATAACAATATGGTGATACTAAAACTTTATCTGTTTGCCTATTGGTACCTCAGGTTAGCCCAAACAGTGCATTATATCACAACAATTTTTGAATCAAGGTCCCTTGAAATCTACTAAGTTAAAGAACACATAAAAAAATCTGGGTTTCATTCACAAGATTGAGGCCATTGAGCAACCTCGTGGTCATGTGATTGTGATTCTGACATTCCCTGACAGTTTCCCACAAGCAAAGTCAATGGGGAAGCCTGCAGAAAGTTAGAAGTCACTTCTTGCTCTCACTGCTTTTTTGCTCATCCTTGAGTATTCCGTTTGTTACTTAATAAATACTGACTTATTATTGAAGCTCCTTTGCAACTGCAATTATTTTTCTATTTGATATACACTCTTCTTAGATGACCACACGACCATCCAGTACCAGGGTTAAAAAAATATGTTCGGCTTAAAATGTAATGTTCATTCTGGTCACATCAAACAGCATTACTTTATTCTCTCAAAGAAGGTCCCAATGGGTCATAGGGTTGTCTAGTCGGATGCAAAAATAATTTCCCTTTAGGCCCACATTACACATTTGTTCAAACACATGACAATTTGCAAATGTGTGTTTCAAGTAGCTGATATAAACCGCTTGATTCTCGAAAGATTCTGGTAGCTGTAATGTTCCAATTACATGTTACTCTGCAGCTCCAGGGATCAGAGGCCACTGCAATTGATGGAGCCAAGCCAGGCCTAGCTGTTCATCATCCATACTCAGAAGCTCGCCATCTGTTCCACATAAATGATGCAACAATGCTAGAATCTCCAACTGAGAAAAACACTGGCATCTGTAGATTGCTAGACATTAATAGGAAAATTTTAGGAAGTCACTAGAAATTTCAAAACTAAACTCCAGGACAGTTTACGCTCAAATACCTGTGAAAGAAAACTAAGAGTGATGTAATAATACCACAGAAAGTATGTCTTTAGAAAAACCACTACATGAAGGTTTGAATGTCACACGGCATTCTGGAGGGGAAAACAGGAAAACCACAACACAATAGCTACATCACAGAACAGAATATTCTAGAAAGTAGAATATTCTAGAAAGTAAGTCAGAAATGCAGCCAATATCATGTATGAATTTTAAATTAAAGTAGAGGCAGAAATTGTTCCCAAAAGGTGGAGGTGATGCAAGATCTTTGATTTTTCCAGCTATCCAAGTTACTAACTGCTCCCTTATGGAACACGGAGAGTTCTACCAACCAAGACAACTGAACATATGCGATAGATCTCTTTTGCAAACAATGATCAAATGAGAATGCTTCTGATCCAACAATCTGTTTTCCCTCAAACTTTCTCTTTCTTCAGGCAATACTAATTTGTCCTCTTCTAGTTCTGCTTCCAGTTTGAAAAAATGGAGGAAAAAAAATCTGCTCAAACAGACACTCAGCAATAATGAGTTTGGGATGCCGGTCCAGAGTGAACAAGTCACATTTAAAAACAGATTTTAAAAAAGACTAAAACTGAATCATCAGTATGTTGTCCTCATAGAAAGAGCAGCTACTTTTCTAGACAAATAATCACACCTTATCATTTAAAACAAACATTCTTTAAGTAGCACAATAGGCTGTGTGTTATTACACTGCCCTTCCCAGTGGATTGAGAAATCACCAAATAATAGCTGGAGAAACCAAGATACACCATCCTACATATTCTTGGATTACCTAGAAAATCCAGTAATAACCACATCTAAATTCTATAAGGTTTTGGATGCTTGAATATATGTCTTATCTTGTTTGGTATGACTCCCTTCCATATGACTCAGCTTCCAATTATATAAATACTCCTAACTAACTGGGTCAGTGTTCACAAAGAGAGGAATATCAAACTGTTGATATTGTTCTCTAAGTTTCTTTAGCTGACAGACACTGGCTTATTCCTCTCAGGGTAGATGCTTTAGAGAAGTTGCACAAGTTACTGCCCCCAAAACTATATGTTCCCTGTGAATTTGAAATCCTCAAATACATTAGGCATTTACATATTTAATTCATTAATTTAATTATTTTTTTTAAAAAAACCCTTGCCCGTGCAGCCCACTTCCATTTATTAAATTAACTGTACTAAATGGTGCCACTGAATACCAAATCGTGGTCTTCAAATGAAAATGTGCACACATTATGGACAAGCAATCCAAGATCTGTTATCCACAGCTAGTCATATGATAAACTACAGTAGTGGGCATGGCCTGAGCCATTCACATTATTGCATCAAAAAATTGTACGTTCGTTTACCGTCAGGTGCAAACAAGTCAGTGAATCTCTTTTGTTATCCAAGAAATACAGTTTTGTGGACTTTAAAACAAATATTTGAATTATGTCCCTAGATTCTACAAATTGCTTCTGAAGTGTGCATTTCATAATAAATACCGTAGTCATAATGCATTATCGCTCAATGAACACCGTATTATTTTAAAGAAATGACAGTTGCTGTGAGACACATTTTCTAATAAATATGGGTGTAGATATTTTCACTTTATTATCCATTAGTGACTTTGACTAAGAGTTCAAACTAGCCATTTGTTTACTGAACATGTCTATTAACTTATTAAAGGAATGTTAGCAAATGCAGCAAGACAGAAAACCAGTTTTGCTTCTTTGCTCTCACTTTTATAGTTATCAGGTGGCTGGAATATATGGCTTATCTTGCTTATCTTAAAGTAAGTTTATCTTGCTTATGACCCCCCCCCCCCCCATCAGCACTAATCTTCTGTGTATGACAAAGATATCTATTGCTTTGGCAAAGGTTTCACTTTATTGTTCAGCTTCAAGAAAAAATAATAGTCTTCAGTCAGTGCACAAGATGAAATACTAAGCCTTCTCATTCATATATTTTTTCAGAAGCATACATCTAAGGTGTAACTACTGAAAATAGGAATACAGGTAATATGTAATTTGTTTCTGACTCAATCTGATATATTTTAGTATGTCTGCTCTTTAACTTCTAATAGATATGAAAATTGATTGTAGATTCTGATATGAGAATGCTATTGTCTCCAGAAGCCCCTCTGGTCTTTTGATGAAGATAAAACAGACTGGAGGGAAAACAAGCTCTGTTTGGGTGTTCCGGTTCAAACTGGCCAGAATCATTAGCCATATAGCCATATTTTCTTACTGTTTTTTTTTAAAGGCTGAGTTCCTATGGTTTGAACTATCAATGGTGAATAGATGGGTTCATGCTACCATCACAAATAGATGGGATTATGCTACCCTACAATAAAATTGAAACCAGTTTATCAATAAACAAGGTAATTTACAATTAAAATTATTCTGTGAACCCAGTCTAGGTTTGCAAAGCAACAAATCAAAATCTTCTATTTACGTACAGTCACAAGCCACTAATAGTTTGTTTAAGCACTCCCATCCATAAAAGAGCCAAGCTGCAGCATGCTGATATAAAAGGTGACACATCGAGAATTCCAGGAATCTGGACTACTATGGAATTTTATCTGAATCATTGGGTATCTACTATGTATATCTCAAGTACTCTATAGCTACCAAAGTAAATGTGGAGGGGAGCGATTCCAAAGGCAAACATACAAGCAATTCTATAAGTGTCTGAATTTCCAGTATTTCAAATCTTAGACTATAAAGCTAACAAAACTGCCTTGGGCAGTTGCTCTCAAATTATTCCACAGGGAATAAAGTTTCCCTCCAGTTGAGCTCAACTCTGACGACAATCTGATCATATCCATGTTGTTATTTCGTTTTGAAGAAAAACAGGATAATCCAAACTCTGTTAGCTGAACTTTTGTAGAGGAAGGCAGGATAATGATAATACACATTTCAAACCTGTTTTACTAGTCTTAATAATATTATATCAGGAAGTTGATTTATGAACAGTTTCAATATAACATGTAGGATTTTTGTGCTCCTATGGCACATTATGAAATTCTCACATGGGAGAGAGGAATAAACTGGCTCCTTCACTACTGATAAGCAATACATGATTTCAATTACACAGCACTCCTTATCTCTCTCAGTGGTAACCTCTCAATGGTACAAGGTAGCATTCTCCCTTCCAAGGGAGGAAAGGTGATGTATGATTTAATGTTTCTTATTTATGCTGACAGATAAGACTGCATTTGGAACTAAGGATTTGAACAGTATATGCCTATTAGCATTTCAGGAGAACTCAATGGCAACGTAGAGGCTGGTCTGCATATATAGATTCTGGCTTAGTCTGTTGTGTGAACCCTATTATTATAAAAAGGGATGATATAATATATAGATTATAACATGTTTTATATAAAACTTGTGCTCATCCAGATATTGCTGAGCATCCTAATTCAATCTACTAAGAACAAAACACAAAGAAATGCAAACTCTCTACCACTGGATTTTGAAACAATCTACCGGTAACTTCCTCCTTCCTAGTCTATTAATGTTTTAGCAGCATTAGTGCTTGAAATCATATTGGGTCTCTTGTCCAATTATCCTTCATTTTTATTTTATGACTCCATTACAATATTAACTCGTAAATCCCCTCAGGCTGGTCTTATACACTGCATTAAAAAGAATAACTTTTAATTTCATTAAAGGCATATGTATGTATTCTGCTCTGGGGAATATTAGGATTATTTAAGGCAACAGTTGGCATTTCAAATTGAAAAAGGAAGACTAGATTGGGGAATGCATTTGCGTTTTGTTATTTTACTTCAGATTACTGCACATATTGCAATTTTGGCCCAATACAGATAGGAAAAACCCTTTAATCCTTTTTTGGGGGGGAGAGTTGGATGATCATGTGGCAGTGACATTATACTATAACAAAGCACAACCTGCACACTTGCATACAGAATGTCATTGGTTGGCTTTCTGGCATTCCCAAGAAAGGATCATTAAACCCTTCCCCATAATCTTACTATGTTGCAACTTCCCATACTGGGGAATAGTGCATCAGTCTTAAGGTTGTCATCACACTTTTCATTTATTTATTAGATTTTTTGCTGCCTTTGTTACTTTACAAGTAACTCAAGGTGGTGCATATATCTAATACTTTATTTCCTCCTGTTTTCCCCACAATCAACAATTCTGTAAAAGGTGGATTGGGCTAAGAGTGTGTTTGTAACTAGCACAAAGTCACTCAGCTTTCATGCCTAGGGCAGGACTAGAATTCACAGTCTCCCAGTTTCTAGCCTGGTGCCTTAACCACTAGACCAACGAGTTCTCATTCAGAAATAAATGCCATCCTTCCCGCCATCCAGGGCTGGTGCTTTACTCCAGAGGGAAAATGGGAAGATTCTCCAGCTACTACTACACTGTTCTTTTCTATAACATTGGAAGTATAAGCCATGTTACACTACTTCTCTGTCAGAATGACTATCCTAGAACAATGATAAAATTTATTGCACGTTACCAATTAAACAACTAGTTTAGAATTGAAAACACACTAAGGAATTCTGCCAGCTCCAAGGATGTTATGGGCATACACATGTACACAAACATAATCAAATACGTGAGATAAACAGTAACAAGGAGAAAGTACAGTTCAATCTAATCCATAATAAACATATTTACAGTAATTAAATATAGTTCTCATTAATCTTACTACACAAAAAATGCTGCCTTCTACCTGAATTATAGCTTGTAGATCTTATAATTTTAATCAAGTGCCTTTGTTATTGTATTTGGATATTGTAACAGAATATTCTTATTTGAAAAGAAACTAGTCACTCTGTGCTCTGAAAGATTAAATCAAAGCTTAGCTTTGTTCCATTGATAGCAGGGAATGCTGAATGTGGCATGACTGTGACTTACATCTTCTCAATCTTAATAAAGAGTAGATGAAAACGTCTATTGATCAAATTCATGACAAGCAACAAAGATCAATAATTCTGGGCCTATGGAGTGGAGGGAGTAAATAGTAAAGCACATACATTAACCAATAAAATGCAACACAAGCAGATATGTGGTATGTCCATGAAAATAAGAGAAAAGAATGCAATATAGCTCTAGGAAGATGAGTTGAACATAATCAGGAACAAGCATGAATGAAAGTGGTGACTATCTTTTTAAAGAGAAATCTGTTTCAAATATGGTTTATTTATATTTAAACAAGGAAAGCATGATTTTTTCACTATTTGTAAGAACAGGTTGTTAGGATTACAGGACATAAAAATAATGAAGAGTCCTGACAAATCATTATTTAGTACAGTCAGGAGTGGCTCCAATGAATATGGATATGGAATTAAAAGAAAATTAAATTAAATTAAATTAAAAGAAATGAGAGTAAAAGCAGAAAGACTGGATGAAAATTAAACACTATTCCTATTTGAGGAAGTATTAATAGATTAATCTGAGAACAGCATGAATGTTAAGCAGACATATGGAAACAGGAAGTAAAAGCTATCTAAAAGAAAGTGAAAAGAATTTTTACCACATAAGTGTTCATAGTTACGCTAATGAGGAACATGGAAAAGAATACTTACTAGAGTGATAAGTGGAAAAATATATGTAATATATGTAAGAGTGACTGCTGCAAAAATATGAATGTCAGAAAAGTGATTTGTATACTGAGAAAATGATATGGTGCAATAAGGTCAAGGAACAATTCTAAACAAAATAAAAACAGGTTTGGATATAGGCAAAAAGGAATAAACAGTTTTGAAGTTCTGAGTTCATTTGGTCCATCTGAATTTGCGATGGAAAAAAGTACTGGATAACTCAATTTGGAGGAAACAAAAATTAGTTTAGAGACTAAAGTCACTTGGCAGTGAAATGGGCAACATAGAATTTAATAATAAAACCATTTGTTCCTTCCTGCTGATTTGCTTATTTTAGAAAATGCAAAACTACCATATTCTTGACAACTCGTTATTGTTAAATTTTGGATTTAACCTATTGTGTGCAATATCCAGATAGAGCTATATTGTGCTGACAAAAATATTGAAGGATATATTAACAAAATTTATAAGGCCACCCAGTTCAAACAGACTGGGTGTACAGTATGAAAAACAAAAATAACCTCTCCCAATGATACAACAATAAACATACAATATGTAAATATAAAATACATCAGTGACCCAGCAGCATAATATAAAAGAAGGCACAGCTTGAGGATGTACAGTGCTGATACTTTTCTTTGAGATAACCTCTCTCTGGCAGACTCACAGGGCCTGAGATTAAACACAAGTCATTGAAATAGTACTAGTGCCAGAACTGTAGGTTGGGGTGGGGTGTGCGCAATGGAACAGATCTTGGCTGCAGTGAGTTATCATAGCCTGATATTTCTAGAATACTTGCTATCTTTCCATTCTGGATTCTCTTCAGATTGTCTAAACCTTTCGACTTTTTTTTCCATTCAGTTATAACAAACTATTTGGCATTTAGTATTTGGTCTCCAAACATGGCTTGGATTTGCTAAAACTAAAAGGTTTACTTGCTTTAAGTAGCAGCTAGCACCTGGCTGACCTTAGCTAATCTTGAAAAAAAAAACCTTAAGGAGGATTGTTCTAGGTTAATACTTAGATGGGAGTAAAGTCCCATTAGCTATCAAATCAACCATGTTACACTAATTGTTGTAAATTTAATCTCGGTTCATAGTGATTACACTAGAACTACAGCATGATAGCCTGCCTACTATTAAAAAAACAGATTAAAGATGAACCAATCCTTGGAAAAAAAATTTCAATACAATGGTGACATTGCTATAAAGAAAGAACACCCTGGACAGGACTTCTAAATACACCTATCTTAACACTATACTTCCTTTAAAAAAATAATTTTATTAAAGATGATAGGCATATAAAACTAGTAGAAACTACAAAAAAATAGTGCAAAACATAGAATTTAAAAATGTTGCAAAGGAAAAGAAAATATATAAATGAGTCCTCTTCTGTCAAAGCTATCAATTTTTTAAACTTATGATCTTATCTTAAAACACAACCAAAAATCTCTTCATCCTATATCTCATTTTTGTCTATAAACTGATTCTTATAACATCATCATTCAGTCCTAATCAACAAAAGTCCACTAAAGGAAGCCAGAAATCACAATATAACTGCTTTAATCTTGATCAAATAAATCTACTTTATATTCCTTCCTTTTAATTTTTAAAATTTTGATCCTTAATCCCTTCAAATAATATCCTGGAGCTTGTTTTCATTTTTTTTTTGTTCCCTCCCACTAAACCCTTCAGACCTTTAGCAGATCTCTTTTGTAGATCTACTATAAAGTGTCTTATGGTTTGCAACTTGTCCATTCCTTTCAGTTATTAAGACATCAGCTGGTTTCATTTGTATATCCAAGGTAACATCTTTGTCCATGTCAGTCTTGCAGCCCGGCATGTTCAAATCCACTTTCAGATCAGTCCCAGCCCTGTCAGGCAAAACTTGTTCCTCTTCCACATCATGTCTTAAAAGCCATCTATCTATAATGGCAGATATTTCTAAGATTAACTTCTGGAACGATTGCTTGCAAATAATTTCACATATCAACATCTCAGTGTTATGTTGCAAATAATTTCACATATCAACATCTCAGTGTTATGTTGCTTCATTCTGTGTAAATAAGTCAAATTTAAATGTTCTCCTTTAATTATAGTGTTTAGTTGCCTCGAACTCCCTCTAGTGTCCAATGTCCAAATTCTCATTCTATCATGTTTTCTTTAAAGGATGTAATATGGCCTTTTCCCACAGGAAAGGATTCCCATAATCAATTTCAAAATCTTTATTTCAAATATATATGGACCCTAGTCCATTTAAAACTTTCAAAAATCATCATTCCAATCTCTTTTGCAAGCTTATTCCAAAAACATTTCCTCATGTTATTATACTTTTTTAGAATACTTTTTGCTAAGGATTAAAGATAACTCACACAATGCATGTTATCAGGCTTGTCAATTGGAAGATTAATAGTTGGAAAGTAGCTAAAAAGCAATTTCCAAAAGTGATTTAAGAATTACATTTGGCAGAACTTTATGTCCATAAGGCTAAATTGTGCAAATTGTGCTTGGTGGAGTCCCTAGATCAGTGATGGCGAACCTTTTTTGGCTCACGTGCCAAAGGCAGGGGGAACGCAGGGGGTCGTGTGTGGGCGTGCCACACCCATAATGCTATGTGCATGACCCAAGTGTGCATGCACGCACATCCAGAGCGCATGTGCGCATGTCTAGCGCTCCCCATTTTTGGCGAGCTTTTTTTGCCCTCCCTAGGCTCCAGAGGCTTTATAGGAGCCTGGGTAGGGCAAAAACACCCCCCGCCCCCACAGAGACTTCAGGAGCTTCCCTGAAGCCCCCGGAGCGCAGAAAACTGGCCCTATGGGCAAACCGGAAGTTCAGGAACAGACTTCTGGTTTGCTCATAGGGCCGGTTTTAGTCCTACGGAGTCTTCAGGGGGCTTCCCTGAAGACTCCGGAGGGCAAAAAACAACCCTACGAGCAAACAGGAAGTGACAGTTTGTCTGTAGACCTGTTTTTCTTCCTCCAGAGCCTTCAGGGGCCTTCCGGAGGCTTCCCTGAAGGCTCCGGGGGTGTGTGTGTAAAAAAATGACCCTACGAGCAAACCGGAATGTAGGGTCATTTTTTTACTCTCCACAGCATTCAGGGAAGCTTCTGGAAGACCCCTGAACACTCTGGAGGGCTAAAACTGGCCCTACGAGCAAACCGAAAGTGACTTCCGGGTTGCTCATAGGGTCCTTTTTTGTCCTTCGGAGCCTTCAGGGAAGGCTCCTGAAGGCTAAAACTGACCCTACGAGCAAATCGGAAGTACGTTCCCAAACTTCCGGTTTGCCTATAGGGCCAGTTATTCACGCTTAAAAAAATGGCCTCAAAAGAAGGCGGTCAGCTGGCCAGCGCGCACATGCGCGCTGGCCAGATGACAAGGCAACGCCTCCCATGCCCTGACAAATGGCTCCAAATGGCACGCGTGCCATAGGTTCACCATCACGGCCTTAGACTCTCAACTGTTTCTTTCATGAGGAAATCTCAAAAACCTCAGTTCCTACAGTTGACCTCACATGGAGCAACTATCTGGAGTACAAATGGATGATCTCATGATCTCTTCTTTATCTGGAGAGGTTTCGCTGCCCAGAAAATGCTGTCTTGCTCAGGGGTCACCAACCTTTCAGACCTCAGGGACCACTAAATTCCTAATTTTAAATTCCGTGGACCACTAATATGATCATCCTAATGACAGTGTGGGCGTGGCAAGGTGATCATGTGACTGGGCAGGCGTGGCCAACTCAATATCACTCACATTGAGGGGTGCCTTGCCAGCCTCTACTTGCCACTCCTCGCCTACCCAGGCTCCTTAGGAAGCAGCCACCATGAGAAAGAGTTGGCAAAACAGTTGGCTCAGTTCAAATTGGATCTGACAGAGAAGGAGGCTCGGCAGAAGCACCTCACTGAGGACTATGAGCATAGGCTTTCCAAGCAGAGAAAAGACCTGCAGGAGGGCAAGGCTAGTTGCCAATGCCTGGAGACTCAGTGGGCTGAGATGGTCAGCCAGTTCCAGGCCATAATGCAGTCCCACTGGAATGACGCCCTCTGGCTCTTCGCCACCAGCGGCATTTTCCTCTAGCTTTTGCCCAAAGCCCCGCACTTGGAGGCTGAAGCAGACCCCAAGTTGGAATTTCTGCCCCTCTCTGACCCACACAAAAAGACCCAGAAGGGGGAGAGTCTCTGCTGCAACACAAGCAATCACTGCACATATCCAGCTCAGTGGCCGTAGTTTGAAGACCCCTGATTTAATGCAATATAAAAAATGCAAATAATTTTTCTGCGGACCATCAAAATTTTCTCGTGGAACATCAGAGCAAAAAATGCACTTTATAAAAATTACATCATCTCAAGGATTATTGTTCTGATCACAACTAATGAGAAAAACCAAACAAAAACCAAGTGAATAATGCAGTGATATAATAAACACCTAAGATTAGACTAAGCTGTCTTCCTCGGCCTCTTTAAAAATGATGGGACTATAAATGTTCAGCCCATTCACCTAACCGCAAATTCAGGATCTCTACCAATCTGGAGAGCATCAGACTGAGGAAGCTGTACACCCAGCACATTTCCTATGTCATTTTTGTCTGACCCTTCTGGGAAACTTTCGGATTATTGTATTAGGGAGCTATCAAGTGTTAAATCCTATCAGCAAATGTAATTAGCATATATGGAAGACGAAATACAAATAATCACAACCATTACTCAGCTCTAATCAAACAGTGAAAACAATTTAATCTAAGGCTGTCTCCTACAATGTATGAAGTGAATTACCAAGCCCCACGGGGAAAGAAAACCTTTGCCCCCTAGGTATGATAAACTGTATTATATATACCAAAACCAGTTTGCTTCAATATCAAAGCAACATATGCTGTCAAGAAAAATTAATGCTAGCTGCATTTCAAACGAAATACTCTAGAGCTAATTTGTGAAAATGACTCTTGAATTATTGCTAATAATATTCCAGGAGATGTTGAATCACTAAATGCCATTTAGAGGTGTATTATTTTTTTCATTTATCTATAATGAACCTTTTCTGAGCAGGTTATATAAGGAGGTTTAATCCTGCTATGAAAGCCAAACCACATACTACACTGTTGTAAATGTAATCAGGTGACAATGAACAAGCTATTAAAACAGATTAGATGGATCTCCAGTTATCTGAAGTATTTTTGTTCTGTCTGATGCATTATTAAATTGTATTGCTCATTTTATGGATGATCTAAAAGAGCGTTTCTTAAACTTTTTTCTCTCAGGACCTTTTCCCACTTTTTAAAAAATACAGAGGACGCCCACCCCCCTTCCCAAGAGCTTTGGTTTATATTGGTTATATTTCATCTCTACTATATTAACAATTTAAATTGATGAATTTGTTATCACTACTGCTTCTTTTGAATGCTGGAGGGGATTTTAATATTTCCCCCCATTAGCTGGCAAATAATTTTTATTTCACAGACACAAGATAGTCTTGGGTGGGGGATACAATTAATATCAAGGAATATCTACTTTTACTTAAGGGAGATCCAGATTTATGCTCTCATTTACTGTATTTTGTGTTATAATACTGTCACCTGCATGTGCGAATATCTGGAAAAAAAACCTTGCCCCAAAATCGTTTTATTAACATTTGTTCTGAAATGCAGGAAGGATGTGGTTGAATTTTGAATCGCATCTTATTTGTCTAAATGTTTTCTAAGCATTAAGAAGTGAGACGGAGCTGGGAGTTAAAAGCCAAAGATAAAGCAAATAACATTCTGCCTCTTCAGAAAGAAACAGCCAAGAGGAAATGAATATATTTTTCCCCGGCAGATCCGCCCACCTTTATTTCAAAAGAGATGTGCTGCTTCATAACAAATCGTAGCTCTACTATGCCTTGAAACGACACCATTCAGGATTTTAAAGTAAATCATCATTGCTAATTATCACAGGCAGAGGGGCTAGAACAGATCTTAATTTTAATGCTAACATTTTTGTGGGGGGAAAGAAACCACAACAAAGCCCAGAAATCATAGATGTAGTGCTAACCTCAATGAAAGAAGTGGAAAAACGAAGAGCACCCATTCTGAGATTATGGCACTGCAAATCCACTGCACTTTGGAAAAACACCTTGAACAAGCAAAGGTCTCAGCTGGCCACAGCTTGGCAACTTCCTTCTCCTCCCAGAAACCCAGCTGCTCCCAACTTAACTTTCTGGTAATTATCAGCACAAACCTCTTTCATTCACCTGCCACCTCTAAAACAGTACCAAAAAAAAAAAGGTTTGGATTGAAAATTACAGGTAGTCCTCAATTTACAACCACAATTGAGCCCAACATTTCTGTTGCCGAGACAGTTTTTATTAAGCAAGTTTTGCCTCGTTTTACCACCTTTCTTGCCACAGCTGTCAAGTGAATCACAGCAATTGTTAATTAGTTACACACAGTTGTTAAGTGAATCTGAAATTTCCCCATTGACTTTGCTCATCAGGAGGGGATCACACAACCCCGGGACACTGACTGCAACCATCATAACTATGAATTGGTTGCCAAGCATCTGAATATTGCTTATTGCGTACATAAGCCTACCGTTCCTGTCCTACTGTCCCCATTTATTTGTACTCATTTCCTGTGTTCATGTCCATGTTTATACTTATACCTGTTATCTCGTACATGTTTGACAAACCAAATAAATAAAGTAAATAAATGGACATCCTGGATACGATGCCATGATCATCAGGGTTGAAAACCGGTCATAAAAGTCACCCCTCCTTGCAACTTCAAATGGTCACTAAACAAACTTTTGTAAGTTGAGGGCTATCTTTTTACACAGGGCAGCTACAACCGAAAGAGGAAATTGCAAAAATCCCAGTCAAAAGAGCCCTGAATCGAAAACACACTGCCACAAGGGACTTTTTTGGGTGGGTGGGTGGGTTGGGGGAGCCAAGGCAGCTCTTTTTTGTTTAGCCCAGACCACGTGGGTCGGGGTGAAATAAATTAAATAATAATAAAAAAAATAATTATAAATAATAAATGGAACATTGTATATTTTAAGAAGGTACCTGGTTGATACCTAGGACACCGAGAGCAACCATTAGCAACCAGTCCATGGTATTTATGATGCATTTTCGAATGTTCAGTTGATTGAGCTTCATGTTTAATGAATAAAGTATATAATAAAGTTAATAATATTAATACTAATAATACTAATAATACTACTACTAATAATAATATACTTCATTGAAACTCATGAAACTCAGTCAACCGAACATTCAAAAAATCTTTATTTTTATATTATTATATTATC